>NC_090447.1:972520697-973145697 GCF_031143425.1 Pleurodeles waltl
CAAATCAGGCGGGAACAATGATTTCAAACAAGGTATTCAAGTCTTCCCAGACACACTTTGCAAGTTTCACGAACCTGTCTGTTTGCTGATACCACTCGATCGGTTTCTCCCTCAGTCTGGGATAATCATTAGTAAAAGATAAGATGTCTCCTCTGGTCCACGGCACATGGACCAAAACACCACCAGCTGTTTCTCTCATGGGTAGTATTTTTACAGATTATGTATCGGGTGGGGTTTTGGTCTGACCTGACCCTGGACTGTCACCTTTTTCCTTATCTCTTTTCTTTGCCCATCTGCCTTCCCATTTTTCTAATGCACCCCAATTTTGCGCACTTTGCAATAGTTCTTTTAAATGCGCCTTCATTCCGGCAGACCTCAGGTGCTCAAAATCTTTTGAATCAAAGTCTAATCTGTAGCTTCTTTTCAAATGTTTAGTGTTCTCAATGTCGATATTGTATTTGTCTGCCAGGTTTGCTAATCTCTGATGCACCTTGCCCACTTCTTTGGTAATCTTGGGGCACAGGAATCTCAATTCTGCTTCAGTGTATGACTCCAATCTGTTTACACCCATGGTCCCGTCCACTAGTTCAGCAGCTTCCACTCCCAGTCTTACAAAATGTAGGTAGTCATCTTGCCCTACCTTTTCCGGTTCCACTGCAGTCACTGTAGTCTTTTGTGAAGTATAAGTCTTTTCTAGCCATTCATTCAGCTGTTGTACTGTAAAACCCTGCAGTGAAATGTTCCCTGCATGTATCATTGGCGACTGTGAAGTGTTTGTACTTATCGTCTGTGGAGTTAAAACCCCCAACCCTGTCTGACGCATTGCTTCCAAGGGTGTTTCTACGGGGCTTAGGTCTATTAAAGACCTCGGCTTTTCAACTGCTTGTTCTCTTGGTGCCATTATCTGGGGAGTTCCTATAGACCCTCCTCTTATCGCATCTTGGGTCATTACTCCCTGATCACATACGCCAGATTTGCCCTGTGCATATAATGGCACTGGTGGACCAACAGTGATTGGTAATGATATTGCAGCAGGTGTCTGACCTGGTCCCAAACTCCGTGGAGCAGTAACTCCATAGGTCTGTTCCAAAGTACCCGGGACCGGTACTAATGGTGGACCAGCTACTGGGTTGTACCCTGATATCAGTTGTGGTTGCGGCTGGGACAGCAATTTCGGAGTTGACTCAATCTGTACTAACCTCGACTTTGTATATATCGGGTCTGGTGGCACTATCAGATTTGTGGTAGTCTCAAGTACTGGGACGTCTGGATAGATTCTCTGTATCTGCGGTGGAGGTTGCAACTGTATCTGCATGTCTGGCGCAGTGGGCACACTGACACCATTCTGTATCGAAGCCATATCACTAGTCTGTACCGTATCAGTAACTCCCTTCTCCTGCGTCTGGTTCCCAGGACCCACGCTAGTGCTTGGAACACTGTCGCTCACCGCATAAGGTGGCGGGCGATCATATAATAATCGGTCCATGAATTCTTCATCGTCTGAATCGTCTTCCTCTTCCCAAGGTCTCTTATTCTCTTTAGACTTACTAGAGTCCTTATCTGTTTTACAGGAGGCTTTCCTTCCTTGTGACTCTGCTCCCTGAGCTATTACTGGGAACAACTTTAATCCGTCAACGATCCCTCGTCTCCACATTTTGTTCTCGTTATCCCACCTAGCTTCTGCATAAGACTTCTCTGCCGTTTTTAGCCTTCTCTGGAACCTTTCTTGTCTATGTTTAAGAGCCATCAAATCCCAAATCGCTAGAGCCTCATATTGAGCTGGTCTCGGAGGTGGTTTTTGTGTACTTAACATCCACCTTAAATTCTCTAGTACCTTCGGATTGAACGTCCCATGCTCTGGGAAAGCCAAACATCCCTCTTTCTCTGTTAATTTGTGCCACTGTTTCATCCATAAACAAGGCGCGACACCCTTCTGCTCCATAACCATGTAAGCTGGAGTACCCTCAGGCGGCGTAGGCTCGCCATCAGTTACCATAATATATGCATCTCCTTTCAGAGCGCTCTTAAATGCCTTGACAAAATTCATTTTTTTCGGTTTTCTCTTGTTTGTATTTAATCAGAAAGTGACTTAGTTCCCAGGATACTCTTCACCCACCTTTCTCAACCTATTGCCTCTCATGGACGGCAGCCAATCCGTGCGCGACCCCTCTCGACAACCAACCTATCTCAGCGCGGCACCACTGACGTCACACTCACACACTGCAGCTGACAAAGGGGGTCATTCCGACCCCGGCGGGCAGCGGGCACCGCCCGCCGGGCGGAGACCGCCAAAAGACCGTACCGCGGTCAAATGACCGCGGCAGTCATTTTGACTTTCCCGCTGGGCAGGCGGGCGACCGCCAAAAGGCCGCCCACCCTCCCAGCGGGAAAGCCCCAGCAACGATGAAGCCGGCTCCGAATGGAGCCGGCGGAGTTGCTGGTGTGCGACGGGTGCAGTGGCACCCGTCGCGATTTTCAGTGTCTGCTTTGCAGACACTGAAAATCATAATGGGGCCCTGTTAGGGGGCCCCTGCATTGCCCATGGCACCCGTCGCGATTTTCAGTGTCTGCTTTGCAGACACTGAAAATCATAATGGGGCCCCCAGGGGCCCACAACACCCGTTCCCGCCAGCCTCTTCAGGCTGGCGGGAAGGGGGTCGGAATCCCCATGGCGGCGCTGCTTGCAGCGCCGCCATGGAGGATTCCCTAGGGCAGGGGAAAACCGGTGAGAAATCGCCGGTTTCCCTTTTCTGACCGCGGCTTTACCGCTGCGGTCAGAATTGCCCCTGAAGCACCGCCAGCCTGTTGGCGGTGCTTCCTCCGTCCCCGGGACCGCCAGGGGTCGGAATGACCCCCAAAGTCTTGCGGCTTGTCCGCCCCTCACTGAATCCACACAAACTAATACAAAATTATTGCGAGCACCTTTAATGACAACACAAATCTGCAGGTTTACTACAGGAAGGGTAACACATTTGCTTCAGAACTTTACAGAGATTTCACTTGAAGCCTCGGCCGCTGCTCTCTGCTTCTCAGCTCCCGCATACGCAAGCAGAATTCGTCCCGCAAATTCTACTCTCGACTTGTCAATGGTTCGTCCTAGTGCACTTTAGAACTTGCCAAATCTCCATCGAAGGTTTCACACATACGATTTTGACTCAAACTTGACTTGTCAACCATGCCCGATCGACCTATTAACCCGCACAGATTACAACATAAACCCAAGTGTCTCCTACACTTGTCAATATACTCCGGAGTCTTAGACCACGACGGGACCGTACAAAACAACCAACCACATGGATAATTTTTTTGAGCACAAAGCGCCACACTCATGTGAAGTACGCCAACTTCCTTACTCTCATACTGCGGAGTACGCCCACTCCTACTAAAACAACATTTACCTGGCCTAGATACACACAAACTTCACCATACACCCTCAAAAAGGCACAAGCTGAGCAAGCGCAAAACCCTATACCACACACATTATGACTCCGAGAACATTCCCAACTCACTTAGGCATAGTGAATTTAGAAACACATCATACATTCAATTTGCATTATCACAGAAAAACAAATTAAACAATGATTCTCCGTCCTAGGGCCCCAAAGGGCCAAACCGTCGCTCTGCTACCAGAACTGATAACGCGTCCCTCTATGTTAATTTACTACACATTAGGACTTGTTTTAGGCCAATGAATCTTTTGACCCAGTTGAGAGACACCGTAGGACGAGATAGCTAATCAATACGTCAGTCAATATATCAATTATGTCATCAATATTTACCACAACAATACATTTCACTTTAGTCAGAGTCATCAATCCAATTGGCGACGCAACCATGGCCCTTCAGCCATGAATAACCACATCAGTTTAATAGAATTTTATAAGTTTTATTCCCTATTAATTACAATCTAAGATTAAGGGCCATATTTATACTTTTTGACGCTAAACTGCGCTAACGCAGTTTAGCGTCAAAAAAATTAGCGCCGTCTAACGCCATTCTGAAGCGCCATGCGGGCGCCGTATTTATAGAATGGCGTTAGCCGGCGTTAGCTGCCTGGTGTGCGTGAAAAAAAAACACGTACACCAGGCAGCGCCGGCGTAGGGGAAAATGGCGTATGGGCGTCTCAAAATGGGGCAATTCAGGTTGAGTCCAAAAAATCGCCTTAACCTGATTTGCGCCATTTTTTTACGACGCCCATCCCCCATTAACATGACTCCTGTCTTAGCAAAGACAGGAGTCATGCCCCCTTGCCCAATGGCCATGCCCAGGGGACTTCTGCCCCCTGGGCATGGTCATTGGGCATAGTGGCATGTAGGGGGGCACAAATCAGGCCCCCCTATGCCACAAAAAAAAAAAAAAAATACTTACCTGAACTTACCTTAATGTCCCTGGGGTGGGTCCCTCCATCCTTGGGTGTCCTCCTGGGGTGGGCAAGGGTGGCAGGGGGTGTCCCTGGGGGCAGGGGAGGGCACCTCTGGGCTCATTCTGAGCCCACAGGTCCCTTAACACCTGCCCTGACCCAGGCGTTAAATTCAGGCGCAAATGCAGGGTTTTTTGCCCCGCCCACTCCCGGGCGTGATTTTTGCCCGGGAGTATAAATACCACGCACATGCCTGGGAGTCATTTTTTTAGACGGGAACGCCTACCTTGCATCTCATTAACGCAAGGAAGGTGTTCACGCCAAAAAATGACGCTAACTCCATGAACTTTGGCGCTAGACGCGTCTAACGCCAAAGTATAAATATGGAGTTAGTTTTGCGTCGAATTTGCGTCGAAAAAAAACGACGCAATTTCGGCGCAAACGGAGTATAAATATGCCCCTAAGTGCGTTAACCTCAAAGCCAAGAAACACAACAGCATAGTCACGATATGACAAATTTGATAAGATTTCAATAAGGCAAGAATCACAAACATTAGAATATAACACGACGTGAACATAGATCAAGATTAGCAGAGTATTGATATTGCATCAGTTCAACAAAGCATTGTCTCGGTCGTTTGTCTATTTGCGTCAGTTTGATGAACACCTGTCCTAACCACTAATTAGCATTAGCATGTTGGGCTTCATGCAAAATAATTTAGGACACCAATTTGGAAAACGTCTAGCTATGGTCTCTGTCAAAGCACGCAGTTGGTACCTAGAAAGGAAAAGCATAGAGACAAATCACAATTGTATTGTCATAATTACCCTCCAAGATTAGGTCAGCGCACAGGTTCAGTCTTCGTCTTCAGGACATCAGTCAAATCGCCATCAGTCTGGACTTAGCTAAAGGGCAAAAAGGGACATTTCCCTCATAAGGAGGAAAAGTGTAAATGGGCTGTTTATGGGTGAAGATGGTTTTCAATAAGTTTCAAGTCACCAAACAGAGTGACAGAGTTTCTGGATAAAAACAATAGCAGTCCCTACCTAATTTTTCCCGACCTTTCTTAGACATGAGTTTTTATCCCTTTTTTGTAGGACATTCCCGCAAAATTCTATTGGACATTTACTATACCCACTATCTTTAACCTATCACAAAATACATTAAGTAATCCCAATTGTCACCCCACATTAATTCACAAGTTTTTGATTGGTCTTCATAATTGACGTCTTCAGAGGTGGCACATCCGGTGTTACTTCATTCCTTGGCACGTTTTTTTGGGTCAGCAGATTCATTGTCCATTGGTCTAAGTGACCTTGTACATTTCATTAATCTACATTTGTTTCAATTTACTCATAACTTTTAAACCAAGGCACCGAATATGCGCTTGGGAACGGATTTGATACAGTTACATTCATCTTCCAAACTCTGAAGAAAAGAACATTTGGAGGGTCATGGCCCTTTGCGTGTCAGCACACTGGAAAAACAGAAAAATGCGTTTAATATGAGAGCCAGGCAGCTAAACTGCAGCTCACGCTAACTTAAGGCCTATAAGATTTTCGATACAGATTCAACAGTGTGGATGTTAGTATAAACTTAATTGAATATAACATAAACACTTTATTCATCATTATTAGTTTACGTATACATTGGTGGCCACTCTTCGTGGTCATAATCCAGGTGCGCGTTTAAGCAAATCTCTATTATTATAGTTTTCTATGCAGCCTCGTCACACATTAGTATAAACATTTCATTTTAATATAGGCTATGTAGGCTACGCTCTCTCAGTCCCTCCTCTGATGACGCTCGTTATCACACAAACCTTTCCTTTTAACCTTTCATTTTAATTTTTCACTTTACGCATTATGCGCATTTCAACATCTTGTCCCTTGTGTGAGCTTTCCCAAATTTCATTAAACATTTTCTCTCTCTCACTTTCTTCATTTCTCCTGGTTCTTTTGGTCCAATTTCTTTTAATTTTATCATTAATTTTGCATGCCCCCCATAATCCTAATAAACAAGCCAGAACAATTAATAGACCGCCTAGAATTTTTGCAAGCACCCCGTTCCAAATATTGGTAAACCAGCTTCCCACTCTAGCAACTCCCTTTCCAAATTTCTCCCACACTCCAAGTTCCTTCAATTCCTTCAAATTTGCACTATCTCTAGTTAGGTTAGTAAGCATACCTCTAATCTTTTTACTGTTATCAGGAATGAATGAGCAACAATGACGCTCGTTGAGCATCTTGCAGACCCCTCCATTCTTTGCTAAAAGAATGTCTAAAGCAAGCCGATTTTGAAGAGTCATGGCTCTTTCTGCAGCAAGTTCAGTATCCATCAGGAGTATAGCCCCTGTAAAATTTGTTAGCATGTTGTCCACAATAGTAGACAACTTTTGGATTTTCATGGAATTCAAGATAACCCCTACTGAAGGGATTATGGCTCCAAATATATCACCAATGACAGCAGCCACTCATTCTCGTTTTTGTCTAGCATGTTGTAATTCAGACGTTTTAGGTATTTGCTTCAAGTCATCAATCTGGTAAATCTTTGGGAAAACCATCCCCACATAACATGTCCCATACCATCCCTTAGGGAGACGGTAATAAGCATTAAGTCCACAGATATAATAGATCCCAGGGATCGCTGGATCCTGTCCATTGAACATAAACGTCCATTTACTCTGAAACAAAAACACATGTCTACGTTCACTCGTTCCCACAAACAAATAGTCCTGCTCAGATTTAGGCCTATATACACAAAGCCTACCTACATGTAATGCATCTATAGCTAATTTGCCTTGCGTTTTGATTGCGGTGTAAGCATAGTCATTTGCATATGTGCGTTTTTTTAATCCTTTTTCTAATCTTTCTTTTAATGCTTTGCGTCTATCATCAGTGTGATCTAAGAAGTTTTTCTCTACAGGTGACAGCAAACAGGTCAGATTGTTGCGATATGCATAAGCAGTTCCAAATGTAAGCGTTGGTTCCAAGAAACCTCTAACTATTTTTATGTCATGCTCTTTAGCTAACTTGTTTAAGAACTCAATCACGGGCACAAAAGAAAACACACCATTCAGATTTGAGTAAAAGTATTGCACATGCTCTTGGTTATAGAATCTGGTTAGTAGCAGACTACAGCTAATCCCGTATGTTAGAGGAAGGCTATGGTAGGTAACCCCTTCTTGTACAGATGAAGGAATCTTGGTGCACACATAACAGTCTTTCGCATCCATGGTCTCGACATACTCATTCAGCAAGCGATAGAAGACATTAGTAGAAAGTTCCCCCTTTGAATTAGTTCCCTCATGCAAGTGTCTTGCATCCTGCTCAAACCTTTCCCACGGTGTTAGTGTTGTAGTCTCAGGTTTTGAGGTAGCGTTAATAGTCTTCTTATCTAACCACGGCATTCCCACAATCACTCCCACAATTATTATTGCACACACAATACTTATTATAAGGCTTAACCAACCACACACCTTACTTTTCTTGTTACTACCCCTATTGTAAGCCATGTCTGTATAGAATCAAATAGCAGAATAACAATCAACTCAAGGATGATATAGAACTTTTTTTTTTTTCTCTTGCTCTCCGCGTGTATTTACAGCGTTTTCACTCACTCCAGGACCCCTTTGTCAAATCAGGTTAGCAGCTTGTCACAATCAGGTGTCTCAAAGTCAAATCAGGTTCTAATGTCACATCCGGTAATTTATAAGTCTCTTTCTTTTAGTTTTCAGTTTTGATTAACAAAGTCTTTTCTTTGAATTAATTCAGGTACCGTAGTATTGACCTGGTACTTCTCGATCAAAACAGAATGCTAGGAATTCTTGTTGCCATTCAGATGTTGTAGCATACGCCCATTCAGGACCTGTATATCTTCTGTTTGCGACTCTCTTTCTTTTCAATCTGCGTTCACTCTGCAATTTCCCTTCACTTAGATCTTCCACTCAGGATGTGTCAGTTTCTTCTGTTATTGTTTCACCTGGTATATTTCTTATCCTTAAAACTGTTTTTTCTGGCCAGTTATCGCCCTTATGTGTCTTCTTCCGATTTGTCTTTTCAGGACGCTGGACAGCACCCTCCTCTTGTAATATGGTGTTTTCACTTGATGGACCTGTAACTGGCTCAGGGGATGCTGGTACACTCTGATCTCTTTCTATTATTTCCCCTTCTTCTTCTTCTTCCTCTTCTTCTTCTTGATCTGTAACGTCTGTCTACTTCTGGGAGAACCTCTCCTTGGCTTAGTTCTCCTGCCGCCTTTACTGAGAGAGGCTCTCTGTCACCTCTCTCGAACTCGTTCACTGTTTGAGGGACGATGCTGTTCTCAGTGGGCTCTCCTACAGTCTCAGTTCCTTCTTGGCTGCTTTCTGGCCCTGAGACTTCTCTTCCTGGGACTGTTGTGCCGGAAACTTCAAGTTCCTCATCAATTGGGCACGTTACCTTCTTTGTGTGACTGGCATGTATCCAATTTGGAACGCCTGCACATTTCACAGCAGTGGTTGTTGTCAAGATTATTTGATACGGCCCTTTCCAGCGCGGCTCCAAACACGACTTTCTCACGTGCTTCTTGACAACCACCCAATCACCGGCCTGTAGGGTGTGACCTGGATCTCCAAACGGTGGCAATGTGTTAGCCTCTACCTGGTGAGAGAAAGAGCGAATCACATCAGCCAAACCTTTGCAGTAGTCCAACACCATATCATCTGTGATATTCACTAGAGCATTTGCAGGTACTGCTGGCAAC
This sequence comes from Pleurodeles waltl, assembly GCF_031143425.1. NCBI lineage: Eukaryota > Metazoa > Chordata > Amphibia > Caudata > Salamandridae > Pleurodeles > Pleurodeles waltl. Next base: position 972,529,802 of record NC_090447.1, read on the forward strand.
CTCATAGCTCTGCCCATGAGGAGCTCATGGGGGGACAGTCCTGTCTTCTTATCAGGGGTGTTCCTCATTGACATCAGCACTAAGGGCAATGCATCTGGCCATTTCATATTGGTAGCTGCGCACATCTTTGCCATTCTTGACTTCAGAGTACCATTCATTTGCTCTACTAGTCCTGATGCTTCAGGGCGGTAGCTACAATGCAGCTTTTGTTCAATGTTTAGTGCGGCACACAGAAGATTAATCACCTCGTTGTCGAAGTGTCTGCCCCTATCTGACTCTATAGAGACCGGAAACCCAAACCTTGGTATTAGTTCCCTAAGTAGCAGCTTTGCAACTGTGAGACTGTCATTTCTACGTGTGGGGTAGGCCTCAATCCAATGACTGAAAACACACACAATCACCAGTGTGTACTTCAATCCTCCACAAACAGGCATCTCAATGAAGTCCATTTGCATTTTGCTGAATGGACCACAAGCTCTCCCAATGTGGCTCAAAGTTACCACAGTCCCTTTTCCAGCATTCATCTGTTGACAGATGATGCATCTGTGACAGGTAACCTCTGCGGCATGTCTAAACTTTGGGTTAAACCAATCGATTTTGAATGACCTGATCATTGCATCTCTCCCAAGGTGAGCCTGTCCATGGTATAACCTTGCGAATTGTGACAGAAGGCTGTTTGGCAAAACTAATTTCCCCTCCTCTGAGACCCACAAGTCCTCAGCCCTCTGTACACATTGCATTCTTTGCCAGGAGCATTTTTCTTCTTTGCTAGCACGACCCTGTAATGTCTTTAGCTCATCTAGGGTATCAACCACCCTCAATGCAAAGTTCAAACATGTGTCATTTTCAGTTTGTGGTAATAATTCCCACTGTTCCTTGAACGATATACAGTTCAATGCGCAAAACCTTGCGACTTGATCTGCATAACCGTTTCCCATGGACACAAAGTCTTGTGACTTAATGTGAGCATTGCATTTCACCACGGCAATGTCAAAAGGTAACTGAATCGCATGTAACAAATCCTTTATTTGTTCACCATTTTTCACAGGAGAACCAGAAGAGGTCATGAAACCTCTCTGCGACCACAGTTGGCCAAAATCATGTACAATTCCAAATCTGTATCTGCTGTCAGTATAGATAGTGACTCTCAGATTCACAGCTGCGTGGCACGCCTTAGTAAGGGCAATTAACTCTGCCACTTGTGCGGAAAACACCTTCTCGAGCCAGGAAGCTTCAATGATACCAGCTATAGTGCATACAGCGTAACCAGCTCTCAGTGTTCCGATGGAATCTCTCAAACAAGACCCATCAACAAACATAATGCAATCATTTTCCTTTAACTGTGTATCTTGAATATCAGGTCGTGGTTTGGTACACAATTCTGTTACCTCAAGACAATCATGTTCAAATTCTTCTTCATTATTGACCTCAGTACTCTCAGCAGGAAGCAAAGTTGCCGGGTTTAACACAGTACATCGTTTCATAGAAACGTTTGGCGACCCCAGTATAATTGTCTCATATTTGGCAAGTTGGGCGTTTGTCATGTGCTGAGTTTTGGTTCGAGTCAACAGAATTTCATCTGAATGCGGAACCATTACTGTTAGGGGGTATCCCATCACTATGCCTTCACATTGCGTAAGGCTCTGACCAACTGCTGCAACTGTGCGCAAACAACCTGGTAAGGCTGCTGCGACGGGGTCCAAGGTAGCTGAAAAATACGCTACTGGGCGATTTGCACCTCCATGGACCTGTGTCAAGACAGACAAAGAACAAGCATCACGTTCATGGCAAAACAGTAGAAAAGGCTTCGTATAATCAGGCATACCTAACGCTGGTGCCCTGCACATGCACTCTCTCAATTCCATGAATGACTCAAGCTCTTCTTTGAACAAAGCTATGGTATATGGCTCATCCTTGATCTCTTTACCTGTTAGTTTTATCAAAGGTTTTGAGATAATCGAGAAGTTGGGTATCCACTGGCGACAGTAGCCCACCATTCCCAAAAACATTCTGACATCCCTTTTTGTCGTTGGAGGGTTCATTTGCAAAATGGCTGTTATTCTCTCTTTCAATATTCTCCTGGACCCTCTTTCAATTAAGTGTCCTAAGTATTTTACTTCTTTCTGGCAGTACTGCAGTTTCTTGGGTGACACTTTATGTCCATTCTTTCCCAAGTGATTCAGTAAGGCAATTGTGTCATATTTACAGTTATCCCTTGTTTTGGATGCAATCAGCAAGTCATCGATGTACTGCACTAGAGTCGAGTTAAAAGGCAGTACTAAGGATTCCAAATCCTTTTTCAATATCTGATTAAAGATGGACGGTGATTCAGAAAACCCTTGAGGAATTCTGCACCAACTGTACACCTTATCCAGGAATTTGAAACTGAACAAAAGTTGGCTGTCCTCATGAAGAGGTATCGAAAAGAAGGCTTGTGACAGGTCTATAACGGTGAACCATTCAGCATCACACGAAACATGATCACTGCTGGATTGGGCACTATGGGGCAACATTTTATCACAATCTCGTTTATTTTCCTCAAATCTTGTACAATTCGGACTTTCCCACAGGGCTTTTTCAGACCCATTTTCGGAGAGTTACATGGACTGCTCAAAACTTCTTTCAGGACTCCCTGTTTCAGAAAATCTGCAATTATTTGTGACACTTCAATAAGAACATCTTGTGCCACATGATATTGTGGTACCTGGGGAAACACTGCATTTGGCTTCACTTGTACTTTAACTGGTTCCACACCTTTTATTAGTCCCACTTCCTTTCCTGTCAGATCCCACACTTTCTCTGTCACAGTTCCCTGTAACTCGACAGGTAGGTCAATCATTGTAAGCATCGGAAACAAAGTAATCAAAGGATAATCCTCATTTGCCGTCCCTGTCTCTTCCTCTGAGAACTGACCTTCATCTCCTTCATCATCACTATTTGTCTGTACTTCAATTCCATCATTGGAACAGGTAATCGAACATTTTGTCTTGCACAGTAAGGGCCTGATTACAACTTTGGAGGAGGTGTTAATCTGTCCCAAAAGTGACAGTAAAGTGACGGATATACCACCAGCCGTATTACGAGTCCATTATATCCTATGGAACTCGTAATACGGCTGGTGGTATATCCGTCACATTTGGGACGGATTAACACCTCCTCCAAAGTTGTAATCAGGCCCTAAGTCTCTTCCCAGTAGGGATACCGGACTTGAATCACAGACTACAAACCTATGCAATCCCTGGAAATTGCCGATCTCAACTTGCACTGGATCTGTAATCGGGTTTGTCAGGTACTGGTTTGCTACTCCGACTACCCTTATGGTACGCCCCAAAAGTGGTAGCTTCGGAACCTCTGCACGTCTGACTGTAGAGGGTGTAGCTCCGGTATCGACCAAAAATGAAACTTTGTATCCCATTACCTTCCCCTCCACATAGGGACCCCTTTGGTCTACCTCTAGGGATGCTGCAAGCCTGCACTCTTCACTATCTGAGCTGTCATCCGACCATTCTCCATTCATGCCATTTTCACCTCGTAATGGGAATTGCTGTTCTTTATTATTTTGACTCATTACCTGACCTGTAACCTGTTGAGGAAGCATCACCTGTTGCTGTCCCATCGGAGCCATTGGTAATTGCATTTGCTGTCTAGGTACCATGGGAACCTGCTGTTGTACTTGCTGCATTTGTACTCGCTGAACACGTGGCATTTGCATCTGCTGCATGGGCTGTATCCCTGGCATCTGTACTAGGTTATTTTGAAAATTTGGATTTTGATTTCTCAATTTTGGACCTCTTACATTTTGCTATGTACCGACATTAGTGCTTTGTTGAACGACACCATCCTGCGTACCAAGTTCGGGCATTCCCGTTTTCAGTGCCCCACACACCCGCACGCGTGACATGGTGACATCTTTTTCATCCCTTATGCATCATTTTGAACCACAACTGTATTCAAGTCTGGACCGCGATTCACAAACCCTCAGCCACGACCTCTCGGTTGCGCCTGAAACCCATCATTCATTTGCGGTTGCTGCTGTGTCATCTGTTGAATTCCATTTCCCTGTATTCCTGCCTGTGCAGCCCTTATCTGCATCACCATCACTTTTTCCTTCAGCATTTTCTGCTTCAGCTCAATTTCGTCAATCAGCTTCGCTTGCCAACAAATCAAATGATTCTTGATCATCTGACTAACCTCTGGTCTCAGCCCTTCAACAAATCTGAACACGAGATGGTTCATGTCTTTCGACTCGATGATCTCAGTACCACTGTAATGTTTAAATGCCTTTAACAACCTCTCATAATAAGCATGTATAGATTCCTTAACCTCCTGCGAGGTCCGGTCAATTTTCTGCCAATCAGTCACTTTTGGCGACACCTTTTGTTTAAAAAATTCATTCACTTTATGATAGTACTTCATCACCTCCTCAGAGGGAGCTCCGGTCACTTTATCCCTTGCCGGTTCCTTCGTCGGCCAGTCTACCCCTCTCTTACACTCAAGCGACAAATCAGGCGGGAACAATGATTTCAAACAAGGTATTCAAGTCTTCCCAGACACACTTTGCAAGTTTCACGAACCTGTCTGTTTGCTGATACCACTCGATCGGTTTCTCCCTCAGTCTGGGATAATCATTAGTAAAAGATAAGATGTCTCCTCTGGTCCACGGCACATGGACCAAAACACCACCAGCTGTTTCTCTCATGGGTAGTATTTTTACAGATTATGTATCGGGTGGGGTTTTGGTCTGACCTGACCCTGGACTGTCACCTTTTTCCTTATCTCTTTTCTTTGCCCATCTGCCTTCCCATTTTTCTAATGCACCCCAATTTTGCGCACTTTGCAATAGTTCTTTTAAATGCGCCTTCATTCCGGCAGACCTCAGGTGCTCAAAATCTTTTGAATCAAAGTCTAATCTGTAGCTTCTTTTCAAATGTTTAGTGTTCTCAATGTCGATATTGTATTTGTCTGCCAGGTTTGCTAATCTCTGATGCACCTTGCCCACTTCTTTGGTAATCTTGGGGCACAGGAATCTCAATTCTGCTTCAGTGTATGACTCCAATCTGTTTACACCCATGGTCCCGTCCACTAGTTCAGCAGCTTCCACTCCCAGTCTTACAAAATGTAGGTAGTCATCTTGCCCTACCTTTTCCGGTTCCACTGCAGTCACTGTAGTCTTTTGTGAAGTATAAGTCTTTTCTAGCCATTCATTCAGCTGTTGTACTGTAAAACCCTGCAGTGAAATGTTCCCTGCATGTATCATTGGCGACTGTGAAGTGTTTGTACTTATCGTCTGTGGAGTTAAAACCCCCAACCCTGTCTGACGCATTGCTTCCAAGGGTGTTTCTACGGGGCTTAGGTCTATTAAAGACCTCGGCTTTTCAACTGCTTGTTCTCTTGGTGCCATTATCTGGGGAGTTCCTATAGACCCTCCTCTTATCGCATCTTGGGTCATTACTCCCTGATCACATACGCCAGATTTGCCCTGTGCATATAATGGCACTGGTGGACCAACAGTGATTGGTAATGATATTGCAGCAGGTGTCTGACCTGGTCCCAAACTCCGTGGAGCAGTAACTCCATAGGTCTGTTCCAAAGTACCCGGGACCGGTACTAATGGTGGACCAGCTACTGGGTTGTACCCTGATATCAGTTGTGGTTGCGGCTGGGACAGCAATTTCGGAGTTGACTCAATCTGTACTAACCTCGACTTTGTATATATCGGGTCTGGTGGCACTATCAGATTTGTGGTAGTCTCAAGTACTGGGACGTCTGGATAGATTCTCTGTATCTGCGGTGGAGGTTGCAACTGTATCTGCATGTCTGGCGCAGTGGGCACACTGACACCATTCTGTATCGAAGCCATATCACTAGTCTGTACCGTATCAGTAACTCCCTTCTCCTGCGTCTGGTTCCCAGGACCCACGCTAGTGCTTGAACACTGTCGCTCACCGCATAAGGTGGCGGGCGATCATATAATAATCGGTCCATGAATTCTTCATCGTCTGAATCGTCTTCCTCTTCCCAAGGTCTCTTATTCTCTTTAGACTTACTAGAGTCCTTATCTGTTTTACAGGAGGCTTTCCTTCCTTGTGACTCTGCTCCCTGAGCTATTACTGGGAACAACTTTAATCCGTCAACGATCCCTCGTCTCCACATTTTGTTCTCGTTATCCCACCTAGCTTCTGCATAAGACTTCTCTGCCGTTTTTAGCCTTCTCTGGAACCTTTCTTGTCTATGTTTAAGAGCCATCAAATCCCAAATCGCTAGAGCCTCATATTGAGCTGGTCTCGGAGGTGGTTTTTGTGTACTTAACATCCACCTTAAATTCTCTAGTACCTTCGGATTGAACGTCCCATGCTCTGGGAAAGCCAAACATCCCTCTTTCTCTGTTAATTTGTGCCACTGTTTCATCCATAAACAAGGCGCGACACCCTTCTGCTCCATAACCATGTAAGCTGGAGTACCCTCAGGCGGCGTAGGCTCGCCATCAGTTACCATAATATATGCATCTCCTTTCAGAGCGCTCTTAAATGCCTTGACAAAATTCATTTTTTTCGGTTTTCTCTTGTTTGTATTTAATCAGAAAGTGACTTAGTTCCCAGGATACTCTTCACCCACCTTTCTCAACCTATTGCCTCTCATGGACGGCAGCCAATCCGTGCGCGACCCCTCTCGACAACCAACCTATCTCAGCGCGGCACCACTGACGTCACACTCACACACTGCAGCTCACAAAGGGGGTCATTCCGACCCCGGCGGGCAGCGGGCACCGCCCGCCGGGCGGAGACCGCCAAAAGACCGTACCGCGGTCAAATGACCGCGGCAGTCATTTTGACTTTCCCGCTGGGCAGGCGGGCGACCGCCAAAAGGCCGCCCACCCTCCCAGCGGGAAAGCCCCAGCAACGATGAAGCCGGCTCCGAATGGAGCCGGCGGAGTTGCTGGTGTGCGACGGGTGCAGTGGCACCCGTCGCGATTTTCAGTGTCTGCTTTGCAGACACTGAAAATCATAATGGGGCCCTGTTAGGGGGCCCCTGCATTGCCCATGGCACCCGTCGCGATTTTCAGTGTCTGCTTTGCAGACACTGAAAATCATAATGGGGCCCCCAGGGGCCCACAACACCCGTTCCCGCCAGCCTCTTCAGGCTGGCGGGAAGGGGGTCGGAATCCCCATGGCGGCGCTGCTTGCAGCGCCGCCATGGAGGATTCCCTAGGGCAGGGGAAAACCGGTGAGAAATCGCCGGTTTCCCTTTTCTGACCGCGGCTTTACCGCTGCGGTCAGAATTGCCCCTGAAGCACCGCCAGCCTGTTGGCGGTGCTTCCTCCGTCCCCGGGACCGCCAGGGGTCGGAATGACCCCCAAAGTCTTGCGGCTTGTCCGCCCCTCACTGAATCCACACAAACTAATACAAAATTATTGCGAGCACCTTTAATGACAACACAAATCTGCAGGTTTACTACAGGAAGGGTAACACATTTGCTTCAGAACTTTACAGAGATTTCACTTGAAGCCTCGGCCGCTGCTCTCTGCTTCTCAGCTCCCGCATACGCAAGCAGAATTCGTCCCGCAAATTCTACTCTCGACTTGTCAATGGTTCGTCCTAGTGCACTTTAGAACTTGCCAAATCTCCATCGAAGGTTTCACACATACGATTTTGACTCAAACTTGACTTGTCAACCATGCCCGATCGACCTATTAACCCGCACAGATTACAACATAAACCCAAGTGTCTCCTACACTTGTCAATATACTCCGGAGTCTTAGACCACGACGGGACCGTACAAAACAACCAACCACATGGATAATTTTTTTGAGCACAAAGCGCCACACTCATGTGAAGTACGCCAACTTCCTTACTCTCATACTGCGGAGTACGCCCACTCCTACTAAAACAACATTTACCTGGCCTAGATACACACAAACTTCACCATACACCCTCAAAAAGGCACAAGCTGAGCAAGCGCAAAACCCTATACCACACACATTATGACTCCGAGAACATTCCCAACTCACTTAGGCATAGTGAATTTAGAAACACATCATACATTCAATTTGCATTATCACAGAAAAACAAATTAAACAATGATTCTCCGTCCTAGGGCCCCAAAGGGCCAAACCGTCGCTCTGCTACCAGAACTGATAACGCGTCCCTCTATGTTAATTTACTACACATTAGGACTTGTTTTAGGCCAATGAATCTTTTGACCCAGTTGAGAGACACCGTAGGACGAGATAGCTAATCAATACGTCAGTCAATATATCAATTATGTCATCAATATTTACCACAACAATACATTTCACTTTAGTCAGAGTCATCAATCAAATTGGCGACGCAACCATGGCCCTTCAGCCATGAATAACCACATCAGTTTAATAGAATTTTATAAGTTTTATTCCCTATTAATTACAATCTAAGATTAAGGGCCATATTTATACTTTTTGACGCTAAACTGCGCTAACGCAGTTTAGCGTCAAAAAAATTAGCGCCGTCTAACGCCATTCTGAAGCGCCATGCGGGCGCCGTATTTATAGAATGGCGTTAGCCGGCGTTAGCTGCCTGGTGTGCGTGAAAAAAAAACACGTACACCAGGCAGCGCCGGCGTGGGGGAAAATGGCGTATGGGCGTCTCAAAATGGGGCAATTCAGGTTGAGTCCAAAAAATCGCCTTAACCTGATTTGCGCCATTTTTTTACGACGCCCATCCCCCATTAACATGACTCCTGTCTTAGCAAAGACAGGAGTCATGCCCCCTTGCCCAATGGCCATGCCCAGGGGACTTCTGCCCCCTGGGCATGGTCATTGGGCATAGTGGCATGTAGGGGGGCACAAATCAGGCCCCCCTATGCCACAAAAAAAAAAAAAAATACTTACCTGAACTTACCTTAATGTCCCTGGGGTGGGTCCCTCCATCCTTGGGTGTCCTCCTGGGGTGGGCAAGGGTGGCAGGGGGTGTCCCTGGGGGCAGGGGAGGGCACCTCTGGGCTCATTCTGAGCCCACAGGTCCCTTAACACCTGCCCTGACCCAGGCGTTAAATTCAGGCGCAAATGCAGGGTTTTTTGCCCCGCCCACTCCCGGGCGTGATTTTTGCCCGGGAGTATAAATACCACGCACATGCCTGGGAGTCATTTTTTTAGACGGGAACGCCTACCTTGCATCTCATTAACGCAAGGAAGGTGTTCACGCCAAAAAATGACGCTAACTCCATGAACTTTGGCGCTAGACGCGTCTAACGCCAAAGTATAAATATGGAGTTAGTTTTGCGTCGAATTTGCGTCGAAAAAAAACGACGCAATTTCGGCGCAAACGGAGTATAAATATGCCCCTAAGTGCGTTAACCTCAAAGCCAAGAAACACAACAGCATAGTCACGATATGACAAATTTGATAAGATTTCAATAAGGCAAGAATCACAAACATTAGAATATAACACGACGTGAACATAGATCAAGATTAGCAGAGTATTGATATTGCATCAGTTCAACAAAGCATTGTCTCGGTCGTTTGTCTATTTGCGTCAGTTTGATGAACACCTGTCCTAACCACTAATTAGCATTAGCATGTTGGGCTTCATGCAAAATAATTTAGGACACCAATTTGGAAAACGTCTAGCTATGGTCTCTGTCAAAGCACGCAGTTGGTACCTAGAAAGGAAAAGCATAGAGACAAATCACAATTGTATTGTCATAATTACCCTCCAAGATTAGGTCAGCGCACAGGTTCAGTCTTCGTCTTCAGGACATCAGTCAAATCGCCATCAGTCTGGACTTAGCTAAAGGGCAAAAAGGGACATTTCCCTCATAAGGAGGAAAAGTGTAAATGGGCTGTTTATGGGTGAAGATGGTTTTCAATAAGTTTCAAGTCACCAAACAGAGTGACAGAGTTTCTGGATAAAAACAATAGCAGTCCCTACCTAATTTTTCCCGACCTTTCTTAGACATGAGTTTTTATCCCTTTTTTGTAGGACATTCCCGCAAAATTCTATTGGACATTTACTATACCCACTATCTTTAACCTATCACAAAATACATTAAGTAATCCCAATTGTCACCCCACATTAATTCACAAGTTTTTGATTGGTCTTCATAATTGACGTCTTCAGAGGTGGCACATCCGGTGTTACTTCATTCCTTGGCACGTTTTTTTGGGTCAGCAGATTCATTGTCCATTGGTCTAAGTGACCTTGTACATTTCATTAATCTACATTTGTTTCAATTTACTCATAACTTTTAAACCAAGGCACCGAATATGCGCTTGGGAACGGATTTGATACAGTTACATTCATCTTCCAAACTCTGAAGAAAAGAACATTTGGAGGGTCATGGCCCTTTGCGTGTCAGCACACTGGAAAAACAGAAAAATGCGTTTAATATGAGAGCCAGGCAGCTAAACTGCAGCTCACGCTAACTTAAGGCCTATAAGATTTTCGATACAGATTCAACAGTGTGGATGTTAGTATAAACTTAATTGAATATAACATAAACACTTTATTCATCATTATTAGTTTACGTATACATTGGTGGCCACTCTTCGTGGTCATAATCCAGGTGCGCGTTTAAGCAAATCTCTATTATTATAGTTTTCTATGCAGCATCGTCACACATTAGTATAAACATTTCATTTTAATATAGGCTATGTAGGCTACGCTCTCTCAGTCCCTCCTCTGATGACGCTCGTTATCACACAAACCTTTCCTTTTAACCTTTCATTTTAATTTTTCACTTTACGCATTATGCGCATTTCAACATCTTGTCCCTTGTGTGAGCTTTCCCAAATTTCATTAAACATTTTCTCTCTCTCACTTTCTTCATTTCTCCTGGTTCTTTTGGTCCAATTTCTTTTAATTTTATCATTAATTTTGCATGCCCCCCATAATCCTAATAAACAAGCCAGAACAATTAATAGACCGCCTAGAATTTTTGCAAGCACCCCGTTCCAAATATTGGTAAACCAGCTTCCCACTCTAGCAACTCCCTTTCCAAATTTCTCCCACACTCCAAGTTCCTTCAATTCCTTCAAATTTGCACTATCTCTAGTTAGGTTAGTAAGCATACCTCTAATCTTTTTACTGTTATCAGGAATGAATGAGCAACAATGACGCTCGTTGAGCATCTTGCAGACCCCTCCATTCTTTGCTAAAAGAATGTCTAAAGCAAGCCGATTTTGAAGAGTCATGGCTCTTTCTGCAGCAAGTTCAGTATCCATCAGGAGTATAGCCCCTGTAAAATTTGTTAGCATGTTGTCCACAATAGTAGACAACTTTTGGATTTTCATGGAATTCAAGATAACCCCTACTGAAGGGATTATGGCTCCAAATATATCACCAATGACAGCAGCCACTCATTCTCGTTTTTGTCTAGCATGTTGTAATTCAGACGTTTTAGGTATTTGCTTCAAGTCATCAATCTGGTAAATCTTTGGGAAAACCATCCCCACATAACATGTCCCATACCATCCCTTAGGGAGACGGTAATAAGCATTAAGTCCACAGATATAATAGATCCCAGGGATCGCTGGATCCTGTCCATTGAACATAAACGTCCATTTACTCTGAAACAAAAACACATGTCTACGTTCACTCGTTCCCACAAACAAATAGTCCTGCTCAGATTTAGGCCTATATACACAAAGCCTACCTACATGTAATGCATCTATAGCTAATTTGCCTTGCGTTTTGATTGCGGTGTAAGCATAGTCATTTGCATATGTGCGTTTTTTTAATCCTTTTTCTAATCTTTCTTTTAATGCTTTGCGTCTATCATCAGTGTGATCTAAGAAGTTTTTCTCTACAGGTGACAGCAAACAGGTCAGATTGTTGCGATGTGCATAAGCAGTTCCAAATGTAAGCGTTGGTTCCAAGAAACCTCTAACTATTTTTATGTCATGCTCTTTAGCTAACTTGTTTAAGAACTCAATCACGGGCACAAAAGAAAACACACCATTCAGATTTGAGTAAAAGTATTGCACATGCTCTTGGTTATAGAATCTGGTTAGTAGCAGACTACAGCTAATCCCGTATGTTAGAGGAAGGCTATGGTAGGTAACCCCTTCTTGTACAGATGAAGGAATCTTGGTGCACACATAACAGTCTTTCGCATCCATGGTCTCGACATACTCATTCAGCAAGCGATAGAAGACATTAGTAGAAAGTTCCCCCTTTGAATTAGTTCCCTCATGCAAGTGTCTTGCATCCTGCTCAAACCTTTCCCACGGTGTTAGTGTTGTAGTTTCAGGTTTTGAGGTAGCGTTAATAGTCTTCTTATCTAACCACGGCATTCCCACAATCACTCCCACAATTATTATTGCACACACAATACCTATTATAAGGCTTAACCAACCACACACCTTACTTTTCTTGTTACTACCCCTATTGTAAGCCATGTCTGTATAGAATCAAATAGCAGAATAACAATCAACTCAAGGATGATATAGAACTTTTTTTTTTTTCTCTTGCTCTCCGCGTGTATTTACAGCGTTTTCACTCACTCCAGGACCCCTTTGTCAAATCAGGTTAGCAGCTTGTCACAATCAGGTGTCTCAAAGTCAAATCAGGTTCTAATGTCACATCCGGTAATTTATAAGTCTCTTTCTTTTAGTTTTCAGTTTTGATTAACAAAGTCTTTTCTTTGAATTAATTCAGGTACCGTTGTATTGACCTGGTACTTCTCGATCAAAACAGAATGCTAGGAATTCTTGTTGCCATTCAGATGTTGTAGCATACGCCCATTCAGGACCTGTATATCTTCTGTTTGCGACTCTCTTTCTTTTCAATCTGCGTTCACTCTGCAATTTCCCTTCACTTAGATCTTCCACTCGGGATGTGTCAGTTTCTTCTGTTATTGTTTCACCTGGTATATTTCTTATCCTTAAAACTGTTTTTTCTGGCCAGTTATCGCCCTTATGTGTCTTCTTCCGATTTGTCTTTTCAGGACGCTGGACAGCACCCTCCTCTTGTAATATGGTGTTTTCACTTGATGGACCTGTAACTGGCTCAGGGGATGCTGGTACACTCTGATCTCTTTCTATTATTTCCCCTTCTTCTTCTTCTTCCTCTTCTTCTTCTTGATCTGTAACGTATCTGTCTACTTCTGGGAGAACCTCTCCTTGGCTTAGTTCTCCTGCCGCCTTTACTGAGAGAGGCTCTCTGTCACCTCTCTCGAACTCGTTCACTGTTTGAGGGACGATGCTGTTCTCAGTGGGCTCTCCTACAGTCTCAGTTCCTTCTTGGCTGCTTTCTGGCACTGAGACTTCTCTTCCTGGGACTGTTGTGCCGGAAACTTCAAGTTCCTCATCAATTGGGCACGTTACCTTCTTTGTGTGACTGGCATGTATCCAATTTGGAACGCCTGCACATTTCACAGCAGTGGTTGTTGTCAAGATTATTTGATACAGCCCTTTCCAGCGCGGCTCCAAACACGACTTTCTCACGTGCTTCTTGACAACCACCCAATCACCGGCCTGTAGGGTGTGACCTGGATCTCCAAACGGTGGCAATGTGTTAGCCTCTACCTGGTGAGAGAAAGAGCGAATCACATCAGCCAAACCTTTGCAGTAGTCCAACACCATATCATCTGTGATATTCACTAGAGCATTTGCAGGTACTGCTGGCAACCTCATAGCTCTGCCCATGAGGAGCTCATGGGGGGACAGTCCTGTCTTCTTATCAGGGGTGTTCCTCATTGACATCAGCACTAAGGGCAATGCATCTGGCCATTTCATATTGGTAGCTGCGCACATCTTTGCCATTCTTGACTTCAGAGTACCATTCATTTGCTCTACTAGTCCTGATGCTTCAGGGCGGTAGCTACAATGCAGCTTTTGTTCAATGTTTAGTGCGGCACACAGAAGATTAATCACCTCGTTGTCGAAGTGTCTGCCCCTATCTGACTCTATAGAGACCGGAAACCCAAACCTTGGTATTAGTTCCCTAAGTAGCAGCTTTGCAACTGTGAGACTGTCATTTCTACGTGTGGGGTAGGCCTCAATCCAATGACTGAAAACACACACAATCACCAGTGCGTACTTCAATCCTCCACAAACAGGCATCTCAATGAAGTCCATTTGCATTTTGCTGAATGGACCACAAGCTCTCCCAATGTGGCTCAAAGTTACCACAGTCCCTTTTCCAGCATTCATCTGTTGACAGATGATGCATCTGTGACAGGTAACCTCTGCGGCATGTCTAAACTTTGGGTTAAACCAATCGATTTTGAATGACCTGATCATTGCATCTCTCCCAAGGTGAGCCTGTCCATGGTATAACCTTGCGAATTGTGACAGAAGGCTGTTTGGCAAAACTAATTTCCCCTCCTCTGAGACCCACAAGTCCTCAGCCCTCTGTACACATTGCATTCTTTGCCAGGAGCATTTTTCTTCTTTGCTAGCACGACCCTGTAATGTCTTTAGCTCATCTAGGGTATCAACCACCCTCAATGCAAAGTTCAAACATGTGTCATTTTCAGTTTGTGGTAATAATTCCCACTGTTCCTTGAACGATATACAGTTCAATGCGCAAAACCTTGCGACTTGATCTGCATAACCGTTTCCCATGGACACAAAGTCTTGTGACTTAATGTGAGCATTGCATTTCACCACGGCAATGTCAAAAGGTAACTGAATCGCATGTAACAAATCCTTTATTTGTTCACCATTTTTCACAGGAGAACCAGAAGAGGTCATGAAACCTCTCTGCGACCACAGTTGGCCAAAATCATGTACAATTCCAAATCTGTATCTGCTGTCAGTATAGATAGTGACTCTCAGATTCACAGCTGCGTGGCACGCCTTAGTAAGGGCAATTAACTCTGCCACTTGTGCGGAAAACACCTTCTCGAGCCAGGAAGCTTCAATGATACCAGCTATAGTGCATACAGCGTAACCAGCTCTCAGTGTTCCGATGGAATCTCTCAAACAAGACCCATCAACAAACATAATGCAATCATTTTCCTTTAACTGTGTATCTTGAATATCAGGTCGTGGTTTGGTACACAATTCTGTTACCTCAAGACAATCATGTTCAAATTCTTCTTCATTATTGACCTCAGTACTCTCAGCAGGAAGCAAAGTTGCCGGGTTTAACACAGTACATCGTTTCATAGAAACGTTTGGCGACCCCCAGTATAATTGTCTCATATTTGGCAAGTTGGGCGTTTGTCATGTGCTGAGTTTTGGTTCGAGTCAACAGAATTTCATCTGAATGCGGAACCATTACTGTTAGGGGGTATCCCATCACTATGCCTTCACATTGCGTAAGGCTCTGACCAACTGCTGCAACTGTGCGCAAACAACCTGGTAAGGCTGCTGCGACGGGGTCCAAGGTAGCTGAAAAATACGCTACTGGGCGATTTGCACCTCCATGGACCTGTGTCAAGACAGACAAAGAACAAGCATCACGTTCATGGCAAAACAGTAGAAAAGGCTTCGTATAATCAGGCATACCTAACGCTGGTGCCCTGCACATGCACTCTCTCAATTCCATGAATGACTCAAGCTCTTCTTTGAACAAAGCTATGGTATATGGCTCATCCTTGATCTCTTTACCTGTTAGTTTTATCAAAGGTTTTGAGATAATCGAGAAGTTGGGTATCCACTGGCGACAGTAGCCCACCATTCCCAAAAACATTCTGACATCCCTTTTTGTCGTTGGAGGGTTCATTTGCAAAATGGCTGTTATTCTCTCTTTCAATATTCTCCTGGACCCTCTTTCAATTAAGTGTCCTAAGTATTTTACTTCTTTCTGGCAGTACTGCAGTTTCTTGGGTGACACTTTATGTCCATTCTTTCCCAAGTGATTCAGTAAGGCAATTGTGTCATATTTACAGTTATCCCTTGTTTTGGATGCAATCAGCAAGTCATTGATGTACTGCACTAGAGTCGAGTTAAAAGGCAGTACTAAGGATTCCAAATCCTTTTTCAATATCTGATTAAAGATGGACGGTGATTCAGAAAACCCTTGAGGAATTCTGCACCAACTGTACACCTTATCCAGGAATTTGAAACTGAACAAAAGTTGGCTGTCCTCATGAAGAGGTATCGAAAAGAAGGCTTGTGACAGGTCTATAACGGTGAACCATTCAGCATCACACGAAACATGATCACTGCTGGATTGGGCACTATGGGGCAACATTTTATCACAATCTCGTTTATTTTCCTCAAATCTTGTACAATTCGGACTTTCCCACAGGGCTTTTTCAGACCCATTTTCGGAGAGTTACATGGACTGCTCAAAACTTCTTTCAGGACTCCCTGTTTCAGAAAATCTGCAATTATTTGTGACACTTCAATAAGAACATCTTGTGCCACATGATATTGTGGTACCTGGGGAAACACTGCATTTGGCTTCACTTGTACTTTAACTGGTTCCACACCTTTTATTAGTCCCACTTCCTTTCCTGTCAGATCCCACACTTTCTCTGTCACAGTTCCCTGTAACTCGACAGGTAGGTCAATCATTGTAAGCATCGGAAACAAAGTAATCAAAGGATAATCCTCATTTGCCGTCCCTGTCTCTTCCTCTGAGAACTGACCTTCATCTCCTTCATCATCACTATTTGTCTGTACTTCAATTCCATCATTGGAACAGGTAATCGAACATTTTGTCTTGCACAGTAAGGGCCTGATTACAACTTTGGAGGAGGTGTTAATCTGTCCCAAAAGTGACAGTAAAGTGACGGATATACCACCAGCCGTATTACGAGTCCATTATATCCTATGGAACTCGTAATACGGCTGGTGGTATATCCGTCACATTTGGGACGGATTAACACCTCCTCCAAAGTTGTAATCAGGCCCTAAGTCTCTTCCCAGTAGGGATACCGGACTTGAATCACAGACTACAAACCTATGCAATCCCTGGAAATTGCCGATCTCAACTTGCACTGGATCTGTAATCGGGTTTGTCAGGTACTGGTTTGCTACTCCGACTACCCTTATGGTACGCCCCAAAAGTGGTAGCTTCGGAACCTCTGCACGTCTGACTGTAGAGGGTGTAGCTCCGGTATCGACCAAAAATGAAACTTTGTATCCCATTACCTTCCCCTCCACATAGGGACCCCTTTGGTCTACCTCTAGGGATGCTGCAAGCCTGCACTCTTCACTATCTGAGCTGTCATCCGACCATTCTCCATTCATGCCATTTTCACCTCGTAATGGGAATTGCTGTTCTTTATTATTTTGACTCATTACCTGACCTGTAACCTGTTGAGGAAGCATCACCTGTTGCTGTCCCATCGGAGCCATTGGTAATTGCATTTGCTGTCTAGGTACCATGGGAACCTGCTGTTGTACTTGCTGCATTTGTACTCGCTGAACACGTGGCATTTGCATCTGCTGCATGGGCTGTATCCCTGGCATCTGTACTAGGTTATTTTGAAAATTTGGATTTTGATTTCTCAATTTTGGACCTCTTACATTTTGCTATGTACCGACATTAGTGCTTTGTTGAACGACACCATCCTGCGTACCAAGTTTGGGCATTCCCGTTTTCAGTGCCCCACACACCCGCACGCGTGACATGGTGACATCTTTTTCATCCCTTATGCATCATTTTGAACCACAACTGTATTCAAGTCTGGACCGCGATTCACAAACCCTCAGCCACGACCTCTCGGTTGCGCCTGAAACCCATCATTCATTTGCGGTTGCTGCTGTGTCATCTGTTGAATTCCATTTCCCTGTATTCCTGCCTGTGCAGCCCTTATCTGCATCACCATCACTTTTTCCTTCAGCATTTTCTGCTTCAGCTCAATTTCGTCAATCAGCTTCGCTTGCCAACAAATCAAATGATTCTTGATCATCTGACTAACCTCTGGTCTCAGCCCTTCAACAAATCTGAACACGAGATGGTTCATGTCTTTCGACTCGATGATCTCAGTACCACTGTAATGTTTAAATGCCTTTAACAACCTCTCATAATAAGCATGTATAGATTCCTTAACCTCCTGCGAGGTCCGGTCAATTTTCTGCCAATCAGTCACTTTTGGCGACACCTTTTGTTTAAAAAATTCATTCACTTTATGATAGTACTTCATCACCTCCTCAGAGGGAGCTCCGGTCACTTTATCCCTTGCCGGTTCCTTCGTCGGCCAGTCTACCCCTCTCTTACACTCAAGCGACAAATCAGGCGGGAACAATGATTTCAAACAAGGTATTCAAGTCTTCCCAGACACACTTTGCAAGTTTCACGAACCTGTCTGTTTGCTGATACCACTCGATCGGTTTCTCCCTCAGTCTGGGATAATCATTAGTAAAAGATAAGATGTCTCCTCTGGTCCACGGCACATGGACCAAAACACCACCAGCTGTTTCTCTCATGGGTAGTATTTTTACAGATTATGTATCGGGTGGGGTTTTGGTCTGACCTGACCCTGGACTGTCACCTTTTTCCTTATCTCTTTTCTTTGCCCATCTGCCTTCCCATTTTTCTAATGCACCCCAATTTTGCGCACTTTGCAATAGTTCTTTTAAATGCGCCTTCATTCCGGCAGACCTCAGGTGCTCAAAATCTTTTGAATCAAAGTCTAATCTGTAGCTTCTTTTCAAATGTTTAGTGTTCTCAATGTCGATATTGTATTTGTCTGCCAGGTTTGCTAATCTCTGATGCACCTTGCCCACTTCTTTGGTAATCTTGGGGCACAGGAATCTCAATTCTGCTTCAGTGTATGACTCCAATCTGTTTACACCCATGGTCCCGTCCACTAGTTCAGCAGCTTCCACTCCCAGTCTTACAAAATGTAGGTAGTCATCTTGCCCTACCTTTTCCGGTTCCACTGCAGTCACTGTAGTCTTTTGTGAAGTATAAGTCTTTTCTAGCCATTCATTCAGCTGTTGTACTGTAAAACCCTGCAGTGAAATGTTCCCTGCATGTATCATTGGCGACTGTGAAGTGTTTGTACTTATCGTCTGTGGAGTTAAAACCCCCAACCCTGTCTGACGCATTGCTTCCAAGGGTGTTTCTACGGGGCTTAGGTCTATTAAAGACCTCGGCTTTTCAACTGCTTGTTCTCTTGGTGCCATTATCTGGGGAGTTCCTATAGACCCTCCTCTTATCGCATCTTGGGTCATTACTCCCTGATCACATACGCCAGATTTGCCCTGTGCATATAATGGCACTGGTGGACCAACAGTGATTGGTAATGATATTGCAGCAGGTGTCTGACCTGGTCCCAAACTCCGTGGAGCAGTAACTCCATAGGTCTGTTCCAAAGTACCCGGGACCGGTACTAATGGTGGACCAGCTACTGGGTTGTACCCTGATATCAGTTGTGGTTGCGGCTGGGACAGCAATTTCGGAGTTGACTCAATCTGTACTAACCTCGACTTTGTATATATCGGGTCTGGTGGCACTATCAGATTTGTGGTAGTCTCAAGTACTGGGACGTCTGGATAGATTCTCTGTATCTGCGGTGGAGGTTGCAACTGTATCTGCATGTCTGGCGCAGTGGGCACACTGACACCATTCTGTATCGAAGCCATATCACTAGTCTGTACCGTATCAGTAACTCCCTTCTCCTGCGTCTGGTTCCCAGGACCCACGCTAGTGCTTGGAACACTGTCGCTCACCGCATAAGGTGGCGGGCGATCATATAATAATCGGTCCATGAATTCTTCATCGTCTGAATCGTCTTCCTCTTCCCAAGGTCTCTTATTCTCTTTAGACTTACTAGAGTCCTTATCTGTTTTACAGGAGGCTTTCCTTCCTTGTGACTCTGCTCCCTGAGCTATTACTGGGAACAACTTTAATCCGTCAACGATCCCTCGTCTCCACATTTTGTTCTCGTTATCCCACCTAGCTTCTGCATAAGACTTCTCTGCCGTTTTTAGCCTTCTCTGGAACCTTTCTTGTCTATGTTTAAGAGCCATCAAATCCCAAATCGCTAGAGCCTCATATTGAGCTGGTCTCGGAGGTGGTTTTTGTGTACTTAACATCCACCTTAAATTCTCTAGTACCTTCGGATTGAACGTCCCATGCTCTGGGAAAGCCAAACATCCCTCTTTCTCTGTTAATTTGTGCCACTGTTTCATCCATAAACAAGGCGCGACACCCTTCTGCTCCATAACCATGTAAGCTGGAGTACCCTCAGGCGGCGTAGGCTCGCCATCAGTTACCATAATATATGCATCTCCTTTCAGAGCGCTCTTAAATGCCTTGACAAAATTCATTTTTTTCGGTTTTCTCTTGTTTGTATTTAATCAGAAAGTGACTTAGTTCCCAGGATACTCTTCACCCACCTTTCTCAACCTATTGCCTCTCATGGACGGCAGCCAATCCGTGCGCGACCCCTCTCGACAACCAACCTATCTCAGCGCGGCACCACTGACGTCACACTCACACACTGCAGCTGACAAAGGGGGTCATTCCGACCCCGGCGGGCAGCGGGCACCGCCCGCCGGGCGGAGACCGCCAAAAGACCGTCCCGCGGTCAAATGACCGCGGCAGTCATTTTGACTTTCCCGCTGGGCAGGCGGGCGACCGCCAAAAGGCCGCCCACCCTCCCAGCGGGAAAGCCCCAGCAACGATGAAGCCGGCTCCGAATGGAGCCGGCGGAGTTGCTGGTGTGCGACGGGTGCAGTGGCACCCGTCGCGATTTTCAGTGTCTGCTTTGCAGACACTGAAAATCATAATGGGGCCCTGTTAGGGGGCCCCTGCATTGCCCATGGCACCCGTCGCGATTTTCAGTGTCTGCTTTGCAGACACTGAAAATCATAATGGGGCCCCCAGGGGCCCACAACACCCGTTCCCGCCAGCCTCTTCAGGCTGGCGGGAAGGGGGTCGGAATCCCCATGGCGGCGCTGCTTGCAGCGCCGCCATGGAGGATTCCCTAGGGCAGGGGAAAACCGGTGAGAAATCGCCGGTTTCCCTTTTCTGACCGCGGCTTTACCGCTGCGGTCAGAATTGCCCCTGAAGCACCGCCAGCCTGTTGGCGGTGCTTCCTCCGTCCCCGGGACCGCCAGGGGTCGGAATGACCCCCAAAGTCTTGCGGCTTGTCCGCCCCTCACTGAATCCACACAAACTAATACAAAATTATTGCGAGCACCTTTAATGACAACACAAATCTGCAGGTTTACTACAGGAAGGGTAACACATTTGCTTCAGAACTTTACAGAGATTTCACTTGAAGCCTCGGCCGCTGCTCTCTGCTTCTCAGCTCCCGCATACGCAAGCAGAATTCGTCCCGCAAATTCTACTCTCGACTTGTCAATGGTTCGTCCTAGTGCACTTTAGAACTTGCCAAATCTCCATCGAAGGTTTCACACATACGATTTTGACTCAAACTTGACTTGTCAACCATGCCCGATCGACCTATTAACCCGCACAGATTACAACATAAACCCAAGTGTCTCCTACACTTGTCAATATACTCCGGAGTCTTAGACCACGACGGGACCGTACAAAACAACCAACCACATGGATAATTTTTTTTAGCACAAAGCGCCACACTCATGTGAAGTACGCCAACTTCCTTACTCTCATACTGCGGAGTACGCCCACTCCTACTAAAACAACATTTACCTGGCCTAGATACACACAAACTTCACCATACACCCTCAAAAAGGCACAAGCTGAGCAAGCGCAAAACCCTATACCACACACATTATGACTCCGAGAACATTCCCAACTCACTTAGGCATAGTGAATTTAGAAACACATCATACATTCAATTTGCATTATCACAGAAAAACAAATTAAACAATGATTCTCCGTCCTAGGGCCCCAAAGGGCCAAACCGTCGCTCTGCTACCAGAACTGATAACGCGTCCCTCTATGTTAATTTACTACACATTAGGACTTGTTTTAGGCCAATGAATCTTTTGACCCAGTTGAGAGACACCGTAGGACGAGATAGCTAATCAATACGTCAGTCAATATATCAATTATGTCATCAATATTTACCACAACAATACATTTCACTTTAGTCAGAGTCATCAATCAAATTGGCGACGCAACCATGGCCCTTCAGCCATGAATAACCACATCAGTTTAATAGAATTTTATAAGTTTTATTCCCTATTAATTACAATCTAAGATTAAGGGCCATATTTATACTTTTTGACGCTAAACTGCGCTAACGCAGTTTAGCGTCAAAAAAATTAGCGCCGTCTAACGCCATTCTGAAGCGCCATGCGGGCGCCGTATTTATAGAATGGCGTTAGCCGGCGTTAGCTGCCTGGTGTGCGTGAAAAAAAAACACGTACACCAGGCAGCGCCGGCGTAGGGGAAAATGGCGTATGGGCGTCTCAAAATGGGGCAATTCAGGTTGAGTCCAAAAAATCGCCTTAACCTGATTTGCGCCATTTTTTTACGACGCCCATCCCCCATTAACATGACTCCTGTCTTAGCAAAGACAGGAGTCATGCCCCCTTGCCCAATGGCCATGCCCAGGGGACTTCTGCCCCCTGGGCATGGTCATTGGGCATAGTGGCATGTAGGGGGGCACAAATCAGGCCCCCCTATGCCACAAAAAAAAAAAAAAAATACTTACCTGAACTTACCTTAATGTCCCTGGGGTGGGTCCCTCCATCCTTGGGTGTCCTCCTGGGGTGGGCAAGGGTGGCAGGGGGTGTCCCTGGGGGCAGGGGAGGGCACCTCTGGGCTCATTCTGAGCCCACAGGTCCCTTAACACCTGCCCTGACCCAGGCGTTAAATTCAGGCGCAAATGCAGGGTTTTTTGCCCCGCCCACTCCCGGGCGTGATTTTTGCCCGGGAGTATAAATACCACGCACATGCCTGGGAGTCATTTTTTTAGACGGGAACGCCTACCTTGCATCTCATTAACGCAAGGAAGGTGTTCACGCCAAAAAATGACGCTAACTCCATGAACTTTGGCGCTAGACGCGTCTAACGCCAAAGTATAAATATGGAGTTAGTTTTGCGTCGAATTTGCGTCGAAAAAAAACGACGCAATTTCGGCGCAAACGGAGTATAAATATGCCCCTAAGTGCGTTAACCTCAAAGCCAAGAAACACAACAGCATAGTCACGATATGACAAATTTGATAAGATTTCAATAAGGCAAGAATCACAAACATTAGAATATAACACGACGTGAACATAGATCAAGATTAGCAGAGTATTGATATTGCATCAGTTCAACTAAGCATTGTCTCGGTCGTTTGTCTATTTGCGTCAGTTTGATGAACACCTGTCCTAACCACTAATTAGCATTAGCATGTTGGGCTTCATGCAAAATAATTTAGGACACCAATTTGGAAAACGTCTAGCTATGGTCTCTGTCAAAGCAAGCAGTTGGTACCTAGAAAGGAAAAGCATAGAGACAAATCACAATTGCATTGTCATAATTACCCTCCAAGATTAGGTCAGCGCACAGGTTGAGTCTTCGTATTCAGGACATCAGTCAAATCGCCATCAGTCTGGACTTAGCTAAAGGGCAAAAAGGGACATTTCCCTCATAAGGAGGAAAAGTGTAAATGGGCTGTCTATGGGTGAAGATGGTTTTCAATAAGTCTCAAGTCACCAAACAGAGTGACAGAGTTTCTGGATAAAATCAATAGCATTCCCTACCTAATTTTTCCCCGACCTTTCTGTGACATGAGTTTTTATCCCTTTTTTGCAGGACATTTCCCCAAAATTCTATTGGACATTTACTATACCCATTATCTTTAACCTATAAGAAAATACAATAAGTAATCCCAATTGTCACCCCACATTAATTCACGAGTTTTTGATTGGTCTTCATAATTGACGTCTTTTCAAATTCTGAAGAAAAGAACATTTGCAGGGTCATGGCCCTTTGCGAGTCAGCACACTGGAAAAACAGAAAAATACGTTTAATATGAGAGCCAGGCAGCTAAACTGCAGCTCACGCTAACTTAAGGCCTATAAGATTTTCTATACAGATTCAACAGTATGGATGTTAGTATAAACTTAATTGAACATAACATAAACACTTTATTCATCATTATTAGTTTGCGTATACATTGGTGGCCACTCTTCGTGGTCATAATCCAGGTGCATGTTTAAGCAAATCTCTATTATTATAGTTTTCTATGCAGCATCGTCACACATTAGTATAAACATTTCATTTTAATATAGGCTATGTAGGCTACGCTCTCTCACTGGTAAACCTGGAAATATGTCAAAAAAAGCACACCTTCCACATAAAAGCAACAAGGAGAAATATCTTTATTTCACCTTGTTTTTTCTCTCTCTAACTGTGATGCAATCTGCAGCACAATTAGAGGAAGTAGCCTCTAAAGATTGTTTTTGTGCAGGAAGTTGCCCCTTCCTGCAGAAAAAAAAATCCTACCTTCAATTCAGTCACACAAGGGTGCCAGCACTGGTGTAGGCAGCAACAATGGACCAACTCAGGGAGAGAGCAGGAATGTGCCATATCTTGATAAATATGGCACATTCCTACCCTCTCTATTTGACGCAGTGCAGCAACTTGTCTTGCTATGCTGCACTGCATCAGATAATAAGTCTGGGCCTAGGCATCAGTAGAAAATGTCTTCCTCTCTTGAGTCAGACCCCAGTCCACTAACCTCTAGCTTCTCAAAAGACATTTTTCCCTCATTGTGAGTTCAGTGGTCCTTTCTCAAGACCGCCAAAGCCACGGTCGCCAGAAGACCGCCAGTGCTGGTGGTCTTCCAACCACCATATTGCGAATAACTGAAGGATTTCTGCCACAATTTGGGCAGACATCCTCCAGTAGTCGTGCTGGCGGTTGGAGGTGCAGGGGTGGTTACACCACCGGTTCCGTCCCCTGTCATATGGCCCGGCAATGTCCTGATGGTGGGACGCTGCTGGCGGTGGAAGCGCCTGTTCCCCTTCCTTGCTGGACGACCTCCTCGCTGGACAAGGTAAGTTGATCGTCCGACAGGGGATGGGCGGTGGCAGAAAGGGGGTGTTGTATATGCGTGTGTGAGTGGGTGTTGTCTGTATGTGTGAATGTAAGTGTGTATGGGTGTGTGAATGCATGTTTGATTGCTGAAGTGAGTGAGTGTTGGAATGTTTGTGTGAATGTGTGTATGTGTGCATGTGAGTGAATGCGTGTATGTATCCGTGTGAGTGAATGCGTGTTTGTAAGTGCTGGAGAAGGAGTGTATGCGGGGTGCATGTGATAGTGTGTGTGGGTATATGCGGGGTGGTGGGGGGAGGGCAGTGCTAATATGGAAGTAGGGAATTGAAATTGCAGGAAGGGGTTGGGGGAGTCGTCTGCCAGTGACAGGAAAGAAATTTCCTGTCACCGGTCGCCTTTCCGCCAGAGTTTTATGGCGGTGCTACCGCCACAGAAACCCTGGCAGAAAGCCGACTCATGATACCGATGGCAGTTTTCAGTGGACCCCCAGGACAGAGATGCTGATCTCCGGCCTGGCTGTCCAACTACATAGGTGGTACAAGTGGGGATGTGGCAGTTTGGCAGATGCCAACCCGCCACATTCATAATGTGGCGGTCTTCACTGCCGCCCGTCAGCGGTGAGACCGCCACCGCGAAGACCGCCAGAGTCATAATGAGGGCAATAGTGTTAAATCTACAGAAGATATTGTCAGGACCAGGTTTGCATAATTAAAGAGAGAAAAAAATCCAAAAAGTCACAGAACACTGGGAGAACAGGTCAGAGGGCAAACCTAGTAAAATGAAATCAGTACATTTGTAAGCTGTCAAAATTTGCCATTGCTGTCAATAGGGAAAGCCATTAGTGACACTCATTCATTTGTGGGGTGAGCTCAAAGGAATCCTCTCATGGTTAAGGTTGTGCAAGTCTGGGGATCGAGCAGCAAAAGTCAGACCAATTTTACCTGGATTCTGGGGCCCAGATGCAAGGGTGTCTTGGCTGTCCTTGGTTCTGAACATGGGAGCCACAGGTGATGGAGAATGATACTTATGACACTCGGTCACTTGTGGGTCACGTTTGTGGGGCCCAGTGGTTGTTAAGCTTGTGTGGGCCCCAGACCAGAATTTAAAAGGCAGAACAGCTCCACCTAGCATTGGTGTCTCGGGTGCAGAGGTGTGCTTGGCTATCTTTAGTGCCGAACGGGAGCTGTGGTTGGTGGTTTTAGCATTGGGATGGTGCAGGCAAGGAAACGGATTCTAATGCTCAACAACAGAGACACAAGTGATGTCTGCTGAAGGTGTTGCAGTGTTACCTCAGGTTGCAGTGACAAGTAAAGGTGGTGATGACGGGACAGGTGACCAACAAGCCTTGACAGTGGTAAGCTGGAGGTAAAGCTGTCTCCCCTTCAGGAGGTCCAGTGGAAAAAGGTAGCTGGCTGTAACTTGGCAGGGAGCTGGACTACACTTCCTACAATGCACTGGACCACCTGTCTTTGGGCAATCCCTTGGAGGGTCTGATGGCCAGCACTTCCTCGGATCCAATGAGTACTTTTTACCTATGGTGGCCAGGGGACTAGTGCCACTAGTCCAATGGAGTTTGGTCTTGCCTTTGACTCACAAAGGGTTTCCTCTTGCTTGGGGAAGAAGTATTTGTTCCAGGATGAGCCGCAGTCGAGCAGTTCCAGGAGGCTGCCATAGGTTCAAGGTATCATGCCTTTTGTTACTGCAGGTTCCTGTTGTCTTCCATATAGATCTTCTCTTGTCCTCTTGTCGCACGTTAACACAGATCTGAGGTTCTGGTGCAACGGGAGCCCCTTAACTCTAGATTTTAGAAGCATTGGGGGTGTGGGTGTAAGTAGCCAATGGGCTACTAGCCCCAGAGCCTAATCCACCCCTTAGATGACTACATCTGGAGGAGTTGTAGCACCTTTCCTACCCAGAACCCTTTATTTTGCCCCTTTTCAAGATGGCAGAAATCTTCCTCTGCCTTGCAGACCAGGCTGCTCATCCAAGAGGTGTGGCTAGCCTTCTGGGGTGTACGCTTCCTGACTAACTAATTTTCCTGCCTACCGAGGTGCAAATATGCCTGGGGCAGGGGGATGGCTTTGTCCTCTACTGGGGAACACACTACTTGCATATCAGAGTCAGTGTGCCCTTTGAAGCTCACCTGCCTTGATGTGCCACTTCACTAGCTTTCCTGGGAGGGAGGTGTTACCTCCTTCCAGTCCAGGCCATTGTCCGTACTCCTGGGAGTGTTCGCACTTCTACTCAGGGGGTCAGAATCTTATCTTGGTGGCAGCAGCTGCGGGCTGTCAGCCAAAGCAGAGGAATACTATGATAACTTGGTGGGCAATCCTAAAGGTTGCTTTTTGGGTCCAAGCCACATCGTCTTTAGTACGAGATTCGTGTCAGGGATTAGAAGGCACGTTTTCAATATGAAACATGACCCACTCCATTTGTACCATAATGGAGCTGGCAATCCCGGGTTTGCCCGGGTGCCACCCGTGTTATCCTATGAAACGCTGTTCACTTGTAGTAGCCTTTAATGGTTCTCTTTTCCTGTTTGCTGATATGGCTAGTATCTCCTGCACTGTCTTATGCTCTTTATGAGTGAGCTTGTGCACTAAATTGTGGTGCATTGCAGTGCCCTTCATCATGGGCATGCTGTTGAAGGGTTTGTGGCGGGTGTTATAGCAGCAGCAACAACCAATTGCCTGCTCATCTGTGCACTGGTTGATGATGCAGTAGTTGCTGCTTTCTCCATATCACCCATTTTCAGTAACTTTGATCCCAGTAACATAGCAAGGATGCCATAGGTCTGGGCACCACCAAAATAGTGGCCCACATTTACAGATTGTGTTTTCTTGCAAAGCATTACTTCAGCGTTTTAAGTAGTATGAAAAGAAGAAAGGGGGGGCTCTCTAAAACAGGCATGGCCAAAGATGAAAATCTGAATTATTTCCAAGAAGCAATGTCCATGTTATTAAGGGTGTGG
This sequence comes from Pleurodeles waltl, assembly GCF_031143425.1. Classification (NCBI taxonomy): domain Eukaryota; kingdom Metazoa; phylum Chordata; class Amphibia; order Caudata; family Salamandridae; genus Pleurodeles; species Pleurodeles waltl. Next base: position 972,557,582 of record NC_090447.1, read on the forward strand.
TTTAAAACATGTGAACTAAATTCTTGTTCCTGACCAGTACTTGGGTAGCTCGCTGTGAATTTTCTGTTCTTTCATCCAGATGGTGTCCCCAAGTGCACCATTAGAAGATCTGCAGAAAACCAAGAAAAACATACCAATAAGGGAAACCATAATTGAAGAGCGAGCAGTAATCAACACACAAGGTAACTAACCCTTCTGATGCAATATCAAAGTTCCAACAGAAAAAAATGTTCCCAAACAACCTCAGAATATCCATCGCCTTCATATATGACTTGGCGGTTGCGACTGCCTTTTAAAATTATTATAACCATGGCATTATGAGGGGCTGAACTGAACCTGTGATCTTTTGATGATGAAAATAATCATCCAGTAAGCACATTAACTTACGGGGCGGTCAGTCTAGCTGTAAAGACCTCTCAAGCACATATTGAGTCTGAACTTTAGTTTTCTTAGCTTAACTGAGATAAAACAAAATGCAAATGTTGCAGGCACTCCTTGTGCATGGATTAGTTGACACCACACCTGGGTAGCAATAAGGCCACTTCTGCTCAGGCCCCATGCCCCGTATGCATACATTAATGGGCCGGCCCAGTGGGGGACTGATGATGATACCTTCGGGCCTGTAGGCCCAGAAGATGTTGCACCTTGTTCCCATGAAAGCCAGCTATAGTGGTCCTACAGAGGTGTAGTAAATCAAACAAATAACAAGTAGACTAAGATGTGTATCCCTAACCTCCGCACTAGTAGAAGCCAAGAGAGCAAGGCAAGCGATCCTAGAACTATACACATGGGAGAGAGAGCAAGGAAGACACAAGAGACAGGCATTTATGTAGCTTTCAGTGGTATAGGAGGTATCACTGGCAACTTCTCTGCCCAACAAGTGAGGTCACAGCAATATGGATATCAAGTTAAGCACAACACCTAGCAAAGGCAATAACAGTGATAGAACAGTATGACCTAAAAATAGCAGTTTCATGTGGCATGCAAAATCGCAATCCTTTTGTATGCAAGCTCATGCCACAGTGGACATTGTGTGAAAAAGCTACATGAGATCACTCTATTTGTGTACAGAGGGTAAAACTGGGGAACTGGTGATAAAAAATCATTGCAACACAAGCACTTTTGGAGCCACACCTCAAGCGGAAAGGGATGAGACTAAAACCCCTTAGCACAAGACCCTTAGATGCTCATCAAGAGCCCCTCAGGTGGGAAGCTGCAAGGCAGCCTGACAACACTCAGAGGACATTTCCCTGTCCCAAGGCACACTCTGACAAGCAGTGGGAATCTGGAGTAAAGGCAATAAAGTTCACATGCAAGTAGGTGGAGGGCCGTCTTGCGTTGCTAGAAAACCTACTGGACTGACTCAGTCTTCCCCTTTGAATAACCTCCTAAAGTTCCCAAGCAGCCAAGACCTCACTGACCTAAGACCTCCTGCACAAAGGTAATTTTTCACTGTGGTTGAGGGTCAACTTGATTCAAGCTCCAGAGCAACCCCAAGAGCTACTGTTTTCAGATGCCCTGGGGCTCATAATGCCCAGCAGAAGACCCTAGTTTAGCTGAGAACCTAAGTAAGTTGGGGCCCAGAAATGAGGATAACATATGAAGTAGTGTTTAATTTGTGCTGGTGTTTGCTGGTGCTGTCCGGCTCCAGCATTTATTGCTTAACATCGGCACATACAAATGACAATCTACCATTCAGTAACGCTGTCCATCTGTTTTAAAAAAGGGTACTTTAGTAGCAAGTTTAACCATTCAATATATATTAGAAAGAGAATTCCACCAGCGTGTTTAAATAATTCTTATTGCTTTTGGTGGCCAGGAATAGTCAATATTGTCACATCCGTAGGAGAGTAACTGTCGGTACTAGCATTTGGCAACACTGGCACACACAGTGAATGGTTCAGTCTATGCTGACCGCCTGAGAAATATATTGGGCCCTGGCATTCATGTTTTTTTTAAATAAATTAAGCACTGCTGTAAATGTGAGAGTCCATATGGAGCCTGTCCAAAGATAGAGAAAAAACAGGGAGCATTGCGGGCCTTTAAGGGCACCCGCTTGAAGGGGATGAGTATTATTGCATTTTCCTTCTTATTTACAGATACATTTCTCATGAGATGCACTAGAGGCTGTCCTTGAGGACCAGAAAGGAGGAAGGATTCATTGTAGAAAACGCTTTACTTGGTTATCGGAAAGCAGAACGAGAGACCACAGTTCCTTTTCCTAACTCACAATCAGCACTTGTTGGTCACACGAAAGGTGACGGGGACAGAAGGCGATGTAAGATGTTTCTGAAGATGCTGTGGAATTGAAGGTTCACAACATATCACATTAGAAAAAGCCTATTGTTAACCATGAAAGCGCTCCACGCCTGGCACTGAGATATAAAGGAGGAAGTTTCATGTAGAACGGGTCAGATCATGAACTAAATAAGTGCTTTTATCCCAGTGCAGCTTGGAGACCAGCAGAAGTTCGTCTGGGTGTAGAAATAGGAATGGGTTAGCGGAGAATGAGTATACTCAGCACGTACTTCTGCAAAGCATCCACGCTAGCAGAGCCAGTGCTGAGGCAACTCAAAGGGCAAACCAAAGAGCAGGATTGGTGGCCTTAAAAGGTAACGAGGATTTCAGACACTGCCCCGAGTGTAAATATTTGCAAAAATCCAGGGAATCGCCCCGCAGGAAGTAGCGTGAGAAAGGATTTCGGAGCTAGATTGATTGAAGCTTGTTACATATGATGCTGCATTGCTCATTAGAAGCTGGTTCAGGATTTGAAAAGATGCTGGGCGAGACTTAAATGGACTGCAATGAGCGACACATGGGAATCATTTACTGTCTGCAGTGTTTGGTGGCGGAAACGTGAGCATTCTACTTTTTGGGGTGGGATGGGATGGGCTACCTATGAGCAGACCACACCAAAGGAGCAAAAAGAAAAACCTAAAAATAGCATAAACCACCAATGCTTTAATTCGGAAATGCTCACTCAACTTTTTGAGTTAAATGTTTCATTTTAGCTACAGCCTCTGGAAACTAGGCAAATACACGAATTCTCCTCGCTCTGTTCAACTAAACCTGCGTTATGTGGTATACTTGTCTATAAGATGGAGATGAAGCAATGGACCCTGTTATGAGTAACGCCTTTACTCGCAGGTAGCCACCATCAACCTACTTAACTGAGCCACTCAGTGTACCAACGAGGATATGCATCAAATGCACGAAGAGATCTGCCACATAACCCATGACACCTAGGATGGCAATCATATGATCCATCCCAGCATGTCCCACTCTTGTCCCTCACCAGCGTCAATACTTTACACTTTAAAAGCATTGCTGTTTTTTTAGGTATCAGAACAACTTGCATAAGGGACGACCGTAATGCAGGTCATCCAGGTGAATCCATGTTTGTTGCCTTCTGTCCTCTCTAGCGTCTAGAGCCTTCAAGATTTACAGAGTGGTTGTCTCATCAAACATTTAATATGGGCCTGCAGGGTAATTCATCTCTGCTGACTAACGTAAACTAGGTGCTTTATTTATCACTCATCTTTCCTCCAAAACTGCAATATATATACCCTGGAAATGACCCTTTCTGCCTGGTCATCCTCAGACTTCTTGCCTTCCCCCTCCTCTTTTTCTGAGCCTGTTTTAGTTGGCTTTAGGACTCTGTGCACTTTTTCACTGCTGACCAGTGCTAAAGTGCGTGTGCTCTGTGTCCAAAACATGGAAAATATTAGCTTCTCCAAGACTGGTGCATTTGATTTACTAGTATGTCCCTAGTCAAATGCTACTAGTTGAGCCTGCCGCACTGGTTATGTCACCCACTATGGCACGCTTTCAAACATGTCTTAGACCTGCCATTAGAGAGCCTATGTATGCAGTTTAAACTGCCATTTCGACCTGGCAAGTGTGCCCACTTGCCAGGCCCAAACCTTCCTTTTTATTACACATAAGACACCCCTAAGGTAGGCCCTGGTTAGCCCCAAGGGCAGGGTGCAGTGTACAGTATGTAAAAAGCTGGACATTTAGTTTTAAGTTTAAATGTCCAGGTAGTGAAAAACTCCTAGATTAGTTTTTCACTATTGCAAGGACTATCTCTCCCATAGGGTAACATTGGAATTGCCTTAAAACATCTTTTAAGTGTAATTTCCAATTGGGAAAAGAAACAAAAATTGAGTTTGGTGTCTCTGGACTCACAATTTAAAAACACATCTTTTGGTAAAGGTGTTTTTTTAATTGCAGGTCTGAAAATGCCACGTTTAGAAAATTTACATTTTCTTATCGTTAGTCCTGCTCTGCCAAGTGGTGCCAAATCCAGTTCTTGGCCCTTGGAGGTGAGTGTGGTGCTGCAACAAAAGAACTGACGCAACAACACTGGCATGTCACTTGAAACCGATGCATCCCACTGGAGAAACGTTACTTTGGCGCTGCCTCCACCGAAGCCGTGGACACCGCTTGCTGACTACGTAACGCAACAACCCTGACTTACAACACTGCCCAGGCTTGGCCGATGCACCACCAACGCATCAGAACCAGTACTCATCGCTTCTAGATATCGACGCATCAATGGCGTTGCCTGATCAGGAAACAACGCATCGCGTGCAAGTGCAACACATCCCCTCCTTGTATCAATGCATTATCACCGAACCTCAACGAAACAAAGGTACTGTCCGTGGGTCTGCGCGACTCCTGTACCCGGCTAGCGATTCATTGTGGTTGGGCTAAACATTTGGATTTGCCCCAGTCCAGCGCAACCAAATAGCCTCGGGTGGTAGCTACTGTCTTCTAAGCACTGCATTTTGATTTAATCTTTCAAAATTCATAACTTGACTTGTGTTTGTTGGATTGTTGTTGTTTTGGTCATTCTTGACACAGATATGAGACATGATATAAGATATGAGATATGAGATGTTTCTAAACTGACATAGAGACCTTTTGTGAGGTTTCTCACTATGTTACTGTGTGTGTGTGCACAAATACTTTACACATTGCCTGTTTAGTAAACAAGTAAACTTTCAGTGAGTTTCTAACTTGCCCTGACTAGGATTGTGGCCCCTACTTGGACATAGTGGAAACCTCTGCCAACTAGAGACACAATTTCTAACATTGGTGATCAGTGGTGAGAATAAGACTTGTATTTGTGCATTGCATACAGTGATTGGTGTACACTACTTCCATATCGCAGACCATTACGTACCAATATATGTTATTTTTCTCTTTGGCAACTATAAAAAAAAGTTTTTGCAACAACCATGTCTCAATCTGGGGAGCTAAAAGCTGCAACTGCAGGAGTGGAGTTCGAGCAGGAGAAATTGGAAACCTTGGAGAAGCAGGAGAAATTGGAAATCTACCATCTCAAAGATCACTGTAGAGAGTTCAAGGGTTCTTTTAAAGGCTTTACCAAAAAGGAGTAGCTGCAAAAGGCACTGGGGGCCTGGCTGGCAGCCAGGGAAGCAGCTGCTCAATCAGTGGATGGCAATTTTGTGAATAGCGAGGAGGATGGTCGACATCTGGAATTTCTGACAGCCCAGAACTGAGTGGGGTGTGTGGGGCCAGCTTAAATGGAGAAAAGGCCCACTCTAAAGCAGGCAGCAGTGCTTCTTCCAGAGATCCATCCCCAGAGGAGCTGGAGGACCGATAAAAAAACAGGAGGCTCAAGTTGGAGCTGGCAAAGCTCAAAATGGACAATGACTGGGCTAAAGCTATGGAGGAAAAGAGATTGGGCATTGAGGAATTAAACATTATTTTGACTCATGAGCTGAGCATGAAGGAGCTGGATCTGCTGCCAGCGCAGATGTTGGCAGGATATCTTCAGTGTCCTCTGACAGGAGAGTACATATACCCATAAGTCTGAGAGCTGACTACAAGGTGGAGGAGGACATAGATCACTGGGTTGAGGCCTTCGACATTGCTTTACAAATGCACAGGATCCCTAAGGAGGATTGAAGGGCCAGTTTGGGGAGGCAATGTCCAACAGAGGGGAGGAACACATTACCAACCCTACAGGGGGAGGATAAGATGAAGTATTCTGCCCTAAAGGAAGCCCTTATCAGGAAATATGGGTTGACCCAGGAGATGTACAGGCAGAGGTTTAGGGAGACTGTGAAGCATCTTCCTCAGACCTGAGTAGATTATGTAGACTCTCTGCAAGGCACTGGATAGTTGGGTGAAGGGCAGTAATGTGACAGACTATCAGTGGCTGTACAATTTGATTGCATAAGAGCACATGTTTAGTGTTGTTTTACAGAGCTGTGCCAACACTTCATTGAAAGCATGCTGTCTAACCTCAGGGAGCTTGCTAAGGAGGCGGACTGCTGGGATAGCACCAGGGTCCACAAGAAGGTATCTGGGAGTGACCCCAAGAAGGTGGTTAAGGTTCCCCCTAGCAGAGTGAGATTGAGGTCAAGGGAGACCCAGGAAAGTCCCAGGGTAAGGGGGAAGGGAAGGGTTCTCAAGTCCCTTCTGAGAAAAAGGAGGGAGGTTCTGGTGGGCTGTGGCCCAGGACGCCTCATTTCTAACCCACTGATTTCAGTGTGCACAGAGAGGGCACAAACAGGGGGACTCCTTCTGTCCAAAGAGACCGCCCCACTCTTGGGAACTCATCGGGAGTGGCCAATGTGGCCTTAGGGGTACGTAGTCCTCAGAGGCAGGTCATAGACCCTACCGTGATCTCCGTTAGTTGGGAGGTGGACTCAGTGGGTGAGTTGGTGAAGACTCCCACCAGATGACAGTGAATGGGGTCCCAGTCATTGCTCTTAGGGACAGTGGGGATAGCCATACCATGATGGTGGAAAGGCTAGTTTCCCCACAGCAGTATAATGGCCAGATGTGTAGGGTGCCATCAGCCGAAGGGCAGGCCTTCTTCCGCCCTATGGCCATGGTATTCTTAGAGTAGGATGGGGAGGTGACCCAGAGGAGGGTCATAGTTAGGCCCTTGATGGCCATAGACTTCCTTCTGGAGAATGAGTTGCCCCCGGTGTCAGGAGAACTGTGTGGGGTGGCTGTCACAAGCGCTCTAACAGTTCCGTTTTCTGAGGTACCACTGCCAAGCAGAGGTTGCACTACCTTAGAGGGAGGTGCAGGATGAGGGAGAGCCCACCCCTGTCTCCTATCCAGCTTCAGGGTAGAGACCCAAGGCTGGTTGACCCTTCTCAGGATACCACCCCTGAACTGGTGGAAGGTAGAGTGGAACAAGGGTGCAAGGCACCTGGGGCTACTGCCCCCACTCCGAGAAGCATCAGAGGTCAGAGAGCCCTGGGTGGCTGGTGGCCTAGCTTTTGACACTGACAGCTTTCAGTGGCCTCTGTTGGTTGTTGACCTTGTAGGCAGAGTTTTCTGTGGGTTAGGGACAGAAGTCAGACCCAGGGGTTGGAACAGGCCACATCACTTTGTTGGACATGGTGGTACTGTCTGCCTACTGGGATGCATCTGTGAGCAAATTAAGGTTAGGTCCTGCACAGATGGAGTCCACAGATGAGGAGAAGGATTTCCCATGGGTCAGTTCAGTGGGCACAAGAGTATGGACAGAGGGGTCCAACTGGGTTTAGAGAGGTGTAGATGACAAGTGCCCCTGCGGTAGTGAGCCATTGTCCATTGTCTATCTCCCTAAGCAGGAAGCCCATCAAGGTATTGATTAGTCTACCATGGCTTTAGGCTGGAGGGGGATTGTCTTGGAAATGGCCCTTTCTGCAGGATCATCCCCAGACATGTTGCCTTCCTCCTCCCCTTTTTCTGGCCCTGTTTTTGTTTGCTTTAGGACTCTGTGCACCTTTTCACTGCTGACCAGTACTAAAGTGCATGTGCTCTGTGTCGAAAACTTAGTAACATTGCCTTCTCCATGATTTGCATATTTGAGTTAGTAGTAAATTCCTAGTAAAGTGCACTATGTATGCTCAGGGCCTGTAAGTCAAATGCTACTAGTGGGTTTGCCACACTGGTTATGCCACCCACTAGGGCAGCCTTTCAAATATGTCTTAGGCCTGCCATTACAGAGCCTGTGTGTGCAGTGTAAACTGCCATTTCAACCTGCCAAGTGTACCCACTTGCCAGGCCCAAACCTTCTTTTTTGTTACATGTAAGACACCCCATGGTAGGCCCTGGTTCGCCACAAGAGCAGGGTGCAGTGTATTTAAAACATTTGACATTTACTTTTAAGTTTAACATGTCCGGGTAGTAAAAAACTCAGATTTGCTTTCACTATTGCAAGGACTATCTCGCTAATAGGCCAGTATGCGTATTGCCTTGAAACATCTTTTAAGTGTAATTTCCAATTGGTAAAAGTTAGACAAATGAGGTTTGGTGTCTCTGGACTCACAACTGAAAAAAACACATCTTTTGGTATAGCTGTTTTTTCAGTTGCAGGTCTGAAAATGGCACTTTAAAAAAATTGGCACTTTCTTACTTTAACCATTCTGTGCCTTAGCCTGCCTCCACTACATGTCTGGTCTGTGTAAGATTTTGGTGACAGCTACAACTTTACATTCCATCCAGACAGCCATAAAACAAAGGACACTCCAATGCCCCTGCAATCCATCTGCATCCCTTTGGGTCTTCCTGGACAGGAAGGGTAGAGGGGCTCTCACTCAAACTTCAAAGGGTAATGACTTGACCCCACACAAAGGACTGATAACTCCCCACAGACCTCCTGACAGATAGTACTGGGCTGAAAGGGAACTGGGGCACTTCAAAACCACCTTTTGAAGTCACCCCCACTCCATAGGCACATTTGGGTATAAGTACTGGGCCTCTGACACCATATATTAGGAACACCTATGGACTGAGGACATTCTACCAGGAAAAAGGACCACTGTATTTGCAGGCAGGACTGCCACTTTGCTGTTTGCTCTGCTGTGTTGGCCTGCTACTTATTTCCTGATAGTGAGAGGACTGGATTTAACTGTAAATTCCTGCAGTCTAAAGTTTCTCCAAAGGCCTGACTGAGCTTGCCTCTTGTTTCTGACGTCTCAGGGACATCAAAGACTTCACTTGCATCTTGCTACCAGCACTTGGGCTCCTCTGCTGTGAGTCTTGCTCTGCTCTGCTAAGTGGTGCCGAATCCAGTCCTGGGCCCTTGGAGGTGAGTGGGGTGTTGCAACACAAAACTGACGCATCAACACTGGTATGTCACTTGGACCCGAAGCATCCGGCTGCAGAAATGCCACTTTGCCACCGCCTGCACCTAAACCACAGACACCGCTCACCAGAGGCAGCCCATGGAGGGCCCATGGAGGGAGTCCTGTGCTGCTCACCGCCTGCCCTTTCAGCCGAACTGTTTCCAATAGGCACACCGCCATGCGAGAGTCGGCAGAAAGGCAGGTAATGAGCTGAATAAATGGCCCAAAGGTGATTGTGCCCATGTATAATGTACCTGGTGCTCATGTAGTGCCCTCCAATGCCTTGAGGTCGGGTGCGCGTAATGTTTCACTTGCACAACAGAATGCAAGGAAACAGTGCACATGACTGGCTGTAGGCACTGTACTATGGCCGGTATTGGTTTCTGGCTCATTTCCAGAGCCGAAGCATGCCGCCCCCCTGGTCCACTGCCTAAACACCGCCAGCCCGGTAGGAAACTCAGAATATGGCAGTCAGAATGCCGCAGGCTTGGTGACATTTTGCAGAACGCTGCCGCAATAGGTTGGCGAGAAAATGGCGAAGTCATAACTAGACCCTTTATCTTTCAAAATTCATAACGTGACTTGTGTATGTTGGATTTTTGTTGTTTTGGTCTTGCTTGACACTGATAAATATTGGTTAGTAGTGCGGAGTCCTTTTGTGGTGTTTTCACTATGTTACTGTGTGTGTTCATAAATACTTTACACATTGTCTCTTTAGTTTAGACTGACTGCTCTGTGCCAAGCTGCCAGAGGGTGAGCACAGGTAAACTTTTAGTGGGTATCTTACTTGCCCTTCTAGGATTGTGATCCCTTCTTGTACAGAGTGTAAACCTCTGCCAACTTGAGACCCAATGTCGAATAATATATAAGTCTAATTTTTTTCACTGAAAAGACAGCAATTAATGGGACGTTATAGCCAGGTGAAAATAGTGGTTAAAATGTTACATTTTGATCACAAAAAGACTGGACCTCACCAGTTTTAGTTAACTGAGGTAACTAAAACTGAAGCCCCTGTCATGCACAGTGTTATCATCAATACTGTCATTTCTGATGCCGTGCTGATGTTATGAATTATGTCATACAACATGCCATGAGTGATGTAATATGTGAGGTCATAAGCAGTGCATGGTGACACGCAAGTTACAGTTACTTCACTCAACAATAACTTGTGAATTACTGTGTTTTTTGCTATATTTTAAAATGTAACATTTTAACAGACTTTTTTACCTAGCTATAATGTCACCTTACCTTTGTTTTTTTCAGTGAATTTCTGAGGGTTTTTGAATGTAAAGAAAAATAATATTACAGTATATAACTATACTGTCACATTAACCTTTAGTTTGTTAATTCATTTCTATGTTTTTTTTTTTTAATGAAGTAAGATTTCTTTACCATATCTAACTAGGCCTACCCGTGTCTACGGCAAGTCACTACACTCAACAACCTGTGGGCAACCAACCCCCTCCCTTTGGCTGTGGAGAGAGAGAGAGAGAGAGAGAGAGAGAGAGAGAGAAAGGGAGAGGGGCGGAGGAGGGAGAAGGACGGGAGAGGGAGAGTCAGAGGGAGAGGGAGATGGATAGGGAGAGGGAGAGGGAGAAGGAGAAGGAGAAGGAGAAGGAGAAGGAGAAGGAGAAGGAGAAGGAGAAGGAGAAGGAGAAGGAGAAGGAGAAGGAGAGGGAGAGGTAGAGGGAGACAGAAAGGTAGAGATACTCCTGCTACCCATTTCACTGCCTCTTAACCCACTTGCTTGTCCCTATCTCCTGTACTCAAATCGTATGTCAGAATATTAATAATAAAAATATTGTCTGACATAAATAGGGATGCCTACTCATTGTGTAAATATATATTATACCAATGGCGAGATTGTTTTGTAAACAATATTTAGGACACACTATATATGTCAGGCGACAGACTGACTGTGATATTTTGCTACTATACTTTTAGGGCCAGATGTAGAAAGCATTTTGCATGGCGCAAACTGCGAAAATCACAGATTGCGCCATGCAAAATGCCGTTTGGGATGCACATTCACAATTTGCGAGTCGGTACCGACTCGCAAATTGTGAATGCGACTCGCAAATAGGAAGGGGTGTTCCCTTCCTATTTGCGACTCGCATCGCTATGCTAAATTGCTTTGTGACCGCGAATGCGGTCGCAAAGCAATTCGCAGTTACTACCAGTGTCACACTGGTGGTAACCCATTCGCAAAAGGGAAAGGGTCCCCATGGGACCCCTTCCCCTTTGTGAATGCTGCCAAAAAGGGTTTTGCAGAGCAGGCAGTGGTCCAATGGACACCGCCTACTCTGAAAAACCGAAACGAAAAGGTTTCGTTATTTTTGTATTTTGCAACTCATTTTCCTTTAAGGAAAACGGGCTGCAAAATAAAAAATAAAAAAACTGCTTTATTTAAAAAGCAGTCACAGACATGGAGGTCTGCTGACTTCTGCAGGCCACCATCCCTGTGAGTGCAGGGACTCGCTATGGGGTCGCAAAATGCGACTCACCTCATTAATATTAATGAGGTGGGTCTTTGTGACCCCATAGCGAATCGCAGAAGGTGTCTGAGACACCATTCTGCATATGGCTTTGCGACTCGGAAATTGCGAGTCGCCCGGAGTCGCAATTTCCGAGTCGCAAAACCTAGTTTTGCTACATCTGGCCCTCAATCACCTTTATTCCAACCACCTCTTATTTTCTTCTTGGTAACCTTCTCTCCCCAAGTTCTGGAATTGTGATGAAGCAGCCCAAATGTGACATCACGCCCGCCATATAAACAACCAAAACAAATATATCTAGGGTAAAGTACCCTCTGCCCAGCATTATAAGAATATGGCTAGTCACAGAGGAACAAGGTTGAAGGTTGAGATCCTTTGTAAGGTTAAGGAGCTCAAAGGGGCTCGCAATATTTTTATCATGTATGGCAGGGGGTGCTTTATCCCTTACAATACACGGTCACGCAATCACATCAAAAAAGCTGTGAAATATTTTTTGCAAGAAGATATTATAATCATTTTAATACAGGTCAATTTTTTGAAGAGGTGCAATAGCTCAGAATGTGTAGAACATGCAGAAAGATTCTAAGTTTTCTATAGTTATTTAAGGAGTGCACAAAATAAACAGGTTGACAAAAATATCTGCTTTTGGGATATCACTGTAAAGCTAGGAAAACAGAGCAGAAGAAATAAAGTCACTGTTTCTTTTTGTTCTTTAAAGGTCTGCTTTAATTATGCTCTGAGACCTGACCTGCCTTCACCCTGGACTGATGACTCTGTCTGCAGGCATTGTGATGTCAGAACACCACTGTAATAATTTATTACAGGGGAGTCCTGACATAATTTCTTTATAATAGGTGACTGGGTGTGGCACAAGTCACCAATTATAAAAACAAGTTATGTCTTTTGTACATGGATTGCATAATCCTGTGTATAATAAGGATATAAACAGACTGATTATAAGTTCCTGCAACCCAACCAGTCAAAAGAAAGACAGTCATTCAGATCATGGACGCAGTAGAGCTAAGAAATGTGTCTGTTGAGGGCCATAATGATGCCCTGAAAAAGGCAATGGCTAGATTGGATAATATTACATCCTTAGAGCCCGCTGTAGCAGGCTATACCGGCCATTAAAGGCCCGCTCCAGCGTTAAAGGACTGAGCCAAAGGGGAGGACCTCTAACAAAGAAGCGGGACTTTAATTACTGGTATAGTCCAGCTACAAAGGTTGGAACATTCCACCACTAGAGGGCACAAAGTTCTCATAAATAAAACAAAGTCCTCACGGAGCCTGAGGGGGTGAGGCCTTTGTTCACAGCTGTTCGAATGTTGGAATGTTGATGCTCCCGGCTTTTACTAGCCAGTGAAAGCCCAGAGCACTCCATAGTCTGCAATGGAGCTTGCAACATTCCAATGTTCTAATAAGGAATAGAACTTTCATCTCCTAATAGTTGAGCGACATTGGTAGTGCTCAATAAAAATGTAGCACTCCACTTTATTTTGACCTTATTGTAACCCTTTCAGGACAAATAGCAGGGAGCAGGAGCCTCAAAAATATCACAAGTTTCAATATGGGGAAGGGACATTCTGAAAAGTATTGCAACGCTTGCATAGATGTAGTATGGTTTTTGGAAGCTCATTGAACATGTTTTCAGGTTAGCACACTTTCCTAAAAAGTGACGAAATAAATTACATAACTGCATAAAGTTTATGTGAGTGGGAATAATTACCACAACTGTTGATCTATGTTTATGTTCTTAGTGCAGACCAGAGTCTCAGAGTTTACTTTCAGCAATAGTTTTACAGTGCAAAAACTGCATAAGATAGAGGGCTACATGAAGAGATTACTTCAGGATATTGAATTAGCCCCGTAAATTCAGGTCCGGGCTTACTTTGAGTACACTGCAGGCACTTGCAACAAATGGCCTTATGGTTAGAGAAAAGGAAGGACCTATAATTTTAAATGACACTTTAAAAAACCTTGCATCATAGATAGATGGAAACTGTGCGGATGACACAGAGAAGAGGAGCAACAAATAAAAAAGAATGTTATATCACAATCTCAGCTTGAGCAAGAATAATGGTTATCCAAGCTTTCATTTCAGCAACATCTAGGTTTTATCACCGAAGATTATGGACAATGTCTTTTATTTCTACTTCTCCTGCTCTATGTATATATTTGTATTTATTTATACAGAGTGAACCTCGATAGGAAGCAACAATGCATTGCACATTACTTGGTGGGGAATGGAAGAGAAGTTACAAGATGAATTACACCAGGGGGCGTGGCCAGGATGCAAAACATGGCGACCACAAAATAGACTAGCTCCATGGTGCCACCCACAATCTCACATTACCCTGGACAAAATGCTCCAACATTGTTGCCCGAGGGGTTGCGTGTGTGCAGATTGGTCCCCGCAGTGTTAATACGGTGGCTGGAGATTCGGCAGGTGACTGAGGAGCAAGTCATGCGCCAAGACCAGTAGTGCGGGTGGACAGCAGTGCAGGCAGAAGAGGCCTGTGACATAATGGTGGGCCAGCGCTGCTTCTTCGAGAAACATGCACAGCCCTGAGCCTCAATACGCGAGGCTCACAATGCAGGACATCACATATGCCCCTTCTTACTCCCCCCCCACCCAGGTCCAGTCTTAAACAGGCAAGCGGAGTTGGCGGAAGCGCAACAGGAGCGTGAACCAGAGAAGTAGAGGACCCGATGATCTGCCGGACCTTCAGCTGGCAACGGGCGCCCCAGAAGATCAGATTGAGCTCAACCGGAGAGCAGCACCCTACAGCCACTGTAGACCGACATGCGCATACCCAGCGGACTCCATGGATGCTGCAAGGAGGATCAACCAGAGTGTGGTACACGCACTCACTGAACTAGGCTCTGGTACGCCCCTTTGATACATATCCTGCTCACACAAGACTCATACGGGCGCAACTGACAAGCGGACCGGTGCCTTGGGACACACGCAGCCTACCATATAAAGACCCTATGTTCCCCTTACTCAGGATTCCACATGGAGATGTAGGAGAACAGTGCTGACAGCTACACCCATGTGGTGCGGGCCTCTGGCTCCTGGCTCTATGGCACAGGCCACAAAGATGTCAGCTGTCTTATAATGTGGCACTGCTGCTGAGCCCGAGTGGACCAGCTTCACAGAGAGGTGCGGTGGGGGTGGGCCCATCAGTTGTTGAGGCAGCCAGGCAGGGTGCTGGCACGTCTGGTAGCTGGGTTTGATCCCACCCTCCATGGGCGCCATCAGCAGAGCACGTAAACAACTGTGAGAGAGTGGAGACCAGTGAAACCGATTGCCACAGATCCGACTGCTCATGCCAGACCAGGGAGTGATGGTGGGGGACAGGAGGGTCAGAAGGGGGGCTGGTCCTCCCAGGTGCTCAGAGTCAAAGCCTGAACTGGTGGAGACACTGTGGGGAAAGACAAGGGCCCGCCTATGCATCAACAAGTTACGATGGATAAATACACTGACCCGAACAGCCCATCTTTGCAGACTGGGCAAGGAAGCCAGACGGATGCGGCCCTGGTTAATGCCACTGTGCTAGTTGCAATAACCCCTTACACAAAGCCTTAGATACCAAAATAAGTGCAGTGGGTTCAGATGTGATGCTACTACAACAAGATCTCCACAATGCTGGTAGATAGAGGATTACAGAAGCGGAGACAAGAGTGTCCGGGGTTGAAGATTCAATCTCCGCTCTACAGGCCACAGTGTCCAAACTAACATCTGTGACTAGGGAGCTGGTGCCCACGTAGAAGATGTGGAGGGACGGGCACTCCACATCTTCTATGCTTTGTTGGGTTCCCCAAAGGATGTGAAGATGCCTCAATGTAGTGATTCCTTGACCAATGGATCCATTAATTACTGCCTAATGGGGACCTATTGTCTTGATTCATGGCAGATGGTGCACACAGAGCGTTGGAGCATCAAACCCCCCCACCACTACACACCCTGCAGCTAGACCAGTCATTGCAAAACTGCTGAATTATAACGATAGAGATGCCATCCTAAAATATGCTTGAACACAGGAAATGATCATATATCAATCTCATGACATTCTGGTCTTCACAGACTACACCAAGCTGGTGCAGCAGCAGCACCAGTCATTCCAAACTGTGAAATAGCATCTCTGGGACCTCAATGTCAAATACATGCTCTAATTTCCTGCCAAATTGAAAGTGTTGTACAAGTCGTAGTTCCTTTTCTTTGATTCTCCTGAAGAGGTGTTCCTGTGGACTGATGAACATTTCCAAATTAAGTCACAATCACCCCGTGGTGGTAGTCTGACTCCTCGCAAAATGACAAATCTCAGAAAGACATGAAGATGACAACCGCCTGTAACCATCACTCTAGATCAAGATGGCCAAGCTCGAAGCCAATGGATGGTACGCAGACAGGGGAGCAGAGCTCCCTGCCAACCGGGAACCCTGGGTCAAGCTCCCCTGAGTGGCACAGGGAATGCTAACATTCAGCGAACTATCTACATGTTCAACAATTGTATTATGCTGTGTTTGGCACCACAGAATATAACTCACGCCTTTCTACTACCCAAGTTTATGTTGGGTAAAGGGATCATTTGGGGTGGACAGATTGGGCTGCAAACACCACACTCCAGGACAGATACTTCGGGTTGTTGGAGTATGGGGTAGGGGGAGTATTGTAACAATTCTCATTATGTTACAGTTACGGGAAAATGTTCAATTATGTTGCTTGTATTTTTGAATGAAACACCTATTGGTGATCTCCAATTCCGTTAGTACCTGCCAATGTTACACCCTTACACCGTTCTGCCCAACATGGAAATAAGTACTGAATCTACACTATGGGTTTCCAGGTAGAGACACATTCCCAAAACATAACCAGGTTTGTGACATGGAATGTCAATATTGTATTGGATAAAGGGAAAAGAGGGGCAGTCCTGAAACAGGGGAGGAGAGTGGGAGCAAGAAACCACTTGACGGGTAACAAAGTACCAGGTTTGGCAAGGTGGGGATGCACACAAATATACTACTCCTGTTTTATGCAGGGGTCCAGGGGAAATGGGATTCTCATTTAACAAACAGGCCCATTCCAACCACACAAAACATGGGTGGACAACTATGGGAGGTATGTAGCAGTATCTGGGACACTATATGGTGAAACTTTGACCGTTTATGCCCCCCCCCTCATTGACACACACATTCCACTAAGTTTTAACAGGTCTCTGGGCAGAGCCAACAGAGGGGACTGGGATGATGGGAGGAGACTGAAATGGAGTGATCGCCCCAGAGATGGACTGGTGGAGCTCACAGGGACGACAATTAGGGGTGGGTCAGACACCCTTAGCATCCTCATCCTCTACCTCCACAATAGGACTTACTAATGTGTGGAAAGCCCACTACCCATCTGCCGACGACACTCTTTCTACTCAGAGGCACACAACACCATTTCCTGCCTGGACTATAGCTTCGTCCCACGCCATCAAATGTACTGAGTACAGACTGTAGCAGTTCAACCGCGGGGCCTATCCGATCATTCCCCAGTGGCAATAGGTGTTCAGATGGGACAAAGACACCCAGAGTTTAGATGGCACATGTCACCCTGGCACCTCCAGAACCCAGACTAGTGTACACATATGAAGAATAGTATAGAGAGATATTTTACTCACAATGCAGGGTCGGTACAATTCCCCCTGACTCTGTGGAAGGCCATAAGACCTACACTGAGAGGTGCTGATATTAGCTTCTGCACAGGCAATAACAGACGTAGATTTCACGATATAACTGACCTAGAAACAGACATGGTGGACTTAGATAGGCGTAGCCGACAACCAAATAGTCACCAAGTACAACGAGAACTCACCATGGCACAGCAGCAATATAGTCAAGCCCTGGTAGGGGAGGAGTGATTGACCAGGCAGGCATCTCAGAGCAGCATATACCAGTGGTGGGCAAGTCTAGTCAAATACTACATAGGCTGTGTCAGGGCCCCTCCAAAGAGCAACTATGTCCGGTGATCAAAGGTGGGGCAGACAACCTATTAACAGATCCAAAAGTCATTGCGTCAGTGTTTGCATCCCACATGGAGAAATTGTATGACTCGAGGGAAATACTCGGGGAGGGGCAGATTATAGAATTTGTAAAAGAGCTGCTGTTTCGGTCCCTGTCATCACAGAGCCATGCTTATTTAGAGGCTTAACTCACAAGCGAAGAGTTCTCAAAGCAGTCGCAGATATTAACTCAGGTAAAGCACCAGGACCGTGCGGGTTCCCGAGTGAATACTTTAAAGCATATATGCCAAGGCTTCATGCACATTTCCTTGAGGTGATATTGTCTGGAGCTGAAGCAGGAATTATGCCGACGGTCTGGTGGCTCACGGAGAAAGTGGTCTTTCCCAAGTCAGGGCGCCCAGCTCAGTACTCAGGGTCGTAACAACCAATATCTCTCCTAAACATAGAAGTCAAAATATTAGCTAAGGCGTTGGCGAAAGATTAATCACACATATCCCAGATTTGGTACATTCAGACCAATAGGGGTTTATGCCCCGCAGGTCAACTTGCCACAACATACGGAGAGTGGATGATGCATTGGCAATGGTAGACAAGCTGAAGGCGCCAGTGGTGCTCCTTCTAGCAGACATGGACAAAGTATTTGATTCAGTGAGCTGGGCATACTTGTTCATCCTCATTCAATGCCTGAATTCTGGCCCCAGGTTTCTGTCATATCTTAAATTACTTTACATGGACCTCAGAACATTGGTGCGAATAGTGGGGTCGAAGTCAGATACCTTCCAGGTGTGGCAGGGCACGAGGCAGGGCTGTCCCCCCTGCTGTTCGTCATAGCCATAGACCAGCTGGCCCTCTGGGTGCAGATGGATGCGCAGGTATCGGGTTCTGAGTGGGAGGATGGACACACAGATCAAATACCATTGTATGTTGTTGACTGTGAGCAAAGGCCTCTTTTAACATAATTAACCCCCCACCTTTTGCCTGGTAAATGATGTAGCCTCAAAGTTGTTAGTGCCTAGGGCCTCTGCTAACAAGGTTCCTTGGGCCAGATCTCTTTCCTCAAAACTGTTGTGATGCATTGGGACAATTGGAGACACCTTTAGCTGCCACTATACATTTCTAGTAAATGGTACTTAGGTACCTAGGGCAAGGGTTGCTAAGGGTAGGACCCTGAGGGCAGCAGCATCGATTGTTTCACCCTCTATGGCCATACATTCAGATGCAACCAGCACTGCTTTGGAGGCTTAGTGTCCTGATGCAATTCCAAAAGACAAACTCGTCCACTACCCACTGCATGCAGTATAATTAAGACACCCCTCTGGCAGGCCATCCAGCCCTATGGCAGGGTGCATTACACTGTATGTGAGGGCACAGCTCCATGAACAATATGCCAAACCTGGAAAATAGTGAATTAACAGAGCAGCCGTTTTAAGCGCCTGTCCTGGACACTGGTCAATACGGGTTTCACAGCTACATGATGGCCACTCTGGACCCTGGGTTGTTTGTTATCAAACAACTCAGAATGCTAAATCCAACTCCTAAATCCAACTTGGTACCAGTATTGGATTTAATGGAAAATTTACCCAGGGGTCACCTCAGAGGTGCTCGCTGCAAAACCTAACTACCCTGGCATGGTTGCTGGCCGGTTACAACCAGCCTGTAACAACCAGCACCAGACAAGATTCTGAATCCCTAGGGTGAGAGATCCTGGTCTCTGGGATTCAGAATAAAGCCCTTCCTCGGTGGAGGTGTTAACACCCCCTCCCTCAGGAATGTGCACTGCCCTGCTAGCGAGCTTCAAAGGGCTTATCGGCCTTAAAATTCGACCCCCAGGCCTGCTGCTATCAGCAGATGGCTGCCCCAATTGCAAACCCCCCTTTTAGCAGGAGCAATTGCGGGAAACCAGACAAAGGATAGGAGAAGTGGTCAGTTTCGGCTTGCACCACCCCTAAGGTGTAAAATGTGAGGTGACCTCTCCATTTCATTTCCCTCCATTTTGCATGGAAGGGAAATAGCCAATTAGGTGTAGGGAAGTGACCTCTGCACACTGGAAGTGGTCACTTCATGGGTGTAGCCACCCTAAGGTAGATGACCCATTGGTCATTTCCAGGTATCCCTAAAACACCCACAAAACACAGTATTTAGTGAGCATCCCTAGACCAAGAAATCAGATTCTAAGATCAACAGCAAAGAAGACCCAAGGCTCGAGAACTGAAGTCCTGCTGCACCAAGAAAAAGGGTCAAACCCTGCCACCTGCACCCAGGACTTGACAATCACTGCTGAGGGGTTTCTTGGATGTCAGATGGACTGTACAAACCCCCAGAGAACGTCCACTCTTCATTAATTGCCAAAGATCTCCCTCCAGAATGAAGGCATCACTCTGCAACCCCAAGGAACCAAAGACCCAGTTAAGGCCACTTCACTGATGGCTGCTAACCATGGAACCAGATGCTGCAGTCAGACCAACCTTCACCGTCAAACCGTGACAACAAAACCTACCAGTGTGCCAAGTTAGGTGGCACTCTGACCTCCAGTGGCCAGACCATGCAATAGCCCAGGTACTGGTCACCTCACGTCGGACACTCAGAAGTACAGTCCACTCCAGACTGAAAAAGGACTATAAGGAAGCCCTGGTCAAGAGACTTTAGGAACTACCTGGACCTTCCACCAGAGTGGCCCTGCTGAACTGCAAGCGACCCTCAAAGTGACCTCCCTCCTGCTTCCAGGAACATCTTTGCGCACAGCTCACTGCTCACCAATTCGCTCTGCACCCTGGTGCCCTGTGCCCTACACCAAAGATCCAGCTGTCCCCTAAGGGTCCAACACCCCTTGCGACCTCGACAACCCAAGGGGACCCATGGGACTTACCTTAAAGTCCGCCTGTGCAGGGCTTTTCCAAGCGGTCCCCTTGACTACTGGATTTCGAGCAGCAAGATCGTCCACAGTGTGGGAGACTGAGTCTGACCCACGGTGGATGACACTTGTCACTCCAAATCCGGGCTTTGCTCCGGCTAACTGGCAGTGCCTCATCTCTCCCAAACGGTAGAGACGACTGGGCAGCCGAGCGCATGACATATGGGTACTTCTCAGGGAAGTCGTGGTCACTCAGGTCACAATCGGTTCTCTCATTCACAGTACGGTCTCATATATAAATGACAATGGAAGCAGTATAGGTTTTAAAGATTGGTTTAATAAAACAACTGCATTTTGGATAGCAAAGCGTGAGCTGCAATAACCAGAACTACATAACACGATATATGAAAGTGAAGCATAAGAATAATGCTATCATAGTGCCACAAGGTTCAATGGACTATTTCCCTGTCTAAATCATATTGCCAGCACAGCATGTTAAGCTCTAATCTTGCCTTTCAGGTTCCCCGGGTGGACATCAACCCTCATACCTGAGCAAAGGCCTATAATCTGCATCAGCATCTGCAATGGAGCATTCAGCATACAGTTGGGGTTCCCTGGCTGGAATCTCCCTCTTGACGTGTACTAGGACTAGAAAGTGTTTTTATAACTAACACAGCAGATGTTCTAAGAAAATGTCCCTACGTAAGGATGTGTATTTTCTACAAATGTTGGAGACTAAACTTCTACCACGTTTATCGGCAATGTACCGGACTGTAGCTTTGACTGAAGCACAGGGCGATGAAGAATGCATTGTTTGAGAACACAGTGCTGAACTAAGCTAAACAGTTTAACAGAAGAAATTAAAACAAGACCGTAAAACTGGTTATTGTAAAAATAACAGTGCAAAGCTGAATAAAATATATCTAGGTCAAGGTGCACAGCAGCCTAGTGTATTAAACTAACGTGCATGGAGCTATTCTTAAAATGGCTACACAACACCCTCCCCTTGTCAGTAGAAAGTGGTTCAAGCCAAAGCTAAAATATCTCAACCTAAAATATACCTAAAACCCTACTCAATTTTGACAAGTTAAGAGGACACACAAGCATACTACTTGACAATTTAAAAAATGAGCATGCGGCTTAGAGCCGAATTCAATGAAAAATGTCAATTTAGAGTAGTTCAGAATCAAGCTTGAGTCATGAAAAGCAAGAGATCTTCCACTTGGGCAGATGGCAAAACTGGAAAATCCGCAACAAAAACGACCAAGGAGCAGATATGTTCCATAGCCCCAGTATCAACCAAGGCGGCATCCCGTGCAGTGCCCATTAACAAGTTGATGGCAACTTCCTCCAGGAAGGGTAGCTCGTAATCAGCTTCTCGTAGCAAACGCAACCACATTGCGCATGTCTGGTAATGAACCCTCAACGGGAACATCAACAGATCAGCATCAATTACTGAGGGGAGTTGCTGTGAAAGACAAACTTCCAGTGCATGTTCAAAAGAGCACCAATGGCACCGAAACACGGGCTGCACACAATCCAAAACCGGTCTGAATGACAAAGACCAGTCAGTCACACCCCAAATGTTCCAGGAGTGTTACTCCAAATTGCTGCATCATGCATTCACGACACAGCTGCGCTGATGGAAGCGCCTTCATTTGTCCTTGTTGCGGCGGGACAGCCATTGCGGAAAAACAACAGCAACAGCAAAATGCTGGCTAATAAAGCCAAAGTTATCGGAAATCCCCCCAAAATACTATAGAAAATTGAGTGGATAGCTGAAGGTATCAAACCGAATATAGAGGAGAAGGTGTGAACAAAACCAATACCAACAGCTTTAAAAAAATGTGCTAATCCATCTGTGCTGGATGCATTAAATATACGTCCCACGAGTTCACCAAAGTGTCTCGGAAATTTGTATTTAACAGGGACTGTATTTCTGCCGACGACCTTGCCACTTGAAGTGCGTAGGTCTCGCGTGCAGATGTAAGGGCCACATGCTTCTGAAACAATAAAGCCTTGAGTCTACTCAACTTGTCAAAATTCACCTTTGAAGTAGCAATATGAGGCCAGATATCAGCTACCTCCCTTAATTTAGTGGGGGTGAAACAGCACGTTCCCGTAGCATGTAACGACCTTAGAGACCGAAACCACGTAAACTATTCCGGCCCGCATGCCACAAGAGTCTTCACTATTGAGAAGGACGTAGCTGCCGTTTGAAAGCACCTGGAACATAGGTCTAATCATGGGGACTGGAACTCCCTTCAGATAGCAAGCCAAGTTTGCAACCGAGGCGTTACATGCCCCATGCAAGGACAGCTGCTTACAAATCATCGAATGGCTGACTGAAGTCTCACATTCAATCCTGCTAAGAAAGACCTCTTTCATGACATTGAGGCATTTGTATGAGAAGGAAAGCTCCCACACCTCATGGATGTAACTATCTCCCAGCTTTTCATATCTGCCTACCGGAACGTGTTTTAAACAAGAAGTGAATTGTAATGTTGAAATGGGCGGTTTAATAACCCCATGTATTACCCAGTCTGCCGAAGGGATCTCGGCCACGGTAAAAGGCAATCTTTCTATTTTCTCTATGTTGAGCATGACATAAGTTGCTTCTTTCTTAGTCATTGGTTGTTGTTGTCGTGTTAGATTAAAGAAGACAAATATTTCCCTGGCACTGATGTGCTGCCACGGAACGCGACCCGCCTTCAATGTTTGAAGTGTCCAACCCAACTGCATAATGGACCTTGTCTGACTCTGCCCATGGTATAAAGAAGACATATCCGATTGTATAATGTCTATAGCAGAAGATACAATGTTGTTTATCGTATATATCTGGTCGGACAAGGTGTTAATCCCATTATCCACAACAGCTAATGCCTTTTTCAAATTGTCCTGGTCTGTTTGCCTTAACTGGGCTGCAGCATCTTTTTGGGATAGTTTCCATATTTCATTGTATACTGCATACAAAAATCGCTTCCTACGTGGTATTTTGGGGCCTGACAAGAAATCTTGTAAGTCAGTATTGTTAGACAAGAGATTGAGGTGTGCTTTAACCACATCTAGTGAGGATGATTTTAGCCATTGTTGGCACAATTTTCCTACACTAAGGGCCAGATGCAGGAAAATGCCAATTTGCGACTTGCAAATTGCGAGTCCCTGCGACTCGCAATTTGCAAGTCGCAAATTGGTATGCAGAACGGTGTCTCAGACACCGTCTGCGACTCGCTATGGGGTCGCAATGACCCACCTCATTAATATTCATGAGGTGGGTCGCAAATTGCGGCCCCATAGCGAGTCTAGGCACTCGCAAACATGGAGGCCTGCTGTTGTCAGCAGACCTCCATGTTCGTGACTGCTTTATCAATAAAGCAGTTTGTTTTTTTAAGTGTAGCCCGTTTTCCTTAAAGGAAAACGAGCTGCACTTAAAAAAAAAAACGAAACCTTTAGTTTCGGTATTTTTTCAGGGCAGGCAGTGGTCCCTTGGACCACTACCTGCCCTGACAAAAATGTTTTGGGTCCATTCGCAAACTGGAAGGGGTCCCATGGGGACCCCTTCCAATTTGCGAGTGGGTTACCATCCACTTGAAGTGGATGGTAACTGCGATACCCTTTGCGACCGCATATGCGGTCGCAAATGGTATTGCATTCCACTCCGAATCGCAAATAGGAAGGGGACACCCCTTCCTATTTGCGATTCTGAAATGCATATTGCGAGTCGGTCCCGACTCGCAATATGCATTTCTGCATAGCAAAGAGGCATTTGCGCCTCGCAAACGGTGATTTTCACCGTTTGCGACGCGCAAATCCTTTGCTACATCTGGCCCTATATGTTGTAATTATATCAGCATGTTCTGGTGATATATAGCAAGGGTCTGGCCTATTCGTCCTAAAACCCCCCGAGGAGGTGACAAAACATTGATGACACCCGTTGGTATCTATGGGCCACAATAACCACCCGCCTGGACGCGTCAGTGAAGCATTCAACGTACCATTCTGGATCCATTCATTGAGCTCATCTTTAGTTGCATTCTTGTATATTTGCCAGTTATTAAATTTTGCAGGGGCAGGTATACTGGGCATGTTTAATTCTCTGATTGTTGCTTAGCCTAAACAACTTGTTTGTTGCACTGTTTCATTTAAAAAAATAATTTGAACAGGGATGAGACATGCTCTAAACAATGTTTCCTTTCCCTTGGTCTGCCAATTTTTAGTTCCCCAAACGCTTTTCAAATCCATAGATTTGAACCAATATTCATAACTATCCATTGATAACCGGGAAACAATGGATTCCGAATATATAAATTTCGTATTGGTCAATAACATATGTATATCCTTAGTAGGAGTTACTTTCCAATAATATAACTCAGCATTTTTTTGGTGATGCCTAGAAAAATACGCAACCTTCTCAGTATAAGTTTTAGGACTCCTTTGCGGTGGAGATGGACAATGTTCCCATTGTGTATAATTAAATATCGTTTTGGGACTACTCGCTCTATGTATGAAGTGGTGTCCATAATAATTATAGCAAAACATATCACCATAATTTTATTTGAACTGGTAAACATCTTCGTTTTCAAAGACAGTATAATACTGCAATTCTCTCATCATAGAATCAACTGTTTTCACGTCCCAATCATCAGATACAATGCCTGGTATGGCTATATAATTCATTGATTATTTTAAAACATATGGTATTTGAATAATTTCCGTGGGACCATATATATCAAACATTAGTTTGTCCCAAACAATCCCATCAGGAATTGGCACTGCGGAAATGTTCACAAAAGACAAGTCTCTTTGAATTTTATGTGATGAAAAATGTGGTTTCAAAACCTCCTCCACCTGTTCAACCGCCGATCTTTCGGGAAGAAAATGACCATGTATTAACAAGAGAAATGTTATAACAAAACCAATCCAAAGCAGAAAGGCTAAAATAATCAAAGAAAGCCATACGTAGTTCCATGGAAAAATGAAGTATGTTTCTTTAAGCCAATGTATTAGCTTACGTGCACCTGACAGGTCAGCTGTCGGAGAGGCGAATGAGTCTGATAGAACGTCGTTGAAGTCGGCAAAGTAACCAGAGGCAGTTCGTGCAAATGGCGTAGCCGTGGTCAGTGGTGGAGTTGGTGTTTCCTGTGGTGGCACACTGTAGACAGCACCATCCGTCTGGCTTGTAGTCAAGGTGACTTGATCAAATGTTTCTAAATTGTTTGTTGTTAGTGGAACTAATGCAAGATCATCATCATCCTCCCTCCCCAAGCTCGGAGAGGTATCAGTGTTGGTATAAACAACTTGTAACGGGACTTCTTCTCCAGTAGTGAGAGGGATTCGGGAACTTCTGGATGTTTCTCTTGGTCGGCTGTGCAGAATCGGCCACATGCTGTAGTTTGACATTGTCAATTGAAACAAACGATTTTCTTTGGCACCTAGCAACGGTGGTAGAATAACTGTTCTAGTACTGTGTATCCCCAGTACAGGGACTGATGCCCGATAAGAAGGGCTAAATTATTTTTTCACTGCGACCTTTTCACGTACAAGATCCCCAACCCTGGGAATCCAGCCGGTAGATGTTACAGGCACATCCTTAATTCCTGTGGAGGCAGCACTTTTAGACGAGTTATCTTCACAGAACTGTTGTAATTCCTGTAAAACAGTGACACGTTCATTTCTGTCAAAGGGTGTTTCTGCTGCCTTCACGCCAGGACCATCAAGATCCGGAACAAACATTCGAGTTCCGAACAGGCACTCATATGAAGTACGACCCCCCAGGGACCTTCTAGGCAGGTTATTTAGTGCTCTCTGAACTCCAGACAGGTGGGTAAGCCAACTACGACCTGTACCTAAGACTCAGGCTGTTAAGGATTGCTGTAAATCACGGTTTAATCGCTCCATGACACTATTTCCCTCGGGATGAAATGGAGACAAGTACTGTAGTTGGACCCCCAACGAATCCATGGTGTCCCTGAATGCCCTTGAGGCGAAAGCAGGGCCCTGGTCCGAGTGGAACGCCGCAACTGCATATGTACTGATAAAGACTCGCTAATCTTTAATAACAGTCCGAGCATCAGCCGGGCGTTGTGGCCATACCCATACAAATCTGGAGCATGAATCAACAGCGACTAATATGTATTTGGATGCACTATCAGGTGTTAGTGGACAGCAGTGGTCCAAGTACACACACTGTAACGGCTTGCTTGAAATTAAGAGGGGTGTCTGCGGCGGGCGCTTGGCTGTGGAAACTTTAATTTGTTGACAGATGTCACAACAAAGGACACACTGCTTAGTCTCTTTGTAGAGACCGGGCCACCAATAACAGGCCTGTAACAGTGAAATTGTAGCCGCCACACCAGCAGGGGAATCCAAGATGGGGTGACTTGTAGGGGTCTGACCATGTTCTGTTACCCAGAATCCTTTGCAAACCTCAAAAGTTGGCTAAAGAAACACCTTTTCCTCTCATTTCGGTGACAGAAAGTTCTGGAATCTGAGAGGAGCCACACATTTTCCACCCAGCGTTCCCCCAAGTCTCCCGATAAAAATGGTACCTCACTTGTGTGGGTAGGCCTAGCGCCCACGAAAGGAAATGGCCCAAAACACAACGTGGACACATCACATTTTATCACAGAAAACAGAGGTGTTTTTTACAAAGTGCCTACCTGTGGATTTTGGCCTCTAGCTCAGCCGGCACCTAGGGAAACCTAGCAAACCAGCGCATTTTTGAAAACTAGACAGCTAGGGGAATCCAAGAAGGGGTGACTTGTGGGGCTCTGAGCAGGTTCTGTTACCCAGAATCCTTTGCAAACCTCAAAATTTGGCCAAAAAAACAATTTTTCCTCTCATGTAGGTGACAGAAAGTTCTGGAATCTGAGAGGAGCCACAAATTTCCTTCCACCCAGAGTTTGCCTAAGTCTCCCGATAAAAATGGTACCTCACTTGTGTGGGTAGGCCAAGCGCCCACGAAAGGAAATGGCCCAAAACGCAACGTGGACACATCAAAATTATCAAATACAAAACTACCTGTTTTTGCAGGGGGGCACACGCGTTTTTTGTCCTGGGCTCAGCAGCCTTCTAGGGAAACCTACCAAACCCAGACATTTCTGAAAACTAGACACCCGAGGGAGTCCAGTGAGGTGTGACTTGCGTGGATCCCCCAATGTTTTCTTACCCAGAATCCTCTGCAAACCTCAAATTTAGCTAAAAAATCATTTTTTTCCCACATTTCTGTGTGAGATCACCTCACTGGGACACATTTCATACCACCCAATGTTCCCCTCAGTCTCCCGGTAAAAATGATACCTCATTTGTGTAGGTGGGCCAAGTGCTTGTGAAAGGGAAGAGCCAAAAACATGTCGATTTTGAGGGGTAACAAAGGGGGTCCAAAAGGGCAGTTTGCAAAAAAACACTTTTAGGCTGACAAGTGCAGCAGAATTTTTATCGGTATAGATAAGACAATGCTGGGTGGTAGGAGTTTTGTGGATTCCTGCAGATTCCGGAGGGTTCCATCACAAAAACGTGGGAAAAATGTGTGATTTCCAGCAAAGTTGGAGGTTTGCAGGGGATTGTGGGTACAAAAATGGTGCAGGTGCATGTGAAACACACCACCCTGGAATCACCCAGATGTTTAGGGGGTCATTACAACATTGGCGGTAAAAGCCGCTTACCGCCGTGCAGAAGGCCGCCAACATACCGCCGCGAAATTCCGCCACAGCTATTATGGCCCACATCTCGGAATCCGCCAATATTCAGACACCCACACAAGTCCGCCGCACCAAAGGACAGTGATAAACTGGCGAAAACAAAACCTCCACCGTCACGCCAACAGAAATACGCCCATGCTATTACGACCCACGAATCCACGCGGCGGTCTTTCAACCGCGGTATTCCAAAATACACACACATCTCCAAAACACCGCCACATTGGTCAATTCCAATAACACACACCTGATACACATACAAACACCACTCCCACACACCCATTACAATATAAAACACTCACCCACATCACACACAAACCCCTACGACCAAACATTTTTGACGAAGGCCAGAGAGAGCGTGCACAGCAATAGACAACCCCACCACACAGAGGCACACAACACCATCACCCACACAACATCCATGCACAAAACACCACACACCACTACACATCCCCACACTCATCACCACATACACCACCCCACACATCACCTACACCACCCAATGGCACGCCAAAGACACCCCAGGTTCTCGGAGGAGGAGCTCAGGGTCATGGTGGAGGAAATCGTACAGGTAGAGCCACAGCTATTTGGATCACAGGTGCAGCACACCTCCATAGCTAGGAAGATGGAGCTATGGCGAAGAATAGTCGACAGGGTCAACGCAGTGGGACAGCACCCAAGAAATCGGGACGACATCAGGAAGAGGTGGAACGACCTACGGGGAAAGGTGCGTTCCGTGGTCTCCAGGCACAACATCGCAGTTCAGCGGACTGGCGGCGGACCCCCACCTCCTCCCCCACAACTAACAACATGGGAGGAGCAAGTCTTGACCATCATGCATCCTGAGGGCCTCGGAGGAGTCGGTGGAGGAATGGACACTGGTAAGTCAAATCTTAACTATCATGTCACCCACCCTACCTGCATGCTATCACACACCCCCACCCTCGCCCCATCCCCTATCACTCCAACTCCTCACTAATGTACTAATAACACAAAGCACACATCCCAACACCAAGCCCTGCATGACACAACAAAGCATGAACACCCATCACTGAAGCATGCCCACTGCACATCTCCTTAACAGCCCCTAACCATCATCACACAAGCCCCCACACAGGAATGCTAGCAGTGGGGTACACGCTCACCCACCCATTGCACATCATGACACACACAGATGCAATAACCATGCTTTTATACCCCTGCAGGACCACTACCTAACGTCACCAGACAGGAGGGTCCAGACATCTCCACCCCACCCACAGAAGAGGCCCACAGTGATGACAGCAGCTCTGGCCAACTGGCTCCAGATGACCAGCCCGGACCATCGTGGGCCTCGGGACAGTCGGTTCCCCTCGCACAGGCACAGGCTAACACTGACCTTCCACCCTCTGGAAACACCAGTACAGCACCCACCCAGCTGGCCCATACCTCCGTACCCAGGACACGTCAATCAGCTGTGTGTCCACCACTACATGGAACCCAGGTTAACCCACCACCCCAACAACAACAGGGACCTGGGGGCAGTGGTAGTGGGCACACGGTCCAGGGGACGGAGGCACAGGAACACAGGGGAACTGGGAGGGCTGCTGTGCGACAGGGGGCGGACAGGCCAAGGGAACCCACTCTCCACGAGGCCCTCTCCTCCATCATGGGAGCATACCACCACACCCAGGAGACGATGGCTACGGTCCTGGCCAAGTTTCAGGAGACCCATCACCTGCAGGAGGAACAGTATTTAGGCTTCAGGGAGGAACTCAGAACCATCAGCTCCGCCCTGGGCACCATCGTAGGGGTGCTGAAGGACATACAGAACACCATGAGGGACACCGTGGCACTCCAAGGGGCCTCTGACACTAGCCTGGCTGATGAACTGCCCACCACCTCCGCCGGCGCTAGTGGACAGGACGCCCCGCCACAGGACCACCACACCAGCACGCCACCCTCTGCAGACGGAGAACCACCCCGCAAGCGGTCCCTGAGATCCAAGAACAGGACAGAGCACGATGGCAAGACCCCCGCCAAGAAATGAGAGCACCCTGATTGTCATCCCACTGTCCCACTTTGTAACCCTGTCCATATTGGAACTGCCCCTGCTCCACTTCCTATGCCCATATGGGCAGTGCACCTGTGAGACTAATAGACTGGACTCTGCCATGGACATTCCTCCACCATCAACCCTCACCATTTTACCACCCCCCTCCAATATGTAGCACTGCAATAAACACCCTTGAAGCACAAAACAATCTGGAGTCAGTCTGTGATTTTGAAAATGTGTATTAACTATAACAATGACAAAATCCATTCACAATAGTAATGTCAACATACCTATGTCACACATCACAAGTCCATGAAGGATGCAAGCAGTTGACACACGTTGGTAACCACACCTGTGAAACCGTAATGGAAATGTACAACTCAGTTACCAAATACTGGTTGAAATTGACAGACAGGATAGAGGTAGAAGTGTGAAAGTAAAAGTAGTAGTAAAGAAAGTGTTCTCACCTGTTTGTCACTGAAAATATTGCTGTATGACTGAGTCCCTGTTGTCAATGTCTTCTTCCTCTGCTTCCTCTTCATCACTGTCCACAGGCTCCACAGCTGCCACAACACCGTCATCTGGACCATCCTCCTGCAGAAAAGGCACCTGGCGTCGCAAAGCAAGATTGTGAAGCATAGAGCAGGCGATGATGATCTGGCACACCTTCCTTGGTGAGTAGAATACGGAACCACCTGTCATATGGAGGCACCTGAACCTGGCCTTCAGGAGGCCGAAGGTGTGTTCGATCACCCTCCTAGTCTGCCCATG
The DNA here is from genome assembly GCF_031143425.1 of Pleurodeles waltl. NCBI lineage: Eukaryota > Metazoa > Chordata > Amphibia > Caudata > Salamandridae > Pleurodeles > Pleurodeles waltl. The sequence continues at coordinate 972,588,540 of NC_090447.1, forward strand.
GGCCTCATTGTAGCATTCCTCTGCCCTGGTCCTGGGATTCCTCTCTGGGGTCAGTAGCCATGACAGGTTGGGGTAACCAGAGTCCCCTAATAGCCACACACAGTGCCTCTGGAGTTGACCCATCACATAAGGGATGCTGCTATTCCGCAGGATGTAGGCGTCATGCACAGAGCCAGGGAACATAGCATTTACCTGCGAGATGTACTGGTCTGCCAAACATACCATCTGTACATTCATGGAATGATAATTCTTCCGGTTCCTGTACACCTGTTCACTCATGTGGGGGAGGACCAGAGCCACATGTGTCCCATCAATGGCACCTATGATGTTAGGGATATGTCCCAGGGCATAGAAGTCACCTTTAACTGTAGCCAAATCCTCCACCTGAGGGAAAACGATGTAGCTCCTCATGTGTTTCAGCAGGGCAGACAACACTCTGGACAACACGTTGGAAAACATATGCTGGGACATCCTTGATGCCATGGCCACTGTTTTTTTAAATGACCCACTTGCCAGGAAATGGAGCACTGATAGCACCTGCACTTGAGGGGGGATTCCTGTGGGATGGCGGATTGGTGACATCAGGTCTATCTCCAACTGGGTACACAGTTTCTGGATTATGGCACGGTCAAACCTGTAGGTGATGATTAAATGTCGCTCCTCCATTGTCAACAGGTCCACCAGCGGTCGGTACACCGGAGGATTCCGCCATCTCCTCACATGTCCCAGCGGACGGTTCCTAGGAAGGACAAAAGCGACCATAGAGTCAAGCAATTCAGAGGTATGTACCCACAGCAACCCAGAACACGAAACAAATTCCAAAAAGTTGTATGTATGTGTGTTGAGTCTAGGCCTCGGTATGTGTGACGCAGTTGAAAATGGAGCCATGTGGGCCCCTGAAATGGCGGCTGCCTGGCCTCTAAACTGGGACAATGGGATGTGAGGTAACTGCGCTGGCGTTGTACACCGTCGTGGTAGGCGGTCGGAGACCATGGCGCAATGCTGCATTGGTTAACATTGGACCCTATGGGTCCCAGAAGCCAATGAGGAAGTGCGCCGGCGGTGATGATACGCACCGCAGCGGACGTCACTGCCGCGGACATCACCGCCATTTTCTATCTGTGCAATCACTCGATACCTGATCTTCGACAGGAGAGGACCTACACTGCAAGTGCTGCTGTGACCTCGGTCTGGAAGAGACAATGGCACGTGCGTCTGGGGAAAGGGCCCCTGCCTTCACTGCACAGGAGTTGGAGAAGCTAGTGGACGGGGTCCTCCCCCAGTACACGCTACTCTACGGTCCTCCAGACCAACAGGTGAGTACATAGGGTGTAAGTTGTATGGGCTATGCCTGGGTGGAGAGGGCTGGATGTAAGAAGGAAGAGGGCAGAGTTCTGAGACCTTGAACAAGTGTGAATGTATGTGCCACATGGCAAGGGCAGGGATGTGGGCCACTCACTTCGACGGTGCAGTTGGTAATGACTTCTCTTCTTCCCCTGTACATGTCATGTAGGTCAGCGCCCACCAGAAGAAGGATATTTGGCGTGCCATCGCCAAGGATGTCCGGACCCTGGGGGTCCACCAGAGACGGAGCACCCACTGCCGTAAAAGATGGGAGGACATTCGCCGCTGGAGCAAGAAGACGGCGGAGGCTCAGCTGGGGATGGCCTCCCAACGTGGGAGGGGTGCCCGTCGCACCATGACCCCCCTGATGGTCCGGATCCTGGCGGTGGCCTACCCTGAGTTGGATGGGCACATGAGGGCATCACAGCAGACACAAGGGGGTGAGGACACTCTCATTCTGCTGACTTTGCGCGCAATGGAGGGGTCTGGGTGAGGGAGGAGGGCTGTGGGTTTCCCTAGGCCAGGGCGAGTTCCGTAGGCTAGGCCCCTCCGTAATGCAGGCCATGTGGCACTCCACCCCACCTCTGTAGAGTGCCAAGTACAGGTATACATGCCCCTGTGTCATCTATGTGTGCTGATGTCCACCATAGCCATGTAGGCCATATCCCAGGAACTGCATCTGTAGAGGCCAAGAGAGCGGAGTAGTGCAGGGGGCTGCTGTGTCTGTATTGTTCGCCAACTGTAGCGGTAAGCCATGCACTCAACCTGTCTTTCTTCTGTTTCCCACCCCCATTTTGTGGTCTCCCTGTTCCTTTGTGCATCAGCATCATCAGACGGAGGTACAGTGGCACCGGAGCACGAGGGGGCTGCATCCCACATGGCCATAGACGGCCACACCACGAGTACACCAGTGGGACGGAGGGCGAGGGGAGCTTCACGGCGGTCACCGCATCAGCAAACAGCGACACGGACTCGTCCTCCGATGGGAGCTCCCTTGTGGTGGTGCCACCATCTGTGCCCCCCACTTCAACAGGTACAGCCGCCACCCCACTACCAGCACCGCCCTCCCAACAGCCCCTCAGCCTTCACCCCGTGCCCACTCACCCAGGAGGGTGGGCATCACTTTCTCCCCAGGCACCTCAGCCCCTGCCCCAGTCACCCCTGCTGCCCTCAGTGAGGAGGCCATTGACCTCCTCAGGTCACTCACTGTTGGGCAGTCTACCATTGTGAATGCCATCCAGGGTGTAGAGAGGGAGTTGCAACACACTAATGCATTCCTGGAGGGCATTCATTCTGATGAGGCTGCCCATCATCGAACCCTGCAGTCTCTGGCCTCAGCACTGATGGCAGCCATTGTCCCTGTGTCCAGCCTCCTCCTTCCAACTTCCTCCACCCAGACCCAATCCCCTATACCTCAACCGATCTTAAGCACACCATCAGACCAGCCTGCACACACCTCAACACACAAGGTCAGCTCAGGCAAACACAGGCACCACACATCCCACAGGCACTCACACAAGCATCACCCACATACAGACACAGCAACATCCACTGCCTCCACTGTGTCCCCCTCCTCGTTGTCTCCCTCCTCCCTCCCAGTCTCGTCTACACTCTCACCTGCATGCACTACCACCACAGCCACTAGGACTCGCACCAGAACACCCAGCACCACACCCGCTCACCTGCACTCACCACCCCCACTATCATTTAGACGTCCCCTGTGTCCTCTCCAAGTGTGTCTGTGACGCCCCCTCCCAAAGTACACAAACGTGGCCACACACACACCCAACATGCATCCACCTCACGACAGCCTCCAGAACATGCACCTGCACCCAAGTCCCCTAAAGTTACACTTCCTACAACCACCTCCTCTTCCTCCACTCCCAGACCCCCTCCAGCTACCCGTCCCAGTGTTCGTCAGAAACTTTTCCTGAGCAACGTTGACCTCTTTCCCACCACCCCCCCTCCAATTCATAGGTCCCGTAGTAGCACCTCAGCCAAAAAAGTCTGGTACCAGTGGTGCCTGTTAGAGGTATGCGGAGTGCACCGGGCACCAGGGCAGCCAGTGTGACACGGAGCCAAAGCACAGCCAGTCCCCACCCTGTGAAGCGCCAGAAGTTGGACAGTGCCCGACGGGAGAGGGTGAAGACTCCTGCCGGCAAAGCCGCTCACAAGGGTCCCGGGGGGGAGTGTCAAATCAGCTGTCACTCCTCCCAAGGTGGGGAAGGGGCACAAGAAAGCGCCAAAGTGTGGGAAGAGCAGCACGTCGGAGAAGACCGCCATCATCCCCGCTGCCCAGGATGCCACCGCCAGCCCCATCGTCACTGGTCAGGAGATCACCGCCAGAGTCAGTGCCTAGGAGGGCAGCGCAATCGTCACTGGTCAGGAGACCACCACCAGAGTCAGAGCCCAGGAGGGCAGCACAAACATGTCACACTGGCTGCCCTGGTGCCCGGTGCACTCCACATACCTCTAACAGGCACCACTGGTACCAGACTTTTTTTGGCTGAGGTGCTACTACGGGACCTATGAATTGGAGGGGGGGTGGTGGGAAAGAGGTCAACGTTTCTCAGGAAACGTTTCTGACGAACACTGGGACGGGTAGCTGGAGGGGGTCTGGGAGTGGAGGAAGAGAAGGTGGTTGTAGGAGGTGTAACTTTAGGTGATTTGGGTGCGGGTGCATGTTCTGGAGGCTGTCGTGAGGTGGATGCATGTTGGGTGTGTGTGTGGCCACGTTTGTGTACTTTGGGAGTGGGCGTCACAGACACACTTGGAGAGGACACAGGGGACGTGTCAATGGTAGTGGGGGTGGTGAGTGCAGGTGAGCGGGGTGTGGTGCTTGGTGTTCTGGTGCAAGTTCTTGTGGCTGTGGTGGTAGTGCATGCAGGTGAGAGTGTAGACGAGACTGGGAGGGAGGAGGGAGACGACGAGGAGGGGGACACAGTGGAGGCAGTGGATGTTGCTGTGTCTGTATGTGGGTGAGGCTTGTGAGAGTGCCTGTGGGATGTGTGGTGCCTATGCTTGCCTGAGCTGACCTTGTGTGTTGAGATGTGTGCAGGATGGTCTGATGGTGTGCTTGGGATAGGTTGAGGTACAGGGGATTGGGTCTGGGTGGAGGAAGTTGGAGGGAGGAGGCTAGACACAGGGACAATGGCTGCCATCAGTACTGAGGCCAGAGATTGCAGGGTGCGATGATGGGCAGCCTGACCAGAATGAATGCCCTCCAGGAATGCATTAGTGTGTTGCAACTCCCTCTCTACACCCTGGATGGCATTCACAATGGTAGACTGCCCAACAGTGAGTGACCTGAGGAGGTCAATGGCCTCCTCACTGAGGGCAGCAGGGGTCACTGGGGCAGGGGCTGAGGTGCCTGGGGCAAAGGTGATGCCCACCCACCTGGGTGAGCGGGCATGGGGCGAAGGCTGAGGGGCTGCTGGGAGGGCGGTGCTGGTAGGGGGGGTGGCGGCTGTACCTGTTGAAGTGGGGGGCACAGATGGTGCCGCCACCACAAGGGAGATCCCATCGGAGGACGAGTCCGTGTCGCTGTTTGCTGATGCGGTGACCGCCGTGAAGCTCCCCTCGCCCTCCGTTCCACTGGTGTACTCAGAGTCCGTGGTGTGGCCCTCCATGGCCATGTGGGATGCAGCCCCCTCGTGCTCCGGTGCCACTGTACCTCCGCCTGATGATGCTGATGCACAAAAGAACAGGGAGACCACAAAAAGGGGGTGGGAAACAGAAGAAAGACAGGTTGAGTGCATGGCTTACCGCTACCGTTGGCGGACAATACAGACACAGCAGCCCCCTGCACTACTCCGCTCTCTTGGCCTCTACAGATGCAGTTCCTGGGATATGGCCTTCATGGCTATGGTGGACATCAGCACACATAGATGACACAGGGGCATGTATACCTGTACTTGGCACTCTACAGAGGTGGGGTGGAGTGCCACATGGCCTGCATTACGGAGGGGCCTAGCCTACGGAACTCGCCCTGGCCTAGGGAAACCCACAGCCCTCCTCCCCCACCCAGACCCCTCTACTGTACGCAAAGTCAGCAGAATGAGAGTGTACTCACCCCCTTGTGTCTGCTGTGATGCCCTCGTGCGCCCATCCAACTCAGGGTAGGCCACCGCCAGGATCCGGACCATCAGGGGGGTCATAGTGCGACGGGCACCCCTCCCACGTTGGGAGGCCATCCCCAGCTGAGCCTCCGCCGTCTTCTTGCTCCAGCGGCGAATGTCCTCCCATCTTGTACGGCAGTGGGTGCTCCGTCTCTGGTGGACCCCCAGGGTTGGGACGTCCTTGGCGATGGCACGCCAAATATCCTTCTTCTGGTGGGCGCTGACCTACATGACATGTACAGGGGAAGAAGAGAAGTCATTACCAACTGCACCGTCGAAGTGAGTGGCCCACATCCCTGCCCTTGCCATGTGGCACATGCATTCACACTCATTCAAGGTCTCAGAACTCTGCCCCCTTCCTTCTTACATCCAGCCCTCTCCACCCAGGCATAGCCCATACAACTTGCACCCTATGTACTCACCTGTTGGTCTGGAGGACCGTAGAGTAGCGTGTACTGGGGGAGGACCCCATCCACGAGCTTCTCCAACTCCTGTGCAGTGAAGGCAGGGGCCCTTTCCCCAGACGCACGTGCCATTGTCTCTTCCAGACCGAGGTCACAGCAGCACTTGCAGTGTAGGTCCTCTCCTGTCGAAGATCAGGTATCGAGTGATTGCACAGATGGAAAATGGCAGTGATGTCCGCGGCGGTGTGTATCATCACCGCCGGCGCACTTCCTCATTGGCTCCTGGGACCCATAGGGACCAATGTTAACCAATGCAGCATTGCGCCGCGGTCTCCGACCGCCTACCGTGACGGTGTACAACGCTAGCGCAGTTACCTCACATCCCATTGTCCCAGTTTAGAGGTCAGGCAGCCGCCATTTCAGGGGCGCACATGGCTCCATTTTCAACTGCGTCACACATACCGAGGCCTAGACTCAACACACATACATACAACTTTTTTGAATTTGTTTTGTGTTCTGGGTTGCTGTGGGTACATACCTCTGAATTGCTTGACTCTATGGTCGCTTTTGTCCTTCCTAGGCACGGTCCGCTGGGACATGTGAGGAGATGGCAGAATCCTCCGGTGTACTGACCGCTGGTGGACCTGTTGACAATGGAGGAGCGACATTTAATCATCACCTACGGGTTTGACCGTGCCACAATCCAGGAACTGTGTACCCAGTTGGAGCCAGACCTGATGTCACCAATCCGCCATCCCACAGGTATCCCCCCTCAAGTGCAGGTGCTATCAGTGCTCCATTTCCTGGCAAGTGGGTCATTTCAAACAACAGTGGCCATGGCATCAGGGATGTCCCAGCCTATGTTTTCGAACGTGTTGTCCAGAGTGCTGTCTGCCCTGCAGAAACACATGAGGAGCTACATCGTTTTCCCTCAGGTGGAGGATTTGGCTACAGTTAAAGGTAAATTCTATGCCCAGGGACATATCCCTAACATCATAGGTGCCATTGATGGGACCTATGTAGCTCTGGTCCCCCCTCACAGGAGTGAACAGGTGTACAGGAACCGGAAGAGTTATCATTCCATGAATGTACAGATGGTATGTTTGGCAGACCAGTACATCTCGCAGGTAAATGCTATGTTCCCTGGCTCTGTGCATGACGCCTACATCCTGCGGAATAGCAGCATCCGTTATGTGATGGGTCAACTCCAGAGGCACCGTGTGTGGCTATTAGGGGACTCTGGTTACCCCAACCTGTCATGGCTACTGACCCCAGTGAGGAATCCCAGGACCAGGGCAGAGGAACGCTACAATGAGGCCCATGGGAGGACTAGGAGGGTGATTGAACGCACCTTCGGCCTCCTGAAGGCCAGGTTCAGGTGCCTCCATATGACAGGTGGTTCCCTATTCTACTCACCAAGGAAGGTGTGCCAGATCATCATCGCCTGCTCTATGCTTCACAATCTTGCTTTGCGACGCCAGGTGCCTTTTCTGCAGGAGGATGGTCCAGATGACGGTGTTGTGGCAGCTGTGGAGCCTGTGGACAGTGATGAGGAGGAAGCAGAGGAAGAAGACATTGACAACAGGGACTCAGTCATACAGCAATATTTTCAGTGACACACAGGTGAGAACACTTTCTTTACTACTACTTTTACTTTCACACTTCTACCTCTATCCTGTCTGTCAATTTCAACCAGTATTTGGTAACTGAGTTGTACATTTCCATTACGGTTTCACAGGTGTGGTTACCAACATGTGTCATCTGCTTGCATCCTTCATGGACTTGTGATGTGTGACATAGGTATGTTGATATTACTATTGTGAATGGATTTTGTCATTGTTATAGTTAATACACATTTTCAAAATCACAGACTGACTCCAGATAGTTTTGTGCTTTAAGGGTGTTTATTGCAGTGCTACATATTGGAGGGGGGTGGTAAAATGGTGAGGGTTGATGGTGGAGGAATGTCCATGGCAGAGTCCAGTCTATTAGTCTCACAGGTGCACTGCCCATATGGGCATAGGAAGTGGAGCAGGGGCAGTTCCAATATGGACAGGGTTACAAAGTGGGACAGTGGGATGACAATCAGGGTGGTCTCATTTCTTGGCGGGAGTCTTGCCATCGTGCTCTGTCCTGTTCCTGGATCTTAGGGACTGCTTGCGGGGTGGTTCTCCGTCTGCAGGGGGTGGAGTGCTGGTGTGGTGGTCCTGTGGTGGGGCGTCCTGTCCACTAGCGCCGGCGGAGGTTGTGGGCAGTTCATCGTCCAGGCTAGTGTCAGGGGCCGCTTGGAGTGCCACGGTGTCCCTCATGGTGTTCTGTATGTCCTTCAGCACCCCTACGATGGTGCCCAGGGCGGAGCTGATGGTTCTGAGTTCCTCCCTGAAGCCCAAATACTGTTCCTCCTGCAGGCGCTGGGTCTCCTGAAACTTGGCCAGGACCGTAGCCATCGTCTCCTGGGAGTGGTGGTATGCTCCCATGATGGAGGAGAGGGCCTCGTGGAGAGTGGGTTCCCTTGGCCTGTTTGCCCCCTGTCGCCCCTCAGCCCTCCCAGTTCCCCTGTGTTCCTGTGCCTCCGTCCCCTGGACCGTGTGCCCACTACCACTGCCCCCAGGTCCCTGTTGTTGTTGGGGTGGTGGGTTAACCTGGGTTCCCTGTAGTGGTGGACACACAGCTGATTGACGTGTCCTGTGTACGGAGGTATGGGCCAGCTGGGTGGGTGCTGTACTGGTGTTTCCAGAGGGTGGAAGGTCAGTGTTGGCCTGTGCCTGTGCGAGGGGAACCGACTGTCCCAAGGCCCACAATGGTCCGGGCTGGTCATCTGGATCCAGTTGGCCAGAGCTGCTGTCATCACTGTGGGCCTCTTCTGTGGGTGGGGTGGAGATGTCTGGACCCTCCTGTCTGGTGACGTTAGGTAGTGGTCCTGCAGGAGTATAAAAGCATGGTGTGGGGGCTTGTGTGATGATGGTTAGGGGTTGTTATGGGTATGTGCAGTGGGCATGCTTTAGTGATGGGTGTCCATGCTTTGTTGTGTCATGCAGGGCTTGGTGTTGGGATGTGTGGTTTGTGTTATTAGTACATTAGTGAGGAGTTCGAGTGATAGGGGATGGGGCGAGGGTGGGGGTGTGTGATAGCATGCAGGTAGGGTGGGGGATATGATAGTTAAGATTTGACTTACCAGTGTCCATTCCTCCACCAACTCCTCCGAGGCCCTCAGGATGCATGATGGTCAAGACTTGCTCCTCCCATGTTGTTAGTTGTGGGGGAGGAAGTGGGGGTCCGCCGCCAGTCCACTGAACCGCAATGTTGTGCCTGGAGACCACGGAACGCACCTTTTCCCCGTAGGTCGTTCCACCTCTTCCTGATGTCATCCCGATTTCTTGGGTGCTGTCCCACTGCGTTGACCCTGTCGACTATTCTTCGCCATAGCTCCATCTTCCTAGCTATGGAGGTGTGCTGCACCTGTGATCCAAATAGCTGTGGCTCTACCCGTACGATTTCTTCCACCATGACCCTGAGCTCCTCCTCCGAGAACCTGGGGTGTCTTTGGCGTGCCATTGGGTGGTGTAGGTGATGTGTGGGGTGGTGTATGTGGTGATGAGTGTGGTGATGTGTAGTGGTGTGTGGTGTTTTGTGCGTGGATGTTGTGTGGGTGATGGTGTTGTGTGCCTCTGTGTTGTGGGGTTGTCTATTGCTGTGCTCGCTCTCTCTGGCCTTCGTCAAAATATTTTGGTCGTAGGGATTTGTGTGTGATGTGGGTGTGTGTTTTATATTGTAATGGGTGTGTGTGAGTGGTGTTTGTATGTGTATCAGGTGTGTGTTATTGGAATTGACCAATGTGGCGGTGTTTTGGAGATGTGTGTGTATTTTGAGCGCAGCAGTGTGTACCGCCAATGGAATACCACGGTTGAAAGACCGCTGCATGGATTCGTGGGTCGTAATAGCATGGGCGTGTTTCTGTTGGCGTGACGGTGGAGGTTTTGTTTTCGCCAGTTTATCACTGACCTTTGGTGTGGCGGACTTGTGTGGGTGTCTGAATATTGGCGGATTCCGAGATGTGAGTCATAATAGCTGTGGCGGAATTCCGCGGCCGCAGCGGTATGTTGGTGGCCTTCTGCCCGGCGGTAAGCGTCTTTTATCGCCAATGTTGTAATGACCCCCTAGGTCTTGTGGATTTTTCTACATGGCAGCGTCCCAAAGTCCATAAAGTGCAGCCCTCACCATTCCAAGTGGGACGATTTTGAGAGTAAGCAAAGTTCTCATGGCCCAAATGTAAAACTAAAACCCAAAATAATCAAATGTCTTCTTGCTTGCTGTGGGATAAGATGTTTTAGAGTGCGGGGGAGAGCTGAAAGACTGTTACCCCCTTCAGTTGAGGTGGGGCCGTAACCAGGACCATACTGGTTTGTAGCCAACTCCCTAATGTTTTTTGTTTTTTCTAAATTCCCTGGCATCTAGTAGACATTCTGCCCCCCCAGGGTGTGGATCAGGGTAATTGCCCCATCTGCCCACTGGTGGGCAGAACAACTTTGGCCCCATTTATTTGGGGTGGGGGTATGGCCATACCCCCACCCTCTTATTTTTTTAAAGAAAAACTTGCCTGGCCTCTGGTGGGCCTCCTGCCCCCCCACCCATGGGGGCGGATGGGCCTTCCAAAAATAGGCCCATCTGCCCCCAATGGGGGGCAGATATGACCAACAGTAATGTGCCCCCATGGGGAGCGACCCTTACCCAAGGGGCTGCCCCCCTAAAGAAAACACACGCATACACACACACCAATCCCTGGTGCCTAAGTGGTTTCTGCCCCCATGGGGGCAGATTGGCCTAACACAAATCGGCCGATCTGCCCCCAAGGGGGGCAGAAATGGTCTAGATACTATTTGCCCCCCCAGGGGAGCGACCCTTGCCTAATGGGTCGCTCCCTATCTCTAAAAAAACAAACAAAAAAAAAAAACACAAAAAAAAAAAAAATTGCGCTGGCGCCTAGAGGTTTCTGCCCCCCCTGGGGGCAGATCAGCCTAATAAAAATAGGCTGATGGCCTAAAATAAATTTGCCCACCCGCCCCCTCAACCCCCCTGGGGAGCGACCCTTGCCTACGGGGTCGCTCCCCTTGCGTGACATTGGCGGAAAACAAAAGATCCCCGTGCCTGGTTGTCTCTGCCCCCCTTGGGGGCAGATTGACCTAAAATCGGCCAATCTGCCCCCAAGGGGGGCAGAAATGGTCTAAATACAATTTGCCCCCCAGGGGAGCAACCCTTGCCTAATGGGTCACTCACCATCTCTAAAAAAACAAACAAAAGAAAACACAAAACATTTTTTAGCCCTGGCGCCTAAAGGTTTCTGCCCCCCCCGGGGCAGATCGGCCTAATAACAATAGGCCAATCTGTCCCCAGGAGGGGCAGAAATGGCCTACAATAAATTTGCCCCACCAAACCCCCTGGGAAGCGACCCTTGCCTACGGGGTCGCTCCCCTTGCGGGACATTGGCGCAAAAAAAAAGATCCCCAGTGCCTAGTTGTTTCTGCCCCCCATGGGGGCAGATTGACCTAAATTCGGCCGGGGCAGAAATGGTCTAAATACAATTTGCCCCCCAGGGGAGCGACCCTTGCCTAATGGGTCGCTCCCCATCTCTAAAAAAACAAACAAACAAACAAAAAAACACAAAACAAAATTAGCCCTGGCGCCTAGTGGTTTCGCCGCTGATTTGCCCCCAATGGGGGCAGAAATGGCCTAAAATAAATTTGCCCCCCAGGGGAACAACCCTTGCCTAAGGGATCACTCCCCTTGTGTGAAATTCACAAAAAAAATAAAAACTCCCTGGTGTCTAGTGGTTTCTGTCCCCCTTGGGGGCAGATTGGGCTCATAAAAATAGACCAATCTGCCCCCAAGGGGGGCAGAAATGGCCTAACTATAATTTGCCCCCTAGGGGAGCGACCCTTGCTAAGGGGTCGCTCCCCACCTCTGAAAAAAACAAAAAAACAAAAAAAATAGAAGATCCCTGGTGCCTAGAGGTTTCTGCCGCCCCTGGGGGCAGAAAAGGCCTTAAAAAAAATACCCCCCCTGGGGCGACCCTTGCCCAAGGGGTCGCTCCCTCATGCAATTTCCTTTTGTTAAAGAAATCCCTGGTGTCTAGTGGGCATTTCAAAAGCCGGATTGCTTTACAATCCGGCTTTTGAAATGCTCAGAGAGACTTCAAAGGGAAGGAAATTAATTTCCTTCCCTTTGAAGCCTCTCCGGCCTCCTCCAAGTGATCGGAAGAGTAATGCTTTCCATTTCTCTTCCGATCGCGCTGGAAGCTCAGGAGGCCTCTGTGATTGTCTGATCGCACGCTGACGTCACGGGGGTGGGGGGGTCGGGGTTCCCCTTCCATCCCTGACTTGGGGGTTTGGGGGGAACCCAACAGAGGGAGCGCTAGTGCTCCCTCTGGGCTCTGTGTCCAGGACGTAATGGTTACGTCTTGGGCACACGAGCACTGTGCCTCAGGACGTAACCATTACGTCCTGGGCACAGAAGGGGTTAACAGAAACCTCCGAAGAGCGTTGTGATTCCTGTCTCGGATTCACGTACTCTGTTCTTCGCTCTGCTCGCCCACCTCTCTCATTTCTCTTTTCCGATGAGTCCTGAAAGGAACGAGATTGGCGTGTATCAGTATATTGATATCTATCCGGCGTTTGGATATTATCTCTATTCCTGAGATTATACCTATTCTGTGGGGTCTCCGTATGTGGATATTCTCCCCTTTCTTTTTTAGGGGTTTGTTGCTTTTTATCCCAGCATTTCTTGTTACCCTCGGGTTGCTGTTTGGAGTTATCTTTATTTGTTTTACCTTGAAATTGTGGTTTTTGTGGTCTAGCTCCTAGGCTATCTCGGCCGATACTTGAATATGTTTCTGCTATTATTTTAGGCAGCTCTCGTTCTTGATCTTGTTGCGGAACGTCACTGAGCCGCATGCGCACTGCAAGTGTGACTGCTTCCCCTTTAAGGTTACTTAAAATGATTGAGGATACTGTGGCAAAGTTGCCCATTAGTTGCATCCCTAAATCTAGGGCCGGGGCAGCCCCGTATTCATCTTGAATTTGTTTCAACACTTCCAGTAAATTGGCAAGTGTTGGTGTACCGTGTGCAGTTGTATAGAGCGCGGCAAATACCGTGCCCCATGTATTACAGTTTTCTACTGTAGGGACCATCCCAATGGGCAAGCACATCGTTAATATTCTATGTTTATCCTGAGATCCCATATGGGGAAATACTGCCTCCAGCGTATTTATTTTTTTGTGCCAGCCAAAATGGAATTTCCTCTCGTTTGGCAGGTACTTTACCCATAATCGAATGTACAGTCGCCGGATTTATTCCTGGTGTTACTACATGTGGATGTGCTGGAGCAGCACATGCTGGGTTTGTATTTAAAGTTTGCATCACAAATTGCACTAATCGTCTGTATATTACTATTAATTCAATGTATAAGCGACGAACCTCAGCTACTGCTAAATTCCCAACCGCAGGATGTGGTGTGTAAGTGCCCAATAAAGGCCAGGTAGGACCGTCATTATTTAGTGGACCTAACCTAACTGGTAATATCGTATGGGGTAGGGCACCATCAAGCCAATTATTATGTTCTTGATAAGATAAACGTATCTCTAAATATGCGTACGCTCTGTATTGTCCAGGCGCGTTCGCAACTGTATATGTGTGAAATGTATTTGTGTTCCCATCAACTGCTGGAAATGTGACCCAAGAGTAAAAAAGCTCTGTTCTATAAGCTGCATGGGCGTCCACCACAAACGTGACTGGTCCTCCCTGGGCCGTTAGGCCATTTGCTATTAAGTGTGCTGTGAGAGGTTGTCTCATGTTAACAGCTATTTGTACAATTTGGGGATTCACCATGATAAAAGCACTATGAGTTCAGAGAAGGCACACCAAGATGGGGTTTTCCTTTTAAAGTTCAAGCTTGAACAACCGCCAGCTGTAATAGGGTTACTTATACGGCTGTGGTGGAAATCCTCAGTACCACGGACGTCTCCGTATTCGGCACTGAGGTGTCATTATATAAAATGAGACTGAGATACTCCGGTGGACCCGAAAATTAGAGCCTGACCAAACGTTGGCGGTGCCATGTCGCGTAGGCTCTCATTATTCTAATGAGACTACTAGATTTCAAGCAGCAAGATCGTCCACAGTGTGAGAGACTGAGTCTGTCCCATGATGGATGACTGTCACTCCAAATCCGGGGTTTGCTCCGGCTAACTAGCAGTGCCTCATCTCTCCCAAACGGTAGAGACAATTGGGCAGCCAAGCGCATGACATATGGGTACTTCTCAGGGAAGTCGTGGTCACTCAGGTCACAATCGGTTCTCTCATTCACAGTATGGTCTCATATATAAATGACAATGGAAGCAGTATAAGTTTTAAAGATTGGTTTAATAACAGGACTGCATTTTGGATAGCAAAGCGTGAGCTGCAATAACCAGAACTACACAACACATCAATATTAAAATAGTGATAATGAGAGTGAAGCATAAGAATAATGCTATCATAGTGCCACAAGGTTCAATGGACTATTCCCTATCTAAATCATATTGCGAGCACAGCATGTTAAGCTCTAATCCTGTCTTTCGGGTTCCCTGGGTGGACATCAACCCTCATACCTGAGCAATGGCCTGTAATCTGCGTCAGCATCTGCAATGGAGCATTCAGCATACAGTTGTGGTTCCCTGGCTGGAATCTCCCTCTTGACGTGTACTAGGACTAGAAAGTGTTTTTATAACTAACACAGCAGATGTTCTAAGAAAATGTCCCTACGTAAGGATGTGTATTTTCTATGAATGTTGGAGACTAAACTTCTACCACGTTTACCAACAATGTACCAGACTGTAGCCTTGATTGAAGCACAGGGCGATCAAGAATGCATTGTTTGAGAACACAGTGCTGAACTAAGCTAAACAGTTTGATAGAAGAAATTAAAACAAGACCGTAAAACTGGTTATTGTAAAAATAACAGTGCGAAGCTGAATAAAATATATCTAGGTCAAGGTGCACAGCGGCCTAGTGTATTAAACTAACGTGCATGAAGATATTCTTAAAATGGCTACACAACACCCTGCAGTGACCTGGCACTAGTTCCATAAACTTTCTGCAGCTGATCCCACCGCAATTGGTAATCGTCCAAACTTCTCCAGCTGGTCCAGAGTACCCATCAACGACCTCGACATACCTGCTAAAGGAAACATTTGCAAATGCATTGCCTGATTTACTGTGAATTTTCAAGGTGTTTCACCATTGATTCCAATGGTGCGTAATTACACACAAAAAGACTAACTTTATTAAAACTTTAAAAATACATAACTTAAAAAGTACTTACCCAATTTGTTGATCTTGGTCTTAAAAGTTTTATGAAAATGTGAACTAAATTGAGTGTGAGCCTCGATTTATTGATAATGTGAGTATAACAAATGCTTTGTACTTCTCCAAGATTAGCCTAACTGCTCGACCAAGCTGCCATAAAAATTACAGCATTAGGTGGTCTAGTTTTTACCTCCATAAACCAGCGTGTGGTTGTCTGGACCCCCTGCACTGTGAGTCTAGCTTTGCACACTACATAGTGAGACAGCCTCCTACAATGACGCCCTGTTCTCCGTGACGTCCCCAGACATTACGGGTCTGCTGCTTTTCCACATAATGTGAACCTTCATGGAGATCTCAGGATATGAACCTATTGAAATCCATGGTTCATCCGCTAGGCAGGGGCCTGCACTGTCTTGACTGGGCACGGGATATGTGTCTGACCACAAGAGCAATCAAATATCTGGGTGTCTTTGTCTCGCAGGAGGCTTCAGTTGCATGGGCCGCCAACATTGATCCCTTACTTACTCGCCTCCACAATGACTTTGAAATATAGCGGAGACTTCCATTGTCGCTGTTAGGGCGGTTGGCAATTTTTAAAATGGTCTCCCTGTCCAAGTTTCTATATCAATTGCAGAACTATCACTTTGCCATTCCAGGACAGTGGTTCCGAACAATGAACTCTACCCTGGGTGCATTCTTCTGGGATGGGGGCACACATTGAGTCGCACTTAGCAAGTGTTTCCAGTTGACTTACTGTGAGGACATAGTGGCTGCAGATCTAGAAGCATGTTATATAGCGTCCAACCTACAGCTTATTAATGATTGGTGGTACAATACCCAGGAGGATCTGGCTTATTCATTAGACAAAATGGAGATGGGTGGGATTTAGCTACAGACCTAACTATACAGAGGCGTCAAGGAGAACAGCAGACCCCTTCTCAAGTAAACTCCAAAGAAGGAAATCAGGCCTCCGGAACCGCCAAAATCAGACATCTGAAGTCATCACTGCACCTGCTGTCTTTGACCTTGGTTGAAGTGGACCACCGGTGCCAACAAGATTCCCCAGCCCTCCAGAGTCTGAGCCCATCTTTGTTTCACCCCTCCCGGACTCCCAAGCGGCTCCTGCATCCTCTGCACGCAGACCCCCTCTACAGCGGCCACTCCAGCAAGGAAAACACAGCAACTAAGTACACCTCTGCACCCGTTGCCCCTGAGCCATGGAGAAGAGGACCAAAAGTGCTTACCTATGCCCGAGCCCATGCAACAAGGGAAACCCAAAGGTGTAAAGTGGCCACAGGTCTAAGCATATTACAAGGAACAGGGATCCCTTATCAGCAAAATATAGTTAAGAATTCAAACATAGAAATACAATGAGTTCTATGCGTAATATCAAAATACAATAATTTATTAATAAAGGAATCATGGAAAAATAAAGCAAAGGGGACATACACATAAGACAGTAACAAAGAGTAAGCACCTTCCAGCCAAGCTGGTATGAAAGAGAGGAAACAAACAATTGTTTTATTCCAGGTTCAACAGTTATATATATGAGAATTTGCCATCACAAATAATGGATAATAAATATTGATCACAGCATATTTCATTAACCAGTAATAAAACTCAGGTAAAACCGGGTAACACAATACAATCCAGAAATGTGTTTGGCCTTAGCTTTTCCTCCCCCTTCGGCACATGACTGAATGCTCCTTCTTTGCCCTCCAATGCTATTTGATTACTTTGTGTATCTACTCTTACTTCAATATGGCAGTTAGCCAATGTCATACTTTAATGTGCATGTTTCACAATATGGTGTTATTTATGATGGGTCTTCATCACGTCACATTCCTGAGCTCTCATTGAGGTAGTAGTAAATGGGTGCATATAGGTTCACTATCATAACATGACATGTTGGGTGCAATGCATCACTTGTTACTGTTTTGATTTTGAATAGTACATTTTCCTGTGCGATTCCTTTCACTGTTGCTTTGTTGATAATACACAGAACCATAGTAATAGAATCTGAGCAGGAAAGATTGAATACATTGAAACAACATACAAAATGAGTCAAAGGCCATTCATGAGTGTGAGAGTAATACCTCACTAACCACTAATTAGCATTAACATGTTGGGCTTAATGTAAAATATTTAGTAATATGTATTTAGAAAACATCTAGCTAAGGAGTTATAAAAAAAAACAGCAGCAGTATTAAGATATTAGTGGTTGGTACCTGAAAAACAAAAGTCAAATAACAATACACAGCTCATACATTTACCCAATCTCTAAGGTATTCAGCAACACTGTCTACTTCATCAGGGGGACAGCAGCATCAGCATCAGAACAGGAACAAGGTAAGGGGAGATGGTTTAGAGTTTGGACTATACGATTACTAAACCATCAGATCATTGGTTCAGTATTAAACAGACATAGTAAACTCAGAAAATAATAAACACCAGATTGTCAGTAGACTGTCTGGAAAAGCATGAACTCAAATTCATCTCCTTTCACATTCCCGCAACTGGTTCAGGAGTCAAACCCTCTTGACTTGGATTTATCTCAACTCCCTTTCCATTGGGGTCAGTCACTTGTTCAGTCTGGTTTGTCAGACTATCTGCTTCTGAGGACACCCTCCTCTGAGCAGGTGTTCTCTGGACCGGTATTCTCTCCTGTTCTCCTCGAACTGGTTCTTTTACTGTTTCATTTGAGGATGATTCACTCTCATCTTCCAGGATACCCTCCACTTCGTCTGACACAGGAGTGGGTAATTCGACTGGAACGATTCCAGGTGCAGCCTCCAGCTCTTCTCTCTTTCTCTCTTGACCTGGAATACCCTTAGGTGCAGGTAATCTCAACAGCTCTTCTTCTTGGTCTGTTCGATTATTTACTTTCCGAGTATGACTTGCATAAATCCAGTTCAGAAGTCCTGCACACTTCACATCTCAATGATATCCATCTGCATTCTTCTAAATGGTCCTCCCGCCATGTCAATAAGTCCAATATTCACCACTGTCCCTTTGCCCTCATTCATCTGTTGACAAACAATCCATCTATGACAAATTGCTTTGGCATCCTGTCTAAACTTTGGATTGAACCAATGCTGATTAAAACTGCGGACCATAGCATATCTCCCTACGTGAGCTTGTCATGATAGTATCTAGTCATTTGAATCAGTAGACTATTTGGCAGTACTACCTTCCCTTTTCCTGTTGTCCAGATATCATCATCCCTCTGGACACATTTAAGCTTTTGCCAATCTCTGCATTCCTCTTTAGGAACATTATCTTGTAGATCCATTACTCTTCCAAAGTGTCAATAATTTGCATGGTAAAACTCATATAGACTTCATCATTTTCAGGCAACAATTCCCAGTTTGAAGGATATGCAATTCAAGGCGCAAAACTTTGCGACTTGATCCACATATGCATTTCCCAATGTAACGTAATCTTGTGATCTCTGATATGCACTGCATATTACCACAGCAACTTTCTCGGGCTTTTAAATTGCTTGTAACAACTCATGAATTCTTTCACCATTTCTTATTGGTGAACCAGAAGAAGTTAGGAAACTTCTCTGTGACCAAATGTGGCCAAAGTCATGCACAATGCCGAACCCATATTGACTGTGTAAATTGTTACTTTTATTTGATTTGAAAAGTGGCAGGCTCTAGTAAGAGCTACTAATTCCGCTACTTGGGCAGAAAACACTCCCCGAAGCCACGAAGCTTCCAGGATGCCCGTAATGGTACACACTGCATATCCTGCTCTCAATGTGCCCACATTATCTCTCAGGCAGGAACCATCAACAAAGATAATTTGCTCATTCTCTTCAAGGAAAGTGTCTCTAATATCTGCTCTGGGTTTTGTACATAACTATGTAATTTCCATATTATGTTCTGTATCATCCAATTTGTCAGGGCAAGTATTCTCAATCAGGAGTAAGGTTGCTGGGTTAAGCACTGTAAATCCCCTAATTGTAACATTCGAACACCCCAAGATTGTGCTTTTCATATCTTTTTTTTTAACTCTGTTTTTTTGAGTTTAGAAAATGTAATCAACAAAAACAATACAGTGCAGTGCGTATCAATGCAAGATATTACAGAATCTATTTTATCAGATTCCTGTAGGATGGAGCAAGCATACTGTCTGGAACTAGAATCTATGGCATCTATTACCCTCCACCTTCCCACCCAAGGAGGATCCACATGAAACCAGGCCATACATATCTCAAGAATCACAGAGTTACAACCTCATCACAGCTGGTCATCGCTTCTCTAAGCAAAGCAAGGTTCACTTAATCAGTCATCATCATCCGTGCTCCCTTCTGTACTTCACTCTTCCAAACCAGTGAACCATTCTAATAATGTCCCCCATGCAATCACATCCATTAGTGCCCCCTCCTTGCTACGTGTCATCCGCATATATTGTTCTTCAGCAGCACCCCATTCCATTAAATCTCGGATCCAGCAAGGGATGGAAGGGTTCCAGCCATTCATGCAGCCAAGGGCCACCCTACGCATGGGCCAGCACCAAGGCCAATTGTGTGAACTTATATGGGATACTCCTGCCCCGCGGCCTCCTCACCCCCCCCAAAAGGCATGTCACAGGCATTACTTCTAGCCCCAGTCCCTTTACCTGCTCTACTCTCCCAACTACCTCCCGCCAATATCGGTGCACCATCTTACAGGACCAAGCCAAGTGTAGAAAGGAAGCATTTAACACGCCACATCTGGAACACCCCACCCCTCTCGCTGGGTCAATCCTATTAAGACGGTAAGGTGTGATGTATGTCCTATGCACAAAGTTGAAGTGTAATAGTCTGAACCTGTTGTTGTAGGACACCGTACACACCAGCGATAACGCCATTGCCCAGTCCACATCCTCCATAAGGTCCCCCAGTTCACACTCCCAGGCCCTACGCACAACACTCATAGGGGGTTATTCTAACTTTGGAGGAGGTGTTAATCCGTCCCAAAAGTGACGGAAAAGTGACGGATTTACCACCAGACGTATTACGAGTCCATTATATCCTATGGAACTCGTAATATGGCTGGTGGTATATCCGTCACTTTACCGTCACTTTTGGGACGGATTAACACTCCTCCAAAGTTAGAATAACCCCCATAGTGTCCAGTTGATCCTCCCAGAGAGCTTTATAAAATCGAGCGATCACATGGGTCCCCTCACCCCAATTCAACAGCTCACTCAACACCGTCAATGCCTGAGGGGCCACCGGGAAACCACACCAGACCTCCCTAGCCATACTCTCCATTTTGGCATATTGCAGGAACCGACCTGAGCCCAAACCGAACGTGTCCCATGCATCCGGGAATGATATAAACTCTCTATTGGGGTATAAGTCTCCCGCCACTTCACATTCTCCCAACCTCCAGCCTTCCATTGAAATTCAGTCGTCCACATCCCTAAAGTGGGCTAAGTCCCAGATCTTCAGTTCTCTATCAAATGGGGCACGTTGAAGAACTTTCATGACAGCCTGCTCCCATATCAGGCAGTAGTCTTGACCAGACGTGGAACCTCTGACACAGCCCTGCCGCCCGACGTCAGTAGATGCGCCAGCGCCTTCCCACCCAGCATTACTACAAACAGTCTCTTCTCCCAATTGTCCGACGCAGTCATCCACTTTGCAGCATGTTGTAAGGGCGCTACATAATAATAATATCTAATGTTAGGAACTGCCAATCCTCCCTCTTTCATATCCCTCTGCAGCATCGACAATGCCACCCTACTACGCCGCCCAGCCCACACCAGTGAAATCAACAAGCTGTCTAGGCAATTAAAAAGCTGAGCAGATAGCGGAAACAGAGAGTTCTGAACCAGGTAAAGACACCGTGGCAGGAGCACCATCTTGGCCACAGCCACCCTCCCCATCCCCGAAAGAGGTAGTCTGTCCCAAAACAGAACTGAGCGCTCAAGGCCAATCACTACTTGTTCCACATTATACTTTTCATGTGCCGCCACAGTATGAGTTACCCAAATACCTAAATATCTAAAGCTTTCAAGCTCCTACCGGAGCCCCACTCCCGGTAACTTCTCCTGGGGGGCACCACAGAGAGAACCCAACGGGAACAGAAGTGACTTCTTCCTATTCACCTAAAGACCCGACACAGCCTCAAAAGCCACCATCTGCTGCAACAACACGGGCACCGAAACACTGGGCTCGCGAAGATATACCAACGCATTGTCTGCATAGAGGGAGACAGTGTGGGTGCTCTGCCCCACCCGAATACCCCAAGATTCCAGTTCCTCTCGGAGCCAGGTCACCAGTGGCTCTACCGCCAAGACAAAGAGGAGCAGCGAAAGCGGACAGCCCTGCCTGGTTCCCTTGCCAATCTCCCAGGACTCCAAGAGCTCTCCTCCCACCATATAGGAACTTCACACACGCACAAAATTGTGGGCCAAACCCCATACCTCACAGCACCGCCAGAAGGTAGCCCCCTTCTCCAGGTCCAATGACACTAGTGCCAGTTCATCCTCCTCACCCTCAGTTTCATGCAGTACATGTGCCAAGCGACATAAGTTATAAGTCGTGCTACGACCAGGAATAAAACCACATTGATCATCATGCACCGAGCCCCGGATCACTCCTCAAAGCCTAGTAGCGAATATCTTGCAAAGAATCTTCACATCACTATTCAGCATAGTAAGCGGGCGATAGGAGGAGGGATCACCAGGATCCCCCCAGGTTTGAGCATCAAACAGACAATGCCTTGGTGCATGGTATCCAGCAGTATGCCCCGCTGCCACGCCTCCTCAAACAGCGGCAACAATTTCTCATGCAGGAGAAGGGGAAATGCTTGATATAGCTCAATCGGGAACCGATCTCCCCCCAGCGACCTAGATTTCATCATTGCCTCCACCACCACACTTACTTCCTCTACAGTTATCGCAGCCTCAAGAGTCTCCCTACACTCCGGTTCCAGCCACGGGAGCCGCATGAGCTGCAGATATCCCCCCCAACTCATCATCTGAGACTATAGCAGCAGCTCTAGATACTCGCTGCAGATGCTCCACCAATACCTGAAGGATATCCTTGCACTTGGTAATCGTCTCACCTTTGACATTCCTGATATGCAAAATGGGAGGATTCTCCACTTCCCGTTTTAGGATCCACGCCAATAATTTACCAGATTTGTCCCCCGTCCTGTGCAAGCGCTGTCTATGTGCGCTAAGTGTTACCTTACTTAGGCCCTGATTTATACTTTTTGGTGCAAAACTGCACTAACGCAGTTTTGCACCAAAAGGTTTAGCACCGGCTTGCACCACTTCTGTGCACCAGCCAGGCACCATATTTATGGAATAGTGCAAGCAGGTGCAAAGGGTAGGCTAGGATTTAAAAAAATGACGTTAGTCTGGTGGAGCTGACAGTATGGAAGAAGGGGGTTTTGCACCAAAAAATTATGTTAGGCAGGTTAGAGTTAAGAAAATGATTCTAACCTGCCTAGAGTCCTTTTCGGACGCAAAACCATCCATACCACATGACTCCTGTCTTAGTAAAGACAGGAGTCATTCCCACCACCCCTTTGCATGGCCACTGCACCCTGTGCCACGTAGGGGGGCCGGTTTCAGGGCCCCCAATGGCACTTTAAAAAATATATATTTACCTGTACTTACCTATACTTACCTGCGAAGGGGTGCCCCATCCTCCGCTGTCCCTCTGTTGTGGGTGGAGATGTCCCTGGACCTGGGGAGGGCACATGTGGGCTTATTGCATGGTGTTCCACCATGGAAATAGGCCCATGGGTCCCCTAACACCTACCCTGACCCAGGCGTTAAAAAATGGTGCAAAGCAAGCTTTACACCATTTGTTGACCGCTCCTCCCTCCTGTGCGTGATTTTAGCATGGTGTAATAAATATGGTGCTAAGGCCATAGAGTAATTTTTTGCACGGGAACACCTACTTTGCATCTCATTGACGCAAAGTAAGTTTCCACATCCAAAAAATGACATTAACTCCATAAATTTGGCGCTGGACGGGTCTAGTGCCAAAGTATAAATATGGAGTTAGTTTTAGCACCGAATTTGCGTAAAACAAAATGACGCAAATTTGATGCAAAACCAGTATAAATATGCCCCTACATGTGTCCCAACAGTTGTTCACCATTTTGTACAGCTGGAGTTGCTCCCTCTTAATCTCCTGTGTTGGTGTTTGGCACTGCAGAACCGCCAACTTGTCCTCCCACTCAGTGAGTTCTTGCTCCATTTGTTTACGCACCCCACATCCGGTACCTATGCAAACCCCTCTCACTACAGACTTCAGTGCCTCCCATTCTGTGCCTCTAGAATCGGTAGTGGACCAGTTCAGGTCCAAGTAATCTTTAACAGCAACCACCACCTTATCTCGACACCCAGCATCTGTCAAAAAACCCGCCAACTACGTGTTAACCCAGTGCTATCGGTTCTCCACTGCAGCTGCATCAACATCTGTGCATGATCAGAGAGAAACCTGCGCAGATGTCTAATGTCCAGAATCTGAGGAGTTCAGTCCCCCCAAGAGAAACCGATCCAGCCGACTATATGTTATGCGTATGTAATGACAGGTGTACTCCCTGCCCTCCTGGTGTAGTTCCCTCCATGCATCCCATAGCCCTAAATTGCGCATTTCCTCCGCGAGAGATGTCGTCATCAGTGGTTTAGTGGTTTAGTCCCCAATCTAGGCGGGAGACGATCCTTCTCACCATCAAGATGCAATTGTAAACGCCAGCCCATCTGATAGGCGCGTGATCCTCATCAATGGGTACATAAATGTTCAGAATAATGAGGGGCGTCCCATCTAAGATGCCCTGAACAAGTGCATCTCCCCTCAACATCTACTTCACTGTATACATGGGTAAAGGGGACAACAGGGGTGACCGATATTGTCACACCACTCGCGGAAGAGGAGAAGGACGAGGAGAACAGTTGACCCTGCCATTTCTTTGCTAGCTTTTGAGTTTCCTCCTCAGTCATGCATTTCCTGGAGATAGGCTATATGAACCTTATGATGCTCCAAAAAGGAATGCACCCTGTAACGTGTAGTGTAATTCTCCAGCCCCCTGATGTTCCACATCAGTATGTTAATCCGTCGACCCATACCAAGACTTTGTTGCCTTCCGTCCCACGGGCCCTCCATCCCTCACCTCCTTTCCTCCCTCCATCCCTCCCTCCCTCCAAGGAAGATAAAGGAGGGTAAGTGCCCATTTCACTTCTCACATACAGACATGAACTGCTGTTGTAAACTTCAAACATTTGCCAACCTGACCAACCAGATAACCCAACTCCCCATTACCCACCTCGGATGAACAGTAAAACAAATACATCAAACCATACTGTAGATCCATATTTGTCAATGCTGCCAGGACAACAGCCTAATCCCCAACTCCCCAGCTAGTAGGTCCTACCACAACTGTGGAGTAACCAAACCCCATCCCGAACGCGATATTCTTGTGGTTGAATCAGTAAACATTTTGCCCCACCCCCTTGTACAACACACATGCAAATTCAAAGTTAATTAGTACCCCCACCATGCAGCCCAGGTGCCTCCCACAAAGACATAGGCTCCCCATCAGTAAAGCGCGGCAACAGCCATCAGACATGGGCAACAAAGTCAAGTATCCGCAGGAAACTTCTCTGCCCCCTAATCCAACATTCCCCCCGATCTATCAGCCAGTCCAGGAGTTTCCACCGCCATTGTCCCATCATGTTGAATCTCAACTCAAATAGCGGTATCAATGTCCACCACCTGTTCTGCGGTAACCTCCATCTGTCTCTCCCCGTGAGTTCTCCAGTCTGGACTGGCTACACAAGAGGCATGATGAACCATCAAGCTGGTCCTCTCCGGCCTGTCAGGAGCAACTTTGCCCCACATCTCCAGCCATCTACAAACCTCCTCCAGTCGTTCAAAAAAGTGGGATTTCCCCCTGGATAGCACCTTCAGGCGTGCCGGGTACAGCAACATGTATTTGATGTTCATGGCAGAGAGCTCGGCTTTCACCTCCATAAACCCCTTTCTAGAGGTCTGAACCTTGTTCGTGTAGTCAGGCAAGATGGAGATTTTACCGTTCTCAAAGACCACCCTTTCAGACTCACGGGCTGCCCGCAGGATACAGTCGCTGCCCTTATAGTTCAGTAGTCAGGCAATAATAGTCCTCCGGGGCACTCCGGGTTGAGGAGACGCTACCAGGGCCCTTTGAGCTCGCTCCACCACGAACACCCTGGACAACCCAACTGGTTGCAGCAAGTCCTTAATTCAGCTCTCCACAAAGCCTTCCACCGTAGCCCCCTCCGCACGCTCCGGGACCCCTGCAAGCGGACATTATTTCGGCGGGACCTGCCCTCTGCATCATCCAACCTTGCCTCCAGCCTTCCGACTGTGGAATTGACCTGCACCATCTGTTAGAGCGCCTACCTCCGTCTGCGGCACCACAATGGTACCTTCCGCTACGGTGACCTTCTCAGAAACCTTTCTGAGGTCCACTCGCAGGAGATTAACCTCCACCACCACCATTTCTATCTTCCCCTCGAGGGCCACCCTGGAGCCCTGTTTAGCCGCAAGAAGTTCAGCTAGTGAGGTCTCCTCAACAGTCGCCGGAGTGCTCAGAACATCCTTGGGCCCCCCAAATCGAGTCTGGCGCTGTGGGATAGGCACCGGCCTATTGTTCCATAATATTCCATAATATTTCCCTGCGATGCCGCCGCCTGCTGGTGCCTCCCCATCTTACCGTCGGCCAGAGAACACGTGGTATCAGCACCACGAGTGACCCAGAGGAGGAGCAAATTACCTGGAACGTGCAACACCATTTGGGCAAGCAAGAGTTGTTGCTTAGCTTCGCACCACTCCCAGTCACGGGGCGTCGTGATATCATGCAAGCAGCCCCAGGCTCAGTCATATGTTCACACCCAGAGAGTACCATGCAGCGGGTCCAACACTTCTTTATTCGGTAGGCCAGCAACCCGGCTACAGACCCTACACCAGCAAGCACCCCGCAAAAGGGCCCACAGCCTTCCCACTCCGGGCTGCACCTCAGTCCGTTCAGCTGCTTCAGGCCTCTCCTTCACTGCCCCCACTTAGCTTTCCCACTGCCCATCGCCTGACCCCTGCTCCTCAAGGTCTCCCTGGGCCGGCCCCAGGCCCCGGATCGCTCAAGCCGGATGCTTCCTCAGACCCCACTAAACTCAGCGACTGGGCCCGTTCAAGCAGCAGGGCCGCTCAGACCAATAGGCCAGCAGGCCCGCAACTCCTCCACAGGGGGCCGTCCTCCCACCCATACATGCCAGCCCAATTGCAGAAAGCCCGAAGGGGCGGCCGTGCCTCTGCCTCCTCCTCAAGCGGCTCGGGCCCACTCCATGCGGCTCACTCGGCCCCAAATACGGAGATCCGGAACACCAAAATGGGCTTGGGAGGTGCCGATGAGGTCAGGGTACTGTCCCTTGCCGAAGATTGGGACCTATAGTCGCAGGCACCCCAGGATCATTCCAGGATCAGGCCGGGATAGCAGGAGCAAACTGAGAGCGCATCCCACAGGCCATCGTGCTTGGCCACGCCCCCTGCGCTTTTCATCTCTGGTCAGCCTAGAGCTGGTCAGATATTGTGTCTTGGACCTGGTAATCAAAAGATCTCAATAGAATGTGGTACCATAATAGTAACGGGATAACCCTTCACTATGCTTTCGCTATGAGCGAGGCTCTGCTCAACTGCTGCAATGGACTGGCAACAACCAGGTAAAGCTGCTGCGACCGGATCCAAAGTAGCTGCAAAATATGCTACTGGGTGATTTACACCACCATGAGTCTCAGTCAAACCAGACAAAGATCATGCATCACGTTCTTGAAAAAACAATAGGAAAGATTTTTTGTAATCAGGCATACCTAAAGCTGGAGCTTGACACAAACTTTCTTTCAGATCAGTAAATGTTTTGATACAAGCTGCATCTAGTACTATAGGATCGGAAACATCTTTATGAGTCAGCTTCTGTAGGGGCTTTGAAAGAACTGAAAAATTTGGGATCCACTGACAACAGTAACCAACCATTCGTAGAAATATCCTCACATCTTTTTGTATACTCAGTATTTTCATCTGCAAAATTGTAGCAACTCTCTCTCTGGAAATGTTCCTAGTTCCTTTTTCAATAAAATGACCCAAATATTTCACCTCTTTCTACCAATACTGTATTTTAGCAGGGGATACTTTATGACCATAGTCTCCCAGGAAATTCAACAATGCAATTGTATAATATTTACACCCTTCTTTTGTCTTGGATGCAGTTAATAAGTGATCAATATATATTGCACCAATGTCGATTGGTAAGGCATCACCAATGACTCCAAATTACTTTTCAAGATCTGATTGAATGGTGACTCTGAAAACACTTGTGGAATTCTACACTAACACCAACACCAACACCAACAGTAGACCTTTGCTCAGAAATTTAAAACAAAAGAGATATCTGCTGTCCCCGTGAAGAGGGACAGAAAAGAATGCTTGACATAGGTCTAACACAGTAAACAATTCAGCATTGCATTGGATTTGAAACATAATCAAAGCTAGATTCAGCACAACTGGACAACACTTAATCACTATGGTGGTCATTATGACATTGGCGGTCAGGTGACGGCCACGCCGGTGATGGCGGTTGTACCGCTGCCAGGCCGGCGTTAATGACTGCCAGATTATGACCATGGCGGTGATCCCTCCCATAGACAGTCAGTGTACCACCCCAACCCCCAGTGCAGTACGACCACTGAACACAGGGTAGACCTCTTCAGGCAAGTGGAAAACAAGGATCCGTCCACCATATTATGACATAGGACACCGCCAAGATTTCCAGGGCAGGAGCAACACCACCAAAAATGTGGTGGAAACACATCATATAAAAGGAGACACTCACCTCCAGGGACAAAAAGGAGTCAGCGGCCGCCATGGAACCAGAACTGGAAGCCTTCCATATGCTATACCACGCCATTTCCGTCCAGGAGCACCAACACCGACAAAGACGATGACGGTGAGTACAGCCGCCTAGTACGCAAGTGAGGGAGGGAGGAGAGAGTGACACATGCATACACATGCACAATACACACCAGGCACACACACCACACACCCAGAAAAATCTGCAGTGTCAATCGACAGCAACATAACCTATGAGCACTGCTAGTACACATGTATTGATTTTAAAGTGAGTCATTGGTGTTGACTGTACATGCCTAGACTAATCTAGTGTCCACTATACACACATGCTCTGTGTACTCTGATAAAGTATGTCCATAGGTCCTGTTGTCACTCCCTTCTACTCACTTTTGGGTCACATAGGTACCAACCACTGCGGATGAACAGGAGGAGGAGGAGGCAAGCACCCGTGTACAGACTCCTTGTGGACTTGGCTACACTGGAGGACAGACACATCATACTCACATATCGTCTGGACAGGGCCACTATCACAGAGCTGTGTGCACAATTGGAGCCTGCTACCTGCTATCCATTGCACAGCAGTAATCACCCCTCTTGTGCAGCTACTATCAGTGCCCCATTTCCTGGCGACTGGCTCTTTCCGGGTGACAGTGGGCTTGGCTGCATGAATGTCACAGCCAATGTTGTCGATTGTGCTGGCAAGGGTTTTGGCTGCCTGGCTCAAACACATGTGCAGCTACATCGCATTCCCCCAGGTTGAAGATTTGCCCACAGTGAAGGCTGGATTCTATGCAATGGAACACATAGCTCATGTGATTGGGTTCATTGATGGCACCCATATTGCCTTAGTCCCACCCAGGGCCAAGGAACAGATGTACTGGAACAGGAAGAGTTTCCACTCACTCAATGTCTAAATGGTGTGCCTTGTTGAACAGCACATCTCCCACGTCACTGCCAAGTATCCTGGGTCTGTTCATGATGCCTTTGTCCTGAGGAATAGCAGCATCCTACAGCTGATGGAACGACTACAGAGGCACAGAGTGTGGCTTATAGGTGAGCCTGAGTCATACCCAATGCCATTGTGCAAGGCTAATGTGTGTCCCTCACTTCTTCCAGGTGACTCTGGCTACCCAAACTTGTCCTGGCTCTTGACCCCTGAATCCGAGAACAGGGGCTGAGAATAGGTACAATGATGCTCATGGGCGTACAAGGAGGATTGTTGAACTGACCTTCGGTCTCCTGAAGGCCAGGTTCAGGTGCCTCCATCTGAGAGGTGGATCCCTATGCTACTTCCTTGAGAAGGTCTGCAGGACTGTTGTTGTGTGCTGCATGCAGCACAATTTGGCCCTCAGACGCCATGTGCCCTATCTGCAGTAGGGGGGTGATAATGCATCTGTGGCAGCAGTGGACACTGAGGACAGTGAGGAGGAGGAAGAGGAGGAGGATGTGGACAACAGGACACACATCATACAGCAGTACTTCCAATAACACTCAGGTAAGCCTATTGAACTATACATTTTTCCATTTGAGTGTTGTGCTGTGTGGCTGTAGTATAGTGCCAATCACTAGCTTTGGATCCCAACTGACTGTCACCTATGCCTTCCCGTATTGCAGATGTTGATGTTGTTACAACAGTGTAATGTTGTGATGTATACAGACTGCTGATACACATATGTAGGATGGATGAACACACTACAGGATATTTGCAAAGGATCATGCAATTCAATACAGTTAAATATATTGTACATTTCATTCAGATAAAGCACTATTACTCAAGTTGTGTCCAAGTGTGTTAAATTATTATTCAAGTATACAATGGAAAGTGCAATAGGGTGTGGTGATGGTTGGGAAAAGTCCAGTGTAGTGGGCCAGTCTGTTACTAGCACAGGTCCAGTGTCCGAGGGGCCACTGGAAGAGGAGCAATGGCAGTTCAAATTGGACATGGTGACACTGTGGGACACAAGGGGGACATACTGGAGGGGCTTATTTCCTGGCGGTGGTCTTGGTCTTGGCAACTGTCTCTGGTGTCTGTCTGGGTTGCAGGGAACGTTTGCGGGGTGGTTCACCTTCTGCAGGGGGAGGGTTGCTGGTGTCCTGTGGCAGGGCCTCCTGTCTACTAGCTGCAGCAGATGTGGAGGGCTGGTCAGTACACTTGCTAGTGGTAGGGGCCCACTAGTGTGCTGTGTACTCCCTCATGATGTTGACTATGTCACCCAGCACCCCTGCAATGGAGGCCATGGTGGTACTCAAGGCTTGCAATTCTTGCTTGATCTCCTGGTGATGTTCCCCCTGCAGCCACTGGTTCTCCTGCATGATGTTTAACACCTGACCCATCCTGTCCTGGGAATGTTGGTATGCCCCCAGGACATTAGTGAGTGCCTCCTGGGTAGGCGGTTTCCCGGGTCTGTCCCACCCCTGGCGCACAGGTGTCCTCCAACCGTCCCTGGCCCCCTGTGCCTGTATCCCCTGAACAGTGTGCACACTCCCACAGACCCCAGGACCCTCACTGCCTGTGAGGTGTGGACTCGGATCCCTGTACAGGTGGGCACACTACTGATTGACGTGTCCTGGGGACAGAGGTCTGGGGACGTTGGGTGGCTGCTGTGGTGTTGGATTCTGAGGGGGGGCTCTATAGCCTGGCTGTGCGATGGGGTAGCCGGCTGACCAGTGGTCCCTGATGGGCCATGGAGTTCATCCAGGTTGGGACATCCAGAGCTGCGGTGATCACTGAGGGCATCCTCTAGTGGGGGACTGGGTAGCCCTGGCAACTCCTCGCCGCTGACATTGGCTGGGGCACCTGTGGGGATGTAAGTGATGTGTTAGGGTACTTGTCTGTGACATATTCCGCCTTCCTTGCTTTCCCACTGATAATGGTGTTGTCCTCCCACCTTTGGTAGTATGTGGTGATGGATTGTGGGATTGGTAGTTGTACATGCTGTGCATGCATTGGTGGTGGGTGTGCATGCAGAGCTGGAAGGGATGTGCATGCAGAGCTGGAAGGGATGTGCTTGCAGTGGGTATGGCATGCAGGGGTTGCCATTTAGGTGTAGTAATTGAGGTGGTGCACTGTGTGAGATGGAGTGGGGTGAAGGGAGTCAGGGTGAGGGGTTGAGATGGCATGCAGGTATGGGGGGTGATAGGTTGTAAGTGGTGACTTACCAGTGTCTAGTCCTCCGGCTCCCTCAGGATGCAGGATTGCTAAGACTTGCTCCTCCCATGCTGTCACCTGTGGGGGAGGAAGTGGTGGTCCACCGCCAGTCTTCCTGATGGCGAGCTGGTGCCTTGCTGCAATAGAACGCACTTTACCGCTCAGGTCATTCCACCTGTTCCGAATGTTGTCCCTTGTGCGTGGATGTTGTCCCACGGCGTTCAACCTGTCCAAAATTCTCTGTCATAGCTCCAACTTCCTGGTAATGGAGATCTGCTGTACCTGTGCTCCAAACTGCTGTGGCTCTACCCTGACTCTTTCCTTCACCATGACCCGCAACTCTTCATCAGTGAAACGGGGGTGCCTTTGTTGGGACATGGCTGATGTGTGTTGTGTGTGTTGTGCAGAGGGTGTTGAGTGATGTGGTTGGGTGTGTGGTGTGGGTTGTGTGATGGATGTATGGGTAGTTGTGCAATGTATGTGCAGTTGTCTCTGGGATTGGCGTGGCAAAGTATGGCAGTCTACTCCTGTTTGCAAAGGTTTGTGGGTGTTGTGGGTGTGTATTTTATAGTGCTGTTGGTGGGTGTGTGGGGTGTGTGTATATGTGTCGCTGTGGGTTTTTTGGACTGGCCAATGTAGACTTGTTTTGGTTTTGGGTGGCCATTTCCACATTGACGGTGTGCACCGCCAATGGTTTACCGCCGTGACTGTCCACTGTGGTAATTCGTGGGTCATTATTTGGAGGGCATTGTTTTGGTGGTGTAATGGTATGGGTGGTAGTTCGACAGCTTATCGCGTTCAGTGGGTGTGGCGTATTTGTGGTTGTGGCTGTTTTCTGTCGGTTTTCTGTGTATGTGTCATTATCTGGCGGATGGATGTTTGCCTTCCGCGGTGGTATGTTGGCGACAGTCAGCACGCCGGTATTCGGTATTTACCGCCAATGTCATAATGAGGGCCTATGTCATTTCTTTTCTTTCAGATTCTGTACAAGACTAATTTTCCCACATGGTTTTCGTAAACCCATTATTGCTGAGTTATATGGCTACAACACTTCTTTCAAAATTCCCTGCACCATAAACTGCTCTATTAAGGGTTTTACACTTTCAATTGCTTCAATCGTCACTGGATATTGTGGAGTCTGAGGGAAAACTACATTAGGTTCACTGCTACTCTGATTTTATCAACCCAGTGTCTTTCCCTGAAAGATCCAAAACTTTAGACTTAACAGTCTTTTGCAAATCAACAGGAAGATCTTTCACTTCAAAAACTGGAAAGAAACTAATCAAAGGAGCTTCCTCAATTACTGGCTCATCAAAACTAATCAAAGGAAATTCTTCAGACACTGACTCATTGCTGACAGTAAGTGTTGGGTCTTCTACATCATCGCTGTTTGTCTGAATTTCAATTCCCTCATCTGAACAGGTAATCGAACATCTTGTCTTGAACAATAAGGGCCTAATTACAACTTTGGAGGAGGTGTTAATCCGTCCCAAATGTGACGGATATACCACCAGCCGTATTACGAGTTCCATAGGATATAATGGACTCGTAATACGGCTGTTGGTATATCCGTCACTTTACTGTCACTTTTGGGACGGATTAACACCTCCTCCAAAGTTGTAATCAGGCCCTAAGTCCCTTCCCAGTAGTGGCACTGGACTTGAATCACAAACCACAAACTTGTGCAAACCTTTAAAATTACCAATTTGAACCAAAACTGGTTCTGTACTTGGGTTAGTCAAATATTGATTTGCAACTCCCACAATCTGAATTGTCTTTCCTGATAAAGGCAAATCTGGAACCTCCGCAGATCTTACTGTTAAAGTATCAACCAGAAAAGAAACTTTGTCACCATGCAATTTTCCCTTATCATAAGGACCTTTCTGATCCACTTCTAAAGAAGCAGCCAACACACATTCTTCCTCATCTGAACTATCTGACAGCCATACATTGTTTATTCCATTCTCACTGTGTAAAGGAAATTGATGAACTGCATCAGTACTCTGATTTAGTCTATGACCCGTGACCACCTGAGAAAGCATCACCTATTGCTGGTCCATAGGGCACTGTGGTATTTCCAATTGTCTAGGCATTTGAATTAATTGTGCAGGCATCATCTGCACTTGTGGCTGAATCTGCTGTAACTGGGGTAATTGTACTTGTTGTACCTGCAGTTGCACATACATTTTGCACAAACTGCATGGGTTGTAAAGGCTGGAAACCCTGCATCGGATTTACATTATTCTGAAAATTTTGAATTTGACCTCTCATTCTTGGTCCTCTCATATTCTGAAAAGCATTGACACCATTCACCTGTTGAACAACACCTCCTTGATTTAACATTGGACACTGTCTTTTCCACTGCCCTCTTCCTCTGCAAACATCACAAGGTAACATTCTTTTTCCTTGTGGCTCTCCTTGCATCGTCACAGAATTCAAATCTACACCTCGATTGACACTTCCCATTGACATTCCACCACGACCTCTACCTCTGCCTCCATTCTGAAACGTACCTTGATTATGAAACATGCCATTTCCCTGCTGCTGTTGTGGCTGAAAACTTCCCCGAATCCCTGTCTGTGCAGCCTTGATCTGCATCACCATCGCTTTCTCCTTCAGCTTCTTCTGTTTCAGTTCAATCTTATCACTACAGTATTTCGCATACTGCAGCACCTCATTTATTGGCTTTGCTTGCCAGCAAATCAATTGACTCTTAACCATCTGGCTAATTTCTGGTCTGAGTCCTTCAACAAACCTGAACACAAAATTAATCATGCCTTTTTGCTCAATTGTTTCTGTACCACTGTAGTGTTTAACCCCTTCTGAACCCTGGACGTAATGGTTACGTCCAAGGGCACAGTGCTCGTGTGCCGAGGACGTAACCATTACGATCTGGGCACAGAGCTCAGAGGGAGCGCTAGCGCTCCCTCTGCGGGCTTCCCTCCCACCCCCCAAGGCAGGGATGGAAGGGGAAGCCCTTCCCCTTCCACCTCCCGTAATGACGTCAGCGCGCTGACATCATTACAGGGTGCCGGTCGCACTGGAAGCCATTTGCTTTCAGTGCGATAAAGGGAGAACAGGTGAGTTTCTCCTCCGGCGGGTGGGGGGTTGTAAACAAAGAGGCAACGGGGGAAAGGAAATGGTTTTCCTTTCCCCCGGTATCTCTGTGAGCATTCCTGCTTATTTGTAGGCTGATCTGCCCCCAAGGGGGGGCAGAAGCCACTTAGACACCAGGGATAGTGTGTGTTAGTGAATGGGGGGCGGCCCCTTGGGCAAGGGTCGCCCCCCTCTGGGGGCACATGTACCAAGGCCTTTTCTGCCCCCCTTGGAGAACAAATCGGCCTATTATTTTTAGGCTGATCTGCCCCCGGGGGGGGCAGAAACCACTAGAACGCCAGGGATTTTTTAATATGTTTATTTATGTGGGGAGGCGTCCCCTTGGGCAAGGGGGGCATTGAACTGTTGGCCATTTCTGTCCCCCTTGGGGGCAGATGGGCCTATTTTTTTTTAGGCCCATTGTCCCCAAGGGGGGCAGAAGTCACTTAGTCATCAGGGATAGTGTGTGTGTGTGTGTTTTTTTGTTTGGGGGGTGGCCCCTTGGGCAAGGGTCGCTCCCTATGTGGGCACACTACTAAAGGCATTTTCTGCCCTCCTTGGGGCAGATAGGCCTATTTTTTAGTAGGCCCATCTGCCCCTATGGCAGAATCCACTTAGGCACCAATTTCTAAATGCTTGATGGTGGGGTGTTTATCAACTGATGAAGTATTTGCATTTGTGATAATTTTCTTTCCTCCTTTTTGTTCTAGTTCAAAGCTTTTGCTTTCTTTGCTGTGGCTCCTTGTGGTTTTGGAGGTGGTTGACCTGCGGTTTGCATAGTTGCATGTTTTAGGTAAGTAAAAACAATTTACTCCAATGGAGTATTGTTGCCATGCATGAATGACATGTTTGTAGGTGGTGTACTAAATGCAGGATTGTGTGTGAAATTGTCCTTAGATTTGTGCACAGTGATATTTGTGTTGTCTTATTTCTAATTTGCTTTTCTTTCTTTCTTTTTAGTGGGATATCATTGGTGATTGCTGTGTCTGTGCAGAGTAGTTGCTGGTGAGTCCAGCTTTTTCAGGCAAGTGAGCGGTATAGTTTTTGAGTTTATAACTCTTACTGATAAAGCTACACTTTATTACTTTTCTTACACAGTGCTGGTTGTTGGTGGTGCATTTGTCCAGTTACTTTTCGTAGGAAAGATCATGGCAAGCCGCAGGATGACCGCTCAGCAGGTGGTTGATATGCTTTTTGAGTCATTGTCTGATCATGATTATGAGACGGACTCTGCATCTGAGGCAGAGGTGGAAGTGAGAGATTCTGGCAGTGAAGTTTCTGTCGGAGAGGAATCTTCTGATGAGGAAGCCACTCTCAGTGCAGATGAAGGTCCTGTTTTAGAGGAGGACACTGATGTGCCATTAGTGCAGCAACCTGGGGCAGAAAGGTTTCCTGTTAGAAGACCTGAACTCTAGGTTGCCCCAAACATGGAGCAGCCAGAGTTGCCCGCTTTTACTGGTCTCCCAGGTTGTAGAGTCAATACAGAGAACTTTTTGCCTGTCAATTTCTTTCAGTTATTTGTGGATGATGTGTTTTTGGAAGAGATTGTTGAGCAGACTAATTTGTATGCGGAGCAGTATTTGAGGGACAACGCTGCTAGACTTAGGCCACACTCTAGAGCTACCCAGTGGATTCCCACAAATTTGAAGGAGATAAAAAGGTTTTTGGGTTTGACTCTTTTGATGGGGTTGATAAGGAAGCCATCACTGGCTTCTTATTGGTCTACTAGTCCCTTGATGGCAACAGCTATATTTCCAGCAACCATGAGTCGTAATCGGTATTTGCTCCTTCTTAGGATGCTGCATTTTGTTGACAATGCATTAGCCTTGCCACAAGATCACCCTGATTCTGACCGTCTTGTTAAGATTAGGCCTGTCCTTGATCATTTTGTAGATCGGTTTTTAGAGGTCTATGTTCCAGGCAAAGAAATAGCTGTGGACGAGTCTTTGGTCCTCTTCAAGGGTCGTTTGGTTTTTAGGCAGTACATTCCTAGTAAGAGGGCACGATATGGAATTAAATTGTATATGCTATCTGAAAGTAGTACAGGATATGTATATAATTTACGTGTCTACACTGGTAGGGATTCCAGGATTGACCCCCATGGTAGTCCTCCCACTTTTGGAGTTACTGAGAAAATTGTGTGGGAACTTGGTAGACGACTGTTCAACAAAGGTCACCATTTGTATGTAGATAACTTCTACACTGGAGTGCAGTTGTTCAAGGAATTGTTTAGAGTTGACACTGTTGCTTGTGGCACAATTCGTTGTAACCGGAAAGGCTATCCAAGGGAGCTTGTCTGTAAAGAACTTGAGATAGGACAGTGCAGTGCCTTGCGGAATGATGAGCTGCTAGCTTTGAAATTTTCAGACAAGAGAGATGTCTACATGCTAAGTACCATCCATGATGAGAGTACTTCCCCCCGTGCCTGTTTGGGGCCAGGTTGCTGAAGTGCACAAACCTGTGTGCATTTTGGATTATAATAAGCAATGGGAGGTGTAGATAGAGTTGATCAGATGTTGGAACCTTATACTGCTATTCGTAAGTCTTACGTTTGGTATAAGAAGTTAGCTCTTCATCTCTTCCACTTAGCAACTTTTAATGCTTTTATTGTGTCTCCAGAGTCAAAGATGACATTTGTGAAATTTCAGGAGTCAGTGATAGAGAGCCTTATTGTGGTAGAACAGGCAAGAGTTCCAAGAGAAGCAGTGGTGGAGGATGTGGCTAGATTGAAAGATCGCCACTGTGCTGAGCATATTCCACCCACGCCCAAAAAAGACTTTCCAGCTAAGAACTGTAGAGTCTGTTCTTGAAGAGGTATCCGGAGGGCGACTCGAATGCACTGCCCAGATTGTCCTTCAAAGCCTGGGCTGTGTGTGGGTGGTTGTTTCAAGAATTACCACACCCTGAAGAATTACTGGGAACTACCATTAGTGTAAACTGCCTGTTTTATATTTTCATGTGTTCAGTTTCATGGTTGGCATTTCTGTCATGTACTGAGAGCTTTTGTGTTGGTAGTTTTGTAATTATTTCTAATTAGTTAGTGGTTTCTTTGTTTTTAAAACTGTGTGTTGAGTGGCACTTGGCTGACGGTGTACATATTGACGTGCTGTTGGCTTCTGCAACACACTGCCAGCCAAACGCCAGTCCACACACTCCTATCAGCTGGTGTGATTGCTGTATCAGGCATGTGGGCGTTTGTAAGTGATGGGCCGTTGAGTGGCGCTGTCTGTCGATGCGAGTGTTGTAATGTGCTGGGCCTTTGGCTGGCGGCGTGAATGGTCTTGTGCATGTCATGCATGAAAGGTGTGTGAATGGACTGTAAAACGGTTGGTGCCTTGCACTGACTTTACAGCTCATGAGCTGTGAGTCATTGGCTCAGTTTTTTGGCCTTTCAGTTATTAACAGTGCATTTCATTTTTGTGAAATCTATTATTAATAAAATTTGATCCACTGAACCATCACTCACCCTCGTGCCAAATCCAACCAGTATGTGTGGTAAAAATGACAAAACCTGCTCCGCTGTAATCAGGCGTTGCAGGACACACCTATGACACGCTAGGTGTCTAAGGTGGGACCCCGATGATAAAGCATGCCACCAAATTGGTTGGTGGGTGAGGGGTCTTTTTAACATAACCTAAGTGTGTTTCTTTTCACAATTGTTGTGTTTGGAACATCACATAAGTATGTGGACACACCAAAATGATCTATTGCAAAACTACCTGTGTTTGGGGGGGGGGCACCTATGTTTTTTGTCCCGGGTGCGGCCTTCATCTAGGGAAACCTACCAAACCCAGACATTTTTTAAAAATAGACACCCCAAGGAGTCCAAGGAGGTGTGGCTTGCCTAGATCCCCCACATTTTCTTACTCAGACTCCTCGGCAAACCTCAAAATGTGCTTAAAAAATCATATTTTCCTTACTTTTCTTTGTAGGATCACTGCTGCGGCACACATTTCCTACCACCCAGCGTTCCCCTCAGTCTCCCAAGTAAAATGATACCTCACTTGCGTGTGTACCCAAAGCAGAGTCAGCCTACAAGATGTATAAAAGAAAAATATGTGCTTATCAACTCGCTGTGCTATCCCTTCAATCTCTACAGGTTGTTGGCATTTTTCTGTTGCAGGCACCTGGGCCACCCACACAAGTGGGGTATCATTTTTATTGGTAGACTTGGGGGAATGCTGGGTGGAAGGAAATGTGTGGCCCCTCTCAGATTCCAGAACTTTCTGTCACAGAAATGTGTGAAAAAAGTGTTTTTTTGGCCACATTTTGAGGTTTGCAAAGGATTCTGGGTAACAGAACCTGGTCAGAGCCCCACAAGTCACCCCATCTTGGATTTCCCCAGGTGTCTAGTTTTCAAAAATGCACAGGTTTGCTAGGTTTCCCCAGGTGCTGGCTGAGCTGGAGGCCAAAATCCACAGCTAGGCACTTTGTAAAAAACAGCTCTGTTTTCTTTCTGAAAATGTGATGTGTCCACGTTGTGTTTTGAGGCATTTACTGTCCCGGGCGCTAGGCCTAAAAACACAAGTGAGGTACCCTTTTTATCAGGAGCCTTGGGGGAAGGCTGGTTGGAAGGAAATTTGTGGCTCCTCTCAGATTCCAGAACTTTCTGTCACCGAAATGAGAGGAAAAAGTGTTTTTTTGGCTACATTTTGAGGTTTGCAAACGATTCTGGGTAACAGAACCTGGTCAGAGCCCCACAAGTCACCCCATCTTGGATTCTCCTAGGTGTCTAATTTTCAAAAATGTGCAGGTTTGCTAGGTTTCCCCAGGTGCCGGCTGAGCTAGAGGCCAAAATCCACAGCTAGGCACTTTGTAAAAAACAGCTCTGTTTTCTTTCTGAAAATGTGATGTGTCCACGTTGTGTTTTGGGGCATTTCCTGTCCCGGGCGCTAGGCCTACCCACACAAGTGAGGTACCATTTTTATCGGGAGACTTGGGGGAACACTGGGTGGAAGGAAATTGGTGGCTCCTCTCAGATTCCAGAACTTTCTGTCACCGAAATGAGAGGAAAAAGTGTTTTTATAGCCAAATTTTGAGGTTTGCAAAGGA
The DNA here is from genome assembly GCF_031143425.1 of Pleurodeles waltl. Taxonomy (NCBI): domain Eukaryota; kingdom Metazoa; phylum Chordata; class Amphibia; order Caudata; family Salamandridae; genus Pleurodeles; species Pleurodeles waltl. The sequence continues at coordinate 972,627,936 of NC_090447.1, forward strand.
TTCTGGATAACAGAACATGGTCAGAGCCCCACAAGTCACCCCATCTTGGATTCCCCTAGGTGTCTAGTTTTCAAAAATGCACAGGTTTGCTGGGTTTCCCCAGATGCCGGCTGAACTAGAGGCCAAAATCCACAGCTAAGCGCTTTGTAAAAAACAGCTCTGTTTTCCTTCTGAAAATGTGATGTGTCCACGTTGTGTTTTGAGGCATTTCATTTCCCAGGCACTAGGCCTACCTACACAAGTGAGGTACCCTTTATATCAGGAGACTTGGGGGAACGCTGGGTGGAAGGAAATTTGTGGCTCCTCTCAGATTCCAGAACTTTCTGTCACCGAAATGAGAGGAAAAAGTGTTTTTTTTTGCCAAATTTTGAAGTTTGCAAAGGATTCTGGGTAACAGAACCTGGTCAGAGCCCCACAAGTCACCCCATCTTGGATTCCCCTAGGTGCCTAGTTTTTAAAACTGTGCAGGTTTTCTAGGTTTCCCTAGGTGCTGGCTGAGCTAGAGGCCAAAATCCACAGCTAGGCACTTTGCAAAAAACAGCTCTGTTTTCTTTGTGAAAATGTGATGTGTCCATTTTGTGTTTCCTGTGGCAGGTGCTAGGCCTACCCACGCAAGTGAGGTACCATTTTTATCGGAAGACTTGGGGGAACACAGAATAGCAAAACAAGTGTTATTGCCCCTTGTCTTTCTCTACATTTTGTCCTTCCAAATGTAAGACAGTGTGTAAAAGAGACGTCTATTTGAGAAATGCCCTGTAATTCACATGATAGTATAGGCACCCCGGAATTCAGAGATGTGCAAATAACCACTGCTTCTCAACACCTTATCTTGTGGCCATTTTGGAAATACAACGGTTTTCTTGATACCTATTTTTCACTTTTTATATTTCAGCAAATGATTTGCTGTATACCCGGTATAGAATGAAAACCCATTTCAAGTTGCAGCTCATTTATTGGCTCTGGGTACCTAGGGTTCTTGATGAACCTACAAGCCCTATATATCCCCACAACCAGAAGAGTCAAGCAGACGTAATGGTATATTGCTTTCAAAAATCTGACATCGCAGGAAAAAGTTACAGAGTAAAACATGGAGAAAAATGGCTGGTTTTTTCACCTCAATTTAAATATTTTTTTATTTCAGCTGTTATTTTCTGTAGGAAACCCTTGTAGGATATACACAAATGGCCCCTTGTTGAATTCAGAATTTTGTCTACTTTTCAGAAATGTTTAGCTTTCTGAGATCCAGCATTGGTTTCACACCCATTTCTGTCACTAACTGGAAGGAGGCTGAAAGCACAAAAAATAGTAAAAATGGGGTATGTCCCAGTAAAATGCCAAAATTATGTAAAAAAATTCGGTTTTGTGATTCAAATCTGCCTGTTCCTGAAAGCTGGGAAGATGGGAATTTTAGCACCATAAACCCTTTGTTGATGTCATTTTCAGGGGAAAACCTACAAGCCTTCTTCTGCAGCCCTTTTTTCCAATGTTTTTGAAAAAACACAAAATTGTCGCTGTATTTTGGCTAATTTCTTAGTCTCCTTCAGGGGAACCCACAAAGTCTGGGTACCTTTAGAATCCCTAGGATGTTGGGAAAAAAAGGTCGCAAATTTGGGATGGGTAGCTTATGTGGAGAAAACGTTATGAGGGCCTAACCACGAACTTCCCCAAATAGCCAAAAAAAAGGCTCGGCACAGGAGGGGAAAAGGCCTGGCAGCGAAGGGGTTTAAATGCTTTTAGCAACCTCTCATGGTATGCATGAATCGATTCTTTCACTTCTTAAGCTGTTCTATCTATGCGTTGCCAATCAATGTTTTTGGCGCAATTCTCATTTTCAGGAATTCAATGACCTTATAGTAACACTTCATTACTTCAAGAGATAGTGCATCTGTTGATGGATCTCTTGGGGGCTCACTTGTTGGCCAATCTACACTCCTCTTACGCTCGATCCACAAATCTCCTGGAACAACTATCTCTACAAGAGTATTCAAATCCTCCCACAGGCGTTTTGCAAGTTTCACAAACCTATCTGTTTGCTGATACCATTCTACTGGTTTCTCCCTCAACCTGGGGTAGTCATTCGTAAATGACAAAATATCACTTCTGCTTCGAGGGACATGTACAAAATTCTCTGATGGAATCTCTCTCATTGGTAAAACATTTACTGGTTCTTTAATTTGTGTTGCATCTACAGGAGGAATTTCTGAACCTTTCCTCCGCCTTTCTCTTTTCCTGACCCATCTGCCTTCCCATTTTCCTAGAGCTCTCCAAATTTGCATTCTCTCAAGTAAATCTCCAAGATGTGTTTTCATCCCTGCTGACCTCATGAGTTCAAAATCTTCAGCTTCAAAATGTAATCTATAACTTCTCTTCAGGCTTTTTGTTTTCATAATATCTATCTCATATTGATCTGCTAATTCTTGTAATTGCTGATGCACTCCAGCTGCTCCCTCTGAAATTAATGGACACAAACATTTCAACCCAGCTTCAGTATAAGATTTGAGTCTATTTACTCCCATTGTCCCTTCAAGAAGTTCAACTGCTTCCAATGACAATCTTGTCTTTTTGATAAACTCCTTTTCTTTGAACTGACTCTCTGGAACACTTGAAACACTTAATTCTTTCAACCACCTTTTTAATTGCTGCGCAGTCAAACCTTGTAATGAAATATTACCAAGTTGTACACTCGGTAACTGTTTCTGCATTGGGCTCACACGTTGAGGTGTCAATATTTTTAATTCGAGACTGTTACCTGATCCAGTCATTTCAGAATTTCTAATAGATGTTAAATCTAATAACAACCTTGTTCCATTTAGGGTCTGTGTTATAGGCGACATTAACCTAGTGTTTTCATTTTGATTTTGAACTCCTTGATATTCTGGACTCTTTTTGCCTTGAGCATATAGAGGCACAAGTGGAACAAATGTAATTGGTGCTGATATTGCATCTGGGCTTCTTGTTTCTACATTCTGTACTACTCCTGCATTATGCATTTGAGGCAGTAACATTGGAGTGGACTCTGTCTGAACCAATATTGGCTCCTGTGAAGTGTGACCTGAGGATACTACTAGATTAGTAGTTGTGTTCACAATCGGTACATCTGGATAAATCCTAGGAACCCTAAGCTGTGTAAGCTGTCTTTTGTCAGTTGGCTGATTGAAGCTGATCTGCATCAGTATTTTCACTGAAGGACTAGTCTGAACTGAGCTCTGGTTCACGTTAGGATTAACCTGTACTGAACTCTCACTTATGTAATGTTTACTCTGCACTGGACTCTGTGTCACTGCAACCGGTTTTGGTGCAGTAAGGTTTATGCAAGTGGTACTTGAACCTTCTTGACCCTCATAAGGTGACGGATGATTTTTCAAAATCTTTGTAATAAACTCATCATCGTCCAATTCCTCAACATTAATCAAAGACCTTTCAGGTTATTTTGATGTCTGCTCTTCAACAGTTGAAAAACTCCTTTTAGATTTCTTTAAAGTTTTCTTTGCATCTTTCTCACTGTCTTCAGTCATTGCAGGAAACAACCTGACACCTTGCAAGGTATCTAGTCTCCACTGTCTCTGCTTACTGTCTCACCTAGCTTCTGCTAGTGAATTCTCTGCTCTTCTCATCTTCCTCTCAAATTTCAATGCTTATTGCTGTCTGGCTACTAGCCCCCAAATTGCTAATGCTTCGAACTGAACTGGTCTTGGTGGAGGTCTTAGACCACACATCACCTGCCTCAAATTCGCCAAAATTCTTAAACTGAATGTACCAATTTCTGGAAACAATAAAACACCCTTGCTTCTGTGTGATTTTAATCCAATGTTTTAACCAAAGACATGCTCCAGTACCGTTCTCTTCAATTACAATATATGCCGGAGTACCTTCTGGCAGACAAATTTCTCCTTGCCTAGCTGGAATATACTCATCTCCTCTAAGAGCACTTTTAAAAGCTTTGAAAAACTTAATTTTCACTAATTTTATGTCAAAAACCAATAATCAGGAAGTGACTGTAATCCCACAATTCTTTTTGTCTCTCTTCTCGACCAATTACGCTTCAAGGTTGTCTACCAATCCGTGTGCGACCCTTCTCACTAACCAACCTATCCCAGCGCAGCACAAAAATGACATCACACTTACACACAGCAGCTGACAAAGTCTTTCGGATTGTCCTCCTAAACTCAAAAACACTCAAAACTAATGCAAACTTATTTGCAAGCACTTCATCAAAACCAATAATAAAAGCAAATGTGTCTATTTACTACAGGTAGGGTAATACAATCGCTTCAGGAACCTTATGTAATTTCACTGATGGCTCTCGCTCTTGCAGCTATTCTTCTTTCTCAGTTCCTCAAATTCGCAAGCAAAATTAGACCCGCAAATTTCACTCTCAACTGATCAATGGATACTGTCCTGGTGCACACAGAACTCACCAAATCTCAGTCGAAAAGACCAAACGCTCAACTTAACTCATAAACTCGACTTACCAATCACGCCCGATTGATCTACTAAATAGACAAATTACAACAAAAACCAAGCGACTCAATACACTTTTAATATACTCCGGAGTCTTAGACCTACCCTATAATGTCCATATACCAACAACCACGTGGACAATTTTTCCGACCACCAAGCACCACACACATGTGGAGTTCACCGACTTCCCTACTCTCACACTTCAGAGTATGCCAACTCTTTCTTTAACATCATTTGGTGTACGCCAACTCCCCTAAAAATCTCACAACTAAATCAACTGTAAAGTAGCTAAAGCTGTGCAAGCGCATAATCTTCTTCATTCAATCGAACAACAGACAGCTGAGAATATTCCCGATCAACCTAAGCATACTCCAAGGACCCGGGAAAAGTCACTTTGGGCGTTTAAGGATACATCTGGTCCATGTTATATGAAAATCTCAAAAACAATAATCAAAACAATCAAATCAATTTAGCCAACTTATGACCTAAACAATGATGTCATTTAAAGTGACACTACCCATCAAATTCTGCTACCAAAACTGTTAAAGCAGAAATCTCTACTATATTTTAGTAATAGCAGACTAGATGACGGATTTCATACTCTGGGTCAATGAACCAAACCAAATCCGCTTTAAAGAAAACATCATAGTGAATACGTCATTTACATAAAATTAAACACCCATAATCAATTCTTATTCAATTCAGCTTAATTTTGGTAAAAATATACCATAAAATCAGCTATACAAACACTTAAATAAGTATAAAAAGATGGATAAAAGCCATCATGATGTTCTTTGGTTAAGAATAATAAAATACAATAAAACTCAATATAGATGGGCTTCATAGTCTAAATGCAGATTATAACTGTCTATTCGTTAATACCCTAATTTTATAAAATATTCAAAGATATATTAACTGCCAAAAAAAACAATTCATCAAGCATGAAATATAAGTCATTAAAAACAGTTAGTTTTAGATGTTAGTCTAATATGCCAGATAGCCTCCAAAAATGTTGCTAGGCTGCAAGCCACAGATACATTTGGATCCGCTTTGCAGATCCTGAGGGCCGGTGAACGATTCCTAAATCCCATATATCTGCAAAGCGGTACAATCCAGCGTGCCCTCTGCTTCGAATATGCTGGGGAATGAAAAAGAACATGCGCCACGCATTCAGCGGTTCCACATCCCATTGGGCATAAGTTAGAAGAGCTGTCGGATTTCAGCCAACTGCAAGTAAAAGTGCGTAATGGGAGCACCCCTATTCTAAATCTGATGTAAAGTGCTCGTGCTAGTGGAGATAAAATCACATCCATATAATGTTCGAACTCATAATGGCATTTGGAAAAAAAAATCTGTTTGTCATGCTGATCGAGGAAATTTTAGCCAATTTGTACATTCAACTAGTACACATCTTTCATGATCTGGCTAGCGTTTTCTGGCAAAGAGGAAGGGTCTGACCAACACTCTCCCAACCCAAGTTCGGCGACAGATCCTTCAGCCACCTGACTTTTTTTATAGCATGCATGCTTAGCAGATCGCTCAGCCAAACCCTATACAGGCTATAAGTGTCCACTGACCAGATCCGGAACCAATATAATAACTGTCTTAAGGCCGCAATATGTGCAATGGAATGAAGATTTAAATCCATCCGGATCGGCAACAAGGGGGTACTTCTGGGCACTTTTAGGGGCAATTTTACAAAAGAATTTTCAGCTCTTTCAAGATCCTCCAGGTTGCAATAACCCCATAGCTCAGCACCGTATAAGGTTCCCCCTCTAGCTTGAGCCTTATATATCTCAATGGCAGGGGTAATAGCAAACCTCTGAGACCTAGCAGCATACCTCAAAATACCCCCTGACTTTTGTTTCAAACTCATAAGCGACTTCCAAAGATGTGCCTGCCATTTTTGTGAATCCTCCAATTTGATTCCTAAATAATCAAAAGCAATAACTCTTTCCAACATCACACCCTTCACGAGTATAGGTTTCCTCATTTTGTACTTTGTGTCCCCAAAAACCATATACTTTGTTTTGGCTGCATTCATTTCCAATCCGTGATCTTTACAGAAGCCCATGAACTTTGTAAGCAAATTAGAGAGCCCTGAAGCAGTTTGAGATAACAATAGAGTATTGTCTGCAAATAACAAACAAGAGGTCTTTACTCCACCCATCCTAGGTGCATCATTATCACAGTCCAGAAGATAGGAGATGCACCCGTTGAACAAAAGAAAAAGGATGGGGGCCAAGACACATCCTTGTCTCATAACCAATTCGACCATCCATAACCAAACCAGTCAATTAAGAAGTTAAATTGTTTGTTACCCTATATTAACAATGCTAAAGTCACGTAAATAATTCTTAAACTCAAATGATACATGTAAAAAAAACAATGAGGAATGATTGAATCGACAAATGTATCTAAACTTAATCAATGCAATTAGAAATTAGTAATAGAATCTGAGCAAGAGAGATTTAATACATTGAAACAACACACAAAATGAGTCAAAGACCATTCATGAGTATAAGAGTAATACCTCACTATCCACTAATTAGCATTAACATATTGGACTTCATGTAAAAGATTTAGCAACATGAATTTAGAAAACATCTAGCTAAAGCGCTATAAAAACTAGGAGCAGTATTAAAATGTTAGAGGTTGGTTCCTGAAAAACAAAAGACAAATAACAATACACAGCTCATACATTTACCCAATCTCTAAGGTATTCAGCAACACTGTCTACTTCATCAGGGGGACAGCAGCATCAGCATCAGAACAGAAACAAGGTAAGGGGAAATGGTTTAGAGTTTGGATTATAAAATTACTAAACCATCAGAGCATTAGTTCAGTATTGAATAAACATAGTAAACACAAAAAAATAATAAACACCAGAACGTGTAGACTGTCTGGCAAAGCATGAAATGTCAAAAGTGACAGAAAGTCTCTCAAGAATAATCTGCATTATCTTCCGAGGGAAAGGCTGAATCCAACTAATGGTGACTAAACATTAAATTAAACTTGTTAAACTCTTGTGGTTGGCTAAAACACAAGGTGAGAAAAATATGTTCAATGAGAAAGTCAACAGCTCAGATGTTTTTAATTCACTGTTGTTCCATTTATGAAACTCAAACTGATACAACTTGTATCCTGTACATCCTCTTCTCCAGCTGCATCTGTGGACTCATTGTTTGGCACCTTCTGAATACACTGTGTAGGACAGTGATTACAAAATATAAAACATTTCCTCTGCACCATTTCCTCCATGAGTTAGAAGCATAACTACAAGCAAATATGCAAATACAATGAATGAAGTCTGTTAGGCAACGGAGATGAAGTCATAAGAAGAGAATACACTAGAAACATTTAATACAGATAACATTGCACAGTGGCTTTACTTCTGCTTCAGCCAAGCAGAGGCCATGAAATACTCATATTATTTCAGCATTTATTTTAGCAAAGAACATGCTCTTAAAGAGACAGAATATTTTCATCATAGTGTTAACTTAGCATTAGAAAACAAATGCAGGCCTTTCGCTTGATGGTGGCCACTAAGTAGATCACAATTTTCATAAACATAAATGTATAATCAAATTAATTCACACATTAGTACATAAGTATGATTATCTAAGGACAAAATATTTACGACAAATCTCAGCTCTCACCTTGCGCAGGCAACTGCACTCATTACAAGACGGTATTTATTTCAAATGATTTCCCATGTTCATCACCAAATGTAACTTTCCTGCTTTATCACAGAACAATATGCATTTTTGTAAGCACCTAATCTTTTACTCAGTTTCTGTTTTAAAATAGGACCACACCACCTGGAGTTCCATTTCAGTCTTCAAAACTTCGCATTTTCATATTAACCACATTATTGCCCTCTCAGCTTACACTTCAGCTCGAGTATTTATTTTATTTTCATCTTGTGGCCTGCGGCAGGACGCTCTGTTGGGCTTTAAAAGTAGAATTTCATTGGGTTTATCTTTTCTCACGGTGGATGCCAACACCATTCCGCTTCAGGTAATAGATTTTGTGACAACTTAGGTTTTCACTATGGTTTATTGTAATGATGCAGGGGGTTGAGGTTTACTGGTTCATACCTTGTTTTGCAACAATCGGCATGAGGTTGGCCTGACTTTAGGTCAATTGGTGTGGTATAACAGTCTGACTTTCGAGGCTGTCCAGGCACGAACATTTGTTTCCATTAGAGGTATGGTCGGGTTTGTACTTGTGAGCCCCTATTTTTCAGCACTTTCAATTCAGATTGAGTCAGTGAAGCAGCTTGTCATTTTTACTTTTCACAGTATTTCAATATGTGCTGCATCAATATTTTTTCATAAGAAGAAGTCATTATTGATTTACATTTTGTTTGGATACTCAATCACTGGTATGCTTTTTTCATCATGGCACAATAGGGAGTGGCGGTTTTCTTTCATTACAGATTTTACTCACTCACCTGAATATTTTCCCTGCATGTTTCATGAGAGCATGTTGCTGGTGTAGGTAGCATGGGAACCAGCATGTCTTTTCTGTTGCACTTTGATATAGTTTTGGGTGTGTTCTTTTTTATACATTCTTATGGAGCTCTGGACCCTTGGAAGTAGTATTCTATGGGATTTCCAGCACCAGTATAAGTTTTTTCACTTGCTGGTACACACAGGTTGGTTTTGAGCACGTTTTCATTTAGCACAGATACTAGTAAATTATTACTGTGCTTTTCACTTTTAAAAGTGAAGCTGAAATGAGCTTTGTTTTTGTATCTGACATCTTTATGTTATACTTCATGAGGTAATGTGTTCATGTTTTATGTCTCTGGAATCATAATTTAAAATCCTAGCCTGTGGTTAAGTCAGATTTTAAACTGCAATCCTGAAAATGCCACTTTTAGAAAGTTGGCATTTTCTTGCCTTAGCCATTTGGTGCCTGCAGCCTGTCTCTGGTCACGCGACTGGGTGTAGTTGGCAGTTGAGCTTTGTGTATTCCTCCTAGACAGCCACAATATGGAAGCTTAGGTACGACTTAATGGGCCATCACTGGCAGGATAAGAGGGAGGAGCTTGTCACAGCCTCCTTTACACCTGAATAGGCTAAGTACTGGCTCCACACAACATGCTGCATAGCCCCTTTAGTTAGTCTGTAGCCAGAGCAGGCAGGGCATCTATGTACTTCAATGCATACCTAAAGAAGCTTCTCCCTATGTTAAAGGCACAACTGTGTATACAAGAAGGACCTTTGCCACCACCACTTCAGTACACTTCTGGACCGGTGGATACTCAGCCAGGAAGAAGGACTGCTATGCTGCTCCAAGGACTGCCACTCTGCTGGACTGTTGTTCTGAAGCAACTGCTGCCCTCTTGCTTGGGTGAGAAGGACTGGTCCTGCATATCTTGAACCCAGGCGCACAGTGGCTCCAAGGGCTAGTTGGCTGGCCTCCTGATCTGAAGCCTCAGGGACATAACAAGCTTCAGACACCCTTGCATCTGCACCTGGACTCTGCCATCTGTGACTTTGCCCTGCCAAGTCGTGCCATCCCAGTTGTGGGCCGTTGGAAGTGGGCTTAAGGTGCTCTGCCAGCCTGTAGATCCAGTGCATCTCCTCTCCATCGCATCCCTGACACTGGACCTAGCATCACAAGTCCTGTCAACGGGATCCTCAACGTCGGCACAATCCCATGCACCACAGTCTCGCCACATCTTGGAATCGACGCATTGCCTTGGTTGCGCAACGCATCATTGATGGGGATTTACTCAACACGACCAGATATCCTCATTTGGGCGTTTATGCTTTTTGGTACTATTTTTTAGCTGAAACTTAAAAATTCAATATTTCGGGTTCTACTTATTGGATTGTTGTTGTTTTGGTCTTCTTTTATTTATTAAATGAAGCTCTATGTTCTAACCTGGTGTGGAATCTTTTTGTGTGGTGTTTTCACGTTTTTACTGTTTGAAGTGTTGCACAAATACTTTACACATTTCCTCTGAGTTAAGCCTGACTTCTCTGTGCCAAGCTACCAGGGGGTTGAACACAGGTTAATTTTGGGTTTGCTTGCTTCTTACCCTATCTAGGATTGTGGTTGTTATTTTACCAGGCATCACACCTCAATTAACCAGTAACCCAATTTGTAACAATTGATGTGTGCAGCATAGGGTTGGCTGCAGGGACCAGCCTGTGGCCAGGCCCTTTGCTTAAACCTCTGCGAGTGCTCAACCTCACCACCTGACTGCACACAACATACTCACATTCCATCCTCAAAATTTCACACCTACAAATAGTGCACAGCGCAGAAAACTGACTATAGTGTGACACTGGGCACCATATTAGGGCAACAAACAATCAAAAGATAATACGATGTTTAATGTATTGCCAAATCAGAACAAATATTCCAATTCAATAGGACAATATTGAGGCACAGAAATGTATCCATTCTACACATTTACAAAAACCATCACATAAAAGATCAAGAGAATGTTTGAGCACAAACAATAATGATATAAACAATTGTTTTCATTTACCAATTTGGATCGATAATTAAAAAAGAATAAGTACTTCAGGGGGGTGTATTTGGGAGAAGCAAAAGGTGAGAGAGTAGTAGGGCTCAGGTGGAGGGAAGCAACATGCAGAGCGGGATGGGGAAACGAACCTACTGCGAAGCAATGGCGAGACAGCAACATGGAGTCAGGGAGAAACACAAGAGTGAAAAAGCTACAGGAAGTACATAGGTATGGTGAGGAGTCGGGAAGCACAAAGGCGAGAGACAGCAAATCGGACAACTGGAAAACACATGCACACCCATGGGGTGCTCACTCAAAACAAAAAAGGAGAGCTTGAAAAGCAAGCAGTGGGAGCATAGAAACCAGTCAATCAAACGAGATGATTAAGAGGCTATACTTCATGAAAGGGACAGACACAAGACGAATAAGAAGCAGGCAAATGAGATTGGCAGGAAAGCCAACCAATGGTAAACACTTGAAAGACTCCAAGCCCCTGTATATTTTTTTAAGCCCATAATATGTATTTCGCAACCAACAGGTACTCTGTCTGATAGTAAACCTAAAAATCGCCCCTTGGCACTCCCTCTGCTTGCCTAATTAAAAGCTGCCAAAAGCTGCTCCATGTCCCCAAAACACACTGCAAATTAAAATGCTGACTACTGCTTCACAGCACAAGGATTCTAAGGGGCATATTTATAGGCATTTAGCGCCACCTTGCACCACATTAGCGTCATTTATTTTGATGTAAATGTGGCCCAGCGAGGCCAAAATCCCCATGCCATATGTACAGAGTGGCGCAATGCATGCATTGTGCCACTTTGTAACCCTTTGCACTACATTATGCCCATGACAGGCATGATGTATGCAAAGGGGGCGTTCCCCTGTTAGGAGAGCCAGAAAAATGGCATAAGGAAATCTATCAGATTTCCTTACGCCATTTATTACGGCACTTTCAACGCCTGCTCAAGAGCAGGCGTTAAAAGGGGGCTTCTATTCTTTCAAATGGGCCCCTATGTACTCTGCAGGAGTAGCGCCAATATTTTCAGTGCTACTCCTGCAGAGTACATCAATAGCGTCATGAAAAATGGCACTATTGCCCCCTACCCTGCGCCATGGTGCACCGTATTTTAAATATGGGTCACACGTGGTGGTGGTATGGGGTGCTAACGGGCGCATGGAAAGTGGCGCTGCACCAAGTGCAGTGCCACTTACATAAACCTGCCCCTAAATTAACAGAGTGTACACCAGAAATATGCTGCAAAACAAATCACCAGGCATTTATGGAGAAATTAACCTTTTCTGACCACTAAGTCTCCTCTTCTTTGGTACCTAGAGGTCATTATGTCTGTGGTGCTGAGCTATACAAGCCTCCTAATTTAATGATTGTTTATCATATAGACATAATGCTGGCAATGTTGTAAACCATATGGGAAGCAATTATTTATAGTACATATTAATACAGCACTGGTCTACCCATACACTGGGTGACCCTGGAATGGTAACCCAGAGAGATGTACTGCTTTGTTCATAAGGTCATTCCCCACTACCAAGTGGGTGTGCCATTAGCTAGGGGTGCATCAGGGACTAAGCCATCAACAACCTTTGGAGCCCAGTGAGGTAAAGAACCCTAGGAGTTTCAGATGTCTTCCTGATCCTCCTAGGAGGGTCATGCAGTTCCTGGACTCAAGGTCTACTTGACCATTAAATCCTTTGCAGACTGAAAGAGAGCCCAAGAAAGCACCAGAGTGCACTATATGGTCTAAAAATAATATGGGTACGCACAACAGGATTGTACTACTGAATATTGACACCAACAATATTGTGGTACAAGAATATCGAGGATAAGATGTTGAGAGACAAAACATCACTATTAAGTGCATCTGGGGAAGTAAAGATTTACTATTCCTAATTTCACATGTGCGTACCTTAAAGGTATATGTACTGGGTAGTGAAATATATGTGAAAAATCTAGACTTACTGACTTGTCAATATTTTCTTTTCTATATTCTGACCTCAATATTGTCTCTCATTGATACTGTGGTTTCGAATTTAAGGGGGCACACCGCAAAAATTGCATTTTCTTGCAATGTTCTGATCCGATTAGAATTCTATATTGCACTGCATACACATGCTTGGAATCATTAGCTGACTCATTTTAACACGACAGGTTACAGGTTCGACACTGGTGGGGATAAAGGAGAGAAGCCTTGCACCGTAGAGTAACCATTTTCCCTGGGGACGGGAAGATGTCATCGATGGCGGAAATGGCATGACATGAGATACCATATACATGGAACCTATTTCGTTCCTTTAAACATGAACGCGTAGGCCTTCAATTAAAGACTAGTGATGGAAGTGGAACCTTCATGTTACTTAAAAAGCACTTTAAAATATGAATATTTTGAAATGTAGATCATTAAATGGTACAGACGTAACTCATTATGTCACTGAGACTCCCCTATGCGAGTGCGGCAAGCAAACGTGTCTCTCATTAAATGTTTTTACGAGCAAATACCGGAAGGCTTCCTAGAAGTGCAAAGGCGTTGAGGCAAGATGTTATTGAGCCTTCTGGGTGGGCTCAAGCGTGAGGGAAGCTCAAGACGGGCATAAACCTTCACAGACTCGGCCAGATACTCTGCAAGCATCCTTGTTTACCCAGAGACAAACACGTCTGCATGCGGCGCCTGAACCGACACAAGACCTAATAAAGGGGAATGTTTGCTCACACCAGTGACTCAAACCACCCTGTGTCAGGGGCATGGTGGAGGTCCATGCATGCCCGATGGTGTAAAGTGGGGTACCCTTTAACCCCCCACGCACCCTCCCCCCGTTAGCCTACAGCTAATGAGTATCTGCAAGATAGGGGAGTCTCTTGTCCCCCTCCCCCATGTTCAAGTCCGTTTCGTGAGAATAATCGGCCAGGGTGTGGAAGAAAGGTGTAAACAAAACAGCAATGAGAATGCACGGCGTTGGTTTGTATACAAAAGAACCACGGCCTACTCAGTCCTTGCTTTGAAATATGGAGGATACCGGAGGCAGCTTGTAGGATCTCGAGAGTAAAAAGCCGCACAAAGGTCATAGACACAATTATTTGGCAACATTGCATTCCTTGGGAAGGGCCACCGGGAAAGGAGGATATATTTAATGGAAATATCGCTGTACTTGCCTCTCCATTGCTAGACACCGAGACACTGTGTCACGGCCCACTGAAAATAAGAGGCAAGGTTGGCCCATTGGTCCTAAAAATATAGTGGCAATTGCCAGAGAGCTGACTACTACAAAGTTAACTCAAACAGGGGAGGATGGTCTTTATACACCCAAAAAAGGAGCGCTCCCAGAATGTAATTTAACATGGCCGACAAAATAATTCATAATGTCCTGCAAAGAGGTGATCATTCGCCAGAGAAAAACAGACCTAACAACATAGATGTCCGCTTTGACGCTCACTGAGGAGACTGTGATGTTAAATGCAAATAACACGCAAAAACAATAGGAAGGTTCAGCACTGGTAAGATTTGCAAGCAGTGATGGCTCCTATTCAAACATGATGCAGTTTGTCAGGAAAATCATGCCTGACACACAGCAGAAGAGACATAAATCACACAATGTCTGAAAAGATTTCAGAGCTGGGAGTTTAATAAAAATGAAAATTAATGTTACTAGGATACTGATGTAGGAAGCAGATTATAGGTGTCCAGATCCTTAAATGATTTGTCAGATGCCCTATACCCAGAGCCGAGGAGCTGTTCACTCTTGTCCTGGCCACTCTGACATTCTACCAATGACCGGTCACCAGTGGTAGAGGAGAGGCATTAGGGAGGAGAGGAAGAGGACCAACAGTGGGATACCGCAATGACAGTTATAATGCACTTGAAAAGAATCCAAGAGAACCACTTGCCTACTGCCAAAGGTCGGGAGGTTCAGAGCACAAAAGCCAATTGTTCGAAGAACAGCCACAAATCACCCTTGTATAAAGGGGAGCCATTACGCCCATCTAAAGAGAAGTTCAAGACAAGGCTAAGTATAGGTGTCATCAACTCTTATGGCCTCATGACTCAAAAACAGGGAAAGGCAGGTAATCACAAAAGGATACAAAGGCCAGGCTCTGAAGAGAATGATCCCCCAAAGAAAGGCCAGAAAGCTACATATAGAGAATCACCACAAAGAACAGAAACAAGCAACACAAACTAGAGGTAACAGCTGAATGAGAATGGATGTCTAAACGAAGGTCAAGGGGAGCACAATGACAATTAGGAGAGAGGTTGGAGTTAAGAGCTTGCTCTTGAATGAAAATAATTGCTTTGGCCTAAGGATGAAAATAAATGTGATTGGGTACACCAAATGGGACATTTTACAACCGACTATTATTTTGGTTTGTTGGGGAGGTACATTTCGGAATTAGTAAGGTGGAATGGAGTGGAAAGTGAGTATAGAAAACTGTTTCTCAATTGCCTCTGCTATGATGCTGCCTGCAGGAGTTGAGTGGTTGCCACCAATCTTTGCTCTCAGATTTGAGGGAGGGAACAAATTCAGAGTGAGGTGGTATAAAGGGGTCAAGTGCATGTAATGTACCTGCTTTATAAGAGGAAGGGAAGGATGTTAGTCATTTTCATTTTTTTTCCTTGCAAAATTATAGAAGAGTCACTTTTTGGCTACAATTATTGTGGTTGGTCTGACTTGCAGATGGGATTGTTAATGCCATCCCCTGGAATCTGCGTCAGTCTGAGTTCATCTGCACCTCTAATTAACATAAACATTTAAGTGTGCATGCAATGATCATGTAGCCTCAGAATCTAAACTTAGGCCCGTATTTATACTTTTTGATGCTAAACTGCGCTAACGCAGTTTAGCGTCAAAAAAATTTTGCGCCGGCTAACGCCATTCTGAAGCACCATGCGGGCGCCGTATTTATTGAATGGCGTTAGCCGGCGCAAGCAGACCGGCGCTGCCTGGTGTGCGTGGAAAAAAACCACGTACACCAGGCAGCGCCGGCGTTGGGAAAAATGGCGTTAGGGCGTCTTAAAATGGCGCAAGTCAGGTTGACGCTAAAAAATCGTCTTAACCCGATTTGCGCCATTTGAAACGACGCCCAGACGCCATTTACATGACTCCTGTCTTAGTAAAGACAGGAGTCATGCCCCCTTGCCCAATGGCCATGCCCAGGGGACTTCTGTCCCCTGGGCATGGTCATTGGGCATTGTGGCATGTAGGGGGGCACAAATCAGCCCCCCCTATGCCCCAAAAAAAATATTAAAAAAAAAAAATTATACTTACCTGAACTTACCTGAATGTCCCTGGGGTGGGTCCCTCCAGCCTTGGGTGTCCTCCTGGGGTGGGCAAGGGTGGCGGGGGGGTCCCTGGGGGCATGGGAGGGCACCTGTGGGCTCATTTTGAGCCCACAGGCCCCTTAACGCCTACCCTGACCCAGGCGTTAAAAAGTGGCGCAAATGCAGGGTTTTTTGACCCGACCACTCCCGGGCGTGATTTTTGCCCGGGAGTATAAATACGACGCATTTGCGTCGCCGTCATTTTTTTAGACGGGAACGCCTTCCTTGCATCTCATTAACGCAAGGAAGGCGTTCACGCAAAAAAATGACGCTCTTTCCTCCTACTTTGGCGCTAGACGCGTCTAACGCCAAAGTATAAATATGGCGTTAGTTTTGCGCCGAATTTGCGTCGAAAAAAACGACACTAATTCGGCGCAAACGGAGTATAAATATGCCCCTTAGTTTTATCTGATACAACGTCAATTCATTCAGCTACAATACACATAGCCATGGCTGGCTTCATTTTAAACTGATGCACCCAACTACTTGTGGGTGTTCCGGGAAAGCCCTCAGAGGAATCTCGTTCTCTTGATGCCCAAGATGGACCATTAGCTTTTAACTACCCAACTGGTGAATCTTTCCACTTACATAGACTAGGGAAACCCAGGCTGTTCTTGTTCCAAATGCAGTAGTGGGGTCTCTCGAGCTGTAATAACCAATTTATATGTTTCTTGGCAAGGAAAAGGAAAACTAAATAAGGCAGAACTTTTTGCCCCGAGAAAATTTCTCTACCATGTTGGAGTTTTTAGGACGTAGCATGTGAAATGCTAGGTACCTTAGGCCACTTTGTAATAAAAGTGAATGCATGTTAATTTCAGGACAGCTTATAATTGGTAGACTTACTCTAACGAGTTTCTCTAGTAAGCAAACATATTTTTCGATATAGTACCTAACCAGTAGCCACTAGATGTGAAGCAGTCACTTACCTGCAAGATTTTACTGGTTCCTAAGGGAAGAAAACCTGCTTTCACAAGTTGCAGTGCTAATTCTGAACTGAATTTACCTACAGGGCTTAAAACAGCTGCTATGGTACCTAAGGCTCGGAGCAGTGGGATGCTCAACCTGCTGGCTTGACTGCCTGCACTCCTGCTGTGGAGCCACAAGCCTCTGGAAACCTTTATAGTTGGGAAGCTCAAGAAGAAGAGTGCAGCTACAGGCTGCAATAGGCACCCTTGGAGTCTTGAGCATACGTTTGCCTTCAGCGCCAAGCCTGGCTGTGTACAGAATTGGGAGACCTTTGCCTTTTTATCCATACCAGAGTTACATGAATCAAAGCACGCAAAAAAAAATCTGCATATTTCTAGAGAATACTGTGCTGCACAGACATTTCCCTACACTATGGCCCTGTCAGCTTGGACAATAATGAGGAATAGCTAGGGGTAGCAAGTGCTATGTTGGCTTGTCTTTTGGTATCCCTATAATAGCTGTTGTTACCTCAAGTCCCAGACAGCATGAAGGCTATGGCAGTGATAAAAAAAAATATATATATATTCTCAGAGCCCTATTTACATTCTGCAGGTTCCAAACCTTGGCCTTCCCTAGCGGCTTCAGAGCAAATAGGGAGATGCTAAATGACCATGCATGGGACAAGAGATCAACATGGTCATGGAGCAAAGGGAGTGTAAAGTTATGCCTGCTTCTTCTAGCAATTTGGTGAATTGATGTCAACCCGTCAGAGCTTTTTGAACCTCTCTAATTTGAGCTCCCGTAACCCTTATCCAATGTCACTGAGTCCAGCTTTGCTTCAGTTTTCCTGCACATGCTCAATGGAGAGAGAAAAGTTCCTTAACTCATGCAAAATAGACCTGACATACAAAAGCTGCCAAGAAAAATCTGGAACCTTGCACAATCTGCATTGGTAGTCAGAAGCAACTTCCACTGGCTGGGATGCTTTCATCTTTGATTTAATTAAAAAAGATGGTCCAATCAGGGAAGTGTTTCATACAGAAATGAAACTATGTCCTAAAGTCATTTTGTTTACATGGCTCTTATCACCACCCCTAACTGGCTATGTAAACCATCAAGTTGAATCCCTATGGTCCAATCCCTTTTAAAAAGCTCCTTAAAGATAGAGGTTTATTTTTCCTGATCTTATGTTGTCTCAATTACTTAAATTTATATCTTGAAAGGAGCTGTATCGATTAATTTATGGTTCATTCAAGTACCTGTAACCTAAAACTGCCACCACACCGACAACTACAATTACCTCCTTCTTAATTTGTCACCCACAAGACTAGTGCACCACATTTTCATCCTCGAATCTCATCAACTTCATCCAGCATATTCTATCTAAAAAAGGTTTTATTCTTGGTAGTGTGGACGTATGGGCAAACAATCTATCTACTTTCTCCAGTCAGGACATTTACAAAGACACGGATAACATACTTTTAATCAAAGTGGTAGATGAGTTGATGCATTTCAGAGGTCACAGTCTCAATTTACAATACACCATGATAGCTGAACGCCACCTCTTTGGGTTTCATTATCGCTTCTGATCAAATCATGTTTTAGGTAACTCTTTACTTAAGGCACGGTCAGAAAACACCAGTGTTGTCACTTGAAGAGGGCCACCTTAATAAGAAGGGAAATCTAAATAAAAGCTTATCTAATATTTCCATTCAAAGCCTTGAGGCCACAGAGGATGCCCTTCTGGAATCTATTATGGGTATCATGGCTTTATCCTTGCACATGCAAAATTGAAAGTTAAAACAGATCTTAAGGAACTTTCTCTATTTCCACGTGCGATCCAAATCCTAAGAAGGGTAATAAAGGGTTCAGCAAAAAACATAATCAATTGAAACTTCATGGCTGGGTATCTGAGAGACACTGGAACAAATCAGCCTGCCCGGAAGTAAATAAAGGAGACTACTGGTCTCACATCACTGAAGCTGAGGATTCCACCAAATAACTCCTCCACATCTACAAGAAGGTGATGACCCTAAGCCCAGGCACACAGTTTACTGGTCATTTCAAAAGATGTTTGTCACAGTCTCATGACATCTTCAGAAATAAAATAGATTGCATCCTACTTCTTTTGGACCGCTCTGCAGAGTTTATTACCGTGGATCATAATGTGCTCTTTGAGTGATTTTCGCTGTAGGCAGGTACTAGGGTACATCATTAACATGGTTTGCATTCTTGCTCTAGATTTGCATCCACAAAGTCTCTCTCTCTTAAACCTTAAACATTAGACAGAGCATACCTCAGACTGGCCTTGTCGCCACTGCCCATCAATGCCTGCAGGAAGCCATTCTCACCCATGCTTGAAGTTCACATATTTGGCTACCAAATGTTTGTTGATGATACTCAGACACATCACAAGCTTGCACATGATTCTACAAGTCTCTAGCTATTACAGGTGCAACAGTGGAAGCATATAACTGATTCTGTGATTCTGTTTCAGTGAGATGATATCAGATAACCCACCTATAGCTCACATTGCTCTATTTCTCCAGGCCAAATGCCACTTCCTTGCACGAAATTATGGAAATAAGTGTGTGATGTTTGGTGTAAGCGCTAGTTCATCCCATGAATAAATGCTGAGGGAAAACCAGCATTACCCCATCTACAATTGCTTATAGCAGAGGTCTTCAACTGTAGGGCTTGCCCCCCAGCAAGCCACTGTGCAATGGGCCATCACTAACACCTTTTCGTCATTTATATCCTGGCTTAGAGTAGGAGTCAAAGAGGAAGGAAGTCCAAATATTTCTCAAACCTCTCCCCCACCATTTCTCATTGTCACTCTATGGACACTTTTAAACTTTAGTAAGACCTGGCTGACTAACAGAACAGAATAGTATATTTGGCACTAATCGATTGATTACATTTCCAAAGGGGGTAACAGAACTTAACTACAATGTTTAATTATGTTTAGACCTATTTGAAAATTGTCAATTTAATAGAATAATTGTGAAAAATTCCAGGTTGGGGGGGGGGCGAGGATTTGTTTTTTTTTACATAGGAGGTATGAACACAGTTGAACCAGATCAAAAGTTTGAAGACCACTAGCTTAGAGGATCTGGTCTGTCCATACAACTGCCTCAAATAATTGAACGAATTGTGACTGTGTTATGATTTTGTCCGATATATTGTAATAGCATCTAGACAAAACTTCACAAAATCACTTTATGAACTCTACAGTTTAGAATCATGACATCCATTTCTAGTTTGGATTGAGACACCATGACTACTCCACAATGGTACCATTGTCTCTCCACTCACTACCAATAACATTGCACATCAATCCCTCTGCCTCCTCCAAAAAGCAAACTACTGTGCAGCAGAGGCTCCTCCGCTATGGCAGAGGAGCATCTGCAACAGCAGCAGCTGCAAAACTTGAAAAATAAAATGATAATGAACCATGTTTATTATTGTTTTATTTTTCAAGGGCGTGGCCTGGAGGATGACAGGCAGTGAGGGGAAGTGGTGTGCACTCCACTCAGTGCACATGTGGGTTTGGTCGGCCGTCTCAGGACAGCCAAATCCACATGCGCACTGAGCTCTCTCCAACCCGAGATGTGCTGCCGGGTTGGAGGCAGGCACAGGCTCCCAGTCTGCCTAAGAGCGCAAAGCCAGGGGAGCTTAGACCAATCCTGACGCTGCTGTCATGCTGTCAGCAGCATGAGCGCAGCATTACGATTGGCTGCAGGGCAGGCTGGGAGCCTGTGCCTTCAGTGAGTGGGGCCAGAAGAGCACTTATGGGGCGGCAATGCGGCAGGCATCAAGTATGTTTTTTTTTTGTTGTTTTAAAAAAAAAAATGTATTTCTTTTTTTCTTATTCTTTTGTTTTGTGCCCCGTCCTGCCATTTGCCCCAACAGCAGCTGCTGTCCCTGCTACTGTGCACCATTATTAATGTGTAATGTTTGGTGAAGCATGCAGATGAGATCTGGATTTACTGATACCCCTTTCTCAGGCGACCAGAAGGTATCATCAAGGACGGAAATAACATGACATAAGGTACAATATACATGGAACCTATTTTGTTCCTTTAAACATGAACACTAAGGCCTTCAATTAAAAACTAGTGATGGAAGCAGAACGTGTATGTTACTTTAAAATCACTTTAAAATATGTATATTTTCAAATTTAGGTCATTAAATGATACAGGTGTCCTCTTTAACACTAAATCATGGACAAAGAATATTTCAAATTATGATTTTGGTGCTCCACGTCTTGAAGATTACAAAGCCATTCATCTCCCCCGTCCCATCTATAGCGCGGTGGTTTAGCTATACGTTTTAACCCTCACTGGAAACTAAAAAAGCTGCAATTGCATGCATATTCTACTGTAGGGGCAGTAGGATTTTCTTTCCCGCCAGCAGGCTTGTCTTTATTAGCCGGCATTGTATTGTATTTCTCCCCAGGGACAGATCCTGAATTTACAGGGACATTGTTTGACTTTATTTCTCCACTGCTATCACAGGCAGCTTTAATAGTTTTAAGGGATTTCAACGCCAGGGAAGACATAGCTGCTAACACTCAAGCAGTGGACCTTAACTCATTAGATGCCATTGGGCAGGAACAATTTGTCACTGAGTAAACCCACAAAGATGGTCACGCTCTTGACCTAATTTTTGCCCCTGCCAATCCGGTGACCTCGCGGTCTTTTTGACCGTATTTCTGCTTTTTTCAAAACCGTCAATCATGAGATCTTGACAAGCAGACTGGTACACGTTAGAGTCAGAGGGGCAGTGCTGGATGGAGTAATATCTCAGTAACAGACACCAGGCAATCCATCCACCACTGTACAACAATTCACACAAGTACAACACATCCATGTTGAAAGAAAGGCAGGACCAGTATGTAACCATCGAAACCAACATGCAGTTGGCTCATATATATGAGGCAGAAATACCAATATGCAAAACTATATACAAATTAGGCCAATTGGTCAGTCCAATATGTCAAAGTTGCCCCAACTTGACTCTTGACTGCAAAGTGGCATCCACATGGTAGGGGCATCGAGGGGGCAGGCACCTCAGGGGTGAGGAGGGAATGGCGGAGGTGGGGGTTGTGGCTTGGGAGGAGAGTCATTGGGCTTGGCTTTTGGTTTAGGCGGGGAGGCTTTGGTTTCAGTTTAGATTTTGGGGCTGGCTCCTTCACTTTGGGCTTGGTAGGGGTGACCTTGGATTTGGGGGATGTTGATTTTTTTGCAGGGGAAGGGGCATGGGCAACACCAGAGGTGGTAGGGGAGGACTGGGAGGTGAAAGGGCTGGGCTCGGGGAGGGATACAGGGTGCTTCAGGTAACCACAGGGTGGGTGGGTGATAGGGAAGAGGGGAAACTCGTACAGGAATCTTTCCTTAGGGACACAAGGGCAGTCATGGGTAAAGCATTTGGGAGTGGAGTGAGAGGGAGTTGTTGTGAGGTGTGTTCTTGTAGGTGTCTTGGGTGCAGCTGTGTGGGCTGAAGGCATGTGTGTGTGTGTTGGGTGTCTGTTGGGTGCGTGAGTACAGGTGTATAGGTGTTTTGGGAGGAGGGGGGATGAGGTGCAGGGAGTTGCTATGGTGGATGGGTGACTGTCTATTGGGGTGGTGCTTGCAGGTAAGGTGGATGTGCTACATGTGGGGGTGTTGGTAGTTGTGGTGAGTGCGCTTGTGGTGAATGTGGTGGATGTATGTGGGTCTGGAAGTGTGTTGACTGAGGGTATGATGGGACTTGTGGCTGGATCAGGGACTGTTGGTGTCATGACAGCATGTAGGGGTGGTGTAGTGTCTGTGAAGGAGGGGGTGGTGTTGGGGTCAGTGTAGGGAGTGGATGTTGTTGTGTGTGCAGGTGGGTGTTGTCTGTGTGCTTGCCAGTGGTAGGTCTTCTGTTGCATGTGTTTGTCACTGCGAACCGTGTCTGTTAAGGTGGCTGAATGGCAGTCTGACTGTGTGCTCTGGATGGGTGTGGGGAGAGGGGTATGGGACTGGGCTTAGGTAGCTGGAGGGGGATGGAAGGCAAAGGGGCACTGACTGCTGTCAGCGAGGAGGCCAGAGCCTGAAAGGATCTCTGCAGGCCAGATAGGGCACAGTGAATGCCTTCCAGGAACACATTGCTCTGCTTGACCCAAGCTGCCAGTCCCTGGATGGCATTCACAATGGTTGTCTGACCCACAGAGATGGACCTCAGGAGGTTAATAGCCTCCTCACTGAGGGCAGCAGGGCTGAATGGACCAGGGGCAGAGGTGCCTGCTGTGAAGAAGACACCCACCCTCCGGGGTGAGCGGGCACGGACAACTGGGTGGGAAGCAACAGGTAGGACTGCTGGTAAAGGAGTGGTGGACAAGGATGGTGCTGGGCTGGTCCCAGATGGCTCCGCCACCGCCAGGGAGCGTCCGCTGGAGAAGGAATCCTAAGATAATGTAGATGATCGGGTCTCCCATGTGGCACTTCCCTCACCCACTGGTCCCCTAGGCTCTGCTGGTATCAGCCTCATTGGTCCCATGGCTGCTGCTTCCCCACTCGCCAGTGCCCCTCCTCCTTCACCTGATGATGCTGATGCACACAAAGACAGAGGAGGATTGGGAGGGATGGAGAGAGAGAAAGATAGGGTGCAAAAGGGTTAATACCTACCTACCATTTACACAAATCAACATGTACATCTCTTCAGATATATTATGGCAGGCCAGGTCATGACAATGGCACACCATTTCAGCAAAAACCCATTGGGTAAATCAAGATGCAATGGTAAAAAACCTGACATTGTGGGAACATTTTGACTAAGTGAATTAGTCAAGGCTGAAACACTGCACAGCAGCATTGTAATTGCCAAGGCGATGTCATGCATGACATGTAAACATTATATTTAGACTCGAGGGACTAACCACATCTAGTACCATACCATTGTAGGAAAGGCAAGACCACAGAATGATATTTTCAATAAGAGAATTTGCTATGCTATTTGCCCACATAGAGTCACATGTATCAGAATGCCATGGTTGTTTCCCCTACACATTTCCTACACTCTTAAGTCAACATATGTAAGTATGGTAAGCTACCATGCCCAAAATCCTGTCCTATTGAGGCCATACATGTACTGGACCCCTGATGCCACCCCCACAATCAGTCCATGCCAGTTACTGTACAAAATACAGATTGCCTCAGTCATTGTGGGAGACAAATACTGATGTTCTAGCACTTAAATCTCAGGTACATTGATGCAAATGGTCTGATACAATGTGTAGGGTGGCCACACTCACCCAACCATTATATATGTCAATTGGATATACACTGACAGCATTGTGTTGTCACACACTATCAATTCTGAGCCCTGTCAGGGTGACTGATGCCCATTGTCGATGTGCATCTACCACTGATCACTTGCACATCTGCCCACAAGTAAGCCACCCAATCCCAAACAAGGCCTTTCATGTGCGAGGAGAGGGCCCGTACTTACCCACTTGTGGCTGCTGTGCTGCCCTCAAGTGCCCATCCACCTCAGGGTAGGCCACTGCCAATATGCTGGCCATTAGGGGGGTAATGGTCTGACGGGCACTCTTCCCTCCTTGGGTGGACCGTCCCCAGCTGGGCCTCCGGGGTCTTCCGGGCCCAGCGTCTCAGGTCCTCCCACCGCTTTCTGCAGTGAGTGCTCCGCCGGCTATGGACCCCCAGGGCCAACACTGGCTTGGCGATGGCACGCAGATCTCCCTTTTCTGATGGGTGCTGACCTGCATGGGTGACACAGGCAGAAGGAAAAAGTGATGTAGAGTGGCACCACATCAGCAGCAGTGGACTGCACACATCATACACATCACATGTCCACACTAACATGTCATCACGCCACAATCGCTTTTACTCCATGCCCCCTGCATGCATCCACTCCCTGTGCAGCGTGGCAATGCCTTACTGCCTCACACACACACCCCTATCACACAGGACAATGGAATTGCGCTCACCTGCTCCCCTGGTGCCCCATACAACTGTCCATACAGGGATAGGACCCTGTCCACAAGCTTCTCCAACTCCTCCTGAGTGAAGGCTGGTGCCCTATCACCTGCAGGACGTGGCATGATGGCTCCCAGAGACAGTGCACAGCAGCTCACATAGTGGAGGTCTTGCTTGCACGAGTGCCAGGAGTCAAGTGAGCTAGGTGGCAGAAAATGGCAGTTACGGCTGCGGCGTACATGATCGTCAGCGCCAGCGGTGATCATCATTGGCCCCAGTCTCCCATTGACAACAATGTTGTCCAATGAGAAGTTTTACGGCGGTTGCAACCGCCTACCGCCATGACAACATACGCCGGTGGAATTAGGTCATTTCCATCTGCCCTGTGCATGCAGGGCAGGTGGCTGCTATTTTAAACACATTTCATGGCTTGTAGAGCAAAAATAAGTGCATCATGCTAGCCTTCATGCAGAGTTGGCCTATGTTTTGTCCTCATGGCTGGGCCCATATATGTGCCATAAATGGCACAGTGGAGTTATATGTGCAGCTGTGAATTCCAGTACATGGGCAGCTACTTGATGCCTCATTGGTGGGATAACCATATGTGGCACTGAAACTGGTAAATACACTTTCCGTTCTGGGGAAATAGGCTGCTGTAACATGGAACATAATACATGGTTTGTGTGTGACATGCTGTTGGTCCGAGCTGCAATGGGTAGGTAGGATGGCATCCACGGTTCGTCAACATGCCCTATATGGTATGTGTAAACTTTAGCGCCATGTCTACAATGTTTGCTTTGTGCCACATGATTTAGTGCTAGCCAGCATGTGTATAGTGGACATCAATTGTACATTTTCTTCTCTATATCCTAGATACCGTGCAATGGCAAGAATGAGAAATGCACCGGTGTGCAGACCCCTAGTCAACCTTGCTACCATGGTGGAGAGACACATCATACACACCTATCGCCTGAATCATCAGACCATCATGGAACTGTGTGGTCAGTTGGAGCCAGATCTATTGGCTGCCTTATGCAATCTCTGTGCCATCCCTCCCACAGTACAGGTTTTGTCAGTGCTGCACTACCTTGGCTCAGGCTCCTTCCAGATTAAAGTGTGGTTGGCAGCAGGGATGTCACAGCCCATGTTCAGTCATATGTTGAAGGATGTACTGTGTGCTTTTCTGAAACACATGGACAGCCTCATCAGGTTCCCCCAATGCCCACTGAGAAGGGTGACTTTTGTGATATGGGACACATCCCTCATGTGATAGGGGCCATAGATGACACCCACATTGCTTTGGTTCCTCCCAGGACCAATGAACAAGTGCACAGGAACAGGAAAAACGTTTATTTCATCAATGTCCAGGTGGTGTGTCTCGCGGACCAGTATATCTCCCAAGTCACGGCCAAGTTTCCTGGACCGGTGCATGACTCCTACATTCTGAGGAACAGCAATGTCCCACACATGATGGCACAAGTACAGAGAGAGAAGACCAGGCTAATTGGTATATATACAATATTATGGGGGTCATTACAACCCTGGCGGACGGTGTTAAAGCGGCGGTAAGACCGCAAACAGGCCGGCGGTAAAAAAATGGGAATTATGATCGTGGCGAAAACCGGCAACAAAGACAGCCACTTTAACACTCCAACCGCCACGGCGGTACAGACAAACAGTGCGGCGGTCACCGCCAACAGACAGGCGGGAGACAATGTACCGCCCACAGTATCACAACCTACCAATTCGCCACCTTTTCCAGGGCGGATTCACCGTGGATAAAAACACGGCGGAAACAGCCATTTCAAAGGGAAAACGCTCACCTCTACACACTCTACGAGGAAGGAGGACACCCTGGAACCGGAACTCCAAATTCTCCCTACAATAGTCTTCCTGCTCCTATACGACCATCATCAACGCCGGCGCTGAAGACAACGGTGAGTAGTGCACCTACGACATAGGGGAGGGGGAGGCAAAAGTCAGGGACACACACACGCAACACCCCGATCCCCACCCGACCCTCACCCACTACAACACACACACTAATGCATATCCAAACATTACAGTAACAACCCCCACCCCCCCCCGGAAGAATGCAAAGACCAAAGGAAATGAGTGGAATCATTGCAATATATCAAAATACAGGAAGCAAGTATATACAGATATATATACACATTCAACAAAATATACATCACGATTAGTAGTGGAGGTAATGCACCATTCATTGTCCGTGGACCACTGGGCCCAAAATGCATGGGTGAGACCCACATCAGATACCTGATCAAAACGGAGAAAACACTGCCGGGGCATCAGATAGAAATACAACAGGCACCTCAGGGGGAAGAGAAGGGGAGGCACCTCAGCCAGATGAGTGCACCACGGCAGATCCACGAGGGGGCTCCATGCACATTGATGTATCCTGGGGGGTGCAAAGCCACAGTCTCTCAAGTCTTTACAGTGGGTGATTTGCCCACTGTACCATCCTGGGGAGTGCAAAGCCACAGTCTCTCAAGTCTCTACAGTGGGTGGGTTGCCCACTGGACCATCCTGGAGAGTGCAAAGCCACAGTCTCTCAAGTCTCTACAGTGGGTGGGTTGCCCACTGGACCATCCTGGGGAGTACAAAGCCACAGTCTCTCAAGTCTCTACAGTGGGTGGGTTGCCCACTGGACCATCTGGGGAGTGCAAAGCCACAGTCTCTCAAGTTTCTACAGTGGGCGGGTTGCCCACTGTTCCATCCTGGGGAATGCAAAGCCACAGTCTTTCAAGTCTCTACAGTGGGTGGGTTGCCCACTGGACCATCCTGGGGAGTGCAAAGCCGCAGTCTCTTAAGTCTCTACAGTGGGTGGCTTGCCCACTGTACCATCCTGGGGAGTGCAAAGCCACAGTCTCTCAAGTGGATAACAGTCTCCACTGGTTCTGGAGGGGGACTGGTGCCCAGAGTGCTTCATCCTGTGCAGGACAGACGGAGTGGATGCATGTCTCCACTGGTTCTGGAGGGGTACTGGTGCCCAGAGTGCTTCATCCTGTTAAGAACAGACGGAGTGGATGCATGTCTCCACTGGTTCTGGAGGGGGACTGGTGCCCAGAGTGCTTCATCCTGTTAAGGACAGACGGAGTGGATGCATGTCTCCACTGGTTCTGGAGGGGGACTGGTGCCCAGAGTGCATCACTCTCCCCGTGACGGTCCCAGTTCCGTCACTGGCCCTGCCGCTCATGGGCTAGCGGTGCTTGAGTTGGCGGTCCTTGCCCTGTTCAGGGGTCTTTGCCCTGTTCAGCGGTGCTTGAGTTTGCAGTTTCTGACCTGTTCAGCGGTGCTTGCCATGGCGGTCTGTGCCCTGTTCAGCGGTCTTTGCCCTGTTCAGCGTTGCTTGAGTTTGCAGTGTCTGACCTGTTCAGCGGTGCTTGCCATGGCGGTCTTTGCCCTGTTCAGCGGACTTTGCCCTGTTCAGCGGTGCTTGAGTTTGCAGCTTCTGACCTGTTCAGCGGTGCTTGCCATGGCGGTCTTTGCCCTGTTTAGCGGTCTTTGCCTTGTTCAGCGGTGCTTGAGTTTGCAGTGTCTGACCTGTTCAGCGGTGCTTGCCATGGCGGTCTTTGCCCTGTTTAGCGGTCTTTGCCTTGTTCAGCAGTGCTTGAGTTTGCAGTGTCTGACCTGTTCAGCGGTGCTTGCCATGGCGGTCTTTGCCCTGTTCAGTGGTCTTTGCCCTGTTCAGCGATGCTTGAGTTTGCAGTGTCTGACCTTTTCAGCGGTGCTTGCCATGGCGGTCTTTGCCCTGTTCAGCGGTCTTTGCCCTGTTCAGCGGTGCTTGAGTTTGCAGTTTCTGACCTGTTCAGCGGTGCTTGCCATGGCGGTCCTTCATTGCCCAGCTGGGCTGGGGCTGGCGGTCCTTCATTGGGCAGCTGGGTTGTGGCTGGCGGTCCTTCATTGGGCAGCTGGGCTGTGGCTGCCGGGGCCCTCCTGGGCAGCTGGGCTGTGGCTGCCGGTGGTCTCCTGGGCACTGACTCTGGCGGTGGCCTCCTGGCCAATGACAATGGGGCTGCCCTCCTGGGCACTGACTCTGGCGGTGGCCTCCTGGCCAGTGACAATGGGGCTGCCCTCCTGGGCACTGACTCTGGCGGTGGCCTCCTGGCCAGTGACGATGGGGCTGGCGGTGGCCTCCTGGCCAGTGACGATGGGGCTGCGGTGGCCTCCTGGGCAGCTGGGATGATGGCGGTCTTCTCCGCCGTGCTGCTCTTCCCACACTTTGGCGATTTCTTCTGCCCCTTCCCCACCTTGGGAGGAGTCACAGCTGAGTGAACACTCCCCCCGGGACCCTTGTGAGCGGCTTTGCTGGCTGGAGTCTTCCCCCACTCCCGCCGGGCACTGTCCAACTTCTGGTGCTTCACAGGGGGGGGACTGGCTGTGCTGTGGCTCCGTGTCACACTGGCTGCCCTGGTGCCCGGTGCACTCCACATACCTCTAACAGGCACCACTGGTACCGGAGATTTTTTGGCTGAGGTGCTAGTACAGGACCTATCAATTGGAGGGGGTGGGGGGGTGAGAAAGAGGTCAAGCTTGGTCAGGAAAAGTTTCTTAGGAACACTGGGGCGGGTAGCTGGAGGGGGTCTGGGAGTGGAGAAAGAGGAGTTGGTTGTAGGAGGTGTAACGTTTGTGGCTTTGGGTGCAGGTGCATGCACTGGAGGCTGTTGTGAGGTGGATGTATGTTGGGTGGGTGTGTGCCTGAGTTTGTGTACTTTGGGAGGGGACGTCACAGACACACTGGGAGAGGACGTGTAAATGGTAGTGGGGGTGGTGAGTGCAGGTGAGCGGGGTGTGCTGGTGGGTGTGCTGGTGCGGGACCTAGTGGCTGTAGTGGTAGTGCATGCAGGTGAGAGTGTAGACAACACTGGGAGGGAGGAGGGAGACGACGAGGAGGACACAGTGGAGGCAGTGGATGTTGCTGTGTCTGTATGTGTGTGATGCTTGCGTGAGTGCCTGTGGGATGTGTGGTGCTTATGTTTGCCTGAGCTTCCCTTGTGTGGTGAGATGTGTGCAGGCTGGTCTGATGATGTGCTTGGGATAGGCTTGGGTACAGGGGATTGGGTCTGGGTGGAGGAAGTTGGAGGGGGGAGGCTAGAGACAGGGACAATGGCTGCGATCAGTGCTGAGGCCAGAGTTTGCAGGGTTCGATGAAGGGCAGCCTGACCAGAATGAATGCCCTCCAGGAATGCATTTGTGTGTTGCAATTCCCTTTCTACACCCTGGATGGCATTCAAAATGGTAGACTGCCCAACAGTGAGTGACTTGAGGAGGTCAATGGCCTCCTCACTGAGGGCAGCAGAGGTGAAAGGGGCAGGGGCTGAGGTGCCTGGGGCGAAGGTGATGCCCACCCTCCTGGGTGAGCGGGCACGGGGCGAAGGCTGAGGGGCTGCTGGGAGGGTGGTGCTGGTAGGGGGGGTGGCGGCGGTACCTGTAGAAGTGGGGGGCACAGATTTTGCAGCCACCACAAGGGAGCTCCCATCGGAGGACGAGTCCGTGTCGCTGGTTGCAGATCCGGTGACCGCCGTGAAGCTCCCCTCACCCTCCGTCCCACTGATGTATTCTGAGTCCGTGGTGTGGCCCTCCATGGCCATGTGGGATGCAGATCCCTCGTGCTCCGGTGCCACTGTACCTCCGCCTGATGATGCTGATGCACACAAGAACAGGGAGACCACAAAAAGGGTGGGGGGAACGACAGAAGAAAGACAGGTTGAGTGCACAGCTTACCGCTACCGTTGGCGGACAATACAGACACAGCAGCCCCCTGCACTACACCACGCTGTTGGGCTCTACAGATGCAGTTCCTGGGATATGGCCTACATGGCTATGGTGTACATCTGCACACATAGATGACACAGGGGCATGTATACCTGTACTTGGCACTCTACAGAGGTGGGGTGGAGTGCCACATGGCCTGCATTACGGAGGGGCCTAGCCTACGGAACTCGCCCTGGCCTAGGGAAACCCACAGCCCTCCTCCCCCACCCAGACACCTTCACTGCGCGCAAAGTCAGCAGAATGATGTTTGACTCACCCCCTTGTGTCTGCTGTGATGCCCTCAAGCGCCCATCCAACTCAGGGTAGGCCACCGTCAGGACCTGGAACATCAGGGGGGTCATTGTGCGACGGGCACCCCTCCCACGTCGGGAGGCCATCCCCAGCTGAGCCTCCACCGTCTTCTTGCTCCAACGGCGAATGTCCTCCCATCTTTTCCGGCAGTGGGTGCTCTGTCTGTGGTGGACCCCCAGGGTCCGGACGTCCTTGGCGATGGCACGCCAAATATCCTTCTTCTGGTGGGCGCTGACCTACATGACATGTACAGGGGAAGAAGAGAAGTAATTACCAACTGCACCGTCAAAGTGAGTGGCCCCCATCCCTACCCTTGCCATGTGGCACATGCATTCACAGTCCTTCATGCACGCAGAACTGTGGCCCCTTCCTTCTTACAACCAGCCCCCTCCACTCAGGCATAGCCCATACAACGTGCTCCCTGTGTACTTACCTGTTGGTCTGGAGGACCGTAGAGTAGCGTGTACTGGGGGAGGACCCCGTCCACGAGCTTCTCCAACTCCTGAGCAGTGAAGGCAGGGGCCCTTTCCCCAGACGCAGAAGCCATTGTCTCTTCCAGACCGAGGTCACAGCAGCACTTGCAGTGTAGGTCCTCTCCTGTCGAAGATCAGGTATCGAGTGATTGAACAGATAGAAAATGGTGGTCACGTCCGCGGCGGTGATGTCCGCGGCGGTGCGTATCATCACCGCCGGCGCACTTCGTCATTGGCTCCTGGCACCCATAGGGTCCAATGTTAACCAATGCAGCATTGCGCTGCGGTCTTCGGCCGCCTACCGCGACGGTGTACAACGCCAGCGCAGTTACCTCACATCCCATTGTCCCAGTTTAGAGGTCAGGCAGCCGCCATTTCAGGGGCCCACATGGCTTCATTTTCAACTGCGTCACACATACCTAGGCCTAGACTCAACACACATACAGACAACTTTTTGGATTATGTTTCGTGTTCTGTGTAGACTGTGGGTACATACCTCTGAGTTGTTTGACTCTGTGGTCGCTGTTGTCCTTCCTAGGCACCGTCCGCTGGGACATGTGAGGAGATGGCGGAATCCTCCGTTGTACCGACCGCTGGTGGACCTGTTGACAATGGAGGAGCGACATTTAATCATCACCTACAGGTTTGACCGTGCCACAATCGAGGAACTGTGCACCCAGTTGGAGCCTGTCCTGATGTCACCAATCCGCCATTCCACAGGGATACCCTCTCAAGTGCAGGTGCTATCAGTGCTCCATTTCCTAGCAAGTGGGTCATTTCAAACAACAGTGGCCATGGCATCAGGGATGTCCCAGCCCATGTTTTCCAACGTGTTGTCCAGAGTGTTGTCTGCCCTGCTGAAACACATTCGGAGCTACATCGTTTTCCCTCAGGTGGAGGATTTAGCTACAGTTAAAGGTGACTTCTATGCCCTTGGACATATCCCTAACATCATAGGTGCCATTGATGGGACCCATGTAGCTCTGGTCCCCCCCCACAGGAGTGAACAGGTGTACAGGAACCGGAAGAGTTATCATTCGATGAATGTACAGATGGTATGTTTGGCAGACCAGTACATCTCCCAGGTAAATGCTACGTTCCCTGGCTCTGTGCATGACGCCTACATCCTGCGGAATAGCAGCATCCCTTATGTGATGGGTCAACTCCAGAGGCACCAGGTGTGGCTATTAGGGGACTCTGTTTACCCCAACCTGTCATGGCTACTGACCCCAGTGAGGAATCCCAGGACAAGGGCAGAGGAACGCTACAATGAGGCCCATGGGCGGACTAGGAGGGTGATCGAACGCACCTTCGGCCTCCTGAAGGCCAGGTTCAGGTGCCTCCATATGACAGGTGGTTCCGTATTCTACTCACCAAGGAAGGTGTGCCAGATCATCGTGGCCTGCTGTATGCTTCACAATCTGGCTTTGCGACGACAGGTGCCTTTTCTGCAGGAGGATGGTCCAGATGGCGGTGTTGTGGCAGCTGTGGAGCCTGTGGACAGTGATGAGGAGGAAGCAGGGGAAGAAGACATTGACAACAGGGACTCAGTTATCCAGCAATATTTCCAGTGACACACAGGTGAGAACACATTCCTGACTACTACAAGTACTTTCACACTTCTACCTCTATCCTGTCTGTCGATTTCAACCAGTATATGGTAATTGAGTTGTACATTTCCCTTACGGTTTCACAGGTGTGGTTACCAATGTGTGTCATCTGCTTAGATTCCTCATGGACTTGAAATGTGTGACATAGGTATGTTGACATTACATTTGAGAACGGATTTTGTCACTGTCATTGGTAATACACATTTTCAAAAACACTGACTGACTCCAGATTGTTTTGTGGTTCAAGGGTGTTTATTGAAGTGCTAAATATTGGAGGGGGTGGTAAAATGGTGAGGGGTGAAGGTGGAGGAATGTCCATGGCAGAGTCCAGTCTATTAGTCTCACAGGTGCACTGCCCATATGGGCATAGGAAGTGGAGCTGGGGCAGTTCCAATATGGACAGGGTTACAAAGTGGGACAGTGGGATGACAATCAGGGTGGTCTCATTTCTTGGCAGAGGTCTTGGCATCGTGCACTGTCCTGTTCCTGGATCTCAGGGACCGCTTGCGGGGTGGTTCTCCATCTGCAGGGGGTGGGGTGCTGGTGTGGTGGTCCTGTGGCGGTGCCTCCTGTCCACTAGCGCCGGCAGAGGTGGTGGGCAGTTCATCGTCCATGCTAGTGTCAGGGGCCCCTTGGAGTGCCACGGTGTCCCTCCTGGTGTTAAGTATGTCTTTCAGCACCCCTACGATGGTGCCCAGGGCAGTGCTGATGGTTCTGAGTTCCTCCCTGAAGCCCAAATACTGTTCCTCCTGCAGGCGCTGGGTCTCCTGAAACTTGGCCAGTACTGTGGCCATCGTCTCCTTGGAGTGGTGGTATGCTCCCATGATGGAGGAGAGGGCCTCGTGGAGAGTGGGTTCCCTAGGCCTGTCCTCCCCCTGTCGCACAGCAGCCCTCCCAGTTCCCCTGTGTTCCTGTGCCTCCGTCCCCTGGACCGTGTGCCCACTACCACTGCCCCCAGGTCCCTGTTGTTGTTGGGGTGGTGGGTTATCCTGGGTTCCCTGTAGTGGTGGACACACAGCTGATTGACGTGTCCTGGGTACGGAGGTATGGGCCCGCTGGGTGGGTGCTGTGCTGGTGTTTCCAGAGGGTGGAAGGTCTGTGGTGGCCTGTGACTGGGTGTGGGGAAACGACTGTCCCGAGGTCCACGATGCTCCGGGCTGGTCATCTGGATCCAGTTGGACAGAGCTGCTGTCATCACTGTAGGACTCTTCTGTGGGTGGGGTAGAGATTTCTGGACCCTCCTGTCTGGTGACGTTGGGTAGTGGTCCTGCAGGGGTGTAAAAGCATGATTATTGCATCTGTGTGTGTCATGGTGTGCAATGGGTGGGTGAGCGTGTACCCCAGTGCTAGCATTCCTGTGTGGGGGCTTGTGTGATGATGGTTGGGGGGTGTTATGGGTTTGTGCAGTGGGCATGCTTTAGTGATGGGTGTCCATGCTTTGTTTTTGCATGCAGGGCTTGGTGTTGGGATGGGTGGTTTGTGTTAGTAGTACATATGTGAGGAGTTGGAGTGATAGGGGAGGGGGTGAGGGTGGGGGTCTGTGATAGCATGCAGGTAGGGTGGGGATATGATAGTTAAGATTTGACTTACCAGAGTCCATTCCTCCACCAACTCCTCCGAGGCCCTCAGGATGCATAATGGGCAAGACCTGCTCCTCCCATGTTGTTAGTTGTGGGGGAGGAGGTGGGGGTCCGCTGCCAGTCCGCTGTACCGCGATGTTGTGCCTGGAGACCACGGAACGCACCTTCCCCCGTAGGTCGTTCCACCTCTTCCTGATGTTGTCCCGATTTCTTGGGTGCTGTCCCACTGCGTTGACCCTGTCGACTATTCTGCGCCATAGCTCCATCTTCCTAGCTATGGAGGTGTGCTGCACCTGTGATCCAAATAGCTGTGGCTCTACCCGTACGATTTCCTCCACCATGACCCTGAGCTCCTCCTCCGAGAACCTGGGGTGTCTTTGCCGTGCCGTGGGGTGGTGTAGGTGATGTGTGGGGTGGTGTATGTGGTGATGAGTGTGGTGTTATGTAGTGGTGTGTGGTGTTTTGTGCGTGGATGTAGTGTGGGTGATGGTGTTGTGTGCCTCTGTGTGGTGGGGTTGTCTATGCTGTGCTGTCTCTCTGGCCTTCCTCAAAATTTTTGGTCATAGGGGTTTGTGGGTGAGGTGGGTGTGTGTTTTATATAGTATTGATTGTGTGGGAGTGGTGTGTGTATGTGTATCAGGTGTGTGTATTTGAATAGTCCAATGTGGCGGTGTTTTGGAGATGTGTGTGTATTTTGAGCGCGGCGGTGTGTACCGCCATTAGAATACCGCGGTTGAAAGACCGCCGCGTGGATTCGTGGGTCGTGATAGCATGGGCGTGTTTCTGTTGGCGTGACGGTGGAGGTTTTGTTTTCGCCAGTTTATCACTGACCTTTGGTGTGGCGGACTTGTGTGGGTGTCTGAATTTTGTCGGATTTCGAGATGTGGGTCCTAATAGCTGTGGCGGAATTCCGCAGCCGCGGCGGTGTATTGGCGGTCTTCTGCACGGCGGTAAGCGGCTTTTACCGCCAATGTTGTAATGAGGGCCAATGTGTGCAACGGTGATGTCACATGTCATCCCATTCTGCCCTGAATCTCTAACGATATAGTGACAGGTCCTACCTCTGTGCACAGGTGACTCTTGCTATCCTAACCTTGGCTGTTGACACCAGTGAGATATCCTACAACGGATGGGGAAAACAATTTCAATGATGCCCACGGCACAACGAGGCATGTAACAGAAAGGACTTTTTGGCTGCTGTAGACCAAATACAGGTGCTTCCATGTATCTGGAGGTGCCCTGCTGTACACTTCGCAAAAGGTCTACCCGATCATTGTTGCCTGTTGCATGCTGCACAATTTGGCCTTGAGACATCACATACCATTACTGGATGATGAAGAGGTGACAGCTGGACCAGTGGCTGATGATGGTGACATAAGAAATGATAATGATGAAGGTGCAGCTGACTCGAGGTCTGAGCTGATCAGTCAATACTTCCAGTGACATTCAAGTATGTGTTATGTGTATTGTCAAGTATCTGATTTCCTATCTGCCTTCTGATATTGCTCCTACTGGTCCGTTACATCAGTGGAGGTATACAGTGTACCTATCCCTCTGTGTGGCCTGTGGTGGGGGACAGATTGCCCATCAGGAGCGATCTTACTCATCTAAAGCCTGACGTGTTGATGATGCAGGTTGGTAGGTTGACATCTCCTATGTACAGGCATGTGGTGTGTTCTCAGTCCTGCAAATTCCAAAGCAGATATTTGACAACTATAGATTGGGTACTGTGTATCAGCCCTTATCCTGACTGCTTCCATTTCCTAACAGTTGTAGGTGTCTTTTTGTTGGCTCATATCAGCTGTGAGCTAGCGAGCAATGGCAATGTGTTTCCGGAGACTATGATTGTGGCATGGTATACTATTTTCCCATGCCACTTGACAATTCACAATGGGGCCGACTACAATGTACTGCATATGTGTTGCGTGTGCCACCATGACTCCGATCCTGATGGTTGTCCCTGTATTGGTCTATTTGCAGGTCGCTGTAGTGGAGCTACTCTGGTGTCTGTCTGAACTAGTGGCTCCCTTGACAAATAGATTTTGGAACATGTCTGAGGTATAGTGTAACCTGCATGTGAATCCCCTTTCTCCTATCCATGTAACAGACTTATGGTGAATGTGGATTTACACACATTACTTTGTGGTGAACGCCCATTGGATCATGTTACAATAAAGACCCAAATGCAGTTGCTGTGTTCTATGGTGTTTACTGTGCTTCTGTTGACCAATAGGTGATGAGTGGGGGCATGGTGGATGAAATCATCAGAGTAGGTGGCCAAGCTGTAGGTAGTACAGGTTCACTGTCCAAGGGCCAATGGAATAATGGAGACATGACATTGGCCAATCAACAGTGTGTCAGTGGCACACAAGGGAGAATGTTCAGGTGAGGGTCACTTCCTGCAGTGGGTTTGGTCTTGGCATCAGATCCTGCAGGATGTCTGGATGGACGACCATGTTTGCGGGGCAGTTCCTCAGCTACAGAGGGAGGGATGCCAGTGGCTTGTGGTTCCTCAGTCAGGTCCTCCATTACACTAGCTGTGGCAGATGTTGAAGGCTCCGTTAGTATCTGGCTAGTGGAAGGGGCCTCCTGGTAGGTGGAGGTCACACACAGGATGGTGGTGAGTTCCTTTAGCACCCCTGCAAAGGTGGCACTGCGAGCCTGCACCAGTTGCATCGCATCCTGGTGGTTTTCCCTCTGCAGCTTCTGGATTTCCTGCAAGATGGTGAGTATCTGGCCCATCTTGTCATGGAATAGCTGGTATGCTCCCGGGACTTGGGAGAGGGTTTCCTAGTCAATTGAGTGCCTTGGGGGCCCCATTCCCTGGCCTACAGCATCCCTCCCATGCACTCTGTCCCCCTGTGCCTCTGGCACAGTGTGCCCACTCCCAGTTACACCAGGACCTTCATCGTCTTTGGTGTGAGGGGTCGGCTCTGGTCTCTGTACTGTGGGGCACACTGCTGATTGAACAGTCCTTGGGACACAGGTCTGGGGACGAGGGGTTGGCTGTGCTGTTGATGCCACGGGAAGGGATCTGATGTGGGCAGGGTGAGGGTGGTAATGGTGGACTGACCAGTAGTCCCAGATGGGCCAGGTAAGTCACCACTGTCCAGACATCCAGAGGTGTAGTTCTCACTGGGGCCTTTATCCTGAGGAGGGCTGGCTGTCTCAGGCATCCTCTGTACAGTGGCAGTGGCAGGGGTACCGGTGGATGGAGTGAGAGAGAGTTAGATAGTGGAGGTGTGATTGGTATTGACATTATGTGATGCATAATGTGGCTTGACTTGTATCCCAGCTATGGCAATGACAGGTGCAGCACTGTTGATATAGTTTGTGGGTAATGGATACATAAATGGCTACCATGTTCCGTTCTGATTTGAGAAGTCAAGATTGCATTGCTGCCATTGCCATGTAGTGCTCCTCAGTTATAGCATGCAGTAGGTGTAGTGTGTACAATAGTTAGCCATGGAGGTTTTGCACTGTGACATGGACATTTCAGCTTGTCATGTGGCTGGGCAGGTGCCTTGTGGGAGTTGCAGTGATGGTTCTTGGTTGTGGTGTCCGTGCACTGGACAGGGACTGTGTGAGGATAGTGGCTGGGTGGTGGAGTGCCATGCAGGGGAGGGCCATTTGGTGATTGGGTGGGAGGTGGAGTGGGAGATAGGGTGACTTGGGGAGTGACGGTTGGTAGGGATGCATGCGGGATAGGAGTACTTGGTGCAAGGAGAGTGTTAGTGACTTACCAGAGTCCAGTCCTCCAGTTATTCCAATCAGGCTGGACAAGACCTTCTCCTCCCACGATGAGAACTCTAGGGGTGGAGGTGGGGGCCCACTGCCAGTCTTGTTGATGGCAATCTATGTTGTGATGCCATGGAACACACCTTCCCCCTTAGGCCGTTCCACCTCTTCCTGATGTCTTCCCTTGTGCGTGGATGGTTGCCCCCTGAGTTGACACTGTCAACAATCCTCTGCCGTAACTCAATTTTCCTGGCTATGGATGTTTGCTGGACCTGTTCTCCTAACAGTTGTGACTCTACCCTGATGATTTCATCAACCCTGACCCTCAACTCTTAGGCGGTCATTCTGACCGCGGCGGGCGGCGGTCGCCGTCCGCCATGCGGTCACCGCCGGCGGCCATTCTGGCTTTCCCGCTGGGCCGGCGGGCGCCCGCCAAAGGAGCGCCCGTCGTCCCAGCGGGAAAGACCCTGCAACGAGGAAGCCGGCTCCGAATGGAGCCGGCGGAGTTGCAGGGGTGCGACGGGTGCAGTAGCACCCATCGTGATTTTCACTGTCTGCTAAGCAGACAGTGAAAATCTTTGTGGGGCCCCCAGGGGCCCCACGAAACCCGTTCCCGCCATCCTGGTTCTGGCAGTGTAAACCACCAGAAACAGGGTGGCGGGAAGGGGGTCGGAATCCCCATGGCGGCGCTGGAGGATTCCCTGGGCCAGGGGAAAACCGGTGGGAAACCGCTGGTTCCCCTTTTCTGGCCGCAGCTTTACCGCCGCGGTCAGAATAGCCCAGGAAGCACCGCCAGCCTGTTGGCGGTGCTTCCGCTGCCCTCCGCCCTGGCGGTTTCAAACCGCCAGGGTTGGAATGAGGGCCTTAGTCTGTGAAGCTTGGGTGCTTTTGACGGGACATGGTAGTTGTGTTGTGAGGGGGCGGTACTGTGTGCACAGGTGCAGTTTTAGGTGCTTGATGGGTTGGGGGTGCTTGGTTGTGTGTGCTGGTTGTTTTGTGGTGTTTGTGTGCTGTGTCAATGTGTGTATAGTGTTGTTTGTGCAGTTGTGTGGTGTGTGGTGTGTGCAGAGTGCTGAGTGAGATGTCTATT
Source organism: Pleurodeles waltl (assembly GCF_031143425.1). Lineage (NCBI taxonomy): Eukaryota > Metazoa > Chordata > Amphibia > Caudata > Salamandridae > Pleurodeles > Pleurodeles waltl. The sequence continues at coordinate 972,667,659 of NC_090447.1, forward strand.
AGTTTCTATGGTGCACAAGTGCGAATTCATATGTTGTTGGATTCTCGCTGACGGTGATCATCGTTTGAGTTGCAAAGGATTGTGGATTGTGTGGGATGTGTTTTATAGTGGTGTATGTAGGTTTGTCTGGTGTGTGAATGTGTGTCAGGTGTGGGTTTTTCGAACTGTCCAATGTAGTGTGGTGTTCTGGCTGAGGTGTGTTATTGACTGCAGCGGTTTGCACCACCTATGGTTTTCCGCTGTGCTATGACTGCTGTGCTGATTTGTGGGTGTAATTTGGAGGGCGGAATGTGGTCAGCGTTGCGGTGCTGGTGGTCGGACCCCCTATCTCTCGCCCTCGGTTGTCCTGGAGGTTTTGGATTTGTGTCTGTCTTTTGGCTGTGTGCTGTGTGTGTTAGCACGTCAGAGCCTTAATAAGTACACTTACAAGGAGCCGCTTTTAAGTCGACAAACCTTTGGACCATGTTTGGAGACTTCCCAGTACGAAGTATTTTCTCTTTGGCAATCATAATCAATAAATCAATTAAAAAGCAATAATAACAATCACTAATCAATAAACAGTCAATAAGAATCAATAAATGGACACACCATGACCTTTCAGTCATGAATAACCACACCAGTTTCATTAAGTGTTAGGATATTTATTTCCCTATTGTTAACAATCTAATATCATGTCTGCTCATTTCAACAGCAATAAACCACATTAAAAGGCACTATTAATTAGCAATCAGAGCGCAACTTAATCAAAGCATGGATTATACTCAATCAGAATTTAGCACATCATTAAAATGAATCAACTTAGCAGAGTCTCATTAGTACATGGTTCAACAAAGCAAGAACTCAGTCATTTGTCTATTTGCATCAGATATTAGTGAACACCTTAACTAACCTCAAATTAGCATTAGCATGTTGGGCTTCATTCAAAACATTTTAGTGAACACAAATTTAGAAAACATCTAAACTAAGGCCTCTATTAAAATAGCAGTTGGTACCTAGAAAGAAAAGGCAAACAGACAATTACAATCTGCATCGGATAGTTACCCATCCAATAGATCAGCAAGCAGTGTCAGTCTTCGTCCTCAGGACATCAGTTCATCAGCATCGGGCAAAATAGAACTGGGCAAAGTCTCAAGATAGCATAACTAATGAATGAATTACTTCCCTCAGATGAGAAGAAAATATCAGAATAATGGGCAGAGGATGGTTTTCAAGGGGACAGGACAACTAAACTTAGTAACAGAGAAGTGTCTGAAAGGAAATGTAGAATGGCAATGCTGGGTATGGCAAGATGTCTTAGAGCAAAAGGAATGACAAAATGGAAAATGCTGAATGCAGATTCCTCCTTGGGTCAAGCGGTTAAGTCAAAACTGTCTAACTATTCCCTAATTCCTCATTGGATAAAGTTTGGTGCATCCGTATCGCTGTCCAATAATTTGCAAACACCTTAATCGAATTTTCTACAGTTCACAGTTCCCATGTCACGGATTGGTCCACGTTATTGACGTCTTCAACGGTTGGAATGTCAGGTAGAAAATGTTACACTTCGCACTCCAGTCAGTGTCTTCATTGTCTTCTCCTACTACGGTTAACCTTTCACCTGTTATGAATTACACTGTTGAATCTAGCAAGAACATCGCCTTAAGCAAGCCGATTCTCATGAGAAAGAATTTACTACGGCTACACACACATAGCTCCTGGAAAAATACAGCTTTGTGTCCTTCAGGAAAGGCAGCACACTACACGATAGAAAATGCAATTCAATATGAAGTCAGGCAGCTAGGCCCAAGCCCTTACTAAGTTAAAGCCCTTGTATTTAATAAAGCAAACTCTTAACATGTAACCTTAATTATGGTATACTAATACAAATTCACAACATTATTGCATTATAATTCTGAATTAATAAGCCTTTTCATTAGTTTTCGTATACATTGGTAGCCACTCCCCGTGGGCACATTTCAAACATGTGCCTTATTTTGTATGTTAACACATTTTCTATGCGGCTCCTTCACACAATATGTGTCAAGCTTCGTATTAATATCGCTTCAAAAAAAGACACACTCAAACATGTGTGACTCATAATATGGCAGGCAGGATACCTCCAACACTGGCGGTCTTTTGGCACCCACAAATGCTGTGGTCTTGCCAAAAGACTGCCAAACTCGTAATGAGGGCCTCAGACTTCCACTCTCAAGGCTTCCAATGCAATCATAGCACAGAGACAGCCCTCATCGCAGCAATGGACGATATTCGTACCATCATGGACCAAGGACACTCCATTGCCTTTATTCTTCTCGACTTCTTAGCTGCCTTTGACAAGTTCTCCCACCAAACCCTCATCACCAGACTGCACAATACAGGAATTTAAAGTCCAGCCCTCCAATGGTTGTCCTCCTTCCTGACAGGAAGAACGCAACTAGTCAGACTGCCTCCCTTCACCTCTGAGCTCAAAGACATCATCTGCGGTGTCCTGCAAGGTTCTTCCCTGAACCTCACCCTCTTCAACATCTACATGGCCCCTGGCAAAAATCATCTGCTCCCAAAGTCTTAACGTCATCTCATATGCCAACAGCACTTAACTCATTCTGTCCCTCTCCGAAGACCTCATCAGTACCAAAAACAACTTAAAAAAAGATGCATAATTGAGGTAGCTGCTAGCTGCCTGGATGCACACAAACTGCCTAAAGCTCAATGCAGAGAAAACAGAAGTCCTGATTTTCAGGTCCGACTACGCTCCCTGGGACATCACCTAGTGGCTCTGTGAGCAGGGTCCTGCCGCCGCACCCTCAAATGGTGCACTAAACTTGGGCATAATCCTGGACATTGACCTCACCATGAGACCCCAAATCAACGTCGTCACATCCATCTGCTCAACTGTCTTCCGCATGCTTAAGAAGATCTTCAAATGGCTTCCTGTGGACACCAGAAAGACTGTCACCCATGCCCTGGTCAGGAGCAGACTTGACTACGGCAATGCCCTCAATTTCAGCATGTCCTCACACACAAGCTCCACACCACCCAAAACAGAGCTCCAAGATTGGAACTCAACCTCCACGCCCCACCCACATCTCGTCACACATCCATAAACTCAACTGTCTCTCCGTTCAGAAACTCTGCCACTTCAAGATACCCTCGCCTACGAGGCACTGCACAAGACAGGCCCCACCTACCTCAATCACCTACTCCACTTCCACAACCGACCCAGAACCTCTTCTCGGCATCTATCATACTCACACCCAAATACCCTGTATTTGCAGAAGCAGGACTGGAGGCCGCTCCTTCTCCTACTGAGCAGCAAAGACCTGAAACACCCTGCCCCAGGACATCAGAGCAGTTACCACAATCATGAATTTCTGCAAGAGACTGAAGACCTGGCTTTTCAAATAACTCTCTGTTTTCCTGCACCTACTCAGCACCTGGATACCCTCGCTGGTGATTACAAGTCCACATTGCATTATAAATTGAAATCCAATAATAAATAATAATAATATTGTTAGTAATTGAGACCATTAAAGTCAGCTAATACCTTATTCACCATATGACAGACCAGATAAAATACGTTTAGGGAAGAACCTTTCATGTTCATGGATCGTCTATATGGAATAATTAATACCAATGCAGCAATGAATTCCTCAAATTCAAGAGGATGCTGAAAGCTCACCTGTTCACCCAGACAAGGTGGTGATTTTCTACACATTATTTTACAACTTTGAGTTATGTAGCTACCCATGAATGATTGTTGTTGCCATGCTGGTGAAATCCTTGAGATATGTTATGGCTTATTGTTCCTGGCTAGTCACTGAGACCTTTTGTGGCATATGATTTGTTATTGCGCATCTACAGACAAGGAGGGAGGTTCTTACTCCAGATTTTAAACTTTGACTTGCAAAATAACATGGCTATTTCACTCACTAAAGGATTCATTTCATCTTCCTTCCTTTGAAACTCACATTAAGGTGGTCATTACGACCCTGGCGGTCTGAGACCACCAGGGCTAAAGTGGCGTCCGTACCGCCAACAGGCTGGCGGTACGGAGACCCATATTTCGACCGCGGCGGTAGCGCAGCGGTCGCACCGCCGGGGCCGGCGGTTTCCCGCCGTTTTAGCCCCGGCGGTGATAATCCGCAAGGGCAGCGCTGCAAGCAGCGCTGCCCTGGGGATTATGACTTCCCTACCGCCAGCCTGTTTCTGGTGGTTTGCACCGCCAGGAAGAGGCTGGCGGTAAGGGGAATCCTGGGGCCCCTGGGGGCCCCTGCACTGCCCATGCCTCTGGCATGGGCAGTGCAGGGGCCCCCTAACAGGGCCCGTGCAGCTTTTCACAGTCTGCATAGCAAATGTGGGTGTTGAAGCCTTTTACTACTGATGTCCAAGGATACAACCTACTATTGATCCTGAGCAATCGGGAAAAGTACCCCTTCTGCAATTGACCCTCAGTGGTAGTTTAGAAAGAGCAGTCAAAGTCTTCCTCGGGGGAAGAGTAGATACAGGTGAGTTAACATGACTCATAACTCAAAGTGCACACAGCACTGTCAAAACGTCAATGGCCAATCAAATACTTGCTTTTATAGGAATTTTTTTTATTTTGTTTCTAATTGTACACATTTAAAGGGATAATAACATTTGTAAGAAATAATAAACCCGCTCTTGAATTTGGGGCACTAGCGTTTGTAAGGCAAATCCCTGTCCCTCTTTCTTGTAGCAAGGTTGGGAATATTTCCTATTCACTGGTGGACCCATCTAGGGAATGCTCACTAGTGGGCTGTGCTCAAGATTTCCCTTTTGACTCTTTAGGATTTAGTCAAAAGAGTATATGGTTCAGCAACATCGTCAGCAGCATATCCCCCAGGGCTTCAGAGGCCCGAGTCAAGTCTTACCTGCTTTTGCAGCACAGAACTGTTCAGAGTAAGATTGTCCCCTGATCGTGGGCCCTCGCAAGCTCTGATCCCGTTTGGCAAAATTGGGCTGCTTGTAGTACATGGGGCAGCACCCGGCAGGCGCAAGCTCTCTCCCATGTGGGCCTGACGCCTTTCCTCAGTGATCTGAGAAGCTACCAGGCTGAGTAGATGAGGTAAGTAATCACACCCATAAGGGGTGATGGGTTTAGTCTTCTAGCTCCCGGCAAGAGCCCAACAAGGGTGAAATGTCTTCCTTGGCGTCCTCCAAGATCCCCATGGGTCGATCAGGGGCAGTCCTTTATGGTCTACGCTTGACCCACTGGTCGCAGCCTCTCTTGTCTCGGGCAACGGGCCAAACTTTTTTGACAGCTCCTCCTGGAATACGGGATTGCCACTGTACCTCTGGACACAATGCAGACCCCACTCCACATGGTGCCTCCTAGCATACAGGGTCGCCGCTAAGGCGTTCGTGAGTCCTGGCATGCTTGTCATACAAATCTTTAAATGGTGACCCCTTCTAGCATGCAGGGTCACCGCAGTGAGGCTGTACAGACTTGCCACTCCTGTACAGTCCTCGATGTATGGCCCAATACACAGCGGCCCTCTCCAGTCATATGGTGATCGCGCAAACAATCCTGCACACAGGTAACAGCCTGATCGGTGCACAGTCTAATCCTCACACCTTGCACAAGAAGTCCTCTCTGTAGGCCCCACTAGACTTCGCTTCCTCCAGTGCTCTCCTCTCCTTCACAGGGCACACTGCTCTTAGTAAGTAGGCAGGTAATGGTGTTGCAGGCTCCAGGGCAGGTGGTTTTAGTTACCCTGGGTGATGCCCCTCACCCAGCAGGTAAGCTAGCAGGCCTTCGCCCGCTGTCCTGGTCACAGGCAGAACACTTGCAGAGCTTACCCTTCTCACATAGCCCATCTGGCTGCTTGTCAAATTGTGAGGGTCTAAACCTCTCCTTCTTATAGTCCATTTCCAGACACCAAATGTGACTTAGGGTCTGAGTCTTTTAAATTTTATGTTATCCTTCTCTTCTTCCCTCTTCAAAGTTTGTCGGTGACAGCAGGAACGAATCTGAAGTTGATAGACCCACAACATAGTTTATGGGAGTGATCAGAGTTCACATCTGAATGTCAGACACAGTGATATGTGCATCAAAAGATTAATCCTGGTCTCCCAGCTCTGCTCTTTATGATTCTCTTCTCAGCCCCATCCCCTTCTTAAGATTTGTCCAGCCCCCTCCCTTGTGATCGATTACTGAATAAAGGACAACCTTGCATAAAAAGTGTAAAGGGGAAGTCTCTTCCTCCCTTCCACCGGTGTGCCCCACCCAGCTCACAAGAATGTAGCAAAACGCCAATCCTCTGCTTCCAATGCCTTCAACAGGCATGCATGGGCCTGCTAAAATAGGGCCCAGGGTCCTCCATCTAATGTAGCATTGCAGGCACACTTGCACTCAGTGTACTTTCACCTCACACATACTGTCCAGTAATGTTACCTCAATGCATTGTCACTACAGACACATACATTCAACATACACATTCAATTTGTGTTCACAGTTCAGTACTGTATCCTCTCTGTATTGTACCACGGTGTGCTACGTGCAAACACACACACACTGCCAGTGACACACACACACTATGTGCACACTGCACAACACTTCACCCTTGATGTGTTGCACTTTTTGCAAGCACACATACACCCAGCACATGCATTTCACTGTGCACTCACTGCACAGCACTACATCTCTCATGTAATGTATTCCTCATAGGCATACATACATTCAGTACATGCACTAATCCTACATATACCACAGAGTACTGGTCTATCCCTGTAGTGTACCCTTCCCAAGCACACCTACATCCAGTGCAGAGTCACTGCTCTTGCGCTGCCCAGTACTCTACATCTACCTTATGTAGGCCAAGGGTGAGTTAAGCACACAGCAGCAGAACTCGAAAAAAGGGAATTGAGCCTGTAGGCCTCACTCCAGTGACACTGGGTAAAAATGATCACTTTACAGAATGCTGCCACCACAGCACTCATGTTGCTTAAATCTTGGAGAAGGGGGTAGGCTTTCACCACTATGAAAGTAGCACTTGGTAGCCCCTTCTGGTCCAACAAGATTGCAATCCGTGAGACAGTCCTATCTCACTGCTCAAATGCAGTATCCATGTTTTCCATTGACAACAAAGATCATCATTAGGGATCTGGACAACAGTACAGTTGAGTACTCAGGGCAGGGCTACACATCTTTTACAATGTTTAGTACTTTTCAATCCCAACTCATGCCTAATTGGACCATGTTTGATCAATGTTACCCCTTCTTTCATGCTATTCTACTGCACCATCAAACTGTCTTCTTGGCATAGGAACAACTAAGATGAATTATTAATCCATTAGGAATGGACCCTTGAGAATCCCTAGAAACGTATGCCTTATCATACCCTTTTTTAAATTTAGTGAGCTTTTTCAACCTGGTATATACTTTTTACATTTTTTTATGAAAAGTGCAGTGTCCCTCGTGTCTTGCCTCTGTTCTGATGATGATCTAACTTTACCTCTTTAAAGGTGGACTAAGGGCAACTGATTAGGAAAAGATCTTAGATATGTCCTCCTCTGAGACAGAACATTTACTCAAAATCCATTCCATGACAAGTGCATCAATTGTTTATTGCAAACACCTGTATCTTATATTTGACCACCTACAGTACAGAGGCCTACTGTCACATTTATGTCTCTTTTATTACTTGTAAATATTGAACTTAGTCAACATAGGCATGTGTGGCATGTAGAGCAGCGCAATTCAGACTCTAGCCTTTACACATCATCATTGCTCAAATATTATGTTTGACATATATTTACTGAGTGCCTTAATAACATTAACATGTATGCATACTTAATCACATTAATTGAATGTAACCACTGAATGACTGAAGCTTTAAAAACTTGCACATTAGTGATAATTTAAAATGCTTACAGGCATTCATTATTTAGGTTTTTTTATTAACACATTAAGATGTATTTGTAAAAGTAAACATGCATTCGTAATTCATGTTCAGCATTATTTTTATATATGTGCATGCATATATAATCATTGATTCAAAATGCACATTCAGTCTTAGCTAACATTAGCCAACATAAAGGCCTTCATTTTAAAATGTATTTTGCTTGGATAGTGTGTTCTTTTTTGTGCCGGTGTGTTTCAAGGCTTCATTAGTTAGAGAAAAGGTGTATTGTTTTATGCATTAGTTTGCTGATGGTAAGGCCTGAGAAGAAAAATCTTGGCAAAAGACGTGAAGATCTAATGAGCAGACAAAGGTCCTCATTACGAGGCTGGTGGTCTTGAGACCTCCAGCCTCGCGGTGGTGGTCCAACCACCACATTAAGACCCTGGTGGTCACACTGCCAAAGTACCATCGCCTCTGCCAGGATCAGTGATCCCATTGGGCTGATGGTGGCAGAGGGTGGAATCCGCCTGCTGATTACGACCTGGTTCTCTGCTGGTACTACCGCCATGGAAAGGCTGTCAGAAAACAGCTGCAGGGGGCAACAGGGGAGCCGCTGCACTGCCCATGCACTTGGTGTACCCTGCAGGCGACAGCATTTACACCGGCTCGATTACGAGCCAGAGCCAATGCTGCCGCCTCGGTTTCCGCCAGTCAGCCTAGCGGGAAAGTCCTAATGGGTCCGACTGGGAGGTAGCCAGTAAGGACGGGTCATCGTGCCCGCCGAACTCCTAATCAGGCCCAAAGTCTCCTACCCATCACATACTAGAAAATGGGGATGTTCAAGGTTGCAGTAACTGTCTGAAGTCTGTGGGATGGGAAATTCAGGTGATGTTGCAATTGCACACAACAGAAAAGGAGCTGCTTGGCTCCTAGTGGGGAGGAAAGAGTTCCCATTGATGTGGAAGTTCTTGTTTGATTTAATTAATGTTTATGCTGTTAAAAGTTAAGACAGATTCCCTTAGACTTCGAGGGGTAGAGACCTCTCCGCTTCCTGTATTCTTACAAGTGTGAAGCTTCCTGGTAAACACTTAGACCCTCATTATGACATTGGTGGTAAATTCCACTTACCGCCATGCCGACTGCCATCAGCATACCGCCGCGGCGGCGGATTTCTGCCAACCATATAATGACACACACATACCAATCCGTCACTATACAGCCACACACGCAAGTCCGCCAGCCCAAAGGTCAGTGATAAACTGGTGGTATCCAAACCCACACCATTACGGCAACAGAACAACGCCCAATACATTATGACCCACAAATCACAGCAGCGGACATTAAATGGCAGTAAACCATTGGCGGTACATACCGCTGTTCTCAAAATACACACACACATACAAAACAACACCACATTGGTCAATTTAAATAACACACACCTGACACCTATACACACATCACACCCACACACCCACACCACTATAAAACACACACCCACATTACCCACAACCCTTTACGACTACAAACCATTGCCAACCGAGAGAGAGACAGCAAGTGCACCCACACAACCAGAGCCACATTCCACCATCACCTATACACCACCCATGCACCTCACAACACACACCCCAACACATCACCCTACATACCCTCAACCACACCACTCACACCACACTCAGGGCACCACAACGACACCCCAGGTTCTCTGAGGAGGAGCTAAGGGTCATGGTGGAAGAAATCATCCGGGTAGAGCCACAGCTATTTGGATCACAGGTGCAGCAAATATCCATTGCTAGGAAGATGGAGCTTTGGTGGAGGATCGTGGACAGGGTCAACGCTGTGGGACTGCTCCCCAGACCAAGGGATGACATCAGGAAGAGGTGGAACGACTTTCGGGTGAAAGTACGTTCCATAGCAGCAAGACACCAACTCGCTGTACAGAGGAGTGGCGGTGGACCCCCACCTCCTCCCCAACAACTAACAACATGGGAGGAGCAAATCTTGGCAATCATGCATCCTGAGGGCCTGGCAGGAGTAGCAGGAGGACTGGTAAGTCAATTACCTATTACTACCACCCCCCTACATGCCATTACATACCCCACCCTCAAACTCACCCTCACTCCCATCACTCCACCATCTCTCACACACCCCACCATCTCAACCCACTCATCCCAATGCCAAGCCCTGCATACAACACCAATGCACAGACACCCCTCACAGACCTGCATGGACACCTATCACATAGCATGCATACTAGAGAGAATCACCTAGCCCACCAAATAACAACTCACACAAGGAAAAGCTGCCAGGGCAAATCCAACCAAAGAGGGCAACACACCCATGCACAATATGTCACACACAGAAACAATAACACTTAATTTACATCCCAACAGGTAACCCAGCCAATGTCACCGGCAAAGAGGTGCCAGCAACATCCAGTCCCCCCACAGAAGAGGCCCACAGTAATGGTCGCCTGGACCTGGATGACCAACTTGGTCCATCAGGGACATTCCGGACAGTCGGTTACCCAGGCACACTCTCACACCACCACAGAGCCTCCCCCCTTAGGAAACACCACCACAGCACCCACCCAGTGGGCCCATACCTCTGTCCCCAGGACACGTCAGTAAGCAGTGTGTCCACCACTACAGGGACCACAGGCCACCCCACAAACACAGGACAATCAGGGACCTGGGGTCAGTGGCAGCGGGCACACAGTTCAGGGGACAGAGGCACAGGACAACAGGAAAGCTGGGAGGAGTGCTGTGAGACAGGGGGAGGACAGGCACAGGGAACTGACCCTCCAGGAGGCACTCACCGCCATCCTGGGAGCATACCAACATTCCCAGAATACGCTGGGCCAGATTCTGGACAAGTTGCAGGAAAACATGTGGCTGCAGGACGGACAGTACCTGGGGATCAGGGAGGACTTGACGGCCATCAACACCACCCTGGTCTCCATTGCAGGGTGCTGGAAGACATGGCCAACAGTATGAGGAAGGCAGTGGCACACCACGGGTCGCCTGAAACTAGCCAAACCACTGAACAGCCCTCCACCTCCGGTGCTGCTAGTGGACAAGAGCCCCTCCACAGGACCAACCGGCCACCAGCACCCCTCCCCCTGCAGAAGGAGCACCATCCCGCAAACGTTCCCTGCGACCTCGCCAGGAAATAAGATTCTCCTGATTGTCACCCTTGTGCATCACTCTGTCACCCTGTCCACCTTGAACTGCCATTGCTCCCCTTCTTATGCCCCCTTGGACAATGCGCCGGTGATACAAATAGACTGGACTCTAGCCTGGACTTTCCTCCATTATCACCCCAGCGCTTTGCACTACCCCTTCTTCTTCAGAGCACTGCAATAAACACACTTTGATAAAATACAATTGTGGTGTATGTCAAATGTTTGCGAAATGTATTTGTTTAACCAGGTTCAAACATTGTAATTCAACTGTACAGTAATGTTTACATTGGAAAGACCTGTAGTTGGCTGTACTGAACACACCAGGAGCAATAGTGGGGCACCAACATCTGCAAAAAGAGATGCCAAAGGGTAGAGTGAGTGGGCATAGAAGTAGAAATACACAGCCTGCCAGTGACAATGTCGCACATCAAACTGTCAATTATATGTGTATTTACACTGTCTTACCTGTGTCTCATTGGAAGTATTGACGAATAATTGCACTTCTGTTGTCCTCATCCTCATCCTCTGCCTCCTCATCTTCACTGTCCACAGGATCCACTGCTGCCACATGGCCATCTCCAGCCTCCTCCTCCTGCAGAAAAGGCTCCTGGCGACACAAGGCAAGGTTGTGCAACATACAACATGCCACGATGATCTGGCAGACCTTCTTGGGTGAGTAGCACAGGCATCCACCTGTTAGATGGAGGCAACAAAACCTGGCCTTCAGGAGGCCGAAGGTCCTCTCTATAATCCTTCTTGTTCGCCCATGTGCCTCATTATAACATTCCTCTGCCCTTGTCCTGGCATTTCTCACAGGGGTCAGTAGCCATGAGAGGTTGGGGCAACCAGAGTCACCTACAAGTATCGAGGGACAACTGTTAGCCACGCACTCACCCTTAGGGTCCACACCATACCCATACACCAACATCCACTGGGTGGGAACCATGGCTCACCTATTAGCCACACCCTGTGCCTCTGGAGTTGGGCCATCACAGTTGGGATGCTGCTATTCCTCAGGATAAAGGCATCATGCACAGACCCAGGATACTTTGCATTGACGTGGGAAATGTACTGGTCTGCCAGGCACACCATCTGGACATTCATGGAGTGAAAACTCTTTTGATTTCTGAACACTTTTCGCCGGAGGAGGTGTGGGAGAGGACAAATGCAATATGTGTTCCATCTATTGCCCCAATGATGTTGGGGATATGTCCCATTACATAAAAGTCAGCTTTCACTGTGGCCAAATCCTCCACTTGGGGGAAAACGATGTAGCTGCACATGTGTTTCATCAGGGCAGACAACACTCTGGTCAGCACTAGTGAGAACATTGGCTGTGACATTCCTGCTGCCAAGCCCACTCTCACTTGGAAGGAACCAGTTGCCAGGAAATGGAGCACTGATAGGACTTGCACAAGAGGGGGGATCCCAGTGGGGTGACGGATAGCAGATATTGGGTCAGGCTCCAATTGGGCACACAGCTCTGTGATTGTGGCCCTGTCAAGTCTATAGGTGAGGATAATGTGCCTGTCCTCCATTGTTGGCAAGTCCACCAGGGGTCTGTACACGGGGGATGTCTCCATCTCCTATTCATCCACAGCGGTTGCAATCTATGGGGAAAAAGAGTGAGCAGCTGGTCATTATCTCTACATTCCAATGACAACAGTTCAATGCATATTGTGATTGTAACATTATTTTGTTGGAGATGTCCAAATAGTGCATTTGTGTAATGTGACGCAGTTAGGATCCATGGCCTGCAACCCCCTTGAAATGGTGTCCACCTGTCCTGTATGGAGGGACAGGTGGAAATTAGGTAATTCCGCTGACATGCTCCGTTGCGGGAGGCGGTCGAGAACTGCAGTGCAACTCCTCATTGGTTATCATTGGGCCCTATGGGGTACAGTGGTCAATGGCGATGTACGCCAGTGGTGACGGTACACACCTCCGCGGACGTGACGGACATTTTCCATCTGTGCATTCACTTGCTACCTGACCTTCAACAGGAAAGGACCTACACTGCAAGTGCTGCTGTGACCTGTGTCTGGAACCGACAATGGCTCGTGTTACTGGGGAAAGGGCCCCTGCCTTCACCTTGGCGGAGATGGAGAGACTGGTGGATGGGGTCCTACCCCAGTACCAACTGCTGTATGGGCCTCCAGACCAACAGGTAAGTACACCGTGAGTACAATGCATGGGGCGTGAATGCATGGAGTGCTGTGTGTGAAGGCCTCATGTAGGGGGGGGTTGGTAGATGGGCCCTGGGCAGCGTACAGCATGTATAGTGGTCCATGTCTGTGCTAATGGGGATGGAAAGGGGCATGGTGGGCCATGAGTGTAACAGGCAGGACGGTCGGACTAATACCTTTCCCTGTGTCTATTTCCCTGCATGTCAGCGCCCATCAAAAGAAGGGTATATGGCATGCCATCGCCAAGGATGTGCGGACCCTGGGGGTCTACGGCAGGCAGAACACCCACTGTCAGAAATGATGGGAGGACCTGAGATGCTGGGCATGGAAGACGGCGGAGGCCCAGCTGGGGATGGCCTCCCAACGAGGAAGGGGTGCCCGTCGAACCTTGACCCCCCTGATGGCCCACATACTGGTGGTGGCCTATCCGGAGCTAGATGGGCGCTAGGGGGCATCACAGCAGCCACAAGGGGGTGAGTACAGTGGCCTAATTTACCACTTACGCCTGGTTGGCTGGTATCGGGGTGAGGGGTGTGGGCCCTGTGGGTGCCCCTAGGCCAGGCCTGGCATTGCAAAGTAGGTCCCATGTTGTGCAGGATTCAGATGTGAAAGTCCTCCAACCAAGCTAGTAGGCATCCACTACTGGGCAGGGGTCTGTGGGTCTCAGGTATGCTGCAATTTGCGTTAGAAGTCCCTATCCATGGGCTGGTGACTAGCATTTTGACTGGTAGTGCATTTCCTAATGCGTAGGGCTGTTCCCTGTGTGTGAGTGTGTTGTGTACGCCAAGGGTGGTGTTGGTGCCGCCATTGACCAAGTGTATCCTTTGTCTCTTCCCACCCTTTTTGTTTTGTCACCCTGTACTTATGTGCATTAGCATCATCTGGCCGAGGAGCAGAGGCACTGGCAATGGAGGGAGCTGCATCCTACAGGACCCAGGAGGCCGAATCCACTGGTACCCTACCAGTGGGATGGAGGGCGAGGGGAGGACCACGGCAGAGACTAGAGGGGACAGTTCGGACACAGATACCTCCTCCGATGGAAGCTCCCTGGTGGTGGCGGACACCTCGGTGCCCATCCCAGCTACAGGTACAGCCGCCACCCTGTACCAGCACCACCCTCCCAGCAGCCCCTCAGCGAGTTTCCCGTGCCCACTCACCTAGTAGGGTGGGCATCTCCTTCGCCCCAGGCACCCCAGGCCCTGCCCCAGTTAGCCCTGCTGCCCTGAGTGAGGAGGCTATTGACCTCCTGCGATCCATCTCTGTTGGGCAGTCAACCATTGTGAATGCCATCCAGGGGCTGGCAGCCCAAATGCAACAGTCCATTGCATTTCTGGAGGGCATTCACACTGGCTTGGCGGCCCAACAGAGATCAATCTTGGCTCTGGCCTCCTCTCTGATGGTAGCCATTGTCCCTGTTTCTCCCCTCCCCTCTCCAACTTCCCCTACTCAATCCCATTCCCCTCAACCCCAACCTATCCCAAGCACATAGACAGATGAGCAGGCACCCAGGGCAACACACAAGAGTGGACATGGCAAACACAAGCACCACACTTCATCCCAAAGGCACTCACACAAACAACATCCAGAATCAGACATACCAATATCCACTGCCTCCACTGTGTCCCCCTCCTCCTCATCAACCTCACTCCCAGTTGTGTCTACCCTCACAACTGTATGCACCACATCCTCATCCATTACCACCATCACCAGCACACCTATCAGTACACAACCCTCACTGGCAGTCACCACCCCCACATCCATTCACACGTCCCCTGTGTCCTCTCCCACTGTGTCTGTGCCCCCTCCTACCAAAGTACACAAACACAACGTGGAGAAGTATGGCACAATGGTCAGAGCTGCAGACCATGATGCAGAGATCTGGCCCTGGACCAGGGTTCAATTCCCACCTCAGCAGGTCTTGAGCTCAATTCCCTTGGACCAGATAATTCTCGCCTCAGTGCCTAATCTAATTAATGGGTCCCCCTCTGTAACTCTGGGCAATAGCTTGCTTAATCTCCACAACGGCCCAGACAGCACTTGGATGCCTGGCTTCACCCTGGGGGTTGCCAGGAGTGGGCGCTTCACAGGGAAAAGCCAGGCGGGGTTCCACAGCGGTATGTGTACAGCGCCTTGAGAGCCTAACGGGTGAGTAGTGCGCTGTACAAGTGCGAAGTTTTAAACACAAGCACTCAGACACCCAACAGCCATCCACCTCACAACAGCTTCCAGCCCATGCACCTGCACCCAAACACAGCAGACTGACATCTCCTACCACCACTCCCTCTTCCTCCACTCCCAAACCATCTCCCTCTTCCCACTCCAATGTCCATAAGAAGCTTTTCCTCGCCAACAGTGACCTCTTCCCTAGCCCTCCCCCAGTCCCTCACGCCAGGCCAGGGTGGTCAAAACCCAAGCAAGCACCTCAGCCACCCAGTCCACATGGACAGTAGTGTCCCCAGCTACTCCAGGTGGGAAAGGATCCCGGCCACCAGCCAGCCAGACGGAAAGGGTGCCTGCCTCAAGTGCTTCAAGGAAGGGCAAGGAGTCAGCCTCAACTGCAGGAAGGAAGGACAAGGAGTCAGCCCAGGCTGCAGGAAGGAAGGGCAAGGAGGCAGCCCAGGCTGCAGGAAGGAAGGGCAAGGAGGCAGCCCAGGCTGCAGGAAGGAAGGGAAAGGAGGCAGCCCCAGCTCCTGGAAGGAAGGGCAAGGAGGCAGCCCCAGCTGCAGGAAGGAAGGGCAAGGGGCCTGCAACAGCAGGCAGTAGAAGTGAGGGGCCTGGTGCTGGGACTCAGTCAGAGTTTCCACCACCAACCATGGAGGTGCAGCTGTCTGAGGCTGCAGGGGATGTGCTGGAGGCTCCCCCCACCACTGCCAACACCGCCACCAGCAGCAGCAGCCCCAGTGGGCAGCCATCCGAGGCTGCAGGGGATGGGCTGGTGCCTCCCCCCACCACTGCCAGCACCTCGACCACCAGCAGCAGCCCCAGTAGGCAGCCGTCCGAGGCTGCAGAGGATGGGCTGGAGCCTCCCCCACCACTGCCAGCTCCACCAGCAGCACCACCACTGCCACCACTGAGCAGCCATCACCGCCGGCGGACAGTGTGTAGTCCTGCATCCATGGGCTGTTGTGCAGCCTGGCCCCTGCAAATCTGTGAGAGACTGTGACCTTGCACCCCCCAAGATCTGCATCACAGGGCACGATGCCACCCCCAGAACCAGTGGAGAAGGCATCCCCTCACTGCATCCTCCCCAGGATGAAGCTCACAGGGCAGGATGCCCACTCCAGAACCAGTGGAGAAGCCATCCACTCACCCCATCCTCCCTAGGATGAAGCTCACTGGGCACGATACCCCCTCCAGAACCAGTGGAGAAGCCATCCACTCACCCCATCCTCCCAAGGATGAAGCTCACAGGACACGATGACCCCTCCAGAATCAGTGGGCAAGTCACCCACTTGAGAGACTGTGGCCTTGCACTCCCCAGGACAGAGTAATGGGCATGTTGCCCCCTCCAGAACATGTGGGCAAGTCACCAACTTGAGAGACTGTGGCCTTGCACTCCCCAGGACAGAGTGATGGGCATGTTACCCCCTCCAGGACCAGTGGCATTATAACATCTTCCGGCTGAGGTGCCTCCCCATTCCCTGTCCCCCTGAGGTGCCTGGCTATTTTCAACCTGATGCCTCTGCGGTGTTCTCTCCGTGTTGTTGCAGGAGTGAGGTGGGGCCTTGGACTTTGTGATGTGGCCCTGTGGCCCACGAACATTGAGGACTGGGCAGTGTCCGTTGATTTGTGATTATGTATATACTTTTTGATTTGGATGCACATATTACTACTATATTTATCTTATTACACTCTTTTTACTCTATTGTGGTTGTCCTTGCATTATTCCTGAGGGGTGCGGGGTGAATATGATAAGTTAGTGCATCTGCTTTTGTGTGTGGTGTTGGGGGTGGGGGTGTTGTGTGTGTGTGTCACTTTCTTTTTCCTCTCCCCGTCCCCTGTGTGCTAGGCGGCAGTACTCGCCGTGGGCAGCTTCGCCGGCGTTGGTGTTCGTAGTGGAGCAGAATGTAGAAGAGCATGGGGAACACATGTAACTCGGGCTCCATGGTGGCGTGGTTCTTACTTGAGTCTCCAGAGGCGAGTCGTTTCCCTTCTGTGCAGTGTTTCTGACAGGCTTTTTATGTCGTTGGTACCGCCCAGGAAAAGGTGGCGGATTGGTGTATCATTGTACAGTGGGCGGAACATTGTCTTCCTCCTGGCTGTAGGCGTTACCGCTGTGGTGCCTGGCGGTCGGTGTGTTAAAGTGGCTGTCTGTCTGAGTGGTTTCCGCCGTGGTCATAATTTCATACTTATTAACACCGGCCTGTTGGTGGTATTCCTGCCACTATATCACCCTCCGCCAGGGTTGTAATGGGGGCCTTATTCTATTTGCTGGAAGTTTCCTACTGAAGCCTTCACTATGCTGACACCATCTCGCATTTCCAATTTTCCCTAAGACTTCATTCAACCTATCCTCATTCGTGATTTAGAACTCTGACAAGATTATTTCAGAAGCATTTCATGTTTAGGAGAGAGCAGTGGTTTCTTTATGGAACACCTATTTCTAATTCTCAGTTCTGTACTTCTGTGGTTGTTATTGCTGTGTATCCTAATTGGACTGAATTTTTTGTGATATTTCAGCTTCCCCGCTGTAATCTTGTATCTTTTTAACATTTTTATCACATGCATAAATATTGGCTTCATTATTGATTGAAAATAAACCTATTTAACTTCAATTACCAACTCCTGGTCCTCATTGTGTGGCCAAATGGGATCATAGAAATCTAAATTGTTTATTATTGTTACTTTCCTCAATGTCTTAGTCAACTTAAAAAGATCCATCAGATGAGAAATTGCAAATCCTGCATGTTTTCAAATAGTAGCATGTCAAATTGATTAGTTATTGAGACAGAGGGAGTCATTGTGTCTGTATGAGAGCCCAGCCTTGCCTAAGCCCATTCCCAATCCTGAAGCCCATGTCACGATTCAGAGGAACAGAGGTATTGCAGAAATATGGAATAAAGTTGTGACAGCGGAGCTTGGAGTTTTAATAGGGTAGTGCGTTGCAATTGCTTAGTCTACCTTGTGGTATTTTCCTCAGATTGCATAGTGTGGTTCAGAGATGTTTTTAAGGTATTGTGTGGCTGTGAAGCACTTAATGCAAAGAAGTTGAAGTGGTTACCGGGCGTGATGTAGCCTAAGGTCCTGGGATAGAAATACATTATCAGTGTAGAAAGCACTGTGTTGTATGTGAAGTTTGGTGGTGTTAGTCGTGAGGTACCATCAGGTACACAATTGAGATAGGGACAAATACCTTAGTGTGGAAGTGAGAAGTGTTTGGTGTGGTGGATCTTTTTTGCGCAGGGGTAAAGCTACACCAGTCAAGGTGAATTCCCCACTGGTCGAGGTTTGCTCGAGTGTAAGTCAGCGTTGGCCAGAAAGTTTTGCTCCGGACCATTTCTTATGTGATTGAATACTATCAGTTCTTTAGAGAACCAGACAAAGGTGTTGAAATTTGCTTGGTATTCTTACTGTGCTTGTATTGCAATGTTTGCAAAGAATTGTAAAGGAAGGTGAGTCTCTGTGAGAAGTGAGCAAGACATCAAAGTGTGCTGCACTGTGATTTGATGGTTGGCGTTGGTGTTGCGCTGTTATTGGTTAATTACGTCATAGCATGCTTCACTTCTATTGGGTGTTAACAGTGAACAAGAGTTTTGGGTGAAAAGAAATTATTTCCCAGTTTAAATTTGGAATCCTATTTGTGATTGTTGACATTATTGTAGGAAAATAAAATTCTTTAAGGGTATACAAAATTTGATTAGGGGAGTTGTGAGAATATCTGTTCAGTAGACAGAAGAGGCACCACCCAAAAATACTCCTGATCATTATTTAGCCATAAATGTAGGGCTTCACACATGTATTTGGCTGAGCCAATAGCATAAGATTGCAGAGAAGGAAAGTTCATTGATGTTTTCACGCTATGGCATATTTAATTTGAGAAAACTTGAGAAGGGCATTGTACGAAATTAATCCACCTCCTAGACCTGCACAGTTTGAAGCACCTAATGCATGGGAGCACACAGCTCATGCTAGGCAAAGAGAAAGATATCAAGAAAGAATTTGAAAGGAAGTGCGTAGCTGTGCTGATGGTAGATGGGATGCAGAACAGAAGCAGTGGAGGACAGATATGATAGAGGAGCTAGATTGTACCTGGCAAAGACGAGTGAAAAATCTGAGAAAAAGAAAGGGAAGAAAAAGGCAGAAAAGACAGGAAACCCAGAGAGCTCAGGAGAAGACAGTTATAGAGATCCTAGCAATGATCTTCTAGATGTGTTATCAGCAGGTCCACCTCCACATAATGTGGCCCAAATGGAAGAAACAAATTGTGCAGTTGCCAGTGTAGATACAGGAATAGCTACCACACCAGTAAATACGAGTAAGAACCTGACAGGAGAAGGGTTCAGGGATTAGCGTCCCTGTTAACTCCACCACTCCCAACCCCCCATATGCAATTGCTGTACCAGTCACTATTGGTCCCATAGTTCCTTTGTATAAACCCAATTCAGGAGGAACCATGACACATACTTTGACAGTCCCTGCCAGAGGAGGTATGTCAGCTAATACTCCTGTGGCCCCAGGAATGGGAGGAACTTCTGTGGTTCTGACTCAAGTGAATACCCCTTGTGTTGTCTCTCCAATATCTGCTACAAATCACATAGGACTTACTCCAGTAGGAGAGACCACCCCAAGATCGCAATATTGTAACATTTCTATTTAGAATTTACCTCAGGGTGTCATCAACAGTAGTCCCAGCGAAAAGATAGAGTCCAGTACCTCTGGTAGAGAATGGTATTAGTTCCCAAGCACAAGATGATTTGATTAGATTCTTGTAATTGGACGTTACCTGTCCCTGGAAACTTTGTGTAATTGTCTGGAGGGATACACAGATACGTTGCACTGGGATTGTGACAAAACTGAGTGATTTTGATTTCTGTCCAGATGTTTTAGATGCGTTGTGAGTGTGTTGTATGTTTTAATAGTCTATTAAGAGTTCTGGTTTGTTTTAATACAGTTCTTGGTCTTCTGTCCCGGGTAACCTCTTTTCCTTTTTATTCCTTTACAGGTAACCGCTTTCCTGCTTCTCAGCTCCCACGTCGCCAGAGAAAAAGAGGGAGAGAAGAAAACAAGAAGTCTCTATCAGGTATGTATGTTTACTATCCTCTTCAGGTCTTCTTTTACTATTATTTCTTTTCTTTGATATTGTGCACTTTAAGGAGGAAGTGCTATTTTTAGTGTGGGGGGGTTAATAAAGAACAATAGCCAGCGGTGTCCCTTCTTTCTTGGTGTCCTTAAAACAAAACAGTGCTCCCCTCAGATAAGTGAG
Organism: Pleurodeles waltl; assembly: GCF_031143425.1. Classification (NCBI taxonomy): domain Eukaryota; kingdom Metazoa; phylum Chordata; class Amphibia; order Caudata; family Salamandridae; genus Pleurodeles; species Pleurodeles waltl. The sequence continues at coordinate 972,688,293 of NC_090447.1, forward strand.
TCATAACATGCATGCATGTTAGAATTCCGTTTTATTATTCTCCTTTCTTTCTTTTATTGTGCTCTTATCTCCTGCTTATGTCGGAACATTGACCTAACAGGCAATCAATCATAATAGTGGTCCAGCTTATTAATTAAGGAATTAGTGCCCCCCTCAGATAGGTGTACTTGGTGTTTTGTGGTAGTTTTGTAGAGGTCCTAGCCCTCCCACATGCTATAGGTGTGTTTGCCCGTGACCCATATGACCTCCCCGCTACACTTCTGCAAACCCCAGCAAGTCACAACATGAACCGTATACACGGTCCCGTACCTGGGAGAGCCATGTCCCTTTGGCGATGTCGCTGGGTCTTCCAGTCGCTCCCTTCTCTCCTGGTGGGTCTGGGTTCTTCCTTCTTCCGTCACATGGTAAACCGGCCATCTTCTGGATCTCCTCTGGCTTCTCGGTTGTTCCCTGTACTTCCTTGTCGGTTCTTTCTGTGTTGCTCCTGCTCCTCTTCTTCCGGGGTCCCAACCCACGCCTTCTCACTTCCTGCTTCTTCTCTCTCACTGGACGCATGACTCCTCCCTCCGGCAGCACGCTCCATCGTCCTTGATGGATGTTCACTTCCCAAGTCCCCCAGGGGACTCATGGATCCCCCCTGTGTTTCCTATCTTCTGTGCCCTGGCACAATTCTACAATTGGTCCCCGAGAGAAAGTGAAGGTTCAGGATCAGGCAGAGAAACTATTCAGTCCCCGTGGGGGAAAATGTGGTGGATGTGGTCAAGCTAAAGCTAAAGTTGGACAAGATGATACAAGGTGACCTTGATCTTTCCCGATTTAATACCTATCAAGTGAATTAACTTGTATTATTGTGTAACAACATTACTAAAACTGCAGGACAAGCGATAAATTGTCTGAATTGGTCCAAATTTATGAGATAGATCTAAATTGAACAATGTAATTGCAGAAAAGCTAACGTGTGTTTTCATGAGAATGATATTTGCAGTATAAGAAGCTCAGGAATGAAAAAGCAAATTAAGACATTAAATGGTAGCATACTGAAATGGAGTGAGTTGGATAAGAGGGAAAGCAGATGGAAGAAAAAGAAAAAACAAAAGAATACAAAGAAAGAGCTTTCTCTGCCTTTACAGGATGGAGAGGGTACTTCAACTTTTCCACTGAAGGAAGTGCCTAGTGGAGGTTATCTTCTTGTGCCTTGGAGTAGGAGTGATCTTGCGTCACTCACTAAGGATTTTCCAAAACTGGGATGAAAACCAGTAGAATAGTATAAACAGGTTGAGCAATCTGTGAAGATTTCACAAGTCGTGTGCGTGGATTTAAATACCTTCTTTGACACTGTGGTACCAGTGATTTGTGAGCAGAATGTAAAGTGGCTGTGGAGTGACCAGAAGGGGAGCTACAGAGAAATCTGATAACAAATGCTCCTTCACCATTGGTAATGAAAAAGTATAATCTTCTTGAAAGGGAAAATGCCAGCTAACAACATTGATTGAGCTAAGATTGGCAGGATGACTCAAGCACCCAAAGAGTGCACGCTTACTATGAAAGATTGAAGCAGGTGTTTAGGCAGCACAGTGGAATGGAGACTCTTGAAGCTAAAGATATGGGACATTGTGTGTCCTGCTTTGTGATGGGATTGAGACCTGAGATTAGACTGATGATTCAACAGCATTTGATTTGTTGGCAGAATAAATCCGATGATGAGATCCTGAGGTGCAAAATATTGTAGTGATGAATTGTAAATGAAGCGAAAGCGATTGAAAGAGAAGTCAATGGCAGCACAAATGAAAGCAGCACAGAGAGGAAGTCAGAGTCAAACTTTTGTAGGGAATGGTGGTTCAATGCAAGGATTGTATCAAGAGGGAGTTCCTGTGATGGAAAGTGGATATTGGTTCCTGCAACACGCTAGAGGTCATAGTGTTTCAATTGACCTCAGGTCAAGTGCCTAGCTCCGGATCGGCCACCGCCAGTATGCGGTCTGGGTCTTTTCAGGAATATATACTGGTCTCATAAAAGGAGTTGATCCTGATGGCATGAAAGTAAAACCCAATGTTGAGTATCCTAAAACCCCATAAAGCAATCTGACCCTTGAAACAATTGCTGGAATTACTCCTGTGATTGAGTCAATGATAAAACAAGGCATTTTAAAGAAGTTAATGGGGTGTCCATGTAATTCACCCATTATTGGCTTACAAAAGCCTAAGAGTAAATATTGCATAGTGCAGAACCTGAGAAAGATTAATAACCTTCTTATTCCCTGTTGTCCTGTGGTACCAAATCCAGCTGTGGTTTTGTTTCAAATTCCATGTGAGGCAGAGTGGTTTACTGTCATCAATCTATGTCAGGCATTTTTCTCTGTTCCCTTGAATGAGGACAGCTAGTATCTCTTCGCTTTTCAGGTCCAGAACCGTGTTTTGCCATGTTGCCGAGTCCCACAATGGTATATAGAGAGTCCCTCTTTTTTTAACCAGATCCTCAAAAAACATCTTGATGCCCTAATCATGCCCTATAATTCTAACTTAATTCAGTAGATTGACAACCTGTTAGTGGCATCTGATAATCATGAAGCTTGAAAACTAGGCACCATTGTATTATTGAAACACTTAGCTGAGAACGGACATAAAGGCCCTCTTTACAACCCAACAGCCAGGCGGAAGACAATGTACTGCTCACAGTATTACAACAGGCCTATCCACCACCTTTTCCAGGGTGGTACCAACGACATCAAAAGCACAGTGGAAACAGTACACAGAAGGCAAAGGACTCACTTCTGGAGACTCAAGAAAGAACCACAAAGCCATGAAGCACGAGTTGCACATCTTCCCCATGCTTGTATACCTCTCATGCACTACGAACAGCAATGCCGGCGAAGACAACCATGGTGAGTACTGCCGCCTATCACACAAGGGAGGGGGAGGAAAAAGAGAGTGGCACACACACGCAACATGCAACACCCCCACCCCCAACACCATACACACAAACAGATGCAGTAACATTACATATACACCCCGTACCCCTCAGGAACAATGCAAGGACAAAAGGAATTGATTAAAGTGGGTGTAATAACATAAAATACTAGAAAATCATGCTTCAAACTCAAAACAGTATATACATATATACAAATGGAGGGACACTGCCCAGTCCTCAATGTCCGTGGGCCAGAGGGCCACATCACATAGTCCAAGGCCCTACTTGACTCCTGCAACAACATGGAGAGAAGACTGCAGGGGCATCAGGTTGAAAATACACAGGCACCTCAGGGGGACAGGGAACTGGGGCACCTCAGCCGGAAGATGGTGCAACACCACTGGTCTTGGAGGGGGCTACATGCCCTGTGCGATGTCCTGGGGAGTGCAAAGCCACAGTCTCTCTATTGGGTGGTTTGCCCACCGCTTGGTCCTGGGAAGTGCAAAGCCACAGTCTCTCTAGTGGGTGGTTTGCCCACTGCTTGGTCCTGGGGAGTGCAAGGCCACAGTCTCTCTAGTGGGTGGTTTGCCCACTGCTTGGTCCTGGGGGTTGCAAAGCCACAGTCTCTCTAGTGGGTGGTTTGCCCACTGCTTGGTCCTGGGGAGTGCAAAGCCACAGTCGCTCTAGTGGATGGCTTCTCCACTGGTTCTGGAGGGGGCCTTGTGCCCAGTGTGCTTCATCCTGGCAAGGAGTGGGTGAGTGGTTGGCTTCTCCACTGGTTCTGGAGGGGGCCTTGTGCCCTGTGATGCAGCACTTGGGGAGTGCAAAGTCACAGTCTCTCACCTGGGTGTCACACCTACAGGATTTGCAGGGTCCAGGATGCACTACAGCCCATGGAGGCAGGACTACACACTGCCCGCCGGCGGTGACGGCTGCTCAGTAGTGGCAGTGCTGGTGTCGGGGATGCCAGTAGTGGGGGGAGATTTCATCCCTTCCCCTGCAGCTTCAGATGGCAGCCCACTGGGGCTGCTGTTGCTGCTGGCCGTGGTGCTGGTGGCAGTGCAGGCTGTGGTGGGGGAAGGCTCCAGCCCTTCCCCTGCAGCCTCCAATGGCTGCACACTGGGGCTGCTGCTGCTGGCAGTGGTGCTGGTGGCGGTGCTGGTGTCGGGGATGCCAGGGGTGGGGGAGGCTCCAGCCCTTCCCCCGCAGCCTCGGACGGCTGAACCACCATGGTTGGTGGTGGGAGCTCAGAATCAGTCCCAGCACCAGGCCTCCTGTCCTTCCTGCCTACAGATGCAGGCCCCTTGCCCATCCCCTTGGCAGCTGGTGGTGCCTCCTTGCCCTTCCCTTTGGTAGCTGGTGGTGCCTCCTTGCCCTTCCCCTTGGCAGCTGGTGGTGCCTCCTTGCCCTTCTCCTTGGCAGCTGGTGATGCATCCTTGCCCTTCCCCTTGGCAGCTGGTGGTGCCTCCTTGCCCTTCCCCTTGGCAGCTGGTGGTGCCTCCTTGCCCTTCCCCTTGGCAGTTGGTGCAGGCACACTGTCAGTGCTGTTGGCTGGTTCCCTGGAGCTCTCCCACCTGCAGTAGCTGCCGACACTACTGTGGCCGTGGACTAGGTGGCTGAGGTGCTCGCCTGGGTTCTGACCACCCTGGCCCGACATGAAGGACGGGGGGGAGGAGTAGGGAAGAGGTCAACGGCGGAGAGGAAAAGCTTCTTAGGGACACTGGGGCTGGAAGAGGGTGAAAGTTTGGGCGTGGAGGAAGAGGGAGTGGTTGTTGAAGGTGTATGTCTGTTGTGTTTGGGTGCAGGTGCATGGGCTGGATGCTGTTGTGAGGTGGATGGCTGTTGGGTGTCTGAGTGCTTGCGTTTGTGTACTTTGGGAGGAGGGGGCACAGACACAGTGGGAGAGGACACAGGGGACGTGTGCATGGATGTGGGGGTGGTGACTGCCAGTGAGGGGTGTGTAGTGATAGGCGTGATGGTGATGGGGGTAGTGGATGAGGATGTAGTGCATGCAGGTGTGAGTGGAGACGCTACTGGGAGGGTGGTGGGCGAGGAGGAGGAGGGGGACACAGTGGAGGCAGTAGATGTTGGTATGTGTGCATCTGGATGGTGTTTGTGTGAGTGCCTGTGGGATGATGTGTGGTGCTTGTGTTTGCCTGAGCCACTCCTGTGTGTTGTCTTGGGTGCATGCCGGTCTGAATGTGTGCTTGGGATAGGTTGGGGTTGAGGAGAATGGGACTGGGTAGAGGAAGTTGGAGGGGGGAGGCTAGAGACAGGGACAATGGCTGCCATCAGGGGGGGGGCAGAGCCTGGATTGATCTCTGTTGGGGTGCCATGCCACAATTAATGCTCTCCAGGAATGCATTAGTGTGTTGCAAATGGGCTGCCAGCCCCTGGATGGCATTCACTATGGTTGACTGCCCAACAGAGATGGATCGCAGGAGGTCAATAGCCTCCTCACTCAGGGCAGCAGGGCTAACTGGGGCAGGGCCTGAGGTGCCTGGGGTGAAGGAGATGCCCACCCTCCTGGGTGAGCGGGCACGGGAAACTCGCTGAGGGGCTTCTGGGAGGGCGGTACTGGTACGGGGTGGCAGCTGTATCTGTAGTTGGGGTGGGCACAGAGGTGTCCGCCACCAGCAGGGAGCTTCCATCGGAGGAGGTATCACTGTCAGAACTGTCCCCTCCTGTCTCCGCCACAGTGCTCCTCTCACCCTCCATCCCACTGGTGCCCTCCCCGTTGGTGGATTCGGCCTCCTGGGTCCTGTGGGATGCAGCTCCCTCTGTCGCTGGTGCCTCTGCTCCTCTGCCAGACGATGCTAATGCACATAAGGACAGGGTGACAAAACAAAAAGGGGGGGAAGAGACAGAGGATACACTTGGTCAATGGCAGCAACAACACCACTATTGGCGTAAACAACACACACACACACACACACACATGGAACAGCCCTACGCACTAGGCAAAGCACTACCAGTCACAATGCTAGTCACCAGCCCATGGACAGGAATACCTAACGCCAGTAGCAGCATACCTGACACTCGCAGACCTCTGCCCAGTAGTGGATGCCTACTAGCTTGGTAGGAGGTGGTGTTCATCAGCCCCTTCCCAACATGAGACCTACTCTGCAATGTCCGGCCTGGCCTAGGGGCATCCACAGGCCCACATCCCCCACCCTGAGACCACCCCACCACGCGCAAGTAGTATATTGGGAAACTGTACTCACCCCCTTGTGGCTGCTGTGATGCCCTCAAGTGCCCTCAAGTGCCTTCCTCGTTGGGGGGCCATCACCAGCTGGGCCCCCGCTGTCTTCCTTGCCCAGCATCTCAGGTCCTCCCACCGTTTCTGACAGTGGGTGCTCCACCTGCCGTAGACCCCCAGGGTCCGCACGTGCTTGGCGATGGCACGCCATATACCCTTTTTCTGATGGGCGCTGACGTGCAGAAAAGGAAACATAGAAAAAGGTATCAGTCATACAGTCCGGCCTGTTACACTCATGGCCCACCAAAGCCCTCACATCCCCTTACGCACAGACATTGCCCACCATGCATGCAGAACGCTGCCCAGAACCCTTCCACCAACCCCCACAACACGAGGCCCTCACACACAGCACTCCATGCATCCATGCCCCTTGCATTGTGCTCACAGTGTACTCACCTGTTGGTCTGGAGGCACATACAGCAGTGGGTACAGTGGTAGGACCTCAACCACCATTCTCTCCAACTCTGCAGCGGTGAAGGCAGGGGCCCTTTCCCCAGTGACACGAGCCATGGTCCGTTCCAGACACAGGTCACAGCAGCACTACCAGTGTAGGTCCTCTCCTGTTGAAGGTCAGGTAGCAAGTGAGTGAACAGATAGAAAATGGCGGTCACGTTAGCGGCGGTGCGTACCGTAACTGCCAGCATACATCACCATTGGCCACTTTAACCCATAGGGCCCAATGACAACCAATGAGGAGTTGCACGGCGGTACTCGACCACCTCCCGTGGCGGCGCACAACGTCAGTGGCATTACATCATTTCCACATGTCCATCCACACAGGACAGGCGGATCCCATTTCAGGGGGGGACAGGCCATGGCACTTAACTGCGTCACAGTACACATAGGCACTGTTTGGGCCTATCCAACAACATACTGTTACAGTCACAACATGCAATGCAGTGTATGTTTGGAAATATGGTATACTGACCAGCTGCTCCCCGTTTTGCCCCCTAGATTACAACCGCTGCTGATGAATAGGAGATGGAGACATCCCCCGTGTACAGACCCCTGGGGGTCTTGGCAACAATGGAGGACAGGCACATCATCCTCACCTATAGACTGGGCAGGGCCACAATCACAGAGCTGTGTACCCAATTGGAGCCTGACCTGTTATCTGCTATCCTTAAGCCCACTAGGATCCCTCCTCTTGTGCAAGTCCTATCTGTGCTCCATTTCTTGGCAACTGGCTCATTCCAAGTGACAGTGGGCATGGCAGCAGGAATGTCTCCAGCCAATGTTTTCAATAGTGCTGACCAGAGTGTTGTCTGCCCTGATTAAACACATGTGCAGCCACATTGTTTTCCCCCAGGTGGAGGATTTGGCCAAAGTGAAAGCTGACTTCTATGCAATGGGACTTATCCCCAACATCACTGGGGCTATTGATGGTACACATATTGCATTTGTCCCCCCCCCCGGGGAAAAGAACAAGTCTTCAGAAATCGAAAGAGCTTTCACTCCATGAATGTGCAGATAGTGTGCCTGGCGGACCAGTACATCTCCCATGTCATTGCAAAGTATCCTGGCTCTGTGCATGATGCCTATATCCTGAGGAATAGCAGCATCCCATATGTGATGGCTCAACTCCAGAGGCACCGGGTGTGGCTAATAGGTGAGCCCTGGTTCCCACCCAGTGGATGTTGGTGTATGGGTATGGTGTGGGCCCTAAGGGTTAGTGTGTGGCTAACAGCTGTCCCTCGATATTTGAAGGTGACTCTGGTTACCCCAACCTCTCATGGCTGCTGACCCCTATGAGGAATTCGAGGACAAGGGCAGAGGAACGTTACAATGATGCACATGGGCGAACAAGGAGAATAATAGAGAGGACATTCGGCCTCCTGAAGGCCAAGTTTCGTTGCCTCCATCTAACAGGTGGATCCCTGTACTACTCACCCAAGAAGGTGTGCCATATAATACTGGCATGCTTCATGTTGCATAACCTTGCCTTGAGACGCCAGTGCCTTTTCTGCAGGAGGATGAGGCTGGAGATGGGTGTGTGTCAATAGTGGACCCTGTGGACAGTGAAGATGAGGAGGCAGAGGATGAGGATGAGGACAACAGAACAGCTATTATACGACAGTACTTCCAGTGACACACAGGTAAGACACTGTAACTTCACTTTGCATTGACAGTTTTGTATTTGACATCGTACATGGCAGGCAGATTCTCCCAGTTCTATGGCCACTTACTGTACCCTTTGGCATCTCTATTTTCAGATATCTCTGCCCCAATCTGGCACCTGGTTTGTTGACTGCAGCTAACTAAATGTCATTCATATACATACATTATTGTACCGTTGTATTGCAGTGTTTAAACCTTGTTAAACAAATACATAGTTAAATCATTTGATATACTCCATACCTGTATTTTTTCAAAGGGTGTTTATTTAAGTGCTAATAAGTAGAGGGGTATGTGCAGTGGGCTGGTGTGATGGTGGAGGAAAGTCCAGGATAGAGTCCAGTCTATTTGTATCACGGGCGCATTGTCCAAGGGGGCATAGGAAGGGGAGCAATGGCAGTTCAAGGTGGACAGGGTGACAGAGTGGTACACAATGATGACAATCAGGAGAGTCTTATTTCCTGGCGGGGTTCTTGGCAATGTTCTCTGGCTTCTGCCTGGATCGCAAGGACCGTTTGCGGGGTGGTTCTCCTTCTGCAGGGGGTGGGGTGCTGGTGGGCTGTTGTTCCTGTGGCGGGGCCTCCTATCCACTAGCGGCAGTGGAGGAGGATGGCTGTTCATTGGTGTGGCTAGTGTCAGGGGCCCGGTGGTGGGCCACTGCCTCCCTCATGGTGTTGGCCATGTCTGCCAGCACCCCTGAAATGGTGACCAGGGTGGTGTGGATGTCCTTCAGGTCCTCCCTGATCCCCAGGTACACCCGCTGGGTCTCCTGCAACTTGTACAGCATCTTGCACATCGTCTCCTGGGAATGGTGGTATGCTCCCAGGATGTTGGTGAGTGCCTCGTGGAGAGCCAGTTCCCTGGGCCGGTGTTCCCCCTGTCGCACAGCAGTCCTCCCAGCTTCCCTGTTGTCCGGTGCCTCTGTCCCCTGAACCATGTGCCCACTGCCACTGACCCCAGGTCCCTGATCGTCCTGTGTATGTGGGGTTGCCTGTGGTCCCTGTAGTGGTGGACACACTGCTGATTGACGTGTCCTGGGGACAGAGGTATGGGCCTACTGGGTGGGTGCTGTGGTTGTGTTTCCTGAGGGGGGAGGCTCTGTGATGGTATGGGACTGTGCCTGGGTAACTGACTGTCCAGAGATCCCTGATGGGCCAGGTTGCCATCCAGATCCCGGGAACCAGAGGTGCTGTCATCACTGTGGGCCTCTTCTGTGGGGGTGCTGGATGTTGCTGGCACCTCCTCTCCGGTGACATTGGGTGGGGGACCCTGTGGGGATGTAAATACAGTGTTATTGTTTCTGCGTGTGACATCTTGTGCATGGGTGTGTTGTCCTGTATGGTTGTGATTGCCCTGCCAGCTTTGCCTTGTGTGAGTAATGATTTTGTGGGCTATGTGATTCTCTCTAATGTGCATGCTTTAGTGATAGGTGTCTATCCAGGGTTGTGAGTGATGTCCATGCATTGGTGGTGCATGTAGGGCTTGGTATTGGGATGGGTGGGTTGTGATGGTGGGGTGTATGTGAGGTGGTTGAGTGATGGGGGTGAGGGTAGGGGTGGGGGTGTGTGATGGCATGCAGGTAGGGGGGTGATAGTAATAGAGATTTGACTTACCAGAGTCCAGTCCTCCTGCTACTTCTGCCAGGCCCTCAGGATGCAGAATTGCCAAGACTTGCTCCTCCCATGTTGTCAGTTGTGGGAGGAGGTGGGGGGTCCACCGCCAGTCCTCTGTACAGCTATCTGGTGTCTTGCTACCACAGAACGCACCTTCCCCCATAGGTCGTTCCATCTCTTCCTGATGTCATCCCTTGTTCTTGGGTGCTGTCTCACGTTGTTGACCCTGTCCACGATTATCCGCCATAGCTCCATCTTCCTAGCAATGGATGTCTGCTGCACCTGAGATCCGAATAGCTTTGACTCTACCCGGATGATTTCCAACACCATGACCCTTAGCTCCTCCTCTGAGAACCTGGGGTGTCTTTGTGGTGTCATGGGTGTAGTGTGTGTGGTGTGTGTGAGGGTGTGTGGGGTGATGTGTTGGGGTGTGTGCTGTAAGGTGCTTGGATGGTGTATGGGTGATGGTGTTTTGTGGCTCTGGTTCTGTGGGTGCTCTTAGTGTGTCTCTCTCAGATGTCAATTTTTTGGAGTCGTAAGGGTTGTGGGTATAATGTGGGTGTGTATTTTATAGTGGTGTGGGTGTGTGAGTGTGGTGTGTGTATGTGTGTCAGGTGTGTGTAGTTTGAATTGTCCAATATAGTGTTGTTTTGTTAGTGTGTGTGTATTTTGAGCGCAGCAGTATGTACCGCCAATGGTTTACCGCAGTTGAATGTCCGCAACGATGATTCATGGGTCATAATGCTGTGGGCATAGTTCTGTTGGCATAACGGTGTGGGTTTGGATACTGCCAGTTTATCACTGACCTTTGGGCTGGCGGACTTGTGTGTGTGTCTGTATAGTGACGGATTGCTATGTGTGGGTCATAATATGGGTAGCAGTAAACCGTCACAGCGGCGGTATGTTGGCAGCAGTCAGCATGGCGGTAAGCGGGACGTACCGCCAATCTCATAATGAGGGCCAAAGTGTCCTGAGTAAGTTGCAGTATGGTCAGACAAAAAATTCTGTAGCTTGGATATCACATTGAGAAAAGAGCCAAGAAGGTCACAGGAAAGAATATTGGTGATTCTTAAAATGAATCCGCCAACCACAAAAATAGAAGTCACAATGTTTTTGGGAATGGTGGGCTACTGTCGCCAGTAGATACTTAACTTTTTTAATACTGGCCAAACCTTTACAGAAGCTAATACACAAGGAAGTGTCTGATCTGATACCATGGGTTAATGCCTGCTTGGTTGCCTTCCTAGAGCTGAGAGAAAGTCTCTGTCATCTCCTGGCAGTAGGGATGTCTCATTACAATACAGCTTTTACTCTTTTCTGCAGTGAGAGAAAGGGCTGTACTCTCTCAGTGCTTACACAGATGCATGGATATGCGAGACACCCTGTGGCATATTTCTCTGCTACTGTAGCTGCAGATCTGTGCAGATGTCTTAAAGCTGTGGCAGCAATTGGTGTCAGCATAGAACGATGTAAGAGTATTGTGATGAGACATCCTTTGACTGTTTTGTGCCACATTCAGTTAAGATATTGCTGACACATACTCACACTAAACATCTTACAAACAGCCACTTGATAAAGTATGAACAGATTATACTGGCAGCAGATAACATCACCCTTAAGAGGTGTGCTTCTTTAAATCCTGCGACCCTCATGCTACTTCCAAAGAATGAAAGTGATGATGGGGAGGTTGAGTCTGATTGTCTCAATGTCACTGTGCTATGCACCAAGCTGAGACCAGATATATGGGATGTGCCACTGGTAGAGTCTGATTGCATACCGTTGGTGGATGGGTCTTGTCAAAGAGACATTGAGGGAAACTTGAGAGCTTCTTATGCAGTCTGTACAGTTTCAAGAGTAGTCAATGTTTTCTGGCTTTGAGGGTGTGTGTTCTCTGCACAACTGGCTGAATTGGTATCTCTTACTAGAACTTGCTGTGTATCTGACCAGCTGACAGTGAGTATGGGGTCTATTTACAAGAATAGTGGAGCAGGGCAGCGCAGCAAGCAACCTTGGTGCACTGCCCTGCGCCACAGGGAAAGGGCAGGAAAGCCCCGTATTTTAAAAATATGGTGCATTTCTGAACTTTTCCCCTGTGCTGGCGCCATTTTGGCTGCCTAGCACCAGCGCAGGCACCTTTGCACCATGGTGCAAGGGTACCTCTGTTGCATGCAGAGTTGTTTTTGTGCAAGAAGGTGCACCTTACTGCACAGAAACAATCCATGGAGGAGTTTTCCTTTATCTGTGTGTGCTGCAAAATAACCATGTTTATTATTGTTTTATTTTTCAAGGGGGCGTGGTCATGGCGGATGACAGGCAGGGAGGGGGAGTGGTGTGCAATCTCCTCAGTGCGCATATGGGTTTGGCCGGCTGTCTCAGGACGGCAAAACCCACATGCGCACTGAGCTCTCTCCAACCCGAACTGTGTTGCCGGGTCGGGGACAGCAGGCACAGGCTCCCAGTCTGCCTGGGAGTGCAAAGCCAGGGCACCAAGGCCAATTCTGATGCTGCTTTCATACTGCCAGCAGCATGAGAGCAGAGTTAGGATTGGCCGCAGGGCAGGCTGGGAGCCTGTGCCTATAGTGAGTGGAGCCAGAAGAGCGGCGATGCGGTGGGTGTCAGGTACGTTTTTTTTATTTCTGTTTTTCTTGTCTTTTTGTTTTGTGCCCCGCCCCGCCACTTTGCCCCAACAGCAGCAGCCCCTGGTACGACATAACAGTTCCTTGCATCCATTGTGTCAACATATCCATAAAGCAATTTAAAATAGACATTTGAAGAATAATCTTCATCTAGATGCATCTACATGTAAAACTTTATAATCTTGTGCGTCCAAGCTGTTTTCTATAGATCTCAGGTTCTCAGGGTTAACACTAGACTTAAGCTCAACTACTGTGGAAGATGTGGGTGAAGATAAAACTACAAAGACAATGATTATTACTACAACTGTGTGCAATTAAATTATATACACAATCTTTGTGAGACTTCCTTAGACCTACTCCGTCTTCTTTTGAATAACACCCTTACGCTCCTTCTGCTGTCTCTGTCCTGGGGACTATTCTTAATTATTTTAAACAATGTCCTTGTTTATTATTTACAAATCAAAATTCAGTTCAAATTATCGTGTCAATAGTCTTTCAAATAAGTTTGTTCAATGAGAGTGCAAGTTCAAACCCAGTACACTTGTAACTCAATTTTAGGGAGGCTCTACAGAGATCTCATTTTCATCTTTCAGATCACAAGTTTCCCTCTCACTTTTGTTATCAGCAAAATATGTTCATTCAGGGGATGAGTACCTCCGACATGGCACTCTAGCTCTTTTTGATCTCCTGAGTACTCGGGTCAGATTCCTCAGTATCCTCCAAAACAGAACTCAATCCTTGTTCCTTAGGCAATCTTTTTGCTCTCTTTCTTGCCTCCTCGACCAACAGTCCTCAGTCTCTACTCACTGTGACACATCACTAGGCCCTTAGTCAGGGTCTGAGTCTGTCTCAGGTAGTGGTTCAAGCCTAGATTCCTCAAATGTCAGTTCATCAAGACCCCCTCAGACTGCAGATGTGCTGTCTCAGGCTCTTGCTGAGTCTCAGTACTCTGTGCATCATCTTCTTGCTGACTGTCAGTAGTGGGTTGCACTTCTGGAAGGGGTACTCTGACTTCATCAAGAGGACACTCCACTCTACGTGTGTGGGCTGCCAGGTGGGAAGAACCCCACACTTAACAGCAGTGTTCGGAACTAGGATAACCTGGTACAGTCCTCACCACCTAGGCTCCAGACACAATTTCCAAACATGTTTATTCACCAAGACCCTGTTGCCAGGACTGAGGTCATGGCACTGACCCAGACGTAGAGAGGCAACAACAATTTCAACCTGGCAGGACACACAATAGTGGTATATAAGTAATTGAATGCACACCATCAATTAACATTGTGAATACTTTACTAATGCTCAATGGCAAAGTTTTTAGTGTGCCACCCTGGTGCACATTCTGCCCAAGAGATGCTAAACATTGACCAAAAGCTGGTGCCCGCATGGTGCACCAGTCCAAAGGCACTCTACTGATGCTCATGGACAAAAATTGTCCAAATATAATCAATTTAATCCATACTCATCCAAGATTTAGGCAGTAATATTTTATTAGAAATAGGATGATTCAATTTTTTTGTTTATATAAACCATAGCAGATGTTGCTCCAATATACAATATTGACATCAACCCAAAACATTTTGGGATGAATCCCTTCATCAGGGTTGAGGCCACAGAATTGACCACATCAGCTAGTCCCTTGCAATAGTCAAGAACGTCATCCTTAATGTTCACAAGCACATTTGTAGGCACTGCAGGCAGTCTCAGGGCTCTCCCCATGATTATCTCATGAGGGAGCAATCCTGTTTTTCTGTTAGGAGCACTGCAAAGACTCATTAGCACAAGAGGCAAAATGTAACACCACTTCAGAGATGTTGATGCACACACTTTGGTCAATCATGCTTTCAACGTCCCATTCAACTGCAATGTAGTCTCTGCTCTATTTGTAATGCTGCAGACAACATTCTCAGAACCTCATTATTGCAATGAGTCCCTCAGTCTGACTCAAGTGAAGTCGATAAATTAAACTTAGGTATCAACCCCCTCAATAGCAATTTGGGTACTGTGAGACTGATTTTTCCTCCAGTCGTGTGGGCCTCCATCCAGCATGAGAAGATACACACAATCACCAGGACATATCTCAGCCTGTTGCATTCTCCATCTGCATTCTGTTGAAAGGCCCTCCTGATAATCCTATATAGTTCAATGTCACTGGAGTTATTATCCCTATGTTCATCTGTTGACACACAACACATCTATGGCACAGTTCTTCAGTAACCAGTTTAAATCATGGGTTAAAGCGATTTGGTTTGAATAATCTGACCACAGCATCCAAATCTGCCTCTGACACTTCTTCCTGCAATCTTCTCACTCCCTCGTAGCTATCAGTTGTTGACAACAAAAGGATACAGTTGGTCTCACCATCGGATTGATTCATGTACCCACCATTGAAGGTTTGTGACCCATATGCACAATATCGGACAACCTCATCAGCATAACAGTATTGTCACATATTCATCAACACTGCAGTGAGCACTTCACTACTGTAATTTGTTCAGGCACTTTTAGTGCTTCAAGCAATCTCATAATGTATTCCCTGTTACAAATTAGGGAGCCTTATGATGTCATAAATTGTCTTTCTGACCATAACTGTCCAAAGTTGTGAACGACACCAAGGCCATACTGACTAGCTGTAAACATAATGGCATATTTAAAAGTAACATGCGCCGTTGTGGCATCACTTTTTTGACGCTCCAGTGGCGCAGACTGCAGACCCATGTCTATGAGGCCATGCAAAGTCACTTTGCATGGCTTTTTATGGCATTATACATATGGAGAAAGGCAAGGCATCGCAAATCACTGTGTTGCCTTTCTCTGCATCTCTAAAAAATAAAATGATAATAAATATGGTTTATTACTGTTTTATTTTTCAAGTTTTGCAGCTGCTGGCAGGGGGCAATGCTCCTCCACCATAGTGGAGAAGCCGCCGCAGGTCTGTACGCAATTACCTGCATCAGCTTCAGAAGGAATAACCTATCACCATACTCCTCTTACCTATGGTTAAGTCTGTTTTATGGAGAGGGAGATTTCCAGTATTATTATTATTTGAATTAGGATTTGGTATTTTGTGAAGTTCCTTTGGTGAATAGATTGAATAGCCATTTCTATGCTCAAACAATGGAGACAGTTGGCATTTTCCTTAAACCGATCACAACACCGGACACAGCTTATGTCCATAGAAATAATTTAACATGTTCTTTAACTCAGGTGGAGAATACTTTTTTAGATTCAACAGAAGACAGGAAGAGGGCAATGGATGAAAGGGGGAAAACAGGATGGGATAAGAGATATAAGGACAGTAGGATGAGGAAGAAGTGAAACATCAAGACTGAGGAGTTATGCCAGAACTTCTTTTATATTGGGAACACAAAGGAAAATTGTGTGTGGGTAGGAATAAATCTTCCCTTAGCACTAAATTCATGGGTAAGAGTGATTGTGATCACATTTACAAATATGGCGATATTTGGCTTCTGTTCTTGGAAGGATGAGTTCCTGTTATTCCTGGAATTTACTTTGTTTGTGGGGATCACGTATATTTCACATTGCACAAAAGATGGTATGGCAAATGTTATTTGGGTGTGCTTTCTCAACTATTTATCATGTGTAACATTTGAATGATCCTGTATGGAAAACAAAACCTAGAACTAACATTCTGAGGACATTTTCGGTGCAGTGATTCCAAATGTAGGTATAATCTTGAATGATCTCAAGATTAGTAATCTGTCCACCAGAGTGGATTAATTGTCCACGGGTACAGCAAGTTCTTTGCTGGCTATAGATACTGAATAATAGCTGTGAGATCCATGGTTTTGCAGAATCGTCCTGCGTTAGATATACCGTATTTATCGGCGTATAACACGCACCGGCATATAACACGCACCTCATTTTAAGAGGACATTTCAGAAGAAAAAAAAACTTAACATTATATCGGCGTATAACACGCACACATCATTTGCCCCCTATTTTCAGGCAGAAAAAGTGCGTGTTATACGCCGATAAATACGGTACTTCTCACGAAAGAGGGCGGAGTCTGCAGAATGTTAAAGGTAAAGCAATGCTACACCTTCATTCCCGACAGGAGTGAGGACTTGAAGAAATACATTAAGAACTTTACAGACCTGAAATGAGATTTACAGGAATTAGACGCTACAGATTTGTAGGAAGCAATTGTAGATGGGTTTATCAGGATTGATAGATGGTTTGTAAACCTAGGAAGAAGAATGGTGGGTTCTGTCTTGAGCCCTCTTATAATATTGCCATCTGTGTGATATGTCCGTTCATCATTTTCAAGGGGTATAAATATGTCAAGGCAAAGAAGGGAAGACAACATTCAAAGGGACTGAAAGAACTAGAAGGGATATGGAGATAAAAAATCCATCAGATGAGAGATTGCAAATTGCACTTCTGCGTGCTCTCACATGCTTTCTCATGTCGTAATCTGTTATCTCAACGTATATGTCATTAAACTGTATCTGACAAATGCAATACAGAGATGGCTTAGCAGGCTGTGCACAAAAATATATTTGTAAAAATAATAAACTAAGGCCCAGATTTATGGGCTTTGTGGTGCAGGGCAGCACAGCAAGTCACCTTGCTGCACTGCCCTGCATCACAGGGAACAGACTGGAAAGTGAAGTATTTATCCAATACACACATTCCTGTCCTTTCCCTTTGTGCTGGTGCTATTTGAGCAGCCTAGTGCCAACACAGGTACCCTTGCACCATGGTGCAAGGGTCCTGTGTTGCAGGAAGGATTGTTTTTGTGCATGACGGGGAATCTTCCTTCACAAAAACTATCCCCTGAGGCATTTTCCTCTTTCTATGTGGGCTGCATTTTGCAGCCCACATAGAAAGAGGGAAAAAACGAAGAGAAACAAATATATTTCTCCTTGTTACGCCTTCCCTGGGGAGGCAAATCTTCATGGCTGATTCCCAGGTTTACAAGGTCTTGTAAATTTGGGAATGGACCAAAAACCATGGGAGTTGCGTGGAAAAACCCAGGCAAAATCCATGGGATGCCTCCCTTTGCGCAGAGTAATGCAACACAGCAATTTCTGCTGCCTTGCATTAATCCATATTTGTGGAGCCATTCAAGGCCACTTAAAGTGGCTTTGCGTGGCTTCAAAAATATGATTTAGAGGTTTGTGCCACGTAGTACCATGTTGCGTGGTGCAAATATGGCGCAATCCTCTTGTAAATCTGCCCCATTGTTAGGTAGAAACCCTTTTGCTTATCAACTACTTGAGCCAGCAACTTGTCCCCATCATTCACTTGCCAAGCATTCTCGACTGGGTTTCATGCAATATGAATTAGTAAGAAAGTGGTGACATCTTCCAAATCCAAAACAGAGACTTGTACTGAATTATCAGTGTTCACTTATGTGTACTGCATGTAGGGCATAAAAAGCTAAATACACATATTTATTTACATTAAAATGCCCTATTGTACAATGTCAAGATGTTGCCCCACACTCCCAAAACACGACGCTGTATTACCTTAATTGGCACTTTCATTCAAAAGTATGTCTGGGAAATGCTATAGAGTAACGTATAAACACAACAATATATATTTTATTAATTTCTGTTTTATTAATTTCTCAACGGACCCTTCTCAAGAGTTGTCAACTTACATTCAGGAATGAGTGCAAAGAACAGGCTTGTGGAATATAGTGCAGCAGTCGACTGATCACAAATGATTTACTATGAATGGACCCACATAGACCAGCTGCACAACTAAATCAAATGCAGTCTATTATGAAGATAAAATTCCCAGACAGTCCCGACAGAAAATGAACATTACTTGGCCCTTGTGTCAAGCAGCTGCCACCGTCATCAGCAGCCACAGATGCTGGCGCAGGGTCTACTGCAACACAGCAGGCGGAAGTAGAAAAGATTTAATGAAATTCACGAATTTGACAGAATACAAATTGCTTCAGACATTTTTTTCTAGGGTGTAGCAATTTGCGGGATTGTGAGGAATCCGTCTGAAAAGTCAAAACCTGAATTCTTCATTTTCTACTAGGTTCTCTAACAGAGCATTGATCAGTCTTGGTGTGCAACAAACATTCAAATATGGCTAGGCAAAACTACCCATCTTTTTGTAGATGTCCAGATTATTGAGTCTGAGCCTCGTGTATAAATATCCTGTGAAAATACAGGAGCCCCAATTCACAAAGAAAGAATTAAATCTACACTCTGTGGGGCTGATTCATAAAGCATTTATGAGTATGGGAAATAGTTCTACATCGGTACTCTTTTATGTACTCTTACGGGCCTTTTTGAATCGGGTCTGAGTGTCCAACCCCCTGCTAGCAAAAGTGCAAAGAGGGTGCATACAGTCTTTTATATTTGTACTAACTGCACATGCATATTCCCTTTGTATTTTCATTTCAAGAATCCGATTCAAAAAGGCATTTTGAATTTTTTTTAAATAGTAGTTCTCTGGCGCCTTTTTAGATACTCTTACAAGTGTTTGCGAATCGGCCCCAAACCATCTAAAATGGGAATAACATTGGACTATTCATAAACAACTCAAATGAAAAGGATGGTGACATCTTTGCATTTACTAAAAGAAAGTTGGATGTTTCAGGGTCGAGTCACAAAGGCATGTAAGAGTACCTAAAAGAGTACTCCCATAGTCTACTTTCTGTACCCATAAATGCTTTTGTGCATCACTTCTATGATGTTTTGGGACTAAAACACAAAGGCAAGTAAGAGTATGTAAAAGAGTACTTCAGGAGTGTTACTTTACACACTCCAAAATGCCTTTCTGAATAGGCCTTGTAGATTTACACCTTTGTGCAAACATAGATTCACTACTTTCTGGGATTCACAAATATTCACAGGAATCCGTATGGAAAGTTGTGCCAGGCACAGGTTTCCATGCCGTTTCCTGGGAAGGACATAACAGAGAACTACTCATGGGGAATAGAATCCCCTCTGAAAATGCACACTTTTTGCGTTGTGGGGAATTATTTTTGGGAACAATTATACGAAAATATAAGAAAAGAAAGTGCCTCCTTCTTTGGATTCTGATTGGATTTAAATTGTCATTTAATTGTATTATTTTTAATTTTTATAGGGATGTGTCATTGATCTTAACATTTCTAAGCCTTTGGTTACATTACCTTAGTGTTGTTTGCAGCTCTCCACATCTATTTACCCGACTTCCACCAGCCACCCTTCCTTGGAAAGGGGCTACTTTTTGCAGCATTAACTGATGCTAAGTTTGTAGATCTCTCCTACAGACAGACCAACTGTGATCAATTCAAAACAGTAAGCTGAGAGACAGCCTTTTGCTGATGTTTGAATGGCTTTCTTGACTATCTCACTTCCCTGCTCCTGATTCTATGGGATATTTAAGAGCCCCTAGCTCCATTCTAATGCCACATTAGCATATTTTTTTACACTAATGTGGTGTTAGAAGGCCAGAAAGGATGGCCCATATATACAAAGTGGCGCATGCATGCATTGCACCACTTTGTAACCCTTTGCTCTACATTATGTCTGCGCCAGGCATAATGTATGCAAAAGGGGCAGTTCCCCCATTGGGGGGGGGTGGGGGAAAAAATGGCACAAGAAAATCTAAGACATTTCCTTGCTCCATTTTTTTCAGCCGCTTTTAACGCCTGCCTAGAGCAGACGTTAAAAGGAGGCTTCCATTAGTTACAATGGGCCTCTGGGTGCTTTGCAGGATTAGCGTCAAAGATTTTGACGCTAATCCTGCAAAGTGCCAGACTAGCGTAAAAACATTTGATGCTAGTCCCCTAACTACTGCCATGGTGCACCATATTTTAAATGTAACGCACACATGGTGGTGTTAGGGGGGCGCTAAGGGGAGCAAGAAATGTGGTGCTGCACTGTGTGCCACTTTTCTTGAATATGCCATTATGGGGTCTCTCCCTATTCTACTGTATGGTTTCACTGTATTTTGATTGAATGGTAGGTATTGTTCCACTGCTGACATAAGACCTTGCATGACAGTACATATGACGGGCTATTTTTCCTCCCTCTCCCTGCTTTTCGATACTCCCCCACCTTGTTCTTCCCTCTTCTGCTCTTAACACATTTATATTTGTGGGTGTCCATCTTAGAAAAGATTTCTTTAGCCATTTCTTAATGACCAGCTTGTGTGTACATATGCACATATGCAGCAAGGCTCTTTGAATGGATTTTCGTAAGGCATAACAGATGCATGCATATCTGCAGTGGCCCTCTTTGGATGAGTTTTTTTTTTCTTCAAGATAGATGGCGAACGCACATGTAGGAGTATGTACAGCAGCCATTTTTTAATGGGTTTGCTTATGCACTAATAAAATTCATAAAAATATGTCCATATAGATGCACAGGCACTCCCTGTGGCAATTGTTTAATCAATTTTCTTAAAGTATAAGAAAAATCATTCAAAGATGGTAACTATTAAGTTTAATGAGCAAGACCTATTGGCTTTGACAACGTTTGTCAATCGTGGCACCTCTTTCTCCCTACTTCTAATTGTTGACTATAACTAGAAAACAGACATGCCTAATTAAGTTACAAATTTCCATTTCCAATAAGAGATGGCCAAAAATGAAGTGTTCATTGTTCCCACATATGTAGGAAAGAAAGTACCAGAAAAAAACACTCCTGTGTCCCTAGCCAATCCCCACCCTCTTGCACTTACTCTTACTCTCCCCAACCCCCCCCTAGCAGATCGTCCAAAATCCTTGACACAACAGGCATCATTAATGACGGCCGATGACATTAAAAGCACTTCACTAGCAAAGCTTTTTAATTTGCACTTAAAACAGAAACAAGCATTGGTAAATGCAATAGGTTTTACCTGTGTGATCAATAATACGCTTTTTTTGTTGCAAATTGTAGCCTGGTGAGCAGTTGTGCCATTTAAGCAAAAAGCTTAAAAAGGCACTGGCAAAGCCAATAGGTCTTGCCTATGTGAGATTTATTGGCTTTGCTAGTGTTCTTTAGCTATGTTGCAAATAGCTAAATGTAATGTAAAAAAGCTGTATGATACAGCCAACGTTGTCCGCCTTATAGTAATCTTTTATTTTCAGTTATGCTGCACTGAAACTAGCAAAACGTTGACAAAGTTGATAGACTTTGCATAGGTGAGACCTATTGGCTTTGCCAATGCTTCGTATGGAATTCCATATTGTAAGTTATAAGTATTTGTATAGTGTTTACAAGGCTGAAATGCTAATATTATAGAATGGAGAATGTCCTTGCCAAGGTGTTAGTGTGTCCAGATTCAGAAGCATTTTAGGAACATACAAAAACTGTGAAAATGTGCCATATAAATGCATGAATGTAACATAAAATGTAGGTAGACATAAAAGTCCAATAGGTTACAACCTTTATTACAGTGATACTTTAGGCTATGTGGGTGCAATAGTTAACAAGCATTTGCAATGCAACGGGTCTCGCGTTTGCTCATGTTAGAGCTAACAGTGTTGTAAACTCCTAACCGGACTTTTCACTCGTAATGAAACCTATCGGCAAAAGTGCAATTATGTACGTAACCAGAAAAATTGTAATTAACTGTGTAACAGGGTCGATACGCAAAGCGCTCGACTTCTGCCCAGTGAGATCGCGCTGCGAAAATAGAGAAAAAGTAGTCTACGAACCGGATGGAAAACAGCGAGCCTCGTATGTTTTCTGTACTTGGTCAATGCGCTCGAGGAGGGCTAACCAGCGGTAACGGCATGACGTACGCGTGCCTTCCACTAATGAAATCAAGCAGATTCTAGCAGGCAAGCCCATGAACCAATGAAAGACACTGACGTGACGTGGACAGGGCTCTGAGCCCCCTTTAATTCCTAAAGCATCTCGCTTAGCGAAACGCATGCGCAAGCTTTTGTCTCTCAATCTCTTTATTTCAATGTAAATATAACTATATTAGCCTTTGTCTTTACATTGGTCTGCCTGCTGTTTCCGGCAGCCTGCCTGTCTTTGTGACTATCTCTGTCTATAGTGAAACCTATCACTATGTTGATTCGCTCTGCCTCTGTCCAGTTACCTTTTTATCCAAATACAGTACCACAAAAGTGACAGGTGCTAATTGTTCTCCAGTACATACAAAGATCTGAATTGCTCAGCAGCTTGAAGCTTCATAGTTTGCCACCCATAAAATCAGTCAAACAAGGTGATCAGCAAAGTGTCCTCAGTCGGTACTACTCATGACTAAAAAAAGCACAAGGAGACACAAGGCTGAACACACGATAGCCAGTCTAAAAGTGTTTTCCCATCATATTCAAAAAGATTGCTTGTGGTGAAAAAATAACTTTGAACCCTCATGGATCACAGTGCTGGACAATATGAGAAAAGAGGAGAAGTGTAAGCCTAGCAGAAGAGCTTGACAATCACTATGTGTTTATATGTTAGTGTTCATGGGTGCATGGGTTCATGGGTTAGTGGTCATGGGTGCGCTCACATCTGCATTAGTAGATTAGTCTCTAGATGGCACTCAAAGAAGTATATCCTCCAGGTTAGTGTTCTGCTTACACTATGAGTGCAAAAACGTCATCCATGAGTGTATAATCATCTCATCAACAAGTCACAATTGCGTCTTTCATGACAAGGTGCAATGTCATCTACACGTGTTCTTACAAATTCCATGTATCCATGGTCATGCTAAGAGGTGATCGTCCTGACAACAGGTGGTGACCTAGAATATGCTAGTGTACAGGGCAGTACAGTGACTATGGATGTGAGTGCTTGAAAGAGAGCATAAGTATGTATAGACCATCACCAGAAACAAGGATATAACTTGTCTAGCTTGCACCTCACTCCGCATCAGCATGCAAGACTTACAGTAGTTCATGTTGTGTCTCCTTTCGCAAAGACATTCAGCTAAAATATTATCTGTTTGCACTAAGCATTAAAGCCAGTCACTCCCCTTCCGTGGGATGACCTGGTGTGCTATTTCATTTGAAATGATTTGAAAGCTAAAATGCTCTACTTGAAGGATGTGATTGGTTACGTCCCCTGCCAGCGGAACTGAATGTTTTCGAAGGGATCAACACAACCGTCACGTCTTCCTCACAGAAACCTCTGCGCATAGGTTGCGAAAATAGAAAAAAATTAGTCCACGATCCGGATGGAAAACAGCGAGCCTCGCATGTTTTCTGTACTTGGTCGATGCGCTCGAGGAGGGCTAACCACCAGAAAAGGCATGATGTATGCGTGCCTTCCACTAATGAAATCAAGCAGATTCCACAGGCAAGCCCACGAACCAATGAAAGACACTGACGTGACGTGGACAGGGCTCCGAGCCCTTTTTCATTCCTAAAGCGGCTCGCTTAGCGAAACGCATGCGCAAGCTCATGCGACGTAGGCTCAACCCTAAAAAAGAACGGAAAAGGCACTTCTGACTGCTTGCTAGTTGTAAAATATAGCAATAATCGGTGTTCAGTTGGTTTCCCAGATCATTGGGCCCTTGTGCCACTGCACTTGCTGAACCATGCAACAGGGTCGTCTGGGGGCTGCCTTGGTGACTGTTCATGGAGATGAAACCAAAGTTGAACCACTTGCAATGACAGGTGCCACAAAGCACAGCTCCTGGGTCCTGCTCCTCTTGCTGGTTGTACCTCTTCCAAGGAGAAAGAGACACCTCTAGCACCGGTTAACTGCAACAGGGGGGGCATTGACGGGAGTTTGCGAGAAGTGGCGGCAAAGTGACCCAGTCACTATTTCTGATGGAAGGGCAAGCCGCATTGTGGAGGTTTCTGCAGTGCGGCTGGCTGTACCTCTTCCAAGGAGAACGAGACATGATAAGCTTTAAGATATATATATATATATATATATATATATATATATATATATATATATGCATATATATTTATTTAACAATTTTGTGTGGCACGCAAACAAAAATTAAGGTATAAGAGCTTTGGACTGCAACAAAAGATACAATAGGGTTTATCTGTAACAACAGCAGTAGTTGCGAGGGGGCGGTCTAAACTTAAGCAATAGACTGAGAGGGAATAGTGTCTGACCGTCAACAGAAACGTAAGGTAATTAAGTAAGCAAGCACACAAATCAATAATAGGCAAGGGCGGGATACAAGCCCCTTTTAGGAATTATATTAAACACAATAGATTTCATAAATACAGCACAAGTGCTGTGCAGGCGAAACCTAATAAAGCACCGAGTTCCTAAGCTTTCCAGTTCTTTGGCACATGCTATGAACAGCATTTCAGAGCTGAAGGTTTTCAGATCGCATACAGCACAAAAATATAGCACCGTCCATTTGTAGTCCTTCTGAGACATGGTGAACGGCCGCCGCCAGGGATGTGGAGAGACACAGGGTGGAATAAGAGAGAACAAAACTGCATGAGAAAGGAATAGCTGAGAGGAGACGGCAGGCAGAAATGAGGAACAGTAAAAACAAAAGGCCAGAGAGAGAAATAAATACAATGATATAAAGACAGGGGGAGATATAGAACAACAGAGACAGTGAGTGATAGGAGTGAACGAGACATGGAAAGCGAGAGAAAGACGAGACAGAGAAAGCCAAGGATAGAGGCATCCAGAGAGAGGAGGAAAAATACAGATAGAGAGAGAAAAAAACAGGGAGAAACAGAGGTTAGATTAGCAGACACGAGGTTGCCCATAGAAGCGTAATAAAATCTGCAGCACCTGGAATACCCATTTTGGCTTGGAATTATAAAATGGAAGGGGAATGTTTGCATGCAACAAAACATGGTAATACAAGAGTATTGTGAGGTGCCTATTTCTGAAGATATGGGGGGGGGGGCTAAATTATCACCCAGCTGCTGCGTTTCTTTTTAAAATAAAAACAATAAAGGAATCTATTAAAAAGACGGGGAGAAACAAGGCAGAGAGATAAGAAGACACAAGGAAGAGAGCCACAAAATGAGAACAAGATCACAGAGGCAGAGAAGTAAAAGACAGAGACAGAACGATCGGGAGAGAGAGAGAGCAATAGACAGAGGCATAAAGACGGGGAGACAAAAAGGACAGAAAGAGACAGAGAAAGGAAGCGGGGTCAGCACTGAGAAAGACCAGGAGAGACAGAGAAAGACAGGGGAAAGATGAGGGGAAAGCAACAAGGAAAGACAGAGAGAGAAAGAGGAACACAGACAAAGCAAGCCCTAAAGGCAGGTGAGATGAAGGAGAGACAGAGAGAGACAGGGAGAGCAATAGTATAGACTGAGCAAGCCAAGGAGAGACAGAGGGAAATAAAGAGAGGCTGGATGATTTAGACGCCAAAAACATGAAAAAGAAAAGTATGGGCAGGTATATCCTATCTATCTATCGATCTATCTATTTGCTGATCTACTCCTGTCTCTCTTATGTATCTACACTAGCTACATCTCCCTGTCTCTCGATTTATCTATGTGTGCCTACCCATCTCTATCTCTAGCTTTTCATCGCTCTCTATCTTTATCTATCAGTTTTTGTCTCTATATCTCTCAATATATCTATCTGTCCTTCTCAGTGCCTCTACCTTCTCCCTGCTCAGCGGAGACTTCCTTGCTGTCTGGCCTGTCTTTCTAAATACAAAACCGTTTAATTGAACTCTGTCCCTGCAGTCCTGGGCAGAATTTGACCCCGTGTCTTGCTGGGAGAGAAGTGCATTCAAAGCACTTTATCACGCCACAGAGACGGTAGTTTCTGCCTTCTAAAAATGCCTTAGTCAAAACAACATTCCTACATTCTAGTGATTTATGTGCGCTAAAGTCGGACACATTGGGAATATAATTTGGGTACTTCTCTGTTTGAAAGCTTCTGTTCTTCAGCTCAAATTAAATTGCCTTTCAACAGTATGTGTTTCTTATGTCGATCAGACATTTTGGCCTTCATTATGACGCTGGCGGTGTATAGGCAGCCAGGGCAGCTGTGGCAGTCGGAACCACCGCCAATGTGGTGGTTCGGCAGCCACATCACAAGCTAGCGTCAATGGTGTGACCTGTTTCCTGCTGGGCCAGCGGGCAGAAACTCTGTTTCCTCCCGCTGACCAAGAGGGAAACTCTTAATAGGGGCAGCAGGAAGGGGACCGCACTGGTGGTAACCCAACCATGGGAGTTTGGCTGGCGGCCTTTTGCACCCACCAAACTCATAATGAGGGGCTATGAGTCAGTGCCTCAGCTTTAATCACTTTGCCCTTCAGAGGCGCGCTTCTAACACAGTTAAGGCATACCATAAATGAGAATTGCACCTCCCTCATAACACCACTCCACTTCTAGTAACAGCAAAAAATACTCAGCACAACACATTAAACAGTATCCTGCATAATCATTTAGCAAAGCTCAAATATTCTATAATGCTGAGTATTATCAAGTTGCCTTTAGCATACACGATAAAAAACTAACCCAAAAAACTGTTCACATTTGACATAAATGGATTTGGGAGAGCAGAGTAAATTCACTAGGGTACACACAACAAGCTTTACAGCTTTCTGAATTGGTTAAAGCACCCATTTATTGGGCGGGACATATGCTTGATCCTGTCTCTTATAGTCTTTCAGCATTAAAAGTAGAACCGCCTCTTCCTTTGGGTTTAGACAGCCCAATGAGCAATACGTATGTCTATAAAAATTAATTCTTTATCTTCTCCCTATGTTGCTCCATCTATTGATTCTAGACGCCGATCTAAATTTGATGCAGCTGCCTTTTGCAACTTGCTCAAAGGTTCTTCACATACATTAGGTTGGGAATCCGTTACATTACAGACTTGATAGGTATTGCCCCACTTCTGTTATGGATAAATGTATGGTTAAATCCGGCGGCTATTCTAACACATGATTGTATAAAAGACTGTATTTCGTAAGCAAATTTTAACAAAATCCCATGGTTAAATTCTGTTTCCAATGGCTTTCGAAACTTGGATTTGGAGTTTATGTATTTTAAACCAGAGCTCTTGCCCGCCAATGCGAAAAAAATTGTTAAACTCCGATACAAAGAGCATGTTATGAACCTTAGATATCAAGTGGCAGAGAAGTTGAGTTCTTTTAATTCATATGTACAAATTTCATCTTCAGATTCATTAGAACCTTATTTTGTTTGGTTCCCGATCCCTTCTCTATATTCTTTACTTGCACTTTTTAGATTTAACTAGATCCATTTTAGAGTGGCGTTTCCGACAAAATGCGTGTGGGAAAAAATATTACCGCCATGCCCTTGTGATAATTTTTCAAAACAAAGTACTTGTCATTTTATTTTATTTTGTACACTCTACTCAGCTCCTAGGGAAACTTTTTTATTACCTATTTTGCGTAATTTGCACACCCTTTCTTATAAAGAAGGATTGATTGGCATTCAAAGCCTTTCATCCAAACAAATGTGCAGCTCTATTTTAAGTTTTATTAAATCCGCCATCACCATTAGGAACAGATATGAATTAGTAACGTGATTATTTATTAAGGGAATTTAGATATTGTTTTACTGTTGTATATGATCTTATAAGTATTTATTATTCTATATTGATAAGTAGGCTTAAGTGGTAAACTTAGATTTTATAGACTTGCAAATCAAAGAGACTTGTCCTTGCATTATGTAATAAGTACTGTATGATGATTTATATGTATGTATGTGTACTTTTATGGCAATATGCTGAATAAAGTTATTTTGACTGACGGAATGACATTAGGTATGCATGGGGAGGAATTGGAGAGGAATGTAAATTCCTGGATTTTGTGAACTCTGGATAAGCTAATTCCTGTGACCATGGTCCCTAAATTCAAGGTCCATCCTCCAGTACCCTCGTATAACCATTAATTGTTTTAACAAAAAAAGGTTGCAAAATCCTGTAACGTGCCTGGCGCAAAACCTATGAGCCCACTGCCAGGACAAAATATACATCAATAGGTCAAAATATGCTCCCTAATATGCTAACTTGTTCATGGGGAAGTTTGAGGTGGACTGTATGCAAGAGAGAATCGAAATAAATATGACAGTAATATTACACTATGATATCGATTTACAGAAAACATTTTCATAATTTAGAAATGCAACATAACAGCACTTGAAGATTTCCATAGACTCCGAACCAAAATACTTCTAACATGGAACTCAATCTTGAAGACAGTTCAACTTCCATTACTTTTCTGGCTTGCAACATATATGTCACCAATAGTAATTTACAAAGTAGGTAATACCAAAAACTCACTTCAGCAAATAGTGTCTTAAATGTAACACCAGATCATCTCACAAATCAGAAAAAGAATATAACATATAATGAATAATTTTTGAGTGTTAAAACTGTGTAGTGAAAAACTTATTCATGAAAATGTGGTGGATAAAATTTTCAAACAAAAAGGACACACTGAAAAAAACTATTAACACTGAAAGGATTGGAGCCAAAAATGTACTGAAAAAAGAACCTTCACCCCTATGTGTCAAGAAGATCATTCAAGTTTACAAATAAATTAGTGTAGGAAAGTACCATCTTGCCTGGCATGTTACCCCCATTTTTCACTGTATATATGTTGTTTTAGTTGTATGTGTCACTGGGACCCTGGTAACCCAGGGCCCCAGTGCTCATAAGTGTGCCTGAATGTGTTACCTGTGTAGTGACTAACTGTCTCACTGAGGCTCTGCTAATCAGAACCTCAGTGGTTATGCTCTCTCATTTCTTTCCAAATTGTCACTGACAGGCTAGTGACCATTTTTACCAATTTACATTGGCTTACTGGAACACCCTTATAATTCCCTAGTATATGGTACTGAGGTACCCAGGGTATTGGGGTTCCAAGAGATCCCTATGGGCTGCAGCATTTCTTTTGCCACCCATAGGGAGCTCTAACAATTCTTACACAGGCCTGCCACTGCAGCCTGAGTGAAATAACGTCCACGTTATTTCACAGCCATTTTACACTGCACTTAAGTAACTTATAAGTCACCTATATGTCTAACCTTTACCTGGTAAAGGTTAGGTGCAAAGTTACTTAGTGTGAGGGCACCCTGGCACTAGCCAAGGTGCCCCCACATTGTTCAGAGCCAATTCACTGAACTTTGTGAGTGCGGGGACACCATTACACGCGTGCACTACATATAGGTCACTACTTATATGTAGCTTCACCATGGTAACTCCGAATATGGCCATGTAACATGTCTATGATCATGGAATTGCCCCCTCTATGCCATCCTGGCATTGTTGGTACAATTCCATGATCCCAGTGGTCTGTAGCACAGACCCTGGTACTGCCAGACTGCCCTTCCTGGGGTTTCTCTGCAGCTGCTGCTGCTGCCAACCCCTCAGACAGGCAGCTGCCCTCCTGGGGTCCAGCCAGGCCTGGCCCAGGATGGCAGAACAAAGAACTTCCTCTGAGAGAGGGTGTAACACCCTCTCCCTTTGGAAAATGGTGTGAAGGCAGGGGAGGAGTAGCCTCCCCCAGCCTCTGGAAATGCTTTGTTGGGCACAGATGTGCCCAATTCTGCATAAGCCAGTCTACACCGGTTCAGGGACCCCTTAGCCCCTGCTCTGGCGCGAAACTGGACAAAGGAAAGGGGAGTGACCACTCCCCTGACCTGCACCTCCCCTGGGAGGTGTCCAGAGCTCCTCCAGTGTGCTCCAGACCTCTGCCATCTTGGAAACAGAGGTGCTGCTGGCACACTGGACTGCTCTGAGTGGCCAGTGCCACCAGGTGACGTCAGAGACTCCTTGTGATAGGCTCCTTCAGGTGTTAGTAGCCTTTCCTCTCTCCTAGGTAGCCAAACCCTCTTTTCTGGCTATTTAGGGTCTCTGTCTCTGGGGAAACTTCAGATAACGAATGCATGAGCTCAGCCGAGTTCCTCTGCATCTCCCTCTTCACCTTCTGATAAGGAATCGACCGCTGACCGCGCTGGAAGCCTGCAAACCTGCAACATAGTAGCAAAGACGACTACTGCAACTCTGTAACGCTGATCCTGCCGCCTTCTCGACTGTTTTCCTGCTTGTGCATGCTGTGGGGGTAGTCTGCCTCCTCTCTGCACCAGAAGCTCCGAAGAAATCTCCCGTGGGTCGACGGAATCTTCCCCCTGCAACCGCAGGCACCAAAAAGCTGCATTACCGGTCCCTTGGGTCTCCTCTCAGCACGACGAACGAGGTCCCTCGAATCCAGCGACACCGTCCAAGTGACCCCCATAGTCCAGTGACTCTTCAGCCCAAGTTTGGTGGAGGTAAGTCCTTGCCTCACCTCGCTGGGCTGCATTGCTGGGAACCACGACTTTGCAAGCTTCTCCGGCCCCTGTGCACTTCCGGCGGAAATCCTTCGTGCACAGCCAAGCCTGGGTCCACGGCACTCTAACCTGCATTGCACGACTTTCTAAGTTGGTCTCCGGCGACGTGGGACTCCTTTGTGCAACTTCGGCGAGCACCGTTTCACGCATCCTCGTAGTGCCTGTTTCTGGCACTTCTCTGGGTGCTACCTGCTTCAGTGAGGGCTCTTTGTCTTGCTCGACGTCCCCTCTCTCTGCAGGTCCAATTTGCGACCTTCTGGTCCCTCCTGGGCCCCAGCAGCGTCCAAAAACGCCAAACGCACGATTTGCGTGTAGCAAGGCTTGTTGGCGTCCATCCGGCGGGAAAACACTTCTGCACGACTCTCCAAGGCGTGGGGGATCCATCCTCCAAAGGGGAAGTCTCTAGCCCTTGTCGTTCCTGCAGTATTCACAGTTCTTCAGCCTAGTAAGAGCTTCTTTGCACCAACCGCTGGCATTTCTTGGGCATCTGCCCATCTCCGAGCTGCTTGTGACTTTTGGACTTGGTCCCCTTGTTCCACAGGTACCTTCAGACAGGAATCCATCGTTGTTGCATTGCTGATTTGTGTTTTCCTTGCATTCTCCCTCTAACACGACTATTTTGTCCTTAGGGGAACTTTGGTGCACTTTGCACTCACTTTTCAGGGTCTTGGGGAGGGTTATTTTTCTAACTCTCACTATTTTCTAATAGTCCCAGCGACCCTCTACAAGGTCACATAGGTTTGGGGTCCATTCGTGGTTCGCATTCCACTTCTGGAGTATATGGTTTGTGTTGCCCCTATCCCTATGTTTCCCCATTGCATCCTATTGTAACTATACATTGTTTGCACTGTTTTCTAAGACTATACTGCATATTTTTGCTATTGTGTATATATATCTTGTGTATATTTTCCTATCCTCTCACTGAGGGTACACTCTAAGATACTTTGGCATATTGTCATAAAAATAAAGTACCTTTATTTTTAGTATAACTGTGTATTGTGTTTTCTTATGATATTGTGCATATGACACTAAGTGGTACTGTAGTAGCTTCACACGTCTCCTAGTTCAGCCTGAGCTGCTTTGCTAAGCTACCATTATCTATCAGCCTAAGCTGCTAGACACCCTATACACTAATAAGGGATAACTGGGCCTGGTGCAAGGTGCAAGTACCCCTTGGTACTCACTACAAGCCAGTCCAGCCTCCTACATTGGTTGTGCAGCGGTGGGATAAGTGCTTTGAGACTACTTACCACTCTTGTCATTGTACTTTTCATAAGAGAAAAATATACAAAACAAGGTCAGTGTATATACACATAGCCAAAAAGTTTTGCATTTCCTCTTTTCACTCTTTTCTAAGTGCTGAAAAGTACTTCTAAACTTTCAAAAAGTTCTTAAAAGTTTAAAAAGTTTTTTTTCTGTCTTTCCAAAAAGTTCTGAAAACTTTTTTCTCTTTATCTATCACTTTAACTCTCTCTAAAAAATGTCTGGCACAGGCCAAAAAGTTGAACTGTCCAAACTTGCATATGATCACCTTAGCTGGAAAGGAGCAAGGAGTCTCTGCATAGAGAGAGGTTTGAGTGTAGGGAAGAATCCTTCCTTAGAACTGTTAATTAATATGCTTAGAGTACAGGATAAGGCCATAAGTGCCCAATCTGTAGAAAAAGTAGCTAATGGTTCTCAATCTGATCCAGGGACTCCCCCAGGAAAAGGTTCAGGAAAGAAACTTCTCAGCCTGCCCATTACTAGACAGTCTAGCATAGTTGGTACAGAGGTTGAATCACATCATACTGATGATGTGCTCTCACATTATGCTGGTAGCCAAGCTGTTAGGGTGCCCTTGGTAAGGGACAGGTCTCCTTCTGTTCATTCCCATCACACCTCTGTATCTAGAAATGTCCCTCCCACCCACCCTGATGACAGATTGTTAGAAAGGGAGCTCAATAGATTGAGAGTGGAGCAAACCAGACTGAAGCTCAAGAAGCAACAGCTGGATTTGGATAGACAGTCTTTAGAAATAGAGAGGGAAAGACAGAAAATGGGTTTAGATACCCATGGTGGCAGCAGCAGTATTCCCCATAGTCATCCTGCAAAAGAGCATGATTCCAGGAATCTGCATAAGATAGTTCCCCCTTACAAGGAGGGGGATGACATTAACAAGTGGTTTGCTGCACTTGAGAGGGCCTGTGCTGTACAGGATGTCCCTCAAAAGCAGTGGGCTGCTATCCTATGGCTATCATTTACTGGAAAAGGTAGGGATAGGCTCCTTACTGTAAAAGAAAATGATGCTAACAATTTCCAAGTTCTTAAGAATGCACTCCTGGATGGTTATGGCTTAACCACTGAACAGTACAGGATAAAGTTCAGAGATACCAAAAAGGAGTCTTCACAAGACTGGGTTGATTTCATTGACCAGGCAGTGAAGGCCTTGGAGGGGTGGTTACATGGCAGTAAAGTTACTGATTATGACAGCCTGTATAACTTGATCCTGAGAGAGCATATTCTTAATAATTGTGTGTCTGATTTGTTGCACCAGTACTTGGTGGACTCTGATCTGACCTCTCCCCAAGAATTGGGAAAGAAGGCAGACAAATGGGTCAGAACAAGAGTGAACAGAAAAGTTCATACAGGGGGTGACAAAGATGGCAACAAAAAGAAGGATGGTAAGTCTTCTGAAAAGGGTGGGGACAAATCTAAAAATGAGTCTTCATCAGGCCCACAAAAATACTCTGGTGGGGGTGGTGGGCCCAAATCCTCCTTTAATCAGAACAAGGAAAAGAAACCATGGTGCTATTTATGTAAAATAAAAGGCCATTGGACAACAGATCCCAGTTGTCCAAAGAAAGGCACCACAGCTCCTACCACTACAACCCCTACTGCTACACCTAGTGTCCCTACTAATAGCAGTGGTGGTGGGAGCAAACCTACTAATAGCCAATCCAAGGGAGTAGCTGGGCTCACTTTTGGTAATTTAGTTGGGGTTGGTCTGATTAGGGAGACCACAGAGGCTACTTTAGTCTCTGAAGGGGCTATTGACTTAGCCACTTTGGTTGCTTGCCCCCATAACTTGGAGAAGTACAAGCAACTAACCCTAATAAATGGTGTTGAGGTCCAGGCCTACAGGGACACAGGTGCCAGTGTCACAATGGTGATTGAGAAACTGGTGCACCCTGAACAACACATACTTGGACACCAGTACCAAGTAACCGATGCTCACAACATAACACAAAGCCACCCCATGGCTGTTGTAAATCTCAACTGGGGGGGGGTATCTGGTCCAAAGAAAGTTGTGGTAGCTTCAGATTTACCTGTAGACTGTCTATTAGGGAACGATTTGGAGACATCAGCTTGGTCAGATGTGGAGTTGGAGGCCCATGCAGCAATGCTGGGCATCCCAGGGCATATTTTTGCTTTGACAAGGGCTCAGGCCAAAAAGCAAAAAGGACAGGGAAGCTTGGATCCTGGAACAATGGACCAAGTGCTCCCTAAAGCTAGGGCTAGTAGAAGCAAACCACTTCCTACTATCCCTCCCTCTACAGTGGATTCTACTTCTGAGGAAGAAGAATTCCCTCCCTGTGCAGAACCTACACCAGAGGAGCTGGAAGCAGACACTGCTGAGCTTTTGGGTGAAGGGGGGCCTGCCAGAGAGGAGCTGAGTGTGGCACAGCAAACCTGTCCCACATTAGAGGGTCTCAGACAGCAAGCTGTCAAACAGGCTAATGGGGATGTCAGTGACTCACACAGAGTTTACTGGGAGGACAACCTCTTGTACACTGAGCATAGGGATCCTAAACCTGGAGCGGCCAGGAGATTAGTGATTCCTCAGGAGTACAGAAAGTTCCTCCTAACACTGGCACATGACATTCCCTTAGCTGGGCACCTGGGTCAAATGAAAACTTGGGACAGATTGGTACCATTGTTTCATTGGCCTAGGATGTCTGAGGACACAAAAGAATTTTGTAAGTCCTGTGAAACCTGTCAAGCCAGTGGCAAGACAGGTGGCACTCCAAAGGCACCCCTTATCCCACTGCCTGTGGTTGGGGTTCCCTTTGAAAGGGTAGGGGTTGACATAGTTGGCCCCCTTGACCCTCCTACTGCTTCAGGCAATAGGTTTATCTTGGTGGTAGTGGACCATGCCACAAGATATCCTGAAGCTATTCCTTTAAGGACCACTACAGCTCCTGCAGTGGCAAAGGCCCTCCTGGGAATATTTTCCAGGGTGGGCTTCCCAAAGGAAGTAGTATCAGACAGAGGAAGCAATTTCATGTCTGCATACTTAAAGGCCATGTGGAAGGAGTGTGGTGTAACTTACAAGTTCACAACACCCTATCATCCACAAACAAATGGACTGGTGGAGAGATTTAATAAAACTCTCAAAGGCATGATTATGGGACTCCCTGAAAAACTCCGCAGGAGATGGGATATCCTTCTACCATGCCTCCTTTTTGCCTACAGGGAGGTACCCCAGAAAGGAGTGGGCTTCAGCCCCTTTGAACTTCTTTTTGGACACCCTGTTAGGGGTCCACTCACACTTGTAAAGGAGGGTTGGGAACAACCTTTAAAAGCTCCTAAGCAGGATATTGTGGACTATGTACTTGGCCTCAGATCAAGGATGGCTGAGTACATGAAAAAGGCCAGTAAAAACCTTCAGGCCAGCCAAGAGCTCCAGAAGCAATGGCATGATCAGAAGGCTGTTTTGGTTCAGTACCAACCAGGGCAGAAAGTGTGGGTCTTGGAGCCTGTGGCCCCAAGAGCACTCCAAGATAAATGGAGTGGACCCCACACAATTGTTGAGAAGAAGGGTGAAGTCACCTACTTGGTTGACTTAGGCACTGCCAGGAGTCCCCTTAGGGTGCTCCATGTCAACCGCCTGAAACCCTACTATGACAGGGCTGATCTCACCCTGCTCATGGCAACAGATGAGGGACAGGAAGAAGACAGTGATCCTCTACCTGATCTCTTCTCTTCCACAGAACAAGATGCTCTTGTGGAAGGTGTAGTTTTGGCTGATTGTCTTACTGCTGAGCAGAAAGATAATTGCATAAATCTCCTAGGACAATTTTCAGAACTCTTCTCCATTGTGCCAGGCACCACTTCTTGGTGTGAGCACACTATAGATACTGGAGACAGTTTACCTGTCAAAAGTAAGATCTATAGGCAGCCTGACCATGTCAGGGACTGCATAAAGCAAGAAGTTCAGAAGATATTGGAACTAGGAGTGGTTGAGCACTCTGACAGTCCATGGGCTTCTCCTGTGGTACTGGTACCAAAACCCAATTCTAAAGATGGAAAGAAGGAAATGAGGTTTTGTGTCGACTATAGAGGTCTCAACTTGGTAACCAAAACTGATGCTCACCCTATACCCAGGGCAGATGAGCTCATAGATACACTGGCATCTGCCAAGTATCTAAGCACTTTTGATTTGACTGCAGGGTATTGGCAGATCAAATTGTCAGAAGATGCTAAACCTAAGACTGCATTTTCTACCATTGGAGGACATTACCAGTTTACTGTAATGCCTTTTGGTTTGAAAAATGCACCTGCCACTTTTCAGAGGTTGGTGAACACAGTCCTGCAAGGGCTGGAAGCTTTCAGTGCAGCATATTTGGATGATATAGCTGTCTTTAGCTCCAGCTGGGATGATCACCTGGTCCACCTATGGAAAGTTTTGGAGGCCCTGCAAAAGGCAGGCCTCACTATCAAGGCTTCAAAGTGCCAGATAGGGCAGGGTAAGGTGGTTTATCTGGGACACCTTGTTGGTGGGGAACAGATTGCACCACTTCAGGGGAAAATCCAAACTATTATTGATTGGGTTCCCCCTACCACTCAGACTCAGGTGAGAGCCTTCCTAGGCCTCACTGGGTATTACAGGAGGTTCATTAAGAACTATGGCTCCATTGCAGCCCCTCTTAATGACCTAACATCCAAGAAAATGCCTAAAAAGGTATTATGGACAGCAAACTGTCAGAAAGCTTTTGAGGAGCTGAAGCAGGCCATGTGCTCTGCACCTGTCCTAAAAAGCCCTTGTTACTCTAAAAAATTCTATGTCCAAACTGATGCATCTGAATTAGGAGTAGGGGCAGTCCTATCACAACTTAATTCTGAGGGCCAGGATCAACCTGTTGCTTTTATTAGTAGAAGGTTGACCCCTAGAGAAAAGCGTTGGTCTGCCATTGAGAGGGAGGCCTTTGCTGTGGTCTGGGCTCTGAAGAAGTTGAGGCCATACCTGTTTGGCACTCACTTCATTGTTCAGACAGACCACAAACCTCTACTTTGGCTAAAACAAATGAAAGGTGAAAATCCTAAATTGTTGAGGTGGTCCATATCCCTACAGGGAATGGACTATACAGTGGAACATAGACCTGGGAGCAGCCACTCCAATGCAGATGGACTCTCCAGATATTTCCACTTAGACAATGAAGACTCATCAGGTAATGGCTAGTCTTATTGTCCTTCGTTTGGGGGGGGGTTGTGTAGGAAAGTACCATCTTGCCTGGCCTGTTACCCCCATTTTTCACTGTATATATGTTGTTTTAGTTGTATGTGTCACTGGGACCCTGGTAACCCAGGGCCCCAGTGCTCATAAGTGTGCCTGAATGTGTTACCTGTGTAGTGACTAACTGTCTCACTGAGGCTCTGCTAATCAGAACCTCAGTGGTTATGCTCTCTCATTTCTTTCCAAATTGTCACTGACAGGCTAGTGACCATTTTTCCCAATTTACATTGGCTTACTGGAACACCCTTATAATTCCCTAGTATATGGTACTGAGGTACCCAGGGTATTGGGGTTCCAAGAGATCCCTATGGGCTGCAGCATTTCTTTTGCCACCCATAGGGAGCTCTAACAATTCTTACACAGGCCTGCCACTGCAGCCTGAGTGAAATAACGTCCACGTTATTTCACAGCCATTTTACACTGCACTTAAGTAACTTATAAGTCACCTATATGTCTAACCTTTACCTGGTAAAGGTTAGGTGCAAAGTTACTTAGTGTGAGGGCACCCTGGCACTAGCCAAGGTGCCCCCACATTGTTCAGAGCCAATTCACTGAACTTTGTGAGTGCGGGGACACCATTACACGCGTGCACTACATATAGGTCACTACCTATATGTAGCTTCACCATGGTAACTCCGAATATGGCCATGTAACATGTCTATGATCATGGAATTGCCCCCTCTATGCCATCCTGGCATTGTTGGTACAATTCCATGATCCCAGTGGTCTGTAGCACAGACCCTGGTCCTGCCAGACTGCCCTTCCTGGGGTTTCTCTGCAGCTGCTGCTGCTGCCAACCCCTCAGACAGGCAGCTGCCCTCCTGGGGTCCAGCCAGGCCTGGCCCAGGATGGCAGAACAAAGAACTTCCTCTGAGAGAGGGTGTAACACCCTCTCCCTTTGGAAAATGGTTTGAAGGCAGGGGAGGAGTAGCCTCCCCCAGCCTCTGGAAATGCTTTGTTGGGCACAGATGTGCCCAATTCTGCATAAGCCAGTCTACACCGGTTCAGGGACCCCTTAGCCCCTGCTCTGGCGCGAAACTGGACAAAGGAAAGGGGAGTGACCACTCCCCTGACCTGCACCTCCCCTGGGAGGTGTCCAGAGCTCCTCCAGTGTGCTCCAGACCTCTGCCATCTTGGAAACAGAGGTGCTGCTGGCACACTGGACTGCTCTGAGTGGCCAGTGCCACCAGGTGACGTCAGAGACTCCTTGTGATAGGCTCCTTCAGGTGTTAGTAGCCTTTCCTCTCTCCTAGGTAGCCAAACCCTCTTTTCTGGCTATTTAGGGTCTCTGTCTCTGGGGAAACTTCAGATAACGAATGCATGAGCTCAGCCGAGTTCCTCTGCATCTCCCTCTTCACCTTCTGATAAGGAATCGACCGCTGACCGCGCTGGAAGCCTGCAAACCTGCAACATAGTAGCAAAGACGACTACTGCAACTCTGTAACGCTGATCCTGCCGCCTTCTCGACTGTTTTCCTGCTTGTGCATGCTGTGGGGGTAGTCTGCCTCCTCTCTGCACCAGAAGCTCCGAAGAAATCTCCCGTGGGTCGACGGAATCTTCCCCCTGCAACCGCAGGCACCAAAAAGCTGCATTACCGGTCCCTTGGGTCTCCTCTCAGCACGACGAGCGAGGTCCCTCGAATCCAGCGACACCGTCCAAGTGACCCCCACAGTCCAGTGACTCTTCAGCCCAAGTTTGGTGGAGGTAAGTCCTTGCCTCACCTCGCTGGGCTGCATTGCTGGGAACCGCGACTTTGCAAGCTTCTCCGGCCCCTGTGCACTTCCGGCGGAAATCCTTCGTGCACAGCCAAGCCTGGGTCCACGGCACTCTAACCTGCATTGCACGACTTTCTAAGTTGGTCTCCGGCGACGTGGGACTCCTTTGTGCAACTTCGGCGAGCACCGTTTCACGCATCCTCGTAGTGCCTGTTTCTGGCACTTCTCCGGGTGCTACCTGCTTCAGTGAGGGCTCTTTGTCTTGCTCGACGTCCCCTCTCTCTGCAGGTCCAATTTGCGACCTTCTGGTCCCTCCTGGGCCCCAGCAGCGTCCAAAAACGCCAAACGCACGATTTGCGTGTAGCAAGGCTTGTTGGCGTCCATCCGGCGGGAAAATACTTCTGCACGACTCTCCAAGGCGTGGGGGATCCATCCTCCAAAGGGGAAGTCTCTAGCCCTTGTCGTTCCTGCAGTATTCACAGTTCTTCAGCCTAGTAAGAGCTTCTTTGCACCAACCGCTGGCATTTCTTGGGCATCTGCCCATCTCCGAGCTGCTTGTGACTTTTGGACTTGGTCCCCTTGTTCCACAGGTACCTTCAGACAGGAATCCATCGTTGTTGCATTGCTGATTTGTGTTTTCCTTGCATTCTCCCTCTAACACGACTATTTTGTCCTTAGGGGAACTTTGGTGCACTTTGCACTCACTTTTCAGGGTCTTGGGGAGGGTTATTTTTCTAACTCTCACTATTTTCTAATAGTCCCAGCGACCCTCTACAAGGTCACATAGGTTTGGGGTCCATTCGTGGTTCGCATTCCACTTCTGGAGTATATGGTTTGTGTTGCCCCTATCCCTATGTTTCCCCATTGCATCCTATTGTAACTATACATTGTTTGCACTGTTTTCTAAGACTATACTGCATATTTTTGCTATTGTGTATATATATCTTGTGTATATTTTCCTATCCTCTCACTGAGGGTACACTCTAAGATACTTTGGCATATTGTCATAAAAATAAAGTACCTTTATTTTTAGTATAACTGTGTATTGTGTTTTCTTATGATATTGTGCATATGACACTAAGTGGTACTGTAGTAGCTTCACACGTCTCCTAGTTCAGCCTGAGCTGCTTTGCTAAGCTACCATTATCTATCAGCCTAAGCTGCTAGACACCCTATACACTAATAAGGGATAACTGGGCCTGGTGCAAGGTGCAAGTACCCCTTGGTACTCACTACAAGCCAGTCCAGCCTCCTACAATTAGTAATAAAGTTCATCACAAAATATGAAGCAGAGTCAAGGCAAATTTACAAAGCACTGCATAGATATTAGCACTTCCTCAAACCAGAGCAACGCATACTTAATTTCAATAACTTTAAACCTTAGATAATTAACAATAAGGGCAAGACCTTTAAGAATATGCTTAGTGCAAGCAATACAGAAGAATGAAACAATCCAGATGTGGGTCCCACATAGACAAATGTGGTACCTCTAAATGCTATGAATACTCAAGGCAGGCAAACATCTTTCTGAATTGTGAGGTAACAAAGACCTATACAGTGAGAAACTGTTTGAAATGCAAAGCAACAAACTTTGTGCGCAAAACAACACTCAGGCTCTACCATACGAATGCTAAAAGAAAGATGACAAGAACATTTGCGAGGCCTGAAACACTTGTACCCAAAGATCTCAATGTCTATCCATATGGACCCATAGAATAGCAGAATGAAGTAGGATAAAGTTGGATTTCCTAGCATTATTCACATTTATAAACACAGAAGAGGAAGAAACATGGAATTTACACTAAGGAGGAAAGAGGCATTTTGGATTAATCAACTAAAAACAGCTGAGCTGGCATAAGACACGGGCCTAGAGCTGCAAATGTATCCTAAAGACAGATGAACATCATGACTATGAATACAGAATTATTGCTAGATAAGGACTGAACGTGGATATATCTGGGCAACAGTGTGGACCTAGACCTGCAATTTTATCTTAGAAAGACAGAAACGTTTCTGATAAATTCAAATAGATGTTACATATATAACATGTAGATTATTAGACTTGTAGTGCCCTTAATACCATAATTCATTACTATTGCATTTATAATGATAATGATTGCATATCAACGTTACTTGTAGCTCACGGGCAACTAGATGACCATTTATTCAATCTAGACACAGGTTCAAGTGTGCCATTGTCACCAAATTATTTCTTAATTACATAATTTTAATTTTAATTAATAAAAAATAATAATGCCAGTGTGTGTGTGTGTGTGTGTATATATATATATATATATATATATATATATATATATATATATATATATATATATATATATATATATATATATATTTCTGCATAATCAATTTAGATTTTTTTGCACTTAACTAGGATTATAATATGAAAGGCTAGTGTTTACTCATTCTCTACAGTTTCATCTTTTCTTTCAATGGCATATACACAGCAGGATTACAAACCACCACAAATAACCACGTATCTCAACAATCGGATGTAATGACCAATATGGTGATTAGTTCTCATAATCATATACAATAGAAAGTGACTTGTCACTGCCACACAGTTTGATGTGTTTAAATACCCCATCATTGATATGCCCTTGTAATTACTAAAAAGTTACTTAGACATTTTTCAAATTTACTTTTTCAGCTTTGTAAAGTAAACAATAATTACAGAATTTAATATTTACACATATTACCTACTGGCGGTCACCACTAGGTAGTTATAGTTAGGAACTAGTTTTCATAGGAAAACCGTTTTTTTGTTTTGCTAATAACTTTAGTGATGTTTGATGAACGATCATGGCATTTCCGTACTAGCGTACCAGTCAATTCAGCTGCTGTGTGCAAAGTTTCGCATCCACCAACAGACCCACAAAACCACTATGACACCCAGTCACAGACCCACACAGCCACACACACGCCCACTCCACACCCACTTACACACTGACACAACCACTCACAAACCCACTAACACTCCCATTCACCCTCATATACCCATACGCAGACCCACAAAACCGCGACCACACCCTGTCATATACCCACGCAGCCAGTCACACACTCACACAACCACTTACACACCCATTCAGCCACTCACACACCCACTCACAGACCCACAAAACCACTCACACACACACTCAGAGAGCTATTCACACACCCACCCACCCACAAACTCACAAAACCACTACCACGCCCAGTCACAGATCCACACAGCCACTTACACACCTACTCACACAATCACTCACACACCCATACACCCACTCACTGACCCACAAAACCACTTGCACGCCCACTCACAAATCCACACAGCCACTCATACACCTAATCACACACACACACACACACAAAACCACTACCACACCCAGTCACAGACCCACACACATACTCACACACCCACTCAAACACACACAATCACTCACACACCCCTACACACACACACACAAACACAGACCCACAAAACCACTACCACACCCACAGACCCACACAGCCACTCATACACCCATTCACACACCCACTCACCGGCCCACAAAACCCCTACCACACCCAATCACACACCCACACAGCCATTCACACAGCCACTCACACACCAACTTACACACCCACACAGTCACTCACACACCCATAAAGCCACTCGCCCACTCATAAACCCACAAAAAAACACTCACAGACCCGCACATCCATGCAAACACCCACTCACACTCCAATTCAACCACTCACACTCCAATACAACCACTCACACATCCACTCACAGAGCCACACAGCCACTCACACACATACAAACTCACTCATACACTCACACACCCGTACAACCAGTCACACACACACACACAACTCACAAACCCATAGTGTGGGGTTGGCTGTAAGTGGCCAAACCATTGCTACACATGGCTCTATGTTAATTAAATATTAATTTACGTTAAAAAAACAAGAATTCATTAAAAACAACAAAGGCTACAGGGAAAATGTAGTTAGGTTCAGATTTTACACACACAAAATCATTGAAAATCAGCAGTTATAGTCATATTTATCTAAAAATACCATAACTCGAGCCCTAAGGAAACTATAACTTGAGCCCTCGCCATGCACTGCTAAATCCCCACATATTACATTAGTCATGACATCCTCTATGACATCATTGATAATATCACTGCAACATTTGCAATACAATTGATTAGAAAAATGGGCATGGTGGGCCCGCAAGCTATAGTCCCCTTAGAGCACGAGTTATAGTTTCTGAAAATAAGCTTAATTATAACTGCTGAATTTCTATGGTTTGGGTGTCTAAAATCGGAACTTAACTATAACGTCCCAGTTACCTTTGGTTTGTTAGTGAAT
This sequence comes from Pleurodeles waltl, assembly GCF_031143425.1. Taxonomy (NCBI): domain Eukaryota; kingdom Metazoa; phylum Chordata; class Amphibia; order Caudata; family Salamandridae; genus Pleurodeles; species Pleurodeles waltl. The sequence goes on from NC_090447.1 coordinate 972,731,565, forward strand.
ATAGATGTAGTTTGGGAGGTCCCGGGGCATTCTCAAAAAGAAGTGCTGGAAAATGCACTTCTTTTTTTAAAAAGGTTTTGCTGTGAATTTGCGGCTTATATATATATATATACATATATATATACATATATATATATATATATATATATGTGAGACAGAGAGAGACACAAACATATATATGCGTATGTGTGTATATATATATATATATATCTGTGCATATATATATATATATATATATATACACATACATATTATATAAAAAAATATATACATATATATATATATATATATATATATATATATATACACACACACACACAGAGCATATATGTGGCCTCATGCTGAATAAAGATTCATAAGATTGGAGCCCCCTGAGTGTTGTAGCCTGTTTTTGTATAGTTATATAGGTTGTGGTGTTTGATACCACAACCATGCATCCGCAGAACTACAACCGGCGGTAGATCATTCTCGCACCTCGCTGCCAAAATATGGAACACTCTTCCTACCCACCTGCGCCAGACCAAAGACTTCCTTACCGTCAGGAAACTTCTCAAGACCTGGCTGTTCGAGCAGTAACAGCACCTCTCCCCCACCCCTTCTCCCACTCCCTCCTCATCGCCTCGAGACGCTCACGGCTGAGTAGTGTGCTTTACAAATTCCTGATTGATTGATTGATATAGATATATAACTGGTGAATTTCTATGGTTCTGTATGTTTAAAATGTGAGCCTAACTATAACGCCCTTGAAACCTTTGTTTTTTTCAGTGACTATATATATATATATATATATAGTCATTACTCTATAGTTAGGACCATGTTTCTATAGGAAATAGTTTTTTTTTTGCTTTGCTTATAACTTTGGCACTGTTTGACAAATCTTCACTTACCATTTAAAAAAACAGTCTAAACCACATTTGCTTCTTCCTGGAAAGTTTCAGGGTGTGCTGTCAAGTCGGGAGGGGGGGCATGAAAAAGGACATCCGAAAACACGTTTTTCCCATGCATTTCACCATACGAACAGTGATACCACAAAAATAGCTGAACAGAATTACACCAAATGAGGCAGAAAGCAAGATCTTGGTTCATAAAGCAAGTTTGTTGAGATTTGGTGTTAATCCATTCAGTAGTTTTTGAGAAACAAATGTTCAAAATGTATGTATTTATCAAGTCACCGATGATCTGACAGATCTAATGATAAGGTCTGATTGACTGCTACAACATCAACAAAGATGTGTAAGCAGACATTTTAAGGCTTGGGGACTCAGGGCTGGATTTAGATATTGGTGGACGGGTTACTCTGTCATAATAGTGACTGATATCCCATCTGCTGATATTTAAATCCCATAGGAAATAATGGGAATAGATGTCAGCGGATGGGATATCCGTCACTGTTGTGACGAAGTAACCCCTCCACCAATATCTAAATAATGCCCCCAGTCTCCTGTCCAGGAAAAAGAGTAATAAAAAACATATAAAGGAAGTAGCCACTCATGTTACATTCACTGCTCCAGCAAAAAAGCACCCAATAATGCCCTTAAGGGCTTTTTTATTAAATATTTGGTGCTGTTGCCCCCCCTAGAAATGGCCAGGGAACCGCTAGCCATTTTGTAATGTTGTGGAGGGCTGCAGGGAGTGCAGAAGCCCCTCAGCAACATAAGCAACATAGCCAAATCACCGCATGTTTCCCAGCTCACTGAATCCAAAGCCCCAGGAGAATTTACCAAATTTTTTAAAGCACTCGAGCTAGGTCTGTATGTTCTTCAACTGGAGTGTAGGGACCACTTGTGGTTGGTTCTATATCTGCATATCGCAGCCTGAATTTAAAAAAAACACTCACAAACAGGGCCAAAATTGCAAAGCCCAGGAGTTAGGATCATTTGTTCTTTCCAAAAGTGGAGGTTCAACTGCCTACGTTTATATGTGTAAGTGCTTCCTGCTGAGAGTTAAGTTTTGTGAAATGAGCATCAGGTCACAACGGAAGCTCACCGGCTCCTTTAGCCAACAAGAGTCCATATTTTACACAAAATGGAGCTAACTAACTAACTACCTGGAGCACTTCCTACTGGTTAGATAGCAAGTGCTACCTTGCTGGGTAAATGTGCAGAGTGTGTGTGTGGTCCTGCTGATTTTGGCCCTGGGGATCCCATCCCCCAGGGCTCACTACAATTCCATTGGGGGGCTGATCTCATACCCTGGGGCCCAGCCTTCTACTTTTTTAATATGTTTGGAGGTAGGGCGTGCAGCCACCCTCCCCTACCAGATTTTGTCCCCAGAGACCCCAATCCTGGGGCTTTGCCTTATGATAAAAAAAAAAAAGAAAATTAGAGGGGGAGGGGCAGTGCAGTCCTCCTCCATCTGCCAATTTCCAGCCCGGGGACCCCATTCGCTGGCCATCTGTCCTGGGTGCCACACAGTGTGCAATGGGGCCGCGGGGGAGCCTGAAGGCCACCGCCGTCCCAGTTCCCTGTCGGCAAAAGCAATTGTTTTCTTTGTTTCCCTACCTCCATCTCTGTGGGCCGAGAAACAGAGGAACTCTCCACTTCCAGCAAGCAAGAGCTATTTGACTGCTCTTGCTTGTTGAAACCGGAGTGTTTGCTCTGACTTGGCCGGAGCTGTTAGAGCACCTGTCAAGTCATACCAAACAGCTGTGCTCTGGAGGTAGCGATCCCCGGAGTAGCAGGGGGACCCGTGTCCCCCCACATTTATTAATTCTTTAGCCCTGGGCAGGTGGTGGTTCCCGGGGCTGGGCAGCTCCCCCACATTCATTATTTCTTTAGCCCCAGGGAGGTGGCAGACCCCAGGGCTGCAGGGGCCACGTGCCCCCCCCATCGACCTTCTATATACATTAAGCCCTGGGGAGGTGGTGGTCCCCGGGGCATAAGTAAGCTCAGGACAGGGGCCCTGTGTGCATCCCTCCTTTATTTTTAACATGCCCCCGGGACCTGGTACGCCCAGGGGCTCGCTTAAAAGAAGCACAGGAGACCGTGCTTGTTTTTTAGTTAAAACTTTACCATGGATTTGCGACCCGTAATAAATTTAAAGTAACATTTTTTTTATTATTTACTTCTTTGCCCTGTTGGGTCCCTCTGGAACCTCAGCACCAGAGTTAAGGGGTCAGGATGACCCTACCCTGGCCCGTCTTCTCATTTTGTATCTTTCTTTCTGGGACTCAGCTGAAGCAGAGTCCCAAGCTGGCTGGCAACACTTCATTATTATAAGTGTTGTCAGCCAATCAGATCTCAACACGAGATCGGGAGGCTTTGTGGAGCCTTTGAATCCCTATATATACAAATTTTAATTTTCTTTAATATCCAAAAAAAGGCTGAACGGATTTACACCAAATCACACAAAGGTTGCTTTCTAGACCAAGAGCTAGCTTTGTGCCAAATATGCAACAATAGCATCATTGTATAACCATAATATCTATCTTAGGACGCCAAACCTATGAGGTGGCTTGATAATGAGTTTTTAGCCCACACCACAATAGTATTGCTGTAACTATAACATATGTCAGAGAATGACAACCTTTCATAGCCATCTTGGGAATCAGAGTAATAAATATCAGCATTTGTTTGACAAAGCTGTTTGTCCTAGCTCACATGTAGAAAGTTACTGGGCCGCTCTTAAGAGGAACCTGACTACTGGTATGCTTAATGATTAAGGGATACTCTAATACACACCTGAAGACTATCCTTCATATCAATACCATCATTTGGGATCTCTTTTCTTTGAAATGTTTGTATTTTACTCTTAGGTACAATACGTACAACAGTCGTTTCAAGGTACTATAAAGGACTTTTGAGACAGTTTTAACATTATTTTCTCAAGGAATGTCACTTCTTTTGATGATTTTATAACTTCTATTTTTTAATTTGGCTTTCAATCAATGCTCTTGCAATTGTACACCGTATGAAAGCCTATTTTCTTTTTCAAATTAAAGTGGCTGCATTTAGTTATACTTTGACAAAGTAAGAGTAGTTATATATTAGTGGCGTGTCCAAAAACATTTTTGCTGAACAAAATTGTATTACAAAAATAGAGATGTTGAGTAACTCTTCAACCATTCTAATATTCCTAGTCATTGATTGAATTGAATCCCTTCTAGGGAACAAGGCACATGATGTGTGTCAGCATTTTTCTAACATTAGTATTGGTTTCTCAATATTCTGTAAATTTTACTAGAGGGGATAGAGATGTAGAGAAATTCTATCACTAGAACTGGTAGGTCTGAAACCATTGTGAGGAATCATATTTTGATGACGAGTTTCCTCCCTCCCGCAACATCTGTTTATGAATTTACCTTGTGTTTGATGTGGTATTTGTCTCTTCTTATGAAGAATCTTGTCTAAACACTGTCATGATGAATGATAATCTGATGTACAACTTTGAGAACCAATGCACAGTAATAGTCACTATTAAAGTTTTCAACTTTTTTGATTGATGGATTTCTTGTCTTGTTTATGTTGCCAAGCCAGAACTCACCGACGTGTTTATGGAGGAAGGTCCAATCCACTGACTCAAAAGCCATTCCTGCATTAGGCTAGAAAGACTGAGTGAATGTTGTTAAAGCTTTAGCAGTGAGCTTCACATTGTCTCCTTATTAGTTTCCCTTTATAAAGATAGTTTTGAATGGGGGAGACAAGGACTGCTCAAATGTCATTAAGCCTATGTATCATGGAGTGTTAAAAATTTCAAACAAGGGAAGTGCCAGTACTTACTAAATGACATGTAGACGGTGAGTGTGAAGCAACACAAAAGGATGATGGACAGAGTGTTGAAACCTTTCAACCACTCACCTCCAGTCACAGATGTGGGCTTAATCCATCGTTCTTTTGCTCACCCATGTCACCACAGTTTGGACCCAGCCATATGCAAATCAGTCTTGACCATGTTCCGTATGGGAACAGTCCAGTCCGATCTGCCAGGCCAGGACCTCCCTGGACCGGAAACAAGCATCCTAGGACCGGTTTCAGGGTATCACCCTTAATCAGCCAGACTAGCTTGAATCCAGTGGCACAGTGAGCAAGGGACCCACGTCTGGGCATACCCTTCCAACTTAGGGTAACTTTAGCAACACAAAAGGATGATGGACGGAGTGTTGAAACAGTTCAACCACTCACCCCCAGTCACAGACCTGGGTTTAATCCATTGTTCTTTTGTTCAACATGCCACCCCAGTTTGGACCCAGCCATATGCAAATCAGTCTTGGCCTTGTTCCACATGGGAACAGTCCAGCTTGAACTGCCACGCCAGGTCCCTCCCTGGACTGGAAACAAGCATCCTGGGACCAGTTTCAGGTTATCACCCTTCATCAGCCAGGCTAGGTTGAATCCCGTAGCACAGTGAGCAAGGGACCCACGTCTGGGCATACCCTTTCCATGTAGGACAACTTTAGCAACACAAAAGGCTGATGGACGGAGTGTTGAAACTTTTCAACCACTCACCCCCAGTCACAGATCAACAGCTTGGCTGACGAAGGGTGATACCCTGAAACCAGTCCCAGGGTGCATGAATTCTGTCCAGGGAGGATCTGGCTTGGCAGTTCAGGCTGGACTGCTCCCACAGGGAGCAGGGTCGAGGCTGATTTGCATATAGCTGGGTTTGAACTGGGATGACGTGTCAAGCAAAATAATGATGGATTAAACTCAGAACTGTGACTGGGGGTGAGCGTTTGAAAAGTTTCAACACTCCGTCCATCATTTTATTTTGTGATGCTGCAGTGAGTGTGAAGTCATTGGCTTGTAGTGTCTTACTGTTTGGCAGTTCATAACTTCAGATATTACATGCTGGGCCTTGTCTTTTAATACTGGGTGATATAATGCACCCAGCAAATTGTCTCACAGGATCACATAGTTCCACCTGGAATCTGCAAGAATAAAAACCTTAAGGCAAGTCCTAATAATTCCCTCATGAGATGCGCAGGTATAGCTTTGACTGCTTGTCATCCTTATTTTCTAAGCTAACATACCAGCATTGTCATCCTTTGCTTTTTAGTGTCAAGTAATGAATGGGAGACCTCTTTAGTGAGGAATGCTTCAAGAGCAAGATACTAAAAAAAATTGTAGATCAAATGGGTCAAATGTAACTACGAACGTGGTGACGTGTTCGCATACAGTGAAAGGCTCTGTATAAAGGCTGACTCATCATCATTCAATTACTTATTTATGTTTTTAGTTGCTTTATGTGTGCTATTGAGGTGAAATGTTTTCCCAGGCAGAATTATAATTTTTTTAATCACAATTCTTTTTATTATTACTGCAAAAAAAGACCTGCAGTGTGCCACATAATTTGGCTTTTCTTGCTGTATAATTTAGACAACCCTGTCGCATAATTTGATTCTCTTCCACAGCATAATTCAAGTACCCCTGGCCATACACTGAGTTTTCACAAGGAGCACGCCTCCGCACATAGTTGCAGGGGCTACTGCGTGAATGTGCGCTTCCTGAGAACAAACAGTAGTGCAACATAAGCCCCCACAGTACCCGTGATGTGGGGGTGATCCCCGAGCACCTCAGGGCCCCTTAGCAAAAGTGGTAGGAGGTGGGACAGGGAGGAGGGCCTCTTCCATGTACTTTGCAGGGGGGGGCTCAAGTTTTGTTATGTCACTGAGAACAAAGATAGATTTTTGGTTTCAGGAAATTGCTTTTATACCGGCAATGGCCTAGCAACTCCCTCAACACTAAAGCTGTGCATAAGGCACAACAACAAAAAATGCTGTGGTATTAGATCTGTAGCAAGGTGAAGTAATACTGTGTCTTTCTTTGGTGTCTTTAGAGAACCTGCAGCTTCATCTGGTAGGATAAGTCTTTTTTTGTTTATGTACTGTTGCACAAATCGCACAGACATTCACACCCACTGGCTGTTTTAGAATAATATTTCTGCCATCTAAGTGTGACAGTGTTTTAGAAGGAAAGTTCTATCCAGTTAGCAGGGATGACATCTTTCTGGCTGACTGCTGCCCAGGCCCTAAATCAGGATATGGAGGACAGCATCTGAGGGAGAGGAAAATGGAGCAGAATCTGGAAGTGATTTTTTAGTCAGTGGAGTTGCATTAGATGATTTGTCTTCCACGGATTCAGAGGGACATGATGATAGCAGTCAAGCTGTCCCGTTGTAAGCATAGTTTTTGCAGCGGAGCAACCGTAGCAGGGTAGACCAACCCAGAGAGCAGGCATATGTGGCAGCAAGCACAGACAGAGTGCTCTGTTGGCAGCCCCTCAATTTAGTACAATTAATCATATGTAAACCACAGCACTATCACCCCTAGGGGTGCCTAGGCAGTGAGGATGCTGTGTCTGCGTCGAAAAGCCAGGTCTTGAGTTGCTTTCTGAAGACTGCCAGAGAAGGTGCTATTCAGAGGTGGAGGTCATTCCAGGCTTTGGCAGCCATGGAGGAGGAAGTGTGGCTCCCACTGCGGGTGCGAAGGATGCAGGGGACTTGTGTGAGGGCAAGCGAAGAGGAGCGCAGGTGTCTCGAGGGAAGATGGAAGTTCAGCCGGTGGTGTTTCACATAAGCTTTATTCGGCCAACAGACCATCAAAGCAATACAATACAATACAATATAATATAATAATATAAACCATAATGTCATAGAAAAATTTAAAAAAAAAAGAATGATCCATGTTTGCCCGTCTTAAAACAATTTCAACTCATTGTAAATAAAAAGTGCGTATGCGCCATGCTGTTGCTAAAAACTTACTTACTGCGTAAATTGTCACATTTGAATTGTGGCTTTTTAAGATCCGCAAAGCCAGAAAACATTTCCTTAAATTCAATTCCCTACAGATTTTATGTATCCATTTAAACCTTGGGATTGAATAGGCGGGACAAAAAAACATAAAATGTTCTACTGTTTCGGAAGGAATGCCACATACAGGACAGGTATCAGAGCTTGACTTAGGTCCCCATCTGCTCGTTAAGGCCTTCAGGGGTAATGTTCCAAATCGAAATCTGGCATACAAACTTTTGCCTAACAAATCAGGTATTGTATCTAAGTATGGTTCAAACTCAGGGTACCATTTAAAATTAATAAACGAGTTAGTTAAATGACCATTCGATTTCTGAGAAATGTAATTATTACATATGTGGGACCAGTAAGCTCTCTTCAATACTTTTACATGGGGCTTCACAAGTTGCTGGGGATTCTCCCAGAAGTTCCTCAGTCCTAGCATGCAAAACCAACTAGATACGTGTTTGATCCATGGTATGGACATGGAGTTAGAGGTTTTTAACAATTCTAATAGGGAAGACTTATATATAGCCAGTTCAGGAACTACCCAAAGCCTCACCCAATATAGTAGGGGCCGTAAGATAATCAAATCGGCTATACGTTTAAGCCCTAGATCTAAAAAAAGGGGGGTTAATGGGGTGCTAGTGGGACAAGCACATAGAGCCCGTGCAAAGCTATTCTCAATTTTAGTTATCCTACTGCTATCTGTCATGCCCCAAATCTCTGCACCATAAACAGCAGCACCCTGTGCCTTGGCCACATAGATCTTTACTGCTGGAGACACAACTTTAGCGATCGTATTCCTGTAAAGGCGTAATATGGATGCTGCCCGATGTTGCAAAAGCCCGCCACTCTTACCGACTTGTTCGTCCCAGAGGAGTGAGTCTGTAAGCCTCACACCCAAGTAGTCGATAGAGCTAACCTGGTCCAAAATAGCTCCATCTAACCTGATCGTACACTTCTTACGAGAGCCAGAGCGAAGCACCATCAATTTTGTTTTCTTCGAGTTCAGCTCTAAACCAAAATTCCAGCAGAATGATTTAAATCTATCCACAAGAATTTGCAGCCCCATAGGGGTCTTTGAGATCAATAGAGAGTCATCCGCAAAAAGAAGAATTGGGATTTTCTGATTGCCTAAGCTGGGAGCATCATTCTGGCATGTCATGAGTTCTTGGACCACCTCGTTAATGAATAAAGAAAACAAAAGTGGCGCTAGGACACATCCCTGACGAACACCTCTTTTAATGGGAAACTTGTTAGTCAGTTCGCCTTGGTTACCCCATCTTACTTGAGCGTATGTGCCTTCATGCATACGTGTTAATAAATGAATGATATCAGATGGTGCCCCTCTTTTGTGTAGCACTCCCCAAAGCTTGTCTCTAGGTACCAGGTCAAAGGCAGAGCGCAGGTCTACAAAAGTGACATATAGTGTTTGCTTTGCCAAGACTACATATTTCCAGTGTAGCACGGTCAACCTAAATGCCTGGTCAACCGTGCTAACTCTAGAGCGGAACCCTGCCTGAAGTGGTGATAGGATCTGCTGCTCCGTCACCCAACTCGTCAGTCTAACTAACAATTGTTTTGCAAAATTTTTTTGTAGGTTGTCAATTAAACTGACCGGTCTGTAGTTAATTGGAAGATTTACGTTGCACTTTTTATATATTGGAATAATTTCTGCACCCTTCCACGTCTCAGGGATCTGTCCTCCTTTTGCGATTTTGTTTGACAGCATATTAATGTACCAGGTCCAGATGGGTAACTCTGATTTATAAAGGTCACCTGGAATTTTATCAGGGCCTGGGGCTAATGTAGGATGGACCCAGGTTGTGGAGGGCTTTGTAGGCGAATGTGAGTGTCTCGAAGTAACATCTTTTCTGGAAAGGGAGCCAGTGGATTTCCTGAGGCGAGGAGTGATGTGGGTGTGCTTGGGGAGGTCTAGGATGAGTCTGGCTGCCGGGTTCTGTATTGTCTGGAGTCTTCTGAGGAGCTGGGAGGGGATACCGGTGTATAGCGCATTGCTGTAGTCGATGCGGCTGGGGACGAAGGCTTGTACGAAGCATGTGGAGGGTGTGGAAATAGGAGCAGGCAACTGTATTGACTTTTTGTTTCATGGTCAGTTGGCTGTCCAAGATTATGCAGAGGTTGCAAGTGTGGTCAGTTGGGAGTAGGTGTGAGTTCTTCCAGCCACCAACCTTTCCAAAGATCAGTACCTCAGTTTTATTGGAGTTCAATTTGTGACAGCTATCTCTCATCCAGTCGGCTACATTGATCATGGCGTTTGCAGAAGTTGGTCTTGGTGTTAGAGGGGTCTTGGGTGAGTGAGAGGACGAGCTGGGTGTCATCGGCGTAGGAGATGATGTTTAGTCTGTGGGCTCTGACGATATCCGGAAGGAGGGTCATGTAGATGTTTAACAGCGTGGGGCTGAGCGATGATCCTTCTAGCATGGCGCATCTGGGAGCGGAGGAGAATGGAGGTAGGCAGACGCTCTGGGTGCATCCTGAGAGGAATGAGGTGATCCACTTGAGGGCGTATTGTTGAATGCAGATGTTGTGGAGCCTGTGGAGCCTGTAGATGCGGATGTGGTGGGTGACGGCGTCGTATGCTGCAGACAGGTCGAGTAGAATCAGAGCCACCATCTGTCCTTAGTCGAGGAGGGTTCTGATGGCGTCTTTTGCGATGAAGAGCACAGTCTCAGTGCTATAGTTGGCCTGGAAACCTGATTGTGATCTGTCCAGTAGCTGGTTCCATTCTAGGTAGTCAGTGAGCTGTTGGTTGATGTGTCACAGGCTACTCATCGTTTATGTCTCTGGCCAACTGGAACTGCAGAGTGGTCTTGATCTTTGTAGGTTCTGCCTTGACCAAGGTAAGGGCGTCCTTTTCTGGTAGCTACAGTGCTGCTGACGATGGAACGCCAAAAGGCAGTCTGTGTCTTCCAGAAGGAGGCCCAGAGGAAAAAAAAACAAAGGGAAATCCTCTATAGCAGGAACTCCCTGGAACAAAAATAAGCAAAATGGTAAGTCTTCCAACAAGAAAACAATACTGGAAGAAACTGTAACAAGCAAGGGAAAAAACTGGAGAAAAAAATCAACAGGGGCGAAGATCACCACGAAAGGAAGTGTTGCAGTGCAAGGAGAACAAGAATCACACTCCTTATATACCCTAAAACAGGAAATGACCAACAGGAAGAAGAAAGACACCATATTGGATTGGGAAAGAATCATAGGAGCATATAGAGAAAGGCGCCATTTTGGAAAAGGGTCCTAAGGCATGCAGGGAAAAAGAAAGGCATGCTGGGATAAAGAAGAACATGGCTGATAAGTGTAAAAATAAGGAAAGAAGAAAAGGAGAAAGAAGAGAAAAAGAAGAAAAGAAGAAAGGAGGCAAGGAACAGGCTGCACCAGGTAAGTGAGGGGTTGTGGGTGTCCAGGCCTAATATTGAGGGCGCGCTGCGTCCAGAACTCGCTGAGGTCCCATGCCCAATTTGGGGCCTTGTGTGAGGAAATATAGAACAGAAGGGGCGCGGCACGCCCGGTGGCCAGAAATAGGAGCCGCGCCCGAGCCAAAGGCACAGCTTGCGCTGCGGCGAGCTGCGGCGCAACATAATGACCTTCTCGAGTACTTTGGCTGGCTATACGAGCAGGGAGATCTACGTGCTTCCAACTTCTGGGAAGGATGCTGTGGAGATAGACACGTTGAAGAGGTTGTTTAGTTCAGTGCTGATTATGTTGGTTCCAAAGCTGGAGAGATGATGGGGCAGGGTCAGTGGGTGCCATGGAGGACATGATGTTAGCGATGGTCTGAAAGTCGAGTGAAGAACAGGTGGTTATGACTGGGCTGGGGTTTGCCTGTTGGTTGAGGTTGTTGGGTGTGAACGAAGTGGGCTGAGGGTTAAAGGTGTTGTACATATTGGCAATCTTGTTGTGGAAGTAGTTGGATAGTGAGTCGCAGAGTTGTTGGGAGGGGTGTACTGTTTTGTCTGTGGCAGTCGGGTTGGAGAATTCCTTGATGATCTTGCTTAGTTCCTTGGTGTGGTTGGTTGCGGTGTCGATGTGGTCGCTGATGGCTGTTCTTTTGGCCTCCTGATGCACTGGTGGTAGTTGTTGAGTGCTGTTTTGTGTGCATCTCTGTAGAAAGGGTCCTTGGAGCTGCACCATCACTTCTCGAGTAGAAGAAACTTACTCTTGGTGGTTCTGAGCTCTGGGATATACCTGCTGGCTTGTCTTGACGTTCTGTTGGCTTTGGCCAGTTTCAGTGGGGTGACTTTGTCAGCGCATTTGTTGATCTAGGCGGAGAAGTTGTGGGTTGCCTGGTTGAGGTTGGTTGACGTGTCGGGTAGTGTGCTGCTGAGAGCCTGCGTCCATTGGCTCTCAGTTACTTTTTCCCAGCTGCAGTCGGTAGCGCTTCGGTGCCTGGTGAGGTTGTGCTGGGTCTTGGAATGGTGTAGCGGACGATTGTGTGGTCGGTCTAGGAGAGTTCTGTGCTATCAGTGAATTTGATTCTGTCATTGGAGAGAAGATGATTTTGAGGGTAGGGATGTGGAGTTGGCGTCCTTGGGGTCCTCGATGAAGAAGTTGAGGTTGCCGAGCAGCATGTAGTGGAGGGAGTCGATGGCAAGGGGGGGGGGTGGTGATGTGGCCGATGGCATCACAGAAATCTGGTTAGGGTCCTGGTGGTCTGTATGCGAGGGTACACCTCATGGTTGTCTTGGGGTTGATGTGTAGTAGGGAGTTAAGGTGCTCCATGACAGGTGTTAGGTCATTGTTCATGGCAGACCATTGGATGTTCTTCTTGAAAATTATGGTGATTCCTCTGCCATGCTTGTTGGGGCAGTCCTGGTGTATCATCTTGTATCCGTCAGGGGTGGAGGTGGCAATGTTGGGGTTGGAGGCGGGGTTGAGCCATGTTTCAGTGATGAAGACAATTCTGGGGTGAGGGTGGTGATAGTGTCCCAGATTTCCATAGCATGTTTGCTGAAGGAGCGGGTGTTGAGCAGGATGCATTGTAATGGCTCTGGGTTGGTGGCGATCTGCTGGAAGGTAGTTGTGTTGAGTCCTGTGTGGGTAGGTGGTCTTGTGAGGCAGGAGAAGCAGCAGTAGCGGCAGGTGAAAGGTTCTTCGGTGGAGCACGGGGAGGCTGTGTATCAGTTGGAGTCTTAGCATTGGGTTTTGAGGACCCAGAACTCCTCTGCAGAGGAGCAACGGAGGGGCCAGGGGTCCTAGTGCTGGGTGTGGTCCAGGCGCGGACAGGCACAGCTGGGCTTGCCTTTAGCACATGTACGGCATGCCCACTGCACTGTCATGCAGCAACAGACATTAAGTAGTGCCTGGAGTGGGAGGGGGTGGGAGGATGAGCAGAGCGGGGAAAAAAACAGCAGGATGGTTGGAGAATGAAGTGGGGGCAAAAAAGTAGGAAGAGTGAAGGGGGGTGGTGGGGCCTGAACCAAGGCAGGAAAGCCATAAGGCAGCAGGCAGGGAGCAGCAAAACAGGCAGGGGCCAGCAGGCGCTATACTGCAAGCGCTGTAGAGTGCTTAGTAGTAAATGCAGGGGGAGCTGGAGGGGCCTGCTCAATGGGGTCATGCAGCGACTGCCATTAAGTAGGTCCTAGAGTGGGAGGGGCGTGGGAGGAGGAGCAGAGCAGGGAAAAAACGGCAGGATGGGGTGGGGCCTGAAGTCAGGGAAAAAAAGCGGGAAAAGCGAATCGGAGGCAGGAGGGCCCTCAACCAAGGCAGAAAGGGCAGAAAAGCAGCAATGCAGAAAGCAGGGAGCAGCAAAACAGACAGGGGAAGCAGGCGCTACACTGCAAGCGCTATAGAGGGGGGAACTGGAGGGACCTGCTCAATGATGTTGCGCAGCAACAGCCATTAAGTAGGTCCTGAAGTGAAAGGGGTGGGGGGGCACGAGGGGGAGCAGAGCGGTGGGACAAGGTGGGGCCAGAAGTGGGGGCAACAAGTGGGAAGAGCAAAGGGGAGGCAGTGGGGGCCTGAACAAAGGCAGAAAAGCAGAAAAGCAGCAAGGCAGCAGGCAGGGCGCAGCAAAACAGGCAGGGGCGGCAGGCGCTATACTGCAAGCGCTAAAGATCGCTTAGCAGTAAATGCGGGGGGGAAGATAGAGGGGCCTGCTCAATGGGGTCGTGCAGCGAGGGAGGGAGAGAGTTGCGGGCGGGAGGGGGAGCAGAGCAGAATAAATGGCGGAAGGACGTGAGGCCTGATGTGGGGGCATAAAAGTGGGAAGAGCAAATGGGAGGCGGTGGGGGCCTGAACCAAAGCAGGAAAGGGAGCTAGGCAGGGAGCAGCAAAACAGGCAGGTGCAAATCCTGCCATTCACAGGCGATGCTGGAGGTAAATTCACCACAGCCAATTTTTTGCCGATTGACCAGGTCCATCTTTTTCTGTATGTTGACTTCCTTTAGCAAATTGTGCCTCAAACAAATTTGTGTGTTGAACATTTTCTGAGGGTGCGTAGAGACACTCTAGGGCCTCATTCTAGGGCACACCAGTGGACTCCCACTGCACTTGAGGAGCTGAAAATATTTTTGGGCTTCACCCTCAAAACTGGGTTATTGTACAAACCAAGCTTGCAGCCTTACTGGTCTACTTGAATGGTTTGGGTAACACTCATCTTCGCACCATACATGAGTAGAGATTATTTTTAGCTATTGCAGCTTATTCTGCATTTCATTGAGAGTTCTGCTGCATTGCCCCAGGATAATCCAGACAATGACAGGTTGTTCAAAATTCGGCCTGCTGTGGACTATTTGTCTGCCAGATTTTCAGAGATTTATACTCCTGGAATGAATAAAGTCATTGATGAGTCCTTGGTCCTGTAGAAAGGGCTTGCTGTTCAGGCAGTACATTGCTAGCAAAAGAGCTTGCTGGCATCAAGTTGTACATGCTGTGTGAAAGCTCTGCTGTCTATGACTATCTAAGGAACAGAGTAGCCCATTTTGCATTATTGGCTTTGTCTAGGAGTATTATTGTAATACAAAGGTGTACTTCTACCGAATAAATAGTTTACCCTACCGGAACTCTACGACTAACCAAGCAGACCAATATACGTTAGACTCTGTTTTGAAGTATTCTTGCACATATTGCTTAGAGGATGATGTATTGAAGGTCCCAAGATTCCACGGTTTCTAGGGAACTTTTGCCAGACGTTTGTCCTGACGAGACCACAAAAGTGACTACGGGTCGAAACACGGACATCCCCTCAGTAAGCTGCTTTAACTACACCTCATGATTCACCAGGAGATAACATATCTGGACAGAATCTCTGCTTATGCTTATTTGATATGAAATCTTAAACAACCTTGGGATCTTTTCAGTGTCTTGTTCTATGTTGTTGTATATATATTTTTATTCATTTTTGAGCACTGCGTCATCTGCACTAATTTTGATACATAATGAAATACATATTGTCCTTATACTAAAAATGTATAAATGATCACCATCATCATACACGATATTCTGTTGTGTACAGTTTTTCAATAACTGATTATGATAAAAGTTACTAATTGATTTTTCAAACTTTCAAAGCAAAAGTGTCTGCGAGTAAGTCCCACAGGACTTTTGTTTGGGTTATTACTTTAGGAAACTTGGGCAGTTCTCCTCACTGTGGTTGCCTTAGTTTTAAAGGAAGAAATGCTCAATTGCTTCAAGCAATGTAGGCCTCGGAAGGCATTATCAGACACCCCCAACTTACATCCACAAAGTGGAAGGAGTTGGTTTTAGAACAGTGAGTGTGCTGAAGGAGCATGAAAGGCATGTTTTCTTGGGCTTCAAGTAGCTAGCAACGGAAGGCATTAGTAAGGGTTCTCTTGGCAACAATACAAGATTAAACAGAACTCTTAAGGGGACAAAGACATGAAGGGTAGGAAAACCATAGGCTAGGTGTGCTTTCACCAGGCTATCGCATGGGTGGAAGTCAGATAGTCAAGGTAGTACCGATACATATGCCACCACTTAATCTTTCACTACAGGCTCAAACCCACTGGTTCCGCACTCATGCCAATACTGAACTCAGCAGACAGCCTTCTCCTTCAGCAGCTCAACATGCACACACCCTGCACCTCAAACAGATTCGCTGGTTACTCATCCATAGCTCTTTTGGAATCCTACACACACACACATTCAAAGCCTTACACAGCACTGGTCCAGCATACCTCAATAGCACCTCCGATTTCAGAAACCTTCCAGAATGCCTTTGCTCAGCCGGATTCGTACTCACATACATATGAATCACCAGAACAAGGAGAAGTGAGTTCTCCTAATTGGCTCCAAAAAGGTGGCATGAACTGCCTCTACAAATTGGTGCTGTCTCTAAAATTATTAGATTCCGCACAAAAACACTTGGCTCTTTGACTAGGTACATCTGTGGATCATCCCCAACTGCTGCTTCATCGTCGATAGAATACCTTCCCTGGTGATAGTGCCCTTAACAAAAAATCATAACATTGCAAATAATTCTGCACCTAATGCTGCATGTATGTTTAAATTATTTATCCTGCATGTCATGTTCATCCTCCTTCAGAACTTAGTAAATGCTCAGTTTGCCATAGTGCATTACAGTCACATTACTGCACATAACGGTCGACAGAAGATAGCTTATGTTCTCACTGACTAAACTGTGTGACAAAAACAAATATTCTTCGTAGTTTATGACGTGTTCTTTAGGGAGTGTACACAGTCTTCCCAGCATGTTTGCCTTAGTTTCAAAGGTAGATATGCTCACTCAATTCGAAGAATGTTGGACTCAGAAGGCGTTTTCAGACAACCCTAACTTGCATCCACAAATTGGAAGGATTTGGATTTAGCTAAGGCGCATGAAAGAAATGTCTTCCTGCGTCCCATGTGGCTGTCATGGGAGTCGTTAGTTAAGGTGGTGGGTACTTCACAGGTAGTCAGCATGTAGTCAAACTGTTTATTTACTTGTAAAGGTTGTGGAAATACCAACCAGCAACATGTCTGGACATATGTGTTTAGAGAGGTTTGTGTGTGTGGTGTATTTGTATACAATTCGATCGAGAGGTTGTTTTGAATAGGGATTCTGCCCTGAGGCATATAACTGTGATGGGCCCTTTATTGGCGATGGTATGTTGATGTGAGTGCACTTGATCTGTTGGATTGGGCCCGGGGCCGAAGGTATGAAAGTCTTGTGTGTAGTATGTGAATGGTGTGTGAATGGACAATAAAGTGGTTGGTGCCTTGACGTGACATTACGGCTCATCTTCAGTAGCCTTGGTTTCAATATTCAGATACTGTGATAGGTATTTATTCTTTGAAGCTAGCGTTTCTGGAGGTGTCAAACCCAACCACTGTAAGTGGGGGGTTAACTTAAAAAAATGAGCACCAGGTGTATATCTGTGCCGGTAAGGATACTACGGTAAGGATACTATGTCCTAATGGCGACAGAGTATCCTTACTACGAGGATAATGGCTTGCTCGCCCACTTTATATGTGGACGGGCCATTGGTGTAACCATGGGAAAGACTACTCTGTCTCTGGCATGGTTGGACACCTTTTACAGCCCGACTGAGTAAAGGCCGTCTGAGGCTGACCTCTGTGTCCATCTACCTACTTAAATGGGCAGACATAAAGGTCAGTTTTCACTGCCCACAATCATCTGGAAAACCATGGTGGTAAAGGACAGAGAAAATTGTTTAAAGTCCCCCTTGTCATGGGAGATAACTCCCATTGAGAGAGGAGCATTTTTTTTCCAAAAAGAAAATCTGACTTTAGGATTTTGTTTTTAAAAATTAAACAAAAAATTGATAGATGGCTCAGTCAAGTTGATGGAGCAGTGTGGATTGATAGGATCCACTGTGAAAGTGGCTCATGCTAATGTTTCTGAAATGACCACCAACTTGGCCGTCATTTAAAAATTTGCAAGGCAGACTAGTCTCAGCAAGGCAGACTTTAAGTTCTCTGCCAAAGTGACTGAGGGCCTGATTCTGACCCCGGCGGTTCCTTACCGCCGGGGCCAGGGTCGGCGGGAGCACCGCCAACATGCTGGCGGTGCCCCGCAGGGCATTCTGACCGCGGCGGTTTTGCCGCGGTCAGAAGTGGAAAACCGGCGGTCTCCCGCCAGTTTTCCGCTGCCCATTAGAATCCTCCATGGCGGCGCAGCTCGCTGCGCCGCCATGGAGGATTCTGACAACCCATGCCGCCATCCTGTTCCTGGCGGTTCTCCCGCTAGGAACAGGATGGCGGTATGGGTTGTCGTGGGGCCCCTGGGGGCCCCTGCTGTGCCCATGCCAATGGCATGGGCACTGCAGGGGCCCCCGTAAGAGGGCCCCACAAAGAATTTCACTGTCTGCATTGCAGACAGTGAAATTCGCGACGGGTGCCACTGCACCCGTCGCACCTTCCCACTCCGCCAGCTCAATTCTGAGCCGGCGTCCTCGTGGGAAGGGAGTTTTACACTGGGCTGGCGGGCGGCCTTTTGGCGGTCGCCCGCCAGCCCAGTGTAAAACTAAGAATAGCCGCAGCGGTCTTCCGACCGCGGTGCGGTATTCTGGAGGGAGGAAGTCTGGCGGGCGGCCCCCGCCGCCCGCCAGACATAGAATGAGGGCCGGAGTCTTCTCTTTCAGCCAAAACGTAAATCTGGCCCTTAGTAAGAAGTTTATTTTTTGCAATCTAAACACCCGGAGGTGGCTAGTGTGGTGTAACCTGCATTAATTTCATTCACTTTCCTATGCCCTACAAAGCTTAAAAATGCTTACATGGCTAAGATTAATAATTTATTTACATCTGTGTTGGCAATTTCTGTGATCTGTTGAGATCCACAAATGCCCTACCACCCAGCATTCCCCCAAGTCAAATGCTACCTCACTTGCTCAAATAGGCCTAGTACCTGCAACAGGAAAGGGTCCCAAATGTAACATAGACATGTCACATTTTTTTAACTGAAAATTTACCTTTCTTTTTGCAATGTGGGTAGCTGTAGATTTTAGGCCCGAGCTCAGCTGGTACCATGGCAAATATAGCAAACCTGCACGTTTTTGAAAACTAGACATCCTGGGGAGTCCAACGGTCTGTGACTTCCATGGCTCTCACCAGGTAATTTTACCCAGAAGCCCTTGCAAACGTCACACCTTGGTATGAAATACACATTTTCCTCACATTTTTGTTACAGAAAGTTCTGTACTGTTCGGGGAACTACAAAGTTCCTACCACCTTTGCCAGGGGACTCACATGGGGCTTGGTTTCTGTTGTGGGCACTATGGCCAACCATACAAGTGGGACAGCGTTTTTATCGGCATAAGTGGGGTTACACAGGGTGGTCGGAATTTTGTGGAATTCTGCAAATTCTGGAATTTTCTATATCAGAAATGGAAGGAAAATTTGTGATCTCAGGCAAAGTTTGAGGTTGCAAGGGATTCTGGGTAGGAAACCCTAGTGAGAATCATGCAAGCCTCCCCACCCTGGATTCTCCCAGGTGTCTAGTTTTCAAAGATGTGCAGTTTTGGCAGAGTTCACTAAGTGTCAGCTGACCTAGGGTCTAAAATCTACAGCTACTAACTTTCCCAAAAAAGGTTGGTTTTCAGTGGAAAAAATGATGCTACTTACACAAGTAAGGTACAATTTTTAATCGGAATATCGGAAGACTTGGGTGAATGCTAGGTGGAAGGAAGTTTGTGGCTCTCTACACATTTCAGAACACAGAAATGTGAGGTAAATATGCTTTATAGTCAAAGTTTGAGGTTTGTAAAGGATGTAAGATAAAATGAAAAAAGCTGGTGGGAGACTTGCAAGTCACCTTACCCTGGATTTCTCTAGGTGTCCAGTTTTTTAAAAAGCATAGGTTTGCTAGGTTTGCCTAGGTGCCAGCTGAGCTAGGCCCAAAGATCCACAGCAACCCACCCTGCAAAAAAAGTTGGCTTTCAGTGAAAAGAAGTGACATGTTCATGTTGCGTTTTATCACATTTCCTGGTGCGGGCACTAGGCCTACCTACACAAGTAAGGTGCCATTTTTATAGGGTGCTAGTCAAATTTAGGAGTTTTTCACTGCCAGGACATATAAAACACACAGGTACATGTCCTGCATTTTACCTACATAGCACCCTGCCCTATGGGTCACCTATGGCCTAACTTAGCG
This sequence comes from Pleurodeles waltl, assembly GCF_031143425.1. NCBI lineage: Eukaryota > Metazoa > Chordata > Amphibia > Caudata > Salamandridae > Pleurodeles > Pleurodeles waltl. The sequence goes on from NC_090447.1 coordinate 972,751,387, forward strand.
GTGACTTATATGTAGAAAAAGGGGTGTTTAAGGCTTGGCAAGTACTTTTAAATGCCAAGTCGAAGTGGCAGTGAAACTGCACAGACAGAACTTGCAATGGCAGGCCTTAGACATGGTTAAGGGGCTACTTAGGGGGGTGGCACAATCAATGCTGCAGGCCCACAAGTTGCATTTTGTTGGAAAATGGGTTATTGGTAAGGGCAGGTAAGTACCTACTCTTAGCAATAGGCCACTAACCTCCACTTGGGTCCAGTTAGGTCTCAATAAATGAAACCCAGCTCAACTCTTGGTAGCTTGGCAACGAGCGACAAGGCTTAACTTAGGAGATGTATGTATAAAGCATTTAAAAATCACAAAACAGTAAATAAGTAAAACACAAAACACAATAAAAATCCAACACCAATTTGCAGAATTTGACCTAGCAGAATTCCACCGAGTTACTGAAAATCTCCACGAAAGTCCATGGAGTTCCTCCAACAAGGGGAAATAGGCACGTAGTGCTGTGTTTTAGCATCAGCAGAGCATTCTGTGCTGAAACATCAGCAGGAACGGCACCTTGATACGCAGTTGATTTTGCTGCCATTTGAGTAGATTTTCTACTTGAGCAGCAGACTTCTGGTTGCGAACGGTTGCAACCGACCGGCTGTGTTAGAAAAATCTTTTTGGATGAACTCCTAGCGACCAGAAATCATGCTAGGGATGCCAAATCTCCCTCGCCAACCAACCAATCTGTGGCTGTGTGCAAGAAAAAATTCTGCCATGTGGCAGGTGGCAGAATTTAGCTGGAACTCTGTGTTACAGGAGTAATGCAAAGTCAGCAAAATTCCACCAATTCCGCAGGTGGAACAGAATATTTCAACCACGCATAGAGGGAATGCTAGGTGAAATTAAGTTTGTGGCTCCCTGTAGATTCTAGAAGTTTCTATTACATAAATGTGAAGAAAATGTGTTTTTAATCAACGTTTGAGGTTGTCAAGGGATTCTGGGTAAGCAAAATCTGGTGGAGGCATGCAAGTCATCCCACCTTGGATTCCGCTAGATGTCTAGTTTTCATAAATATGCAAGTTTGCTAGGTTGCACCCGAGATGCTAGCTGAACTAGGACCGAAAATCAACTGCTACCCACATTGCAAAAAGTGTACAATTTCAGCAGAAAAATGGAATGTGTCTTTTGTGTTTTGGGCCCTTCTCTGTTGCGGGTAGTAGGACTACCGCACAAGTGGGGTACAATTTTTATGAGGAGTCTTAGGGCAATGTAGATGAAAGGAAGTTAGTGGCTCCCTATAGTTTCCAAAACTTTCCATCACAGCCATGTGAGGAAAATGTGTTCTGGTAGTCAATGTTTGCAGATTGCATGGGATGCTAGCTAAAAATGGTAGTGGGGGCCATGCAAGTCACCCCACCCTAGATTCACCTAGGTGTATAGTTTTAAAAAATTGTACAAGTTTTAGGTTTATCTAGGTGCCACCTGAGCTAGGGCACAAAATCCACAGTTACCCACATTTGAAAAAAGGGTCAGTTTTCAGAGGAAAAATGTGAACCGTCCATGTTGCATTTTGGTTGGTTCCCTGTTGCGGGCGAAAGGCCTACCCACACAAATAAGGTACTTTTTTTATCAGAAGATAAATGGGAGCATAGAACACTAGTACATTTGTTATTAATAATTGGATTTCGCTGCATTTGTACCTTCCAAATGTAAGCTAGTGTGTAAAGCATGAAGACATTTTGAAAAATACCCTTTAAATCATATACTTGTACGGGTACCCACAAATTCAGAAATGTACAAATAACCACTGCTGCTAAACTCCATATATTTTGCCTATGTAAGAAATGCATAGGTTTCCTTGATACCCATTATCGCTCTACATGTTTTACCATGTGAATTGGTCTTTACTTGGTACACAAAGAAACACCATTGTAAGGTGCATCTCAGCTGTTGGATCTGGGCACCTGAGGTTCTTGGAGAACTTACAAACCCTATATATCCCAGCAACCAGAAGGATCTAGCAGACCTAATGGTATATTGCTTTTGTAAACTGTCCGTTGTGACAAAAAGTTACAGATGAAAATGTTTTCACAAATGGCTGCTTTTTTTCCTACTCATTTTCAATATTTCTTATTTCAAGAGTTTCTTTGGGAAAACCTGGAGAGATCTACACATGTGAACCATTGCTAAATCTGTCTACTTTTCAGAAATCTATAGCTTTTCTCGGTCGCCCATGAGTTTCATACTGACCACACACTGGAAGAAGGTTGAAGGCACAAACAGTAGGACAAAGTGACCTACCTGTTTGAAAAATTCTAAAACTGAGGACGAAAAAATGTTTTTTTGATTTAGCTCTGCATGTTCCTGAAAGCTGCAATAATGGTGACGTTAGCACAGCAAACCCTTCCTTGACGACATTTTAAAGAAAAAAAATGACCAGTGCACTTTTTTCCTATTTTTCACAAAAAATCTAAAATGTTAGCAATATTTTGCCTATTTTCTCGGAACCCTCCAAGGGAATCTACCACCACTGGGCACGTTTAGAATCCCCAGGATGTTGGAAAACAAGGACGCTTATTGGGCATGGATACCTTATGTGGATATAAAGTTATATAACTACTCGAAATAGTCAATAAAGGCCCAGCAATTAAGGAGTTATAGTGCAACTTTGAGGGTTAGCAATCTGGCTCAGACAGTACATAGGCAAAATCACTATAATCATAAACATCAGCCACATATAAAACTCATAGTTTAGAGTACCGATTACTCACAACTGGGTGAGTTACAAGTGAACTCCAAATGTACAGCCTAGTTCAAAGCAGCTCCTTTGCAAGAAGTACAATATGTACCACAAGAAATACTTAACGAAATGACTTACTTTGCATGGGACCAGTCTTCCGTCAGAATGGGTGCATGAAGAGAGGCAGGGAAAGAATTAGCATCTAATGGTAACAATCTTTTAAGTGGCTTCTTTGATGTCTTCTGTTCCCACCATCCATTTCTAGCGTTTGTTTTTCTCCTCTTCACTCTCCTGGGTCGTTGGAATAACGATGCAGGATGGATTAAGTCTCTTTAGTCTTCTTCCCTGGATCGCCCATTCCAAAAGTTTAACTCTCTCTGAAATGGTGATTGAATGTCATTTTCCATTTATCTCGAATAGCAGGAGCGATTAGCACCAACTGCACTGCATTTGTTTACATCAGAAGTGTTCTGTCAGAACGTCAGTGATTTTCTTTTGGCTACAGTAGCAACAACCACATCTTGAAGCATGATGGAAGCATCACTGCAGGTTGGTTCAGATTTGTGTTCTACTGTTATAATGTATTTGGTTTTGATAAAATGTACCCACGTCAGTATGCCATGGCTCCAATTGCTCTTTGTTAAGCAGGATAGAGCCTGTGGTGTTAGTCTAGAATTCATTGATCCCTCCAGGCATTGTAAGAGGCTGCAACAGAGTCCCTGATCTAAGTTTTTGAGCCTGGAATGCAGGACGGATTCTGGGATTCCCAGATACGTACGTTGTTCTTTTTAAATGTTTTTGCCATCACCAATGGTTTTAAACAGTTTGGGGTGCTGATGCTTTAGTTTCTCAACTCTTGCTTCCAGCTTGTTATGCTTATGAGGCCCCTTTGCAGTCTGTAACTGATTTAATATGTCTTGACCTCCTTTTAAAGTGTGTTATCCAAATCTGACATCGATCTAGTGAGATCCTGTCTTAGGCTTGTCATCTTCTAGAATTCCAACACCAAGAGGCAGATACGGCCACAAGTGGAATAAACCTTCATATCATCTGTGGCCCATAGATTCTTCTGCTTCGGAGAGTAAGAACCCACTGGTTTTGGCAGCAAGTTTTATCATGGTCAGTGTATCTTTTATAGTTGGCCCACTGTTTGCCTTGTTTAGGTGCCGCTATCATAAAGCCTAGTGGGCAACATATAGGACACTGTGAATCCACTTTAAACAGGAGTAGTTTGAAATGTGTTTTTATACAGGAGTTATTCCTTGGTATTTCACTAATCTGATGGATGGTTACACGCACCCCCATACAAAGACAGCTATGTTTAAGGCTCCCTGCAATAATGTGTATAACAACTTGTGGGTAAAATAGGGGAAAGGTAGAACCAGGGAATACTATGAAATTTGGATTTCAGGGGCATCAGAAATAGTGAAGCCTCGTGCAATTTCTCGTAAAAAAGTACACAATTTAAATGATGAGAGCTGTCACCCACCCAGAGGTGGCATGCTTCATCAAAAGATCTCGTCACACTGGTACAGAATTCTAAATGACATGCAAGCTTTTAAGATGGAAAAGCAATTGCCACTGTGTGGTTATGTGGACCTAGGTGATCTCTGGTGGCGGTAACCCATGGATAATGTGAGGTGGGGATCTGTTAATAATACCTCATCCTGAATAAGCCTATTATATTGGACTCCCCAGAGGGTGGGGTTACAAGTAAAGATGAATAATTCTACCCTTTTGTGAGGTAGACATTTCATCCATGTGGTAGTCTTGGAATAGATGCCTAGGACTTTCTTCAGGATCAGTCCTTTCTGTATCTATCTTTTAAATGGGCGAGGAAACAAATTCATTAAAGCAGATGTAAATACCAAGCCTAAGAATCCATTTGCAGGGTTTGGTTTCCTATTTCGTATGGACCTCGTAAAGATAAGAATGTGCATTCTATCACGCGTTTTCATCTAGAAATGCCATACTCCATATAACTGCACACACACTTGTGTTAACTGTTTTGATGGGTTTACTCCATGCATCAAACCACAAAGTACAAGTGAGCAGCTCTTACCCTGACTTAAGGCGTGCTGCTGCCTCCACTCTCGCAGTCAGACTGGAGAGGGCCAAGCTAAAAGAGGCCAAGAAACTGCACATTTCAGTACGTATATCTGGGTATTGATTTGTGATAACTACATATCAAAAGGAGCATTTGTGTTGTCTCGTCTAATTGCTGTTAACTTACCAACTTACATGAAGTTAATGCGTAGTCTGCAAACGTTACAGGATCATGTTCAATTGTATTGACTTTTTAAAGGAAAAGATAGGAAGAGTGTTAAGGTCACAAAATTCCTTTTGTAGCGGATATGTTTGTTTCACAAAAATAAATGCTTTCCACTACAAGAATGGTGAACTCTAACGTACTAACTCCATTTTGTTTGTGATATTAGTTGCCAATGTTCTTTATGTCGTGGGTAGACTTGTATATTCATGTCTGTTTTAAGTAATGTTTAATGTGTTTTCACAGGTAAGACAACGGCCTTCACAAGAATGTTAAAATGTTGTTACAGCAGCATGATGCACGTGCAGGGTTTTTCCTAGCTGTCTTAGCGCAATCATAGAAAAGGTAGCAATATTTGTGCGAGTACGGGTGGCGTTCCTGAGAAGCTCCATGTTGTAGAATTGAGACTTCTGAAATGTATTTTCGTGCAACTGTTTCACTTTAGGTAATTGTGATTGGTTCACTCTTTGGGAACTGTGTACAACTGTCTAGAATGTACAAAATCCTTTGTTCAGAACCTTATAACGTATGCTCTTTTTGGATGTGTTAGGGACCCAGTTCCTGCCTTAGTTGGGGAATCCATGCTGGATTGCTTTCCTCTTATATACTTTGTACTTTGCTGCCCTTTGTTGAGCTATTTGATTGATTCTGTATTTTAACCAAGCTTTGCACTCTCATCTATTGATTAATTGCTTCTGACAATATTACCTGATTTCCGTGTGATTTGTAATCTAAAAATAAACCTTTAAAGTGTAATCCTTCCCTATCATTCGTCAAAGACCAAAGGGGTTCTACGTGTCTAAACTGAAGTTGTCATTTGCAGTACTTTAAAGAGAGGTAATGCCAGCAGAGACAACGAAATCCAAGAAGGAATTAACATCGCTCCGAGGCCATCAGTGGAGCAAGAGAATGAGAAGGAGCTCAACAACATAGGCAAGTCACAAGGTATAAGAAAGTCTTATAAAAATAGAGTGTGCAATTAGTTCTCATATCCATATGCATATATGGGTACTGATTCACAGCAACTATATATCAAAAGGAGTAGTTAAGCTCTCTCATCTAATTATTCTTAACAAACTGCTATGCGTAACGTACAACCACTGCAGAATCGTATTCAATTGAGTTAACCCATGGCCACTGGAATTATGCAATTGTGCAGTCACTGCAGTTTTCGCAAAATTATAGATCTGCCACATTTACCACATTATCCATCATCTGCCACATAATCTGTAGATTTTAACAAAATAACTGTTTTCAGCTCAAACTGTTCAAAGGTTACTCAAAATACAACAACACGTATTGCTGTGCAGTGGAAGGCCCTTTGTAAAGGTGGACTGGCCACATTTCTGTTGCTTATTTCAATATTTGGATGTTAAACTGGCACTAATGAGGAGCAACCAATGCCCATACACTTTTACCAAGTTTAAAAATGACGAACTAATGAAGTAATACTATTAAAAAATGTGCTGCATAATTTTCTCAGCTCTGCCGTATAATTTGGCCCTTCCTTGTTTCATAATTACAGTGGTTCTGCAGTTAACCCGCGGGAAGAATGAAAAGACAGGACGAGTGTTCAAGGAGTGTGGTTGCCTAAAGCACTCAGAACTGCTTGCTATAAAATAGACTGTGTTAAACATAACCAAAATCATCACTGTAGTGATAACGGTACCTGGCAAATCCCTCATGTGACTCTCCTTCTGAAGGTGTGTCAGTGCCAAGATGAGCAGAGTGCTTATTTCAACTCATCCAGGTGGCAAGATTATGGTAGTTGTAGGCCGAAGTTGGTTAGATTAAAGCAGGAACTCAGAAGTAATATTTGGTAAAGTTGAAAATATTAACGATTGCAACAGAGTAACCCATCTGCGGAACTCGGGGCCTAATTCCTTAGTGCCACAGGGTTAGAAATCAGACTCCAGAGACTCTAGGGGGAACCTAACTGGTCATAAAAAAATTCCAGAAGTCACTTTTCCCACTTGCTGAATGTATCTATTTCAGAACCAATAGAACCCAAAAACATACCATGGGAATCTGTTAAAAATGTAAAAACCTTTACAGATGCCAAACAAGTAATGAAAGCATTTCTTGGTGGCTATGAATTCTACTCCTTACAGCTGGAATTAACATAACCTAAGCTTTGGGAGTAAAACATTTTAGATGGGCATAAAATAGTCTCCACTGCATAAAGACCATCAATTTCAGAAGCAGTGTGACACACCACTTAAAGGATTTGGTCAAGGATGTGTGACAGTATTATTGTGACAATGAAAGCCACAGCAGTTTAAGAACCACATGTTGAAAGTGTGTTATGGGGCTGTCAGGATAACAAGACAGTTGTGGTTTCACCTTCAATGTCCAGAGGACCCTTGGGACTAATACTAGGGATAGACGGCATAAACAAAATCTCAACCAACTTATTATGAAGGCACAACCTAAAAAGTCCAGACAACTGACTTATCAGGAAGAAACCCCAGGCACATGTTGTAGAAAATGGCAACCAGATCATGATGAGGGCAAACACAGGTCTGGAAAATACAGGAGTTAATAGACTGGCTGAGCATCAACTCTTGAGGATATTTTGAAATGTGATTTAGACACTCTGCAGGACATAGAAGGAGGGGGAAAAGTACATAACAGTGTTGCAACATAATTTATATACTATATTTGACAGGCTACCTGGAATTGTACAGGTTTTACACGTGAAGAAATCGGATTTGTAGAATGTGCCCTAACAAGATGAACGACAAGCCTAGCTAAATATTTTCCTTTGCACTACAGCCAGTAACAACAATCTTCACCTATATATGTATTAGGAGAGGATTAGGTTAAACAGGGTTAGAGCTCACATAACAAGTGGTCATTCGTGTTAAGATGTATTTTATAAGTATGAAGTGGGAGTAGGGTCTGACTATCTTCATCCTTAATCCCACATTACATCCGACAGTGGGAGACAGTAGATGAAATCGACATGGTGCATGGGCAAATGCCAGTTTTGGGATGCTTATGGAAGAGAAAGCAACACTCTACATCAAAAGTCTACAGTTCACTAAAAGGAGCCATATTTATCACTTTTATTTCAATTATGTTGCTAACTATATAGGTCCTCCAATGTGCCAAACAGGCTTAAAACAGACCAAGTGGTCTATTTCTTTCAATATCCTTCTATGAATCTTGATCATTCGTGACTGTTTATGAGTATACTAAGACTCATACTTTCACACCACTGCCTAGTTTACAGCTTTTCATGGACAATTCTCTGAACAAAAATGCAGAGAGGTTGTTGGTCATGTAGATATGGTAGGGACTATTCGGAAACTACAGTTCTAAACACACAGCACAAGCAATTGTAAACTGTGATAACTGCAAATGCAGAGTGGGCACAAATGTCTGCCAACAGTGAGTCCAGGGGCCATTCAAATGGTAGCAAAAACCTCAGCCTAAAACACTTCCAGTACCCTATGTGATTATGCATAGTTACCAAACAGAGTTCCTTTTCATGCTATAACACAGCAAGAAACTGGGCAAATATGAACACAGTACTGGATCAATGTCAGTCTGCCAAAAGTGTAGTATGAAGTAATTAAAAGTAAGGACTACTACGCTAAGTCTCTAGGACAAACTCTGTCAATGCAAGATTCTCACAAGTTCTGATAAACAACAGCTGAAACCCAGGAACACATGAATTGGAAAAAACTACAGAAGACTTTGAGCATTAGCTCTCATGACAAAGTAAAATACAACGGAGCTGTGTAGTGACACCATTCTGAGATGAAAGGAACCCTCCACAGTTCTTTTGTGATCCTCAAGAACTGGCACAAAAGGCCTTAATTATCGTCTGATGGACGACTATGCCATCACACATGTGATGGCTACCCATTTCCCTTGCTGCAAGTGCTATAGAATATAATGGACTTGTAATAAGACGGATGGGACATGAGTCACATTTGTGTTGGCATAACCATCCGCCAAACTATAAATCAGGCCCTAAGAATGCTCTGAATGATACACCTTCTACATCTGTATAACATCTATCATTAACTCATAAAAATACTAAAACTGTACTCATATTTCCCTATACTAATCCACCACTAATTCTTTTTGGGTTCCGGAGTATCGTGCGTCTCGCCGAAAAGCGCTTCAATGCCTCGACAGGGGTAGTAAGCGCTATAAAAATACTATTACAATACAATACAATTACAACACAATCATCAAAGACAGCCAGGATTAGGGATTCATTTTAAACAGACATCTACTTAGGAGGATACAAAGGACGAACACACTGTAGGCCTCTGTCAAAATGGTAAAATACAGTACTCAGTGTGGTGTTCAACTACAGTACCGTAAATTGGTGACTTGAAAAATGATAGAATCTAGATGCTACTGAGGCTCAGGATCCGGGTGGAAGAGTGGGGCTGTACGCCATTTTGCTGCTGCTGCATAATCCGGCTGAATTATACAAAGTATCTCAAATGTTAATACATGTGCCAAACTGAAATAACATCTTTTTAAAAATTAAAAAAACAGAAACACCATTCTGATCAGCAGCAAAAAAAATGCTTTATTTCTGGGGCATGATAAATATATTTAAAAAAAAATTCAGATGAAAATGGGAAAAAAGATTTATATCAACTATTGAACAATACAATTAATAGTGTTATTTTATCTATTTTTTACACACAAAGGTAAACCTTTCACATTTTATTTTAAATGCATTTGCCCCTTTACTATTTCTCAGCGATTTGTTCATGGTAACCAATTTTCTAATGTAACGCTTATATACAGATGTATGTGTAAACACAGTCTAACTTTGCAAGATGCATTACGTATCTCTTCATTCATATAAATTTTAGAACCAAAGCTGTAGAGTCATCAAATGAGTAGAAAATATCTGTTAAGGTGCAATACTATTTGTGGCCATTTGAACATCAGAATTCCAGTTATGACTGAAACCTAAGAGATGAATTACTAAAAATGTTACTTGATGGTAAATACCAGTTAATAGTGCATTGCTTGGATTTCTGGAGTCAAAGCTATACAAAATTATGAAAAAGTGCAAACGCAAACATGGAATCTACTTTATAAAATTATATTAAAAAGTAGCTGACATTTAATAATTTAATTTATAATAAATGACTGAGGTGACAAACGTATCCATTCCCAAATAGTTTCAACTCATTATGTTGCATACGTAGGAGCATGAAGGTGATTAAGAAGTTGAATAGATCCTGTGGTAAGAATTTCATAAGCATTTGCAAGCTTACATGCGAAGATCAGATACTACTCCTTCCTGGCAATTACACTTCTGCCAACCTAAACCTACGAACTTTGGACTAGCAAAAACAAAAAAAAAGAACAATAACCATATAAAATGTACACAAAATCTTAGCTACGGATACATCATCTTAATCAATGAACTTAAAAAGTAATGTATGTAGTCGATATTTACAATGATAAAGTAGAGATTTTATACTTGATCTAACAACTTTTGTAGACAGGTTTTTGCACAGGCTTTTTTTCTTTTATAAAAAGGGGGACCAACATCTAAAGAAGGAAAACTGTTTTAATTGTCTTTTCTACAGTTGCAGTAGACGTAATAAACACTAGTTCATGAGTAGGCAATATGAAAAAACATAGCTGTTAATTAAAAGGTACTTGGTATACATTCATCATCTTTATAAAAAAAAAAATGCCCAAAATAAAAACAGTGGAACATACATGCAATAGGACAGTTTTCCTCTGTCCTGTTTTAGACTGCCCAATTCTAATTTCTACCTTATTATCAATGGTTTGTTCTAGTTTCACACATCTTCAAACATAGCACATATGCAAATGTGCAAGAACATATTTTTTGCAGTACTTATCACACATGACAGAATAAACAGAACTGAAATGTAAGCATAAACCACCCTGTCGCTCTTTGCTGAGGAGTATCTTGAATTTACGATTTTGTCTTCTGGTTTTAGTATGTCTTCTTAATCAGCTGTTTACAGACCATCTGGAGTTTCACATTGATTTTTGGAATGGAATGTTTGGTCAACCTAGCCTGAGGAAAAATGAAGAATGCTCAGTCTACTTAATAATGCAAACAGAATTCTTGTTCGGGGTTACAATGTAATACAAATTAAATCAAAAATATGTCAACACTGATAGACGAGCTTTTAGAACCAGGGATTTTCACAGATTCTGAAATTCAATTTCCCTTAAAATAACGTTTCAACTGGGGAAGGGTGAGCGTGAAGAAAAGCAAAACACACAACCAACCAGTGTAGAACCAACACCTATACATTGTAACAAATATTACTCTGATTAGCTACACTTTCTATTTAACTCCCACCGTCTCTTCCTCACAGTTCCCTATTTTATGTTATCTTTATAATTTCCCTGGAATTGATATAAATTGCACCAAAGCATTGGAATCTGCGCTTATTGCAGCCATCTATTTGAAGTCCCTCATCTCACTGCCATATGTTCATGTTTTACGATTGTCACTCTTTATTTGTGTTCCTTCTTCCATTAAAGCTGCAAGGCAAAGGATAAGAACTAGAATAGAAGAGGTGAAGATAGGAAGGCTTTGGTGATCTGAAGGATTTTCATGAGCCAATGGAAGGGAGAGTGGTGACTTGTGGAACAAATGCTCTCGGAAATAGTTTTCTAGCTTATCTCCACAGTAGCTTGGGTCAGAGACCATGAAGAAGAAACCTTGCATGCACTGCATGCTGTGGAAATGAGCAGTGTATATAAACGCATGATGCGGCTATCTGTGCCATTCAGTTTTCTTAACCCTGGCTTGCCTTTGCTTATGGGACTTGCAGGTTTGAAGATGCGTAGGGACAATTTCTACTAAGGGAAATAACACACCCACCAAGTGTCATGTAGGTTTTGCCAGTGTGAGTGCACAGGATCTGTTGGCAGGGCACCACTTTCACATCGAACAAGTGGGGAAGTAGAGAAACGTTCCTCCCGACATGTCTTGTGCTGTGACATACTCTTCTACTACCAGAGATAACAGTATCAGTATTTACTCTACACGACTGCCTGCGTTTGTCATAGGAACCCATCAATTTTTTATTTATTTTTTCACAGTTACAGGAGGCGTAGTAAGTTAAACAAGAAACTCTAGGAACATGTGTGAAAAGTTCAAAAGTGGAAAAAATCCCCAAAAGCAATATAACCAGAGACCCACTATTAACGGGAAAACAGTAGAGGAATGTTATTAACAGAGTAACACTGTTCATCAAAAGAGAACCAGCACGTAACATTATAAAGAGAGAAAATTGCATGCCAAGAATGTCAAATGATAAATTAAGTAATTTATTATACATTCTGTACAGCTGCTAATGAACGAGTGTGTGTGAATATGGGCCCTATATTCTAGACCTTACACAAGTAACAATTTAGATTAGGGTATACCAATAACATAGGTCCTCAAAAATACCACTGACCCATCTGGGCTGGTAGGCAGAAACATGACTATGGACTTTTAGGATGATTATCTGCCGACAGTTTCCTTTCTTTTAAAAACCTTACTGTGAATAGAACAAATTGAAAATAGACTACCCAAATCCTAACCACATGTAATTTAAAACCAGTCACACTCAGTCTATCTGAATAACAAACGCAAATGGTCTTCAGGCAACGCAATCATAAGGGATCATGATCTTTATGACACAAAAAGACCTCACAATATAGCTCAAGAAGCCTGTTGGGTACTGCACAACCCACCCAACATGGGTCACGACCCGATGACGAAGATGTCACTTTGGTGTGTGAGGGTCAGTGCATCCTGAAAAGGATACTTCTTGTACCTTTAATAGTCACTCAAAGGAAGATTCTCCTTAAAACGCCATTTACAGAGCGTCATTCAATATGACTTAAGTTTATATATGTAGAAGGATGTGTAATGAACCCAAAAAATCCTCTACCGCCCCTTGTTTTTTGTATAAATAGAACCCATTTTCCCAATTCCTCCTTCAACTCTATGTCCCTCTACCATACAATAAAGAACGTATTCAAAACCTCTTATATTGTTAACCCACTCCTGTCCCCTGCTAACCTCCATTAAGCTCAGAATTAGCAGGAAAAACGTGATCCACAAAATTCAAATCTATCTCCTTAATCTAAAACTCCATAACTCCAGACCATAAATGGTGTGAACCAAGGAATATCATCCAGCTCATCCACATGTTTTTCAATGTGCACTAAACAAATTTATAATGGGGCCAATTCACAACAGCACCCTTGAGCATGTGAAGTAGTACTCCAGCTATACTACTTACTTTACTCTTAAATGCCTTTGACAGTTTAACCCAAAACATACTATATGGCAATTTTCATGTATAGTTAGTACAAATAGAGATTACTGTACCCTCTGTACTATCACTAACAGGGAGTTGGACACTGCAGGGTCAATTCACAAAGTAGGTCAAGTGGTACTACACTAGTACTACTACACATTCATCTACAGTAATGGGCCTCTGTGAATAGGTTTGATGGTATGCATTGGATTGCATTGCTTAAAACTTTAATAATGGCTGTATGTAGTCTCAAGCATAAAAAGATTGGTGGCAAAAACTGTCTAAAATAAAAATCTTAATGTAATAATTGAGAACCATTGTTTATAGCAGATAACTAATCACTAAAATATGCAAATGTGGACCGTAAAGTTCCAGAAACTGGGGTTTGTAAAAAGTAATCTTGAGGATCTTGAAGTTGGTTGGTATAGTTGTGATAAACCCACTTCAATGTTCAGACCTGAATAAAAGCTAAATCATTTTGAAAAATAATCAATATTAAAGGGTTGTCTGCTCTGGTAGGAGCTAAATATTTCCTTACACAAGAGAATTCAATTAGTGGAGAACCCAAACAATCTCACAGACTTCCTTTGGAGCAGACAGCAAAACTACATGGCCAGACTGTGAAGCCTGTATGTGCCTGGACTGCACCCAGTGCCAGGAACCCTGGCTCTCCCACCAGCCACTGCTACTCCAGAACTGAACTCACCGCCCGACCACCCAGCAGGAAATGCTGCTGCGCCTCTCCTTGCTAAACTGCAGGACCCTTCACCTGCCACCATTGCCGGTTCACCGGCAGTACCAACCCTCCAGCTTACTCTAACACTGCCACCCCCCCCCCCAAACCACCATCCCGCACCAACTGCACTGCAACCTGCTCAACGTACGCTCCCTCTGGATGCATGTGATCGAGATATGGGATACCGTCACCACCCTCGCTCCCAACATCGTATTCCTCACAGAGACCTGCTTCAAAGCTACCTCAGCACCTGACATCGCCACAGTCACAGCCCACTGTTACAAGTTCATCCACCGCACCAACAAACCTGGAGGCGGAATCGCCATAATTCACAAAGAAACCTTACACCAGTGGTTCCCAACCTGTGTTCCAGGGACCCCTGGGGATCCGTGAGGCCTCATCAGGGGGTCTGCAACTGCTTGGAAAATTACTAATTTCACTAATGACTCAGTAGAGGATCCCCAGTTTCCAATAATGATTCAGTGGGGGTCCCAGAGTTCCAGTAATGATAAAGTGGGGGTCCACAGAAGTCAAAAGTTTGGGAGCCACTGCCTTACACTGTACCACCACGACTGACATTGACACACAAATCAAGGAACACCTCAACTTCCAGTTTGGCTTAGACGACAAAACTACCATAAAAGGCACCCTCGCCTACAGGCCCCAGGACCAAGACCCAGCTCAAATACTCACCACCCCTTACACATCGCATGACACACACTGGGCTCCATCTTCACATCCAGCAACAAAGTCAAATACAGTCACATCACCAAAATCACTTGCTCTGGCCACTCCATCATCACCTACACCACAGCTCCTAGCTGCGCCGCCAGACCACTGCACACCTCCCATCGGAGCTGGAATAAGGTTTCCGAGAGCCAGTGGATCGACGCCCTCAACTCTCACCACCCAGACACCACAGCGGACACCGAAAAAGTTGTCGAAAACTTCACTACCTGGATCTCAGGCTGCGCAGACGCAGTTATCCCACCCCAGCAAACCAGCCAAACATAACAGATCCGCCAAACACTAGACAGCTGGCATACACTGGAACTCAGAACCACAAAACACAAGTCTAAATAACTGGAGATGAGAAGATGGCATTCCACCATGCATCCCAACGACCAAACCACCTTCAAGTACACACTCAGTCAATACCAAAAATGCCTGTAAGGCACCAGAAAACACACCTTGGCCACCCACACAGAAGCCAGTTCCAACCACGGCAAAGAACTTTTCAACATTGTTAAGGAGTTCTCCAACCCATCAGCAAAGAAAAACAGCACCACCAGATCTCAGGACCTATGCGACTCCCTCGCCGACTACTTTCATGACAAAATATCTGCCATTTACAAAACCTTCACACCCTAACCCACCACCACCATCAGTCTTCTTGACTCCACAGACAACTCCACCAACAACAATCACCAACTGGAACCTGCTCACCACGCAAAACACCACTGACATCATGAGCTCCATCCATTCAAGATCCTCCATGGACCCATGCCCTCGCCACATGTTCAAAGTTGGCACCATCAGCAACAAACCCACGGACATCCTCAACACATCCATCACCGCAGCCATATACCCTGAAGAGTGGAAAAACGCAAGAATCAAACCCCTCCTCAAGAAACCCTGCGCTGACCCCAATGAACCCAGAAACTACCATCCGATCTTCCTGCTTCCCTCTCCAGCAAAAGTAATAGAAAAAGCTGTAAACCAACAACTCACAGCATACTTAGAAGACAACAAATTGGGGTACATCCCAATCCAGTTTCCGCTCCGATCACAGCACTAAATCTGCCCTGATGGCCACCGTGGACAATATCAGAAACCTCCTTGACCAAGGACATTTGGCTGCCCTTCTCCTCCTTGACCTGTCAACAGCCTTCAACACAGTCTCCCAACACACCCTGCTCAAGAGGCTCCACCAGATCCCCATCAGAGGAAATGCCCTGAAATGGATTGCCTTTTTTCTATTCGACAGAAATCTGTGAGTCCTACTCTCTCCTTTCACCTGAAAGCCCAGGACATCATCTGCGGCGTCACCCAGGGATCATCCCTCAGCCCCACCTGCTTCAATACCTGCATGACCGTCTTGACCGACATCATCAGAAACCCCGGACTAAACATAGTCTCCTATGCAGACAACACACAGCTCATCCTCGCGCTATCCAAAGACCTTTCCACTGTGAAGGCCAACTTCCACATCTGCATGAACAGCATCGCCAACTGGATGAAGAACAACTGTCTCAAACTCAACACCGACGAAACAGAAGTTCTGCTGTTTCGGAAATGCCAACTCACCTTGGGATGACTCCTGGTGGCCCACCGACCTTGGGCCCCTCTACATCCCAACGAACCATGCCCGAAACCTAGAAATCTTAATTGACAATAAACTCAACATGAAGAATCAGATCAATGCAGTCTCCTCTTCCTGCTCCCTTACCCTCAGCATGCTCCACAAGACCTTCAAGTGGCTCCCAACCACCACTAGAGGAACCACCACACAAGCCCTCATCACTAGCCGCCTAGAATATTGAGACACTTTTTATGCTGGACACATGACACAAATCACAAAAAAAACTTCAAAACCTTCCTAACTCAGCAGCCAGTCTTATCTTGGACCTGCCAAGACCAACCCACACCTGCCCCCACCTAAGGAACTTTCACTGGCTCCCCATATACAAATGATGCCAAATCAAGCTGGTGACATACGCCTATAAAGCTCTGCATAACCAAGGACCTTCATGCCTCAATAACCGTCTAAACTTCCAAAGCTTCATCAGACACATCTGCTACGCCTCGCTCCCCGCAGCACCTATGAGGGCCACACCTTCTCCTACATCACAGCGTAATCCTGGAACAGCCTCCCTGTCGAACTAAGAACATTTCCCTCCATCCAGGAATTCAGAAAAAGTCTCAAGACCTGGCTGTTCGACTGAGGCCCCATGCAGAAAACCTCAGCACCTGGATACCCTCAGAGGTGGTAAGTGTGCTCAACAAATTCTGTTGATTGATTGACTGATAGAATCACTAAGTTAGAAATGTTGATGTGTCAAATATGTCAAGTGCAGGTAACGTGGGGTGACTGAAGCTTCATGTAAGCAACTGACTTCCTCCGGAGTAACTAAGGCTTCATACTCTGTGCTAATTATTTCAAATTAATGGGAGTAGCACAGAATGTCAGATTTCACACACCTATGGCAGTGATGCTTAGAATAAAACATACCACTAATCTCAGAGATGCTAGTATATAACATATGAATGTCCCATGCCCAGATGAAGGTGATGGAAATGTTTCTAAGGCAGGCATCACAACTACACCTGAATACCAGTGTGTGTGCGCACACACACACACAAAATATGGTATTAGGGGATGGAGTCAGCCTTATGTTAGAAGGGTTCCTTCTCTTATTTCAGAGAATTGACTAGGTCAGACAAATCTCTTATAGTCGTATGTTTATAAAAAATATTTTTGACACAAACTGGCTAAGTCGGCAGATTGACTGTTAATCTCCCTTCTTTAAGTAAACCCACCACAAGAAATACACAAAATGTCTCTAATCTAATAAAGTCACCTTTCCCAAATCAAGTTAAGATCTTGTTTGAAGATCAACAGAACACCTAGGCACCTGTAAGGGTTCCAAAAGCATATTTACAACACAGGAGTGTAGAATTAAAAAAATATCTACTTGTCCATGGGACATGTTTCATAAATCTGCTTGTCCTGTAAAAACGTCCACTTGCCCCTTTGGTGCAACATAGTGTGGCAATAAATTATGGCAGAAATTTCATGATAAAAGAGCTCTGATAATATTCTCTCTGATTTTGCCAGGACTCATACTATAGTAGGTTTTAACTTCTAGAAATTCCTGCATTCAAATGCGCTTTGAAGTCTGTGCAAACATACTAATTTGCATCCCTTAGCGGTTTTCACCAGATCTTCTCCAATCTCTTCCCACACTGGCAAAGGTTGGAAATTCACGCCTCACAAGGGCAGAAATAAATCTTCTTCCGTGGTGTGAAAAAAGTGATTGGAGGGAAAGTGAACTTGTATGCGCTCAACAGATTTTTGCCCAAGCAAAATTACACGTGCATATTTGCTCATGCTAAAATGCTGTCCCCAATATTTTCTAGGAGTACGATTTCCTGGCCGACTTCTGTAAATTGTTGTGAATCATAAAAGCTGTACCTCTGAACTAATGCATGAGCATATATCAAGAGTGTGCTTTTGTGACTTTATTTAAGAATTGGACCCCTAATAAGGTATAACCAAGACATTTTGTTTTTATTAAAATTCTCTCTCTATCTTTCTTCTTTCTACCTCTCATCAGCATTATGCTCTTTCACAAGGAGCATATTGGCACACAAAGTAGTTTTGTCAGTGCCAGAGACTACTGTGGCAATGTGTGCTTTTTCAGACCAAAATATAGTATTGCTTTTGCTAATGTTTGTATAATGGTGAAGGCATTTCAGCTCCAACAGTTTAAAAAGAAAAAGAAAAAAAAAACATGTCAAAACAAGACACATAATGACAAAACCAAAAAGCTGACCACCAATGTCAGACCTATTGGCTTTGCCAATGATTGTAATGCTTTATTTTATTTTCATGTTTCCCATAATTTTGTTGAAACTGGTTGTACTGATTTCCCATAATCGTAGATGATGCATAAGAGAAATCGCACCTAAAATTTCACAGTAGTTAAGCAAAACGTTTTCTTCGTAGTTGCATTTTTGTGATCATTTAATTTAGAAGCAAAAACTCATTGAACAAGTTACTTACCTTTGGTAACAAATTATCTGGTGGAGACATATTCTAGTTGCAGATTCCTTACCTTATAAATTTCTCAGGTGTCAGACTGGATCCAGAGATTTTTCTTCGAGCAGTACCCCTTGAGGAGGCCATGAGGCCCGGCAGACTCAGAGTCATTCTCACCAAAACCCAGGACAGGGGCTGAAACGTCAGTATCATAGGCTGAATATCCTGGACTCGCCTCTCAGGAGGATAACCCCTAAGCTGCACTGTGTCCAGAACAGCTCTGATGAAACGGAGCATCTGCGAGGGAGTCAGGTGTGACTTTTACACATTTATATTGAACCTCAATGAATGCAGGAGGTCCACTGTAGCCTGGAAGTGGGAGAAGACAGCCTGGGGAGAGCCCACCTTCAAGAACCAGTCTTCGAGGTAGGGGTAAGACTGAAAACCCTAGCCAGCACAAATGAGCTGCGACCACCGCCATCACTTTCCTGGACACCCAAAGGGCGCTGGTAAGGCCAAAGGGGAGCAAGGTAGACTGAAAGTGCTTGTGACCTACCACAAACTGCAAGTAACACCGGTGAGCAGGCAAGACGGGAATGTGAAAGTAGGCGTCCTGCAGGTCCAAAGCTATCATCCAGCCTCCAGAGTCCAGGGCAGGTAGGACCTGAGAAATAGTGAGAATTTTGAATTTCTCCTTTCTGAGGAAGAGATTGAGGGACCAGAGGTCTAGGATAGGGCGAAGGCTCTTGCACTTTTGTGGCACCAGAAAGAAGCGGGAATAACAACCACAACCTAGTTCTGGCCACTGGCTTCACTCAATTCCTGAGCCCAGTCCACATCAGGGTCATCTGGCAGGTATTCTAAAGGGCCCAGAAACCCCTCCATACTCTTATCATACCTGTACCCATAGGCATAAGGGTCAGGATGCAACCTTGGGAGCAAGGTCCCAATCTAAGTCAAAATTGGTGTGGGCGACGTTGTTCCAGCTCTGGATCGGAGTCAGGAATCAGTATGGCGAAGTCAGGAATCAGTATGGGGTCGACATCGATAGTGGTCCTGACCGACATTGAAAGCACTGCCTTCTGTACCAGCACAAGGGAAGGCTGGGATAGCATGACTGGCATCAGTGTGGGTCCGGTAACAGATCCTGGGGTGCCTGCCGGAGCCAAGGCCAAAACTGCTGGCGCAGAACCCAAGGAGGCCCTCGCCAACTCTACTGGGCCCAAAGGAGTCAGAGGAGGGTCAGACTGCCCAAATATGAGGAGCATAGTCTTGTAAAAGTCTCTGATTTGGGCAAGGGTGGCTTCGGCTCCTGGAAACTCGGGTAGGTGCAGAGCCGACCTAGGAGCAGGCTCTGAGGATGGAGACCTAGAGCGACAACGTTCCTCCTGCGTCGCATTGTTCGAGCGACAGGGTGAAGCCGAAGAATGTTCGTTCTTCTTCGACAACTTCTTCTTGTGACCCGAATGTCCTGACATTTTGGAGTGGGACGAGGACGAGTGGTGATAGCTCAATGAGCGGTCTTGTGACCTTCCTCTCAATTGAGACCAGGAGCGACGTGGAGCCAAGCGCTGGGCCACAATGAGTTTTGGGGACCGCTTGCTCAAAGCCTTCTGGTTCATGGCCTGGCACTCAGAGCACAACTTCGGGTCATGGTCGCACTCCAGATACAAGAAGTGCGGATCAGTCACCGACACCATGCAGTGACAGGAGTCACACGGCTAGAATCCGGTCTTTCGGGACAACATGATGATCACCAGGTGGTCAAAAAACGTCAAAAAATAATCTAAAAGTTAGTAAAAAACCGACTGAGGTTAGCTCTTCTCTGAATCTGTGTGTAGACTGGCACAAAAAGAAAAGAACTGACGTCAGCACGCTGGGGTGGTGCCTATATACAACCGCAACTTCATCACAGCGACCACAATGCCAACGACCAACGCAGAAGGAACAACACCATCTGACGGCACACAAGGGTACTGCTCAAAAAAATATACGGATCCAGTCTGATGCCTGGGGGAAAGTCTAAGATAAGGAATCTGCAAATAGAAGTCTCTAACAGATAACCCTGCTTTCAACTACTGCAAATATTCACATCTAGTTACAGAGCATTCTGGGAGCATTATACGCAGCCTCATATAGTTGCATTTTCCAAACGTGTGTACACATTTTTATAGTGGGAGCAATGTCAGCAGGCAGTCCGAGCTTACAACATTTTCTTAGAGCGCTCACCCTAATACTAAAGGCTTTGCATTAATGAAGCATAAATGCAGGTTCGAACCACATTAACATAAGGACACAAATATTACTTTAACTGCAGACAGTGCCCTTCCCCGATGTGGTACTGTAAACTGGCAGTCAAAGAATTTTTGCTGCATGAGGTTGAGCCTACTTGTCCTAAGGGAAAAATAAACATGAAAACTTGTTGTCCTTGACCCCAAACAATATGTCCTGGGAGTCGGGCTGCAGGAATTCCACAACCCTGCAACATATTTTTTTTATTTTAAAAAGCATTACATAAATGAACGCATGAACAGGAAAAGCAACTTTTCCTCAAAAATTCTGAAATTGTTTTATTGAAAATATAAAATCAATCGATTCAGTTAAGTACTAACCATTTTACAGAACACCTGACTATATGTAATATTTTTAACTTGAAAAAGATATGGAAAAATGGGCATCCAGAAAGGTTGCATAAAAAGCCATACATAGAGTCAACAGTGCACAGAGCCTTTATGAAAGCTTGAAGCTCACAGTATCCCCATCATGTAGTGCAGTGTCAGCTGGCAGTTTGTTTTTTAAGGTAACCCATAGGAAGTATCTTGGATAAAAAGAAGTCCCATCTATTCTCTTGAAAATAAGGTTTGGTGGTGGGATGTTTGTGGATTCCGAGACAATACACATGACAGAGAACTAGAATTACATAACTCTACAGAATTGATTAGAAAGGGAATCAGAAGCAATGCAAAAGTGGCCGCCCAAAAATATCTCTAATGGGGATATTTCCCATGAGAGTTGCAGTAGCTGCCTTGCCTCTCTTACATCGGGCTGAATGCTTACTAGGCAAAGGTGTGGGTTCAGCATCTTATATCAAATAATGACATCGAACACTATGCATCGTGGTATGTTTGCTTTGTAGAAGGCATACCAGAAAGGACAACCCCATAATTAGCAAATAAACTATGTATAAAGTATGGTGAGACCTTTCCATAAGGAAGAAAGGGTCTGGGGAAGAATCTGTGGGCACAAAAAATTGATATAACCTTAAGGAGGAAGGAAAGGAAGTCCTTAGGGATCCCTTATTCCCATGGAACATATTTTAAACTTATAGTGTGTATGGAGTTTGAAGCTCACTCACTTTTTCCATGAGGTATTCACAAGGTTAGATTTGTGCATGGTTTCAAAGGAAGGACCCATTAGCTTGATAAGCCAGTTTTCAGTTCTTAATAAGAAGAGGGTCTTCAATCAGAAGGTAAAAACAATCATTAGGCTTTTCATTAAATATCTGATCATAGGAATGGTGAAGAGAGGTGCCAAGGATGGACATTTTCTATAAGCAGTGGTAGCATCCTAATGCACATGTATAGAAGAAAACTCAAGGTCAGATTTTAGCCAAAACACAAGGTAAAGCAGTACTATCTCTTCATAGCTTGTTCTCGAGTCCGCTTGTTTTTAGAGACACCAGATGAAAAATCTCTTCCACTAAACGGCGTAGGAGGAATGAGTGAAAGAATGTTTGAACTCTGTCAGGATGTTGTGATGCTATTTAGATTTAGCCATCATTTGACCATCCAATCCATTTTGTGCAAGTGACTCCATTCTGTGCCTTCTTGCAGCTGCAGGACAGCGACAGTATTTTTCCTTACAAAACATGTTTTTCTCTTCACCTGCGAAGAGTCGGACAGTACTGGAACTTATTATGTGGGATGCAGACCAGAGACGAGTTCACAAGGCAGAGACTGTATCAGAGGAACAAACATTGGGAGCCTGGCCAGGTTCAATGGGAAGTACAGCCAGTATTTAATTTCATAAAAGAGGGGACGGGGGTTCCTAGAACCCTCTTCTTGAGATGATTTAAGGTGTAAAAGACAGGGAGACCTGGAGGTAGGACAGGAACTCGCCTGTAGAGCGGACTCACTGCCCAGGATCTGATTTGTGATCCTTAATCGGGTCTCCTGCCTTTGCTGATTGTAGGAAGTTGGCTCTGTATGCACTATTTCAAAGTAAGGAATCGTATGCACAGAGTCCAAGGGTTCCCCTTAGAGGTAAGATAGTGGCAAAAAGAGATAATACTAATGCTCTATTTTGTGGTAGTGTGGTCGAGCAGTAGGCTTATCAAAGGAGTAGTGTTAAGCATTTGTTGTACATACACACAGGCAATAAATGAGGAACACACACTCAGAGACAATTCCAGGCCAATAGGTTTTTGTATAGAAAAATATCTTTTCTTAGTTTATTTTAGGAACCACAGGTTCAAATTCTACATGTAATACTTTGCATGAAAGGTATTGCAGGTAAGTACTTTAGGAACTTGGAATAATCACAATAGCATATATACTTTTCAAATAAAACACATATAGCTATTTTAAAACTAGACAGTGCAATTTTCAACAGTTCCTGGGAGAGGTAAGTATTTGTTAGTTTTTGCAGGTAAGTAAACCACCTACGGGGTTCAAGTTTGGGTCCAAGGTATCCCACCGTTGGGGGTTCAGAGCAACCCCAAAGTTACCACACCAGCAGCTCAGGGCTGGTCAGGTGCAGAGTTCAAAGTGGTGCCCAAAACACATAGGCTTCAATGGAGAAGGGGGTGCCCCGGTTCCAGTCTGCCAGCAGGTAAGTACCCGCGTCTTCGGAGGGCAGACCAGGGGGGTTTTGTAGGGCACCGGGGGGGGCACAAGTTAGCACAGAAAGTACACCCTCAGCAGCACGGGGGCGGCGGGGTGCAGTGTGCAAACACACGTCGGGTTTGTAATAGGAATCAATGGGAGACCAAGGGGTCTCTTCAGCGATGCAGGCAGCCAAGGGGGGGGCTCCTCGGGGTAGCCACCACCTGGGCAAGGGAGAGGGCCTCCTGGGGGTCACTCCTGCACTGGAGTTCCGATCCTTCAGGTCCTGGGGGCTGCGGGTGCAGGGTCTATTCCAGGCGTCGGGATCTGAGAGTCAGGTAGTCGCGGTCAGGGGGAGCCTCGGGATTCCCTCTGCAGGCGTCGCTGTGGGGGCTCAGGGGGGACAACTTTGGTTACTCACAGTCTCGGAGTCGCCGGGGAGTCCTCCCTGAAGTGTTGTTTCTCCACAAGTCGAGCCGGGGGCGTCGGGTGCAGAGTTGCAAGTCTCACGCTTCTGGCGGGAAACGCAGTCGTTTTAAAGTTGCTCCTTTGGAAACAAAGTTGCAGTCTTGGGTGAACAGGGCCGCTGTTCTCGGGAGTTTCTTGGTCCTTTTAGAGCAGGGCAGTCCTCTGAGGATTCAGAGGTCGCTGGTCCTGGGGAGAGCGTCGCTGGAGCAGTTTCTTCAGAAGTGGGGGGAGACAGGCCGGTAGAGCTGGGGCCAAAGCAGTTGGTGTCTCCGTCTTCTCTGCAGGGTTTTTCAGCTCAGCAGTCCTCTTCTTCTTAGGTTGCAGGAATCTGAGTTCCTAGGTTCAGGGGAGCCCTTAAATACTAAATTTAAGGGCGTGTTTAGGTCTGAGGGGTTAGTAGCCAATGGCTACTAGCCCTGAGGGTGGGTACACCCTCTTTGTGCCTCCTCCCAAGGGGAGGGGGTCACATTTCTATCACTATTGGGGGAATCCTCCATCTGCAAGATGGAGGATTTCTAAAAGTTAGAGTCACCTCAGCTCAGGACACCTTAGGGGCTGTCCTGACTGGCCAGTGACTCCTCCTTGTTATTCTCATTATTTCCTCCGGCCTTGCCGCCAAAAGTGGGGCCGTGGCCGGAGGGGGCGGGCAACTCCACTAGCTGGAGTGCCCTGTGGTGCTGGAACAAAGGGGGTG
Source organism: Pleurodeles waltl (assembly GCF_031143425.1). Taxonomy (NCBI): domain Eukaryota; kingdom Metazoa; phylum Chordata; class Amphibia; order Caudata; family Salamandridae; genus Pleurodeles; species Pleurodeles waltl. Next base: position 972,776,155 of record NC_090447.1, read on the forward strand.
AGCCTTTGAGGCTCACAGCCAGGTGTTACAGCTCCTGCCTGGGGGAGGTGATAGCATCTCCACCCAGTGCAGGCTTTGTTACTAGCCACAGAGTGACAAAGGCACTCTCCCCATGTGGCCAGCAACATGTCTCAAGTGTGGCAGGCTGCTAAAACAAGTCAGCCTACACGGGTAGTTGGTTAAGGTTTCAGGGGGCACCTCTAAGGTGCCCTCTGGGGTGTATTTTACAATAAAATGTACACTGGCATCAGTGTGCATTTATTGTGCTGAGAAGTTTGATACCAAACTTTTCAATTTTCAGTGTAGCCATTATGGTGCTGTGGAGTTCGTGTTTGACAGACTCCCAGACCATGTACTCTTATGGCTACCCTGCACTTACAATGTCTAAGGTTTTGCTTAGACACTGTAGGGGCACTGTGCTCATGCACTGGTGCCCTCACCTATGGTATAGTGCACCCTGCCTTAGGGCTGTAAGGCCTGCTAGAGGGGTGACTTATCTATACTGCATAGGCAGTGTGAGGTTGGCATGGCACCCTGGGGGGAGTGCCATGTCGACTTACTCGTTTTGTCCCCACTAGCACACACAAGCTGGCAAGCAGTGTGTCTGTGCTGAGTGAGGGGTCCCCAGGGTGGCATAAGATATGCTGCAGCCCTTAGAGACCTTCCCTGGCATCAGGGCCCTTGGTACCAGGGGTACCAGTTACAAGGGACTTACCTGGATGCCAGGGTGTGCCAATTGTGTAAACAAAAGTACAGGTTAGGGAAAGAACACTGGTGCTGGGGCCTGGTTAGCAGGCCTCAGCACACTTTCAATTCAAAACATAGCATCAGCAAAGGCAAAAAGTCAGGAGGTAACCATGCCAAGGAGGCATTTCCTTACACTGATCGAGTGTTCCCCAGTCACGCAGGTAAGGATGATTTCATGGTGATGTATTCTAAATCTTAATTATTTAGGTCATGAATAAATGCTCTGTTGATGTATTGCACATTTCTTTTTATGTCTTGACAACTTGATATATGCATTTATCTTTGTATGTACACATGTTCTGCTGCATTTGAGTTATATGCGTATTCTCATATATATGTATGACTTTTATTTGATATCTGAGGAGTGCCTTAAAAACTTTGTTATTTTAACATTGCTCTCATGCATGGTGCAGTTGTTTGATACAAGAGCCTCAGGAGTGATGTGAGATGTAGGAGATGCACCAAAGTTTTGTATACTCAGTACTGACCCCACTGTAAAGGAGCATTTTAGGGGTTATCAGGGCAACAATCAAATCACCTTGTTCCAGTTGGCAGTTACTGGGTGCAATCAGCAATCATAGGTATCCTACTGAGTCAGACTGGCACCAAAATGGTAAGCCCTGGTATACATTGAGAGATGCAATGCAGAGAATCAAGGAAGATGGTATGAAACCGCCATTTTTCTGGGTGATGCCTACCGTTTGTTAGATGGACCGTTGACAGTGTCAGTGCGCAACAAAATAATCTGTTTAGCCCCCCCACCTACAAACATGCGATAATGACCCTATTAATCAATAAGACAGGTAAACCTTTAAAAGATGTACTGGAGGCAGTCCGTGAGTTATGAGTGGATAAAACGTGAGAGAGCCTCTCGGTCTGAGAGCGGTACAGGTAACAATAGGGTATCTAAGAGAGATCTGTTCATGGCATTGTTAAAGGATGGTGTGAAGAAAGAATAGATAGATGGAATAGATATCAAGAGTCTGTGGGAAATGTATTGAATGCAAGGGTTGGACAGAAAGGAGGGGCGCAGCAAAGTAAATAAGCAGGATAATAAGCATGGCAAGTCATAAGTTAAGTAGGAAGGCAGCGAGGGAGAGAAAAGTAGACCCTCAAAGGTGAAGGAGGAGGAGGAAGATATGGACACTGACTGGTTAATTGAGGAGAACAGGGGAGAAGAGGAGTCTCCTTACTGGTATGAAAGCATATACCCGGATTTGACCTGGGCGAAAGTCAACAGGTTGAAATCAGATTAGAAAATAGGCCAAGCTCAGGGATTGAAAAGATACAGAGACATAAAGGGACTTGGTATGTGACATTTGATTTTGCCAAATGCTTTTTTTTTCTCCAATATACCATTGTCCCCTGGGAATCAAGAGCGTTTTTGTGGAACAGGGGACAATTTAGATTTTTAAAACCGTCTCTGGGCTATGTACAACGCCATACTATCTGTCACTGCTAGTGGCAGAACACCTTGATGATGTACCTGTCATTTCAGGGGTGCAGCTTTCTCATATTGATGACGTGATGGTGCAGGGAGAAACACAAGAAGAGGTGCAGATGCAGCTGGACAGGAAGGTGGAACATTTGCAAAGCAAGGGGTGGGAGATAAATACCAAAAAGGTAGAAGGACCATCCCAAAGTGTGAAGTTCCTAGGAATTCAGAGGATTCAGGGACATAGAGAGGTGTTGCCGCAGGTGAGATAAAATAAACTGGAATTTGCTACACCGCAGGAAACTCAGCGGTTCATTGGATTGCTTGGTTTTTGGAACAGCATATCCCTCACTTGAGTTGGATTTTGTCTCCTTTGTACAAAGTGACTCAAAAGAAACATCAGGTTGAATGGGGAGAGCAGCAGCAATGTATGTTTGGATTGGCAAAGGAGGCGATTCAAGAGGCTTCACACTTGTGGCCAGTACAGGAGGAAGACATTGAGTTACATGTGATAATTCAGGGGCAGGGAAGAGAGAGGGTGCCCCTAGGATTCTGGACTAAAACGTTACCAGATGCTGGAGAGCGGTACACTACATTTGAAAAGCAGTTTCTGGTGTGTTACTGGGCTCTAGTGGATACTGAGCAGATGACAAAAGGGCACAATGCGATTCTGAGGCCCGAGATCCTGATAATGCAGTGGGTGATGAGTTCACCCAAAACTCACCAAATAAGGCATGCACAAGAAACAAGTGTCACTAAGTGGATATGGTACATACAGGGCCCGAGTGGGACCAGCGGGAACCACGACCCTACATGAACAGGTGGCACAGGCCCCCATGGAAGATGAGGAGGTGTTGCAGGAGGTGCCAGAGGTAAGACAGTCACCAGTGAAGTGGGGTGGGCCATTTGAGTCCTTTTCCCTTGAGGACAGGAGGCATGTATGGTTCATCCAGGTATGTAGGGGCCAAAGACATTGGAAGACAGTGTCCTAAATCCTGTAACAAAGAAGCTGCTTTCTACCACTGGAGAAGGAAAGAGCAGTCAATATGCAGAATTGTATGCTGTGTATCAAGCTTTAAAACAGGAATTCCCTGGAAAAGGTCACATTTATACCGATTCTTGGTCTACTGCCAATGACTTGGCTAAAGGTGGTTCAATTCCCCTGCAGACAAAAAAGACCAAATCTCAGAAGCAGAAGTAGCGACACAGGATTGTGACTTGGTGGGGATGGCTAAGTAGGCTCACCAAAAATGTGGACACCTGGGAGAGGCTACTAACAGGTGGGCAGATATTAGAGGGATGCACATTCCCCTAGGCTTGATCAAAACTGTGATTAGCCAATGTCCTATTTGGCAACACAAACAACACAAATCTGTCCCGCAGACCGTCAGAGGTCAGTTGGGGAGAGAAAAGTTGCCGGGGCAGATTGATTACAATGCCCATTATTTAAGGTTGTCATTGTGCTTGTACAGTGGTGGATACTTAGTCTGGCTACTGGATAGTGTTTCCATGTAAAAAGGCTACTCAGTTCAATACGATTAAGACGCTACACTTGTTGATGTTGTACTAAGGAGTCCCACTCCAAATCCAAAGTGATAACGCATCCCATTTTAAAGGTAAGATTACTGTTTATAGCACAATATAGAGTGGATTTATCATGTTCCATATTACCCACAGGCCGTGGGATTTACTGAGAGAATAAATGGATCGCTGAAGTCTCAACTGAGAAAATTGTCAGATGGATCGCTGAAAAATTGGAGAGACCATTTAAAAAAAGCATTACAAATACTGAACAATAGACCTTTGACAAATGCAGAGACCCCTTTGATGCGAAGGTTAACCCCAGATTTTCAAATACAACCCCATGTGGCAACCAATACCATTACATATTGGGAAAGAAAGACAGGAACTTTAGCTCCATACCGAGCAACACCAGAGGCTGCAGGTATTGATTTGCATACTTTGAACATGTACAGACTAAAACCATGAGATATGGTACTCATTGATACAAGAGTCAGGATACAAATTCCCCAGGAGCATTTCAAATTGATTGCTCCTCGATTTGGGCTGGCACTCAAGGTATTCAGGTCTTGGGGGAAAGTGATCAATGCAGACTACCAAGGCGAAATCAAAGTTATTGGAAGTATAGTCAAACGGGACAGCCCAGCTCTTCTTACAGTGTGAGAGGAGGGAGGCTCTGGCTCCACTAATAAGTACCCTGGTGTTAAGGTGTGGGTGGAATCCCCAAATCGTCCTCCTGAAACAGCAGAAATCATAGTGAATGGAAGACAACATTCTGTTAGTCATGAAACCAGGACAAGAAAAGTGGGAACATGTATCAGCTGATAAATGTTATTTGCGAGAATAATCATACTTGCCTCTTTTACAGATCATACTACAACGAGCATGTTAAATTACCTGTCAGATGATTATTTTCTTGTGGTAATGTTACTTACACTTATATCCCAGCAAATTTAACAGGAGGGCCGTGTGCTTTCACGCGGCTAGGACTCATGATGTTTCCACTGCACTCGGCATTACATATTCAAAACACAAGGGAAACAGTTCAACTAAATGAAGACTATGACTGTGGAGTTCAGTTATTATCTAGATCAGAATATGTAAGCTTAGGTCTTTCTATGGTAGGAGTCCCAGGATTAGCGGTCTATAATACTCGAGTTATTAATTAACTAGCATGTTTAATGGTCAAAAATATTAATCACACATCTATTGCTTTGGTGTTACTAGATATATAGATATATGAGGCACTAGAAAAGCTGCGTTGCAGAATAGGGCTGCAATTGTTTATTTGCTTTTAAAACACGATCATGGATACTCATAATCTGAAGGAATGTGTTGTTTTAACTTGTCGGACCATTCTACATCTATCCAGTCTCACATTGGAGCCTTGCATGAATTGGTAAAATGGGTAACACAAAATGTAGACAAAGGGTGGTGGGACTGGTTCTTTGGATGTCTCCCTGATTTTGGTCAACTTTGTTCTATTTTATGTGGGATAATCATGGTAATTTGTATTATAATAATGCTATGGTGCTGTGTACAATGCATGCCTAATCTAATATCCATCCTTCGACCACAAAAAGTTGATTTTAAACCAGTATGTTATAAGAGACAATGGCCAAAGGGTGGAGTGTGATGCTATTTAGATTTAGCTATAATTTGACCATCGGCTCCATTTTGTGCAAGTGACTCCATTTTGTGCCCTGCTGCAGGGCAGCACAAGTATTTTTCCTTGCTAAACATGTTTTTCTCTTCACCTGTAAAGAGTCGGACAGTGCTAGAAGCAGACTAGATACGAGTTCACAAGACTAGATTATTTTACTCAGAGGAATGTACAAGTCTGTATCAGAACAACCCCTGGGGCCTGTACAACTTCTATGGGTGTTTTCGATGCAGACAAAGTACAGCCAGCGTTCAATTTCATAACAGAGGGGTTCCTAGAACCTTCTTCTTGAGGTGGGGTAAGGTATAAAAGATGGGAAAACATGGCAGTCGGACAGGAACGCACCTGTGGAGCTGACGCGCTGCCCAGGATCTGATTTGTGATCCCCAATTGGGTCTCGTGCCTTGGCAGATCGAGGGTTCCCCAGTCACGCTGGCGAAGATGATGTCAAGCCCATGGGTGATGTATTCTAAATCTTAATTATTTAGCTCATGTGTACATGCTCTGTTGATTTCTTTTTTGTCTTGACCACTTTGATATATGCATTTATCTTTGTATATACACATGTTCCGCTCCATTGAGTTATATGCTTGTTCTCATATATTTGTATGACTTTTATTTGATATTTGAGGAGTGCCTTAATAAATTCATTATTTAGACTAAGAGTGCTGAATTCTTTTGGCATCGTGTCCTCTTAGTTTAAGTGAGAACAATACAGATGTTCAAACAGTGATCTGGAAACGGGCCTACTGCAGGTATTCAGGAGCCAGGTCATCAGGTTAAGCGACAGCATGATGGAGTGTCGGATCTTGCACAACATAACAGTGATTATATCCTACCTGGACCAAAGCCAGATGTGCTGTGGTAGTGACATGCAGCAAGTTAGCCCACCACAATTTCTCTGCCAGTCCACATTAGTGAGAAACATCTTTATTTTAGACTGTCAACTTGTGGATCCCCTCAAAAGCAAGATGCTTGGCTGCAAAGTACAGGCATGTGTTTACAACATTTTTGGCAAAAGGACTTTACCTTTGTAATGAGGCTCTGGTAATCAGGGCATGAAGGCACAACATTTTGTTTTTTTTCTAGTGTTGGTAAAGGTGTTGACTTGTAAGCTTCCCTAAACTTCATACATGTGCCCAGAACATCATTACAGAGAAACCACATGTGCTACGGCGTGTGATGCCTGCAGAGCTTGTCTGCCTTTCAGGTCTAGAGGCCTGGGAGATGTATATAAGTCAGTGATGTGTTATTTGCTGAAGCCCAGGAAAGGATTGCCTGCACTTCCCGGGACATAACCATGCATCTGGTTACTCCTTGATTGGTGATGTGATGCACTATTATCGTGTTGTCCCTTTGTAGTAGAATGAACATTCTGGATATCAATGGAAGAAGGAAACCAAAGCAAGATAGACTGCAATAACTTATTACATGCCAATATGGCATTTTTCCTCTGACTGCGACTATTTTTGTTAGGCTGTGAGATCCCCCAAATAATTAACACCTTTCCATCAATGGATCAGTCACTCTAGCTGGAATTGAGGAATTCTCTTGGATAGGAACTCCATGAAGTTCTACTTATTCTATGAGGCAAAAGAAAGAATGACAATGTTGGTCATTTTTACTCCAATAATATTGCAGTCACATACGACAGAACCATTTATCCCCAAAAGTAACTGTGCCTTTTTTGGAGCACATGATAACTGGCAGGTGTCTCTCACTCTTCTCCTAATGCTTTATGTTTGGTTAGACAGCAAGTGGTATGAGTCAGCCAATCCTGTCAGAGAATCTTTTATCTGGAGGTGATTATAAAGTGGTACCCCATATCAAGGCGTGCACACAATGACTGGCATTTCACAGGTAAATGGTTATTCATTATGCATTATTTGTCTACATAATGGGTGTATCAAAATGATCATGTCTATTATCAACTCAGCAGATATTATACAAATTAGGGTGAAGGTTAAGAAAATCCCACTCACGTTTCTTCAAATCAAATCAAATCATTAACATTTATAAAGCGCGCTACTCACCCGTGCGGGTCTCAAGGCGCTAGGGGAGAAGGGGGGGTTATCATTGCTCGAACAGCCAGGTCTTTAGGAGTCTCCGGAAAGCGGAGTGGTCCTGGGTGGTCCTGAGGCTGGTGGGGAGGGAGTTCCAGGTCTTGGCCGCCAGGAAGGAGAAAGATCTCCCACCTGCCGTGGAGCGGTGGATGCGAGGGACAGCAGCGAGTGCGAGGCCAGAGGAGCGGAGGAGGCAGGTGGGGACGTAAAAGCTGAGGCGTCTGTTGAGGTATTCCGGTCCCTTGTCGTGGAGGGCTTTGTGTGCGTGGGTGAGCAGTCAGAAGGTGATCCTTTTGCTGACTGGGAGCCAATGCAGGTGTCTCAGGTGTGCGGAGATGTGGCTGCTGCGGGGTATGTCGAGGATGAGGCGGGCCGAGGCGTTTTGAATGCGTTGCAGGCGATTTTGGAGGTTGGCTGAGGTCCCGGCGTAGAGGGTGTTGCCGTAGTCCAGGCGGCTCGTGACGAGGGCGCGGGTCACGGTTTTTCTGGTGTCGGCGGGGATCCAGCGGAAGATCTTGCGGAGCATGCGGAGGGTGAGGAAGCAGGCGGAGGACACGGCGTTGACTTGCTTGGTCATGGTGAGAAGAGGGTCAAAGATGAAGCCGAGGTTGCGGGCGTGGTCTGTGGGGGTCGGTGCGGTGCCGAGGGCCGTGGGCCACCAGGAGTCGTCCCAGGCGGACGGGGTGTTGCCGAGGATGAGGACTTCCGTTTTTTCAGAGTTCAGCTTTATGTGGCTGAGCCTCATCCAATCTGCAACATCCTTCATACCCTCTTGTAGGTTGGTCTTGGCGCTGGCGGGGTCCTTGGTGAGGGAGAGTATAAGTTGGGTGTCGTCGGCGTAGGAGGTGATGATGATGTCGTGCTTGCGTACGATGTTGGCGAGGGGGCTCATGTAGACATTGAAGAGTGTCGGGCTGAGTGATGAGCCTTGGGGTACGCCGCAGATGATCTCGGTGGGTTCTGAGCGAAACGGAGGGAGGTAAACTCTTTGGGAACGGTTTGAGAGGAAGGAGGCGATCCAGTCCAGGGCCTGGCCTTGGATTCCGGTGGAGCGGAGGCGGGTGATTAGGGTGCGGTGACAGACGGTGTCAAAGGCAGCCAAGAGGTCGAGCAGAATGAGGGCAACAGTTTCACCGTTGTCCATCAGGGTTCTGATGTCGTCAGTGACTGAGATGAGGGCGGTTTCAGTGCTGTGGTTGGTTCGGAATCCGGTTTGTGAGGGGTCGAGCAGGTTGTTGTCTTCTAGGAAGGTGGTCAGCTGTTTGTTGACGGTCTTCTCTATTACTTTGGCTGGGAAAGGCAGAAGAGAGATGGGGCGGAAGTTTTTCAGGTCGCTCGGGTCAGCCATAGGTTTCTTTAGTAGGGCGTTGACTTCGGCGTGTTTCCAGCATTCGGGGAAGGTAGCAGAAGAAAAAGAAGAGTTGATGACGGTCTGTAGGTGCGGGGCGATGATGTCGTCGGCTTTGTTAAAGATGAAGTGCGGGCAGGGGTCCGAAGGGGCGCCGGAGTGGATAGAGTTCATGATGGATTTGGTTTCTTCCGTGTTGATGTGGGACCAGTTGTTGAGGGGGATGGCCGTGGATGCCGGTTCGGTGGTGTTTGGTTGGGTCTGGTGTCCGAAGCTGTCGTGGAGGTCGCTAATCTTGCGATGGAAGAAAGTGGCGAGGGATTCGCACAGATCCTGTGAGGGCGTGACGGCGTTGGCGTTGCCGCTGGGGTTGGAGAACTCCTTGACGATGCTGAAGAGTTCTCTGCTGTTGTGTCTGTTTTTGTCCAGTCTGTCGGTGAAAAAGTTCCTTTTGGCAGCGCGGATCAGGTGGTGGTGTTCGCTGGTAGCGTTCTTGAGGGCGGTCATGTTGTCAGTGGTGCGGTCCTTGCGCCAGGCTTCTCAAGGGCGCGACAAGTTTTCTTTGATTCTTTGAGGGTGTCAGAGAACCAGAGAGGTTTTTTGGTGTTGGTCTGTCGATGCGTGCGTTTGAGGGGAGCAAGGATGTCTGCGCAGTTGGAGATCCAGTTTGTGAGGTTGAGGGCTGCATCGTTGGGGTCGGTGGTGAGGGTGGGTTGGTTGGCGGCGAGTGCGGAGAAGAGTTGCTCTTCGGGGATCTTGCTCCACTGTCGACGAGGGATGGGTTGGGTGCGGAGGTGGCGGGTCTCGCGTCGGAATGTGAAGTGGACGCAGCTGTGGTCGGTCCAGTGTAGGGCGGAGGCGTGGCTGAAGAGGACGTGTTTGCTGGCGGAGAAGATGGGATCAAACAACCCTAATCTATGTGTACTCCTTATCCAATGTATCTTAATGGTTTCAGCCATCCAGCATAAATGATGCTATTAGTTTGCAAAACTTCAGAATACGAAACCTTGTATAGTTTCCCTGCATAATTATGCTGTCATCAGTTCAGCAATTCAGCCCTCCAGCCATGTATAGTTTCCCTGAATACCTTATGCTGTCATCAAGATAGCAGTCTGAATCCAGCCCTTCAGCATCTCTCCTCAGTAACTAGTCCATTATTCTAACCTCTACCCTGTACCATTTATGTCTTTATAATGATATCTTTTGGAATGAGGAATGATCACTCATTCTCAGCTCCTACTTTGCTACCAAAATGTGCAAACATGCCCCTTTGCAGACAAATACAGAACCTACAGAAACTAAAGCTACTTTCTCCTTCCTTCCAAGACAGATTTCTACCTTGTTAGAATGAATGCTTTAAAAAAAACCTGGAGATAGTAAACTAAAAACAAGAAAGCTGAGCACCAATTTGTTAGCATTACCATTTACGTACTCCACTTTTCTGTGCCTGTGTTCCATGCCGGTGCCCACATTCTTGAACGTTAGCTGTTCACATGAAACCAGGCCTGTCTTGTACGTAAAATGCACCATTATCATATCAAAGCACTGCCAAACATGGCAATGGACCTCCTCTTCCCAATTCCCTGTTGGTAGAAATACTAATCTTCCCATCACTGTTGAAGAGGCACAAGCACAAATTAGTGGTGGGCACAATGCCCAGAAGAGAGTGGACACGTCTGCCAGTGGAAGTCTGATCCTTCATTAGAAGGCTAATTTTCAAATAAATGCATGATGACATGTCCATAAAGGAAACACTTTAACCAGTGTTGTGTCCAGCATCAGAGAAAAGTACTGGAGTACTTGAATCAGATGGATCAAAGACTTTGTGGAACTGATTAAATAGGGTTAGGTCAAAGAGGTGATTCAGGTTAGAAAGCATGTTGTTCTTAAGTTTTAATACTGAGAACTATCACCAGTCGTTTGAGTCTTGGATAAATGGCGATTGCCTTCTGTCCTATGCCATAGCCACTACTGGGATTCTTTTTTAATACACTTAAGGTACCAATTTCAGGCTGAAAGTAAGAGTCTTCTATTCATCGTGAGATATGCATATTGGAAAACTAAAGAACCCCAGCTAAGTATCCTATGGTTATACATGGTAATAACGTTGCAAACTTGCTTTGTATAATTGCTGAGCCCTATATTCAATTTTTGTTTCTTTCTGTCCCTTGGTTAAGTGATGCTGATGTGATGTTTGAAGTGCAGGAGAGAGCTAATAATGATAGTGGAGGATCATTTCAAAGTTTTGAAGCATATGAAGAGAACAATGGCGTACAAGTCCATTTGTTGGTGGTCTTAGAAATTTCAGGTTTGGCAAGGGTGCAGTTTTAGTCACATTGCTATTTCTAGAGGCAACAGGATTATTAGCCAGATCTTCATAGAAGGTCAGACTTTGAACGCAAGAATACTTTCCGAAAATAATTCTCACATTTAAAGGAAACCAGTATTAGGATGGAGCTGACATATTCACATTAGCCATACATCTATCTAAAACAGCACTGAGAGGTATCAGGATGGAATCTGGGAGGCCAGTTAGCAACGCACTGCACATGTCAATATGTGAGTTTACATAAGCTTTACAATGGAATAGAAACTGGAGAAGAGATAAAGCAGGCCACATAGTTCATAAAACCCAAGTGTGCATTCAGATATTTTTGCAGGGGTTAAGCCGTTAAATAAAAATGATTGTGCGAAAAAAAATAAACCCCCCCCAAAAAAACACATGCATGGGTTTTCAATGAGTACAAAAAGTGTTTAAACAACTTAACGAACAAGTTACTTACCTTCGGTAACGAATTATCAGGTAGAGACATATTCTAGTTGCAGATTCCTTACCGTAGAATTTCCTACAGGTGCCAGACTGGATCCGGAGATTTTTCTTCGAGCAATACCCTTGCACACTGTTAGGTGGCGTTGGTCGACTACGGTGCATCGTTGGAATTGTGGTCACTGTGATGACATTGTGGTCATATATAGGCGCCATCCCACACGCTGATGTCAGTTTTTTTTCAGGACTTTCTACGGCAGTAGCCCGGAGCCATGAAGAACACCCGGATTGGTGCGTCAAAACTAGGGCCCTGAAAAAGGAGTCCCTGACACTAGAAATCAGTTCGCAGGTGGGGAGGATGGGTGGGTTGGTAAGGAATCTGAATGTGTCTCTACCAGATAATTTGTTACCAAAATAAGTAACTTGTTCATTCCTTACCTTAGAAAAGATACCCAAGCAATACCATCCTCGGAGGTGAGCTGCGAACCAAAATCAGACTAAAACATCCTGCAGGACCGAACAGCCAAAGAAGCCATCTCTACAGACCTGACTGTCCAGGCAGTAGTGCTTTGTGAACGTGTGCAGGGATGCCCAATTTGCTGCCTGGCAGATGTCTAGGACCAGAACTCCGTGTGCTACAGTAAAGGTTGCAGCAGTTGCTCTGGTGGAATGAGCATGCAAACCCTCAGAGGGTTGCCTTTTGGCCAAAGCATTGCACATCTTGAGAAATGGTAAGCTTCTGCACTGCCCATCCTTTCTTCGCATGCACATAACCAGCAAAGAGTTGATCGTCCACCCAGAACTCTTGGGTACAATTGAGATAGAATGTCAGCGCTCTTTTTGGATCCAGATGGTGGAGTCTCTTCTCCTCATGAGAAGGATGTGGGGTGCATAAAAAGTAGGCAAAGTGATGGATTGGCCTACAAGAAAGGGCGCAACCACTTTATGGAGAAAGAGGCCCTAGTATGAAGCAGCACTTTGTCAGGATGGACAGATAGAAGAAATGGTGGCTTTGAAGAAAGAGCTTGGAGCTCACTCACTCTGCGAGCAGAGGTGATGGCAGTAAGAAACGCTGTCTTTAAAGAAGCCTCAATGGACATTTATGTAGTGGCTCAAAAGGAGCAGATAAGGTATGTAAGTACCAGGTTCAAATCCCACTGCAACATTATTACAGAGGTAGGTGGGAACATGTGAGTGAGTCTTTTAAGAAACCTCGCAAAGATGGGAGATTTGAATAAGGATGGTTGATCTGGCAGTCTAAGAAAGGCAGAGAGGGTAGACATGTAGTTGTTAAGGGTGCCCAGAGCAAAGCCCTGCTGGGCAAAAGAGAGGATGAACAGTAAAAGCTCAGACAGTGGTGCAGAAAAGGGATCAACAGATTTGTTGGTACACCATGCCACAAATGTGTTTCAGTGACAGGCGTATACCGTTTTGGTGGAGGGACCCCTGGCTGCCAAATTTACAATGCAGGCTTCAGGTGGAAGGTCGAAAGCAGTCAACTGCTGCCACTCAATCTCCACGCAAGGAGGTGGAGATTGGACAGGTTTGGGTGAAGAACAGTCCCCTGCGGCTGTAGTGAATCCTAGTTTGTTTTAATGGGATAACAAGAGTTAGCTTAGCCTTTGGCTTGCAGACTCGTGCCCCCGTCACCTAGTGACTTTTAACCTACTTAGCGTGCTCTGTCTTAGCCCATTTATGTAATTAATTATTTTAAGACGGCTGCTTTGTTTATAGTTAGGCCATTAGTTTAGCTTTATGTTATCAGTGCCACAGCACTAAGGCGTCAAATCAAGCGACAAAGAAAAAAAAAAAAACTGTAGGTGTTCACATTAGGTACTTTACCTCTTCACGCTTTATAGGGAATTGTTTATATTAATTACTGTCCCAAGCATGCTGTGTTATCTATTGTTTGGGAACAAACTATATCATGGGTCCAGAGAGATCTGTATAAATACATCACACTTTAGACAGATAATCAGAGGGATTCCGACCGGATACCATTGTTGCTATCGATGCTGCACGTCACCTTGACGCTAACCCAGACTTTCTCTGGAGTCTGAGCTCGAGCCCTCATTCCAAGGTAACGAGGGTTGGGGGCTCCTTCCAGGGACATGGCATTGGCAGATTAGGTTTAACATACCCAGCTCTCTTCTAGGTAGAAGGTTAGGCCTATTATGATAGGGTACTAGGATATATTATACACTCTATGTCTTTTTATGTTACTGCAAGATGGTGTCTTTATAATCATGAATCTTGTCTTTACAATTCTATTTCTTGCACTGTTCATAATCCTAATCGTTGCAGCCCATGTGATTTACCACAGATTGCAGATTGTATTAAATAAAAACTATTGAAACATTACTGCATCTTCGTTATTGCCTGTGTTTGCTTGAGACATGATGTATCTGTGAGAAAGGGGTAATCTCCGTTTAACCACGACACTCCCTGAGATGTCATACTTCTGAGTCCATGTGTAAAGGCTGCCAGAAATCATCTTTAACTGTTTTTATTCTTGGTGAGGTATTGCTAGTGAGCCAGAAGGGTGGGGACTACAGTTACAACTTGTTGTAGGATAGGCACAGTCGCCTACAAACATAAGTATTGTCATCCTTGAACAAGCAGTCTTGCCCAGAGCAAGAGTCCAACTACGACACTGCTGTAACAGAAGATCCTCCCAAAGGGGCAGTCTGATCAGAGGATTGATGGCCAGGCTCAGAAGATCATGATACCATACTTTCTGTGCCCAGCCCGGAGCCACAAGAATGACTTGGGCCCGGTCGTTCTTGATCTTCTTCAGAACTCTTGGCAGAAGTGGTATTGGCGGAAAGGCATAAAGGAGGCCTGAGTTCCACTCAAGAAGTAAAGTGTCGCTGTGCAAGTTCTCCTTGGAAACTCTTATGCGCAAAACAACGACATTGCGCATTTTCTGCGGAGGCAAACAGACCTAGCTAAGGCTCTCCCCACTGCTGAAAGAGACCTTGGGCCACCTCCGGATGGAGACGCCATTCGTAATTGATCATGCATCGACGGCTGAGTTCATCTGCTCTGGCGTTCAGAGAGCCTGCCAGATGTTGAACCACCAGGGATATGCCCTGACGTTCCAGCCATGTCCAAAGGCGCAGAGCTGCTTGACAAAGGGTCCACAACCCCAATCTGCACTGCTTGTTGCAGTACCACGTGGCGGTGGTGTTGTCCATGCACATCTGCAACCCTTTCCCTTGGAGAGAGAGGAGGAATGCTTTCAATGCAAGCCTGATTTCCCTGAGCTCCAGAAGACTGATGTAAAGCCCAGACTCCGCCTGAGACCAGGCACCTCTTATCTCGGCCTACCCCATGTTGCCACCCCATCCCAAGAGTGACGCATCTGTCACCACTGTGAGATCTGGTTAGGGATGGGAGAGGGATCTACCTGTGACCCAGTCGCAATTCAGAAGCCACCACTGTAGATCGTGTGCATTTCCCTCCAAGATCTGGAACACGTAGGAGAGATTCCCAAGATGCTGTGCGTACTGGAACTTCAGGTCCCACAGCAGAGCTGGCAAATGCCATCTGGCATGTGTCACCATCAGGATGCCGATGGCCATGAGGCACAGCAGCCTCAAAATCATTCTCACCCAAACCCAGGATAGAGTCCGAAAGATCGGTATCATAGCCTGAATATCCTGATCCACTTTTTGGGAGAATAGGCACGAAACTGCACTGTGACCAGAACATCTCAGATGAAAGGGAGCATCTGAGAGAGAGAGCCAGATGTGACTTTGTCATGTTTATAGTGAACCCCAGCAAATGCAGGAGGTTTTCTGTAGTCTGGAGATGGGAGATGACAGCTTGGGGCGAACCTGCCTTCAACAGACAGTTGTCAAGGTAGGGGGAAGGCTGAAACCCCTAGCCGGCGCAAATAAGCTGCGACCACCGCCATCACTTTCGTGAACCCAAGGGAGGCGCTGGTAAGGCCAAAGGGTAGCACAATAAACTGAAAGTGCTCGTGGCCTACCACGAATCGCAAGTAAAGTCTGTGGGCAGGCTGGACGGGAACATAAACGTAGGTGTTCTGCAAGTCCAACGCTACCATCCAGTCTCCAGAGTCCAGGGCAGATAGGACCTGAGCCAGAGTGAGCATTTTGAACTTCTCCTTTTTGAGGAAGAGATTGAGGGACCAGAGGTATACGATAGGACGGAGGCCCATGTCCTTTTTGTGCACCAAACAGTAGCGGGAATAACAAACACAACCTATTTCTGGCACAGGGACCCGCTCTATGGCTCCCTCGGCCAAGAGAGCTGGAACGGCCTCACAGAGAAGTGCCAGGTGATCCTCCGCCATCCGATCAGAGGATGGTGGCATGGCTGGAGGGGTAGTCTTCAAAGGGAGAGAGTATCCCCTATGTAGTATTCGCAAAACCCACCTGTCCATTGTGATGGATTCCCAGTGGGGCAGGTGAGGGCGGATCCTGCCACCAGATGGTCCAGGATGGGGCGACAGACTAGGAAGGTTTGGAGACTGCAGCAGGGGTAGAGGTGGACTGGGCGGATTGCTGGCTCCCTGATCCACAAGCATGTGGGATCCCGTGTCTGGGGCCACACAAAGGCTGTGCCGCATGCGCAGCACAGTGGGTGGATGGGAATGGAGATGGTTGGGTGCCCCTTCCGTATCCACAAAAGGGGCAAAAAGCACACTGTGGGGGCAAGGAGCAGCTGTGAGGCCAAGAGACTGAGCCAAGGCCCGAACTCCTTAAAGAGCTTGAGCGATGAGTCTGCTTTGTCTCCGAAGAGACGGGTGCCATTGAAGAGCATGTCTATGAGTGACTGTTGGACAGCCCCCGAAAAGCCAGATGTCCTCAACCATATGTGGTGCCATAAGGCCACTGTCGATGCAACCGATCTGCCCAGTGAGTCGGTCGTATCCAGCCGACAACGTGTTGTGAACTTGGCTGTATCCCTCCCATCAGCAACAGCTTAGGAGAGTATGCCCGGGTCCGCTCCGGGACCTGTGGCAGCACCTGCGCGACCATATCCCACAGGGTATGGGAAGAGCGGCCCAAAAGGCATGCGGTGTTCACAGACTGCAATGCAAGACTGACGGAAGAGAACATTTTCTTCCCAAGTTGATCCAGTCTCTTTGACTCCCTATCTGGGGATGTGGTTGGGGGTGTGCCCGAGGAAGAAGCCTGAATGACAAGGCTCTCAGGCGTAGGATGTTGGGTAAGGAATTTAGGGTCATTTGAGGAAGGCCGATGGCAGAGGGCGATCATTCTGTTCACAGGAGCCCCCATGCTGAGTTTGGACCGGGCACCCAGAAGGACATCAGAGAAGGCTTCATTAAAAGGTAGGAGGGATTCTGAGGTGGAAGTCCCATGCTGAAGAACCTAAGTCAGTAGGTTAGTCCGGACTGCCACAGAAGGTAGCTCAAGGTCGATGACCTCAGCCACCCTTCTCACCACCACAGAATACAACGCTACCTCCGTAGCCATAGTAGGGGGAGAAAGCATGCCAGTCACAGGAGAGATATCCAGAACACTAGCTTTGCCCAATTCCTGTCCCAGTCCATTTAAGGGTCTTCCAGCTAAAATTCAAAAGGGTCCAGCGACCCCTCCACATTTTCCCTGTAACCGTACTCATAAGAATAAGGGTCAGGGTCCAACCTGGGTAATGTAGGCCCCGTCGAAGATGGAATCAGGTTCTAGCAACGTCAGTCCGCCTCTGGGTCAGGTATAAGTATGGGCTCGACATCGATTGTGGGCCCAACTCACATCAGAAGCGGCAACGTCTTTGCTGGCGCCATGGGAGGTCACGTTGGCACAACCAGCACCAGCACAGATCCAACAATGGATCCCGAGGGGCCTACCAGGGACGAAGCTGCCAGTGCAGGACCTGAGGGGGCCCCCTCCAACCCCACTGGGCCCAAAGGCTTCACAGGGGGGTTGTGCTACCCAAATATGACGTGCATGGCCTCACAGAATTCCTTAAGTTGGGCAGGGGTTGCTCCAGCTCCTGGAAACTCGGGGAGGTGCGAAGTCGGCCAAGAGACCAGCTACAAAGACGGAGGCCTACAGCATCAACGCTCTTCCCGCATTGCATCCTCCGAGCGACAGGGCGAAGTTGAAGAACGTTTGGTCTTCTTTGACTTCTTCTTGTGACCCAAATGACCCAAGGACTTCAAATGGGATGAAGAAGAGTGGCGATGGTCCTGCCAGCGGTCTTGTGACCTCCCTGTCGACCAGGAGCGACGCGGAGTCGAGCGCCGGGCAGGCATGAGCTTTAGGGACTGCTCCCTCAAAACCTTCGGGTTCATGGCCCAGCACACAAAGCTCGACTTTCGGTTGTGGTCGCGCTCCAGGCACCACAAACACACAAGGTGCTGATCCGTCACCAACATCATTCAGTGACAGGAGTCACATGGCTTAAAACCGGTCTTCCGTGACATCCTCGATGCACCAAAAAAGTGTCAAGAATTCAACAAAACGGTCGAAGTCAGTCAAAAAATGACTGAGGGTAGCTCCCTCCGGATCTGCGCCTAGGCTGATGTGGAAAGAAAAGAACTGACATTAGTGCACCGGGTAGGTGTCTATATACAACTGTGACGTCATCACGTGCCAGCGATGCATGCAGAGTTGACCAACGTCACCTGACCGCGTGCAAGGGTATTGCTCGAAGAAAATTCTCCGGATCCAGTCTGGCACCTGGAGGAAATTCTAAGGTAAGCAATCTGCAAATAGAAGTCTCTATCAGATATAACTGTTTTTGGAAAGGAAATACCAAATTTGTGCAAAAGTATGATACAAACTACATCTAGAACTGGAAAGGATAAAAAAACTTTGGGTATTCAAAAACATAACAACAGAACATGTAAAGGTTGATTTTCTTACCTCTAATATAAGAAGAAAAATCGTGTCCTATGAGCAGCTGCCATGCTTTCAGACATGTTTCGCACTTTTAAATAATTGACAAATCCCCTGAAGAACAAAAGAAGGCCTAAAAATGGAAAGCACAAAGGAAGTACATTAACTACGTTTTTCTTAAATACAAAAGAACAACTTTACTTGTAACTACAGTTCTTTAGATTTAAACATGCTCAAACATTCACATGCTTTGAAATATTCTGAGTCATCAGGCTGGTAATCGTTAGCCACTTTTGTTAAAAGTCCTTATCCACCTATTTGCCTCACCTTTTGAGATGGCCAGTAAGTAGATTTAAAATGAACTCTGATGCCAGAGGACTTATTCAGACTATGAAACAAAAGTGTACTAGGAATTACAAAGTCTCCTCTATCTATCTATAAAACATGTCTTCCAAAAAGAGGCGCAAATTGCAACCTGCGAATGGGAAATTTGCAATGCTAACTTTCAGTACACGGGTCACATCCCAAATTGTATCCTGTACACAAGTCAGTCACAGTGGAATTTGGAGATCATTGATCACTGGTTTCCATACAGGGTTAGTACACCAGGCCCAATGTTTGGTGGCTTCTGAGGTTTACTTTGTCATTATGAAATTCAGTTTATGGCTCATCAGCGGAAAATAAATGGCTTTAAATTACAGTTCTAGTGGAAGTAATCATCATCACAACTCTCAATTTATGAGTTATTTTAAGCGCATATATATAGGGGCATGGTCGCTAAATTCAAGGACAGCAAAAATGAAAGTACCACTGCAGTAACCAATGCCGGAGGGAAGATTGCTTCAGAATTAAACTTTTGGGAAATATTAAGGACAAAAAAAGTTTGTTATTTTCTTATAATATCAAAGTTCTGACTGCCTACTGCACCTTAATGGAGGCCTAGTGCAGACATTATGAACCCAACTTTTGAGGGTATGATAATACTCATGAGTTTTGCAGTTGGCTGCTTTGAGGTTCCTGGTCTGCAGATTTATGGATAATCTTTTCATTTTCTGTATTATGTTGCAAAGAATAACCCAGCTCTGGACTGAGATATAATATTGAGGCATGCTTGGAGATTTGACTATACAAGAGGACTTGAGGAGCTAGGCTACCAGTTTTAGATAGCAGATCCACGATGGAGAATCTGGTCCATTTATCCGGGATTAACCTCAAAAGGTTGATGGCTGATCATGGATACTGGAACAAGATTCAGGTACTATGTCTGTCTAACCCACAATGGTTATTCTAGTCCTCCAGTCTTGTGGCATTTCTAATCTGGTCTTGAGGTTGAGAAGGAAAGGAATACAGAAGTTTGTTCTAGCAGATTGATATTGCCTCAACCACAGATTCTTTAAGCAAGTATTTGGAGGCAAAGCATGGGTGTTTTGCACTGACTGCATAAGAAGGAGACTTGGATAACATGCCACTTTATTTCCTGTACCTGAAAAGTGTTCCTCAGGCAGAGAGATGTGGTGTATGGCTCCCTTCATCCAGAAATCTTAACATTTCGTTGGATATGGTAATGGATCTTAAGCCACTGTACATATTGATGCAGTATTTCTGTGATATTACATATCCTGATCATGCCTACTTAGAAAGTCAAAATAACTATAAGTATATCTAGAAGAATGAGTGAAGAGACTGCTTTCTTCTGTGACAATAGACATTTGGCTCAAAAAGTGCTTATGCGAGCGCTTTATTCACTGAGAGACGCATGTTAGGATCATATCTGGATCACCTGGCTGCAGAGGCCTGCCTTTGGTAACACAGGACCATCGTTTTTCAAAGTCTTTCACGCAAGCAGTTATGGCAATCTTGTCTACCTAATCTAATGTACCTAGTACTCAATGAAAATTATGTTCTTCCTGAGGTACCTCATTCCCAACCTGCATATGAAATCATCAGAATACAAGGCACATGAAGCCGAATTTAGGTATGAAATTTGTACCAATAACTGATAATACGCCCCTTCCCATCCCCCCCCCTCCAACTCCAGGAGGCTAGCTATTAATGCTTGAACCCTGTGATCTGCTGAAATTACTGCAAAGAAAGAAATATTATTATTTTCTTCCATTTTAAAAAGAAACTACACTAACTGCAGTTAGATGGAGAGAACTTCCCCCACACAAAACACCGGCAACAATACTGAAACATAAAACAGTTCTACACAGACCTCAATAGGCAGTACATACATACACATCCCTAATATGAGGGAATGAATGTGCCCACATTCTCATTGATAACCTTCCATGGTCATTACTGCAACAAGAGTTATGTGATCGATTTAATGTGGCAATGCCTTCTATGGCTATTTCTTGAACCTTTGAGTATGATTAACAGAGACAAACAACCGGACAGTACTTTAAATGACCTCATTTCTAGCCATAGAATCAAAAAGAGCCCTCTTTTGGTCCACTGTGTGTACTGAACTGAGTGCGCAGAAACAGCTTAAGAAAAATGTAAGAAAGATATAGAAGCTGAGACTATATACGATACATTTTCAAACGTCAGAAAGAAACAATGTCATTTTTCCCCACCAAAGGTCTGCTCACTTTTAGACTCTGTTGAGGTTTATAGCCCATCAAAAAACAAAGTAATGGATAGAATGCTTGAATTAATCTAACCAATCCATCATTTTTTGCCCACCTTGACACCTCAGGTTGGAACCAACCATCTGAAAATCAGTTTTGACCCTACTCCAGTGGAAATAATCCAGGCCGAACTACCAGACCAAGTCCTCCTTGAACCGGAACACAAGCAATCCAGGACTGGGCTCAGTCAGTTATGGCTTGGTTTCAGAGGCACAATGAGCACAGGACCAACATCAGGGCATACCACTGAAACCTAATACATCAAAAACGAAATGATGGATGGAATGCTTGAATGAATTTTAACCCCTGACCATCAATCGGAGCTGCAGTCCAAGCGATCATTTTTTGTCCACCATTCCAACTCAGTTTGGACCCACCCATATACAAATCAGTCTTGACCCTGCTCCAGTGGAAACAGCCTAGCCCGAACTGCCAGGTCAGGTCCTCTCTGAACTGGAACACAAGCAACCCAGGACCAGATTCGCCATTATTAGGGCTCATCAGTCATGTACAGCTTGGTTCCAGTGGTACAGTGAGCACAGGATCCACTGCAGTTTGGCTGGACTGTTCCCACAGGCGTGCCCTGGCGTGAGCCTATGCACACTGTCACTAGAATCAAGGTATGCCTGGCTGATGAGGCCTGACTTGAATGAAACCCATCCTGGGTCACTTATGTTCCGGTTCAGGAAGGGCCTGGCCTGGCAGTTTGGGCTGGACTATTTCTATCGAAGCAGGGTCTAGACTGATTTGCATATGACTGGGTCCAAACTGAGGTGGCATGGAATGGAAAAAGTACTGATGGGCTAGGATGCGGATCCATGTAATTATCAATGGCTGTGATTAATTCAAGCATTTCATTCATTACAATGTTGTACAATTCAGGCTTTTTGGGGGACTGTTCCCATTGGAGCAGGGTTAAGACTGATTTGGATATGGCTGGGTACAAACTGAGGTGGCATGGTGTACAAAATAACGATGGGCTAGGATGCAGCCCCGAGAAATTATCAGTGGTGGAGATACAGAACAAAGTAATTACTAATGGCTGAGATTAATCCTAGCATTCCATCCATCTCCTTTTGTATACTTTAGGCTTAGTTTGGGACTGTTCCTATTGGAACAGGGCTAAGATTGATTTGCATATGGCTGAGTCCAAACTGAGGGGGCATGGTGTGTAAACTAACAATGGAACAGGATAACCAAGGACTGTGGTGCTATTTCAAGAAGGAAAGGATAACGCCTGTCTTTGCTTTGCGAGCTGCCACCCATTTTTAATATACAGGTAGCATGCCATCTGTACTGTCAAACCAGCAGCATCTTGTAAACACCTACTCCGTATTTTATGGAATGCACTGCCACCAGGGCAGTCCATTAACTGTAATAGGGCGCACTGCACTTTTTGGATGGTTCCCTTAAATATTTTCTCAACTGCTTGCTGCGTACGTTACTATCTTGGATCATGGTGATCTTACCACCCTCGTTTCGGGTTAAAGACCGGTACTGTTAAGAGTGGTTGACAGGCCTGAACTGTTTGATCTAGGAAAGAAGACCACTTTGTAACAGAGAAGAAAGCAGTTAAGGAAACAGTACTTTTGAGATGGATGCAAGCTCAGGAAATAATGCGAGAATCATAATGGGTCTTACAGCAACAGTGATAATAGAAAAAGAAATTGAGAGTCTAATGATTTAAGTATAATATAATGAATTATCTGCCTACACCAGATTCACACAGGGGAAGTGGTTTCCGGAAAGTAGGATGGATTTTCATGCACATCTTTAATACTTTTCAGATAATAAACTTGTTTTCTATCAAGTAAATGCCCGTGCAGAAAGATGAACATCAATGTTACTCATTAGGCCTAGATCCCAATAGTACAATATTTTCTGATAGTTAAGCAAAAGTGTTTTAGAGTTAAATAACGTTCACGTATTTAGAAAAAAGATGGTTAAGTGGACTAAAGACTGTTCTTGGAAATACAGCCTAATAGTGAGCTGCAAGGTGAGCATTTCTGACAGGAACCTGAGCATATGCCGAAATCTTCTTTGATAAATGTTACAGTTCAAAAATATAAAGGGTTCTGTTTGATCAAGTGGTACCTTTGCTGAGACTACACTCAAAGGAGCACATGGAGTTGCATGTTCATTTGTGACACAGAAACAACTGAAATAGAATGGGGCACCAGCCCAGTCGATAAAAATAAGCAAGAACATTTATTAACTTAATGTTAATACTAACATTTAACATTCTTTCATTGTGGAACACTCCCACTCTCCACAGACGGCTCTCATCAGAACAGTGTCCTGATAGGTCCAGAACAATATTCAAGATGCAGCTGTTACGGTTTCCTGGGACAGCCCCTGAAAGTGGACCAGTCACAAAGAAGTAAACGCCATAGAAACTACTTGTAAGAAATGTAAACCGTGTTCGCTTGGTGTCCACCTATACCAGAATCAGGTTTAGTGTTTGAAAGAGACAAAATCCATCTCAGTAAGAGGATAAATTCCCTTTAGGAAAAAAGGCCAAAGGGAAATCAGAAGAGTTCGCAAGGATGTGAGCAGGACTTGTAGTAGAACTGACAGATGTTGGATGGGATAGGGTAAGTCTGCATATTAACATGACTTGGCAAAGTCAGTGGGTCTGGTTTTGGCAAGCAAGCAACTTTACTTTTATTTGTTGCAACCATCCACGCAAATAAATACATGTTAACGATCATGAATGATGAAAACATGCAAAACATTGCGTTAAGACAAAGCATGCCGCTCATCAGAACAGATGCTATTTCCGAGACTCACATGTGGCTACATGTCTTGCAGTGTAGCATCACCAGAGTAACAAGTGAAGCTGTACAAGGAAAGTCCCACAGTTATGTTATATCTTTTTGTAAGGCGCAATGGATCACACCCGCAGGTGTATCTTGTGGCTCGGCCTCTTTAACGCATCTACTCATTAAAATAACCTAGTTTTTAGTAATCTCTTGAGCTGACTCACACAACTAGGCAGATAATCAGGAAGTTGAGTCCATGCCCTCCATCATATCTTAAGGCACAAATCCGATGCGTAGACAAGACAGTCTTGTCACTAGAGCTCAATGTGCAAACAGGACGTTAACAGCATCATTTGTCCTTCAAATGCTGAGGAGATCTATCTGACAGGGTTTTGTGGACGAGACAGCAGATCTTAAAGAAGGTACGGTTTCTGACCAACAGCCAGTGAAGGGACTTGAGAATAGGGGCTAATGGAGAGTCTGCTGGAAGGTGACAAACTAGTTGGGCAGCTGTATTTTGCACAACTCAAAGTTTTGTTACGAGAGTGCTGTTGGCTGTCATAAGCAAAGCATTGCTGTAACCCAGGCGACTGATTATCAGCACCTGGACAAGCGTTTTCCTGGCCGAGGCAGGAACCCAAGGAAAAACTTTCTTTAGGATTTCATGGTAGCAAAATATATCATGTATATTCATGGTCGATTCTCACCTTCAAGTTTTTCGCAGACTGACTGGGGCACAGGAGGTTCCCAATTCCACCAACTACCAGTCAGCGGACCAGAAATGTTACGCCTTACCAAATAGCAAGATCTCCGTCTTCTCATTATTTAATTGAAGACAGTTCCAAGACATCCAAGCAGCAATGTCTCTCATACAATTTTGGAAGCGATGCCTAGTACCCGCAATGTCCTGTTCTATGGAAAAGATCAGCTGTGTATCGTTGGCATACAAAATTACTTTGAATCCATAGGCTTTAACAACCTGCACCAAGGGATCAACACAGATGTTAAACAGCGTTGGTTTCATTGATGAGTCCTGAGACCCTCCCTTGGTTAGAGGGACCTGCCGAGATTAAAGGAACCCAGTGTGATGATTTGGGTCCAGGCTTCTAAAAAATCAGCTAACCAATGCAGTATGTTACCTCTGACACCCATCTCGTACAGTCTGCTAATCAGAACTGAATGAGAAACAGTGTTAAAAGCTGCAGAGAGATCCAAATGTACAAGCATGGCCGGAACGCCAGCGTCCAAGAAAAAACGGATGGAATCAGTGACTCCTACCAGTGTGGTCTCAGTACTATGGGCTGCTCGGAAACCCAACTGCGCAGTGTCCAGAATGGCATGCTCCTCCAGAAACGTCACAGACTGTTTGTTTACATGACTTTGAAGTATTTTTCTCAATAAAGGAAGAAGAGATACAGGGAAATAATAGCTCAAAATTGTACGATCTGGTTTTTGTTTGTATGGGAACAACCAAAGCTGTCTTTCACACCAAAGGTACCTTGGCAGATTCAAGAGAAAGACTGAATGAAGGTACAACCGCCAGTGCTAGTTCAGCTGCTAAAGTGGCTACTGTTCTGGGAGGACAAACGTCCATTGGAGAGCCTGATCTAGCCTTAACCAAGGCTGCTGAAACGTGCTCCACTGTAAGAGGTGTAAACATATACTAAAGTGGAAAAGAATTATTATTAGGTGACACTGAGAAGGCGGAAGTGGGTTGTTCTCGATTAATAGGAAATTTCTTATAAATCATCTCAATGTTTTCCT
This sequence comes from Pleurodeles waltl, assembly GCF_031143425.1. Lineage (NCBI taxonomy): Eukaryota > Metazoa > Chordata > Amphibia > Caudata > Salamandridae > Pleurodeles > Pleurodeles waltl. The sequence goes on from NC_090447.1 coordinate 972,801,694, forward strand.
CACAAAACTCTGCCACAGAATTGCAGAGTTGTTGAGAGGCAGGTATATCAGAGACGCATGCATGGGGGTGAATACAGTCACTAAGAACCTTAAACAATTCTTTTGAAGAATTACCTGCATTATTTATTTGATTGTAGATAAAACCCCGTCTGTTTTCTGATGGGAGCATGATAAATAGTCAGGGCAGATTTAAAAGCTACTTTATCACTTAAATCCATTGAACTTCGCCAGCGTCTTTCCAATTTTTTACACTCTGCCTTCAGCAAGCGCAGGTCAATGGTAAACCAGGGGGCATTGTGCCTAGAAGGAGTCTCTTTCGAAATTTTAAATGGTGCAATTTTGTCAAATGTCGCCGATAAGGCAAGGTGATAGTTATCTAGTGTCACGCTGATGTCGGAATCCTGGGTCGCCGATCCCCACAACACAACCTTAGAAACATTTTCTGCCGTGATGTTGGTCTAAACTCTGTAGGGTTTGTTTTTCTACTATCGCCGCCTGACTTGGCATATCTGCATGAAGAAAGTACAGTGGTCTCCACAAATTAATACGCCACACAAGATCCAATGTTGCGGTAAGAACAGAAAAGAGTTCTTAGAAGGAAGTACATGAGTAGCAATACGTTCAGATAACATATGGCTGAAATCTTTCTTAGACCCTGGAGGGTGATACAGTAAAGAGCTCTTCCAATGATGACCCGTACCTATGTTCAAGTTTAAAAAGACACAATTCCACCCAATCCTCAATGAAAGACTCAATAATTTGCACTTTAGTGGGGTTGCGAAACGCAACAGCAACTCCATCCCCAGATCTAGCTTCCCCATATAGTCTGACCAGTTGGTTATGGTCAGGAAGGGCCAAAGGAATATAATGTAAGGCGGAGGCATTTAAACAGGTTTATGTAAAGAAATAGAAGAACGGGGAAATGGATGTTAATGCATCCCAAACATCTGTAGCATATCTTGGAAGTGATCTGATATTGCAATAAATAACCAGAAGACAAGGCTGAACCTCCTTCACTGGAGCCAAACATGGCAGTCGAGACAGTGAACAGAGTGCTCTGGATTCAATCTACACAAATGTGGCAGCATGGAGGGGGTGCACTCAGGAGAGTTTGTGATTAGTGGCAGGCACAAAACATCACAGGGCCTACAAGTAACCGGACCTTCCAGATTCTGGGGAGAGAATACTCCACAGATGTGTATAAAACGTTCAGGTTTTGAGGAACTCATGATGATACAGAGCTACATACTACGCAGGACAGTAATGCTCAACTGGAGTGGTGAATGGTGAGGAACATGAGGAAAAAGTGAAGGAGAAATTGGTGAACATGACATAGGGTGTGATGATAATCTTTCTTCTCTATACCTTCAGTTTTAATGTTGTCATATATAGTGGAGAAATGACTTAACACTGAAAATGTTACAATAATAAAACAAAACATGTTTGCTAAAGATAATGTGCTAATTAAAAAAACTTCACATTGCATCAGGTACCCCCTTAACTGATGAACAAAGAAGAATGTTTCAGAGGTGTCTCAAAAGAGTTACTAAACAATAGGGAAACATGCCTAACTCTATGGAGTGAAACTATGCTAAGGTGGGGGTTATCTTAAGAAGGTCCTGGGATTGTGGTCAGTTTTTACCAGTACGGTGTAGATACAAGCAAAGGATACATGGTGCCACGGTCGAGACTTCAAACATAGATGGAAGAAATTAGGCACTGGGATATTTGTTAACTGTCAGAAACTATAATGGCACAAAAGTGAGAAGTTTGACGGTACAAGAAACCATATAAAAGAATTGGCAGAAGTATCTAGAAAAGAAAATGACAGTTAAAAGTGTATGGGAGGCCAGAATTCAAACAGGAAAACATACCAAGTACATGCATTAACACACTATGAGTATTGGTTGATTGCCAAAATCCTATGGTGCACCAATTATGATGCTGAAGATAGAGGAAGGGAAAGTGTGTTATCAAGACAAATAGGAGAGGATGGTAGCACCACTATAAAGCAGTCTTGTTTATCTGCTCATTGGCCATAGGAGAGGTTCTGGAGCACTGGTTCACAATGTAGACCCAATCCAAAAAAGTGCAAGCAGCAAGAAGTGGGGCACTTAGTGACCATTTGACTGACTCAGAGGAGAAAATGTGATGGAACGAATCAAAAGGCGAAGCTAATCATACATGTTGAAATCAGTAGGTTATGCCAATGACACTCAACTGGTACTGCCTATACAGGCAATGCTGTATCCGATGCAGAGTACACCTCTCGGATTTGATATCCGATATGCAAGTGCTATATGCAATTATGCAAGATAATTGGCTTGGCTCTGGAAATCAGTTAGCCCCCTGTTCACCTCATTGACTTTCTTTAAAAACAATTTTTTTAAAACAGCAAAAGGTTGGCCTTTCATTAATAACTGCAAGTCTCACATTCCCTCGAAGTAAAGTTTATCATTTCCCAGGTAGCCTTTCAACGGCTAAAGCCAATCTCCTGCCCTCTTAACTACAGTAACAGTGCTTATTGAGGCCTTCAAGACAGGCATCTTCCACAAGTACAGAACAAATCTCAAAACCACTAAAGTGAGTTGTTTGCAAAAAATTATACCACTGCTTTAGCGTCTTCTAATAATATTTGTCTCAATATTTTGCCAAAGAGGTCCAATACGAGGAAAATTGTACCAATCACAAATCCACCTAGAAATGGCTTACACAGTGAAAGATTCTAATTTCAAAACGTATAAACTATTTTCAGCCAATACCAAGCATTAGTGCAATCCCAAACTCGGGAAAGCATCAGTGCATTCCCAAATCAAGAGAGTAATAAATGGTTGCAGAGCTTACCAGTCACGGCTCACGGAAGGGGCAGGGCAGCGCTCAATGGGAGGGTGGGAATAAACATTACATTATTATGTTTTTTTTTTTTTTTTAAACACTTACCTTCTTCACCACACTGCTCCTCTGTCTCTTCTGCTGCAGGCAGGCACAGGCTCCCAGCCTGCCCTGGAGCCAATCCTGACACTGCTCATAGCAGCGTTAGGATTGGCTGGGAGTGCCCACCCAGGGCGATTCCGAGTAGACTAGGAGTCTGTGCCTGCTCTCTCCAGCCGAGAGAGCACACTGCCCAAGTGTGTTTGGCCGGCCCGAGATGCCCAGCCAAACATACATGTGCACTTAGGGGAAGTGCAGGGCACTCCCTCTCACTGCTGGTTACCCCTGGGGCCCCGTCCCTTTACAAAGAAAACAATAATAAACACAGTTTATTACAATTTTCTTGTAAAGGTTTTGCAGCTGCTGCTTCTGGCGGGGAGGGGGTGACGTTCCGCCACCCTAACGGAGGAGCCACCCTTGGACCTTACTCTCCTCCAAGCAAAGATTGCAACCCATAAACAGTAAATCTGCCACTTCAACCTTCTCACATCAATTTCAGGAAGGGCCTTCAGGTCTGGCTTCTTTAAAACTGTTTCTCCCTGTCAAACTGTGCACGTTGCTCTTTGCAGGCCCACACTTCTAGCTATCCAATTTTGCACTTGAACTCTGTGTGCAGCACCAGTGAACAAAAATTAATTGCAGAGAAGCTAAGATGTAAAGTGTGTATATGATCAAATAGCACACAGATCCTCGACAGGACTGGTGCTTTGGAGAGAGGGTGATAAAACAAGGAGCACTTTAAGAAAACCTGGTGAGGGGTAAGGCAAAGGGGAACTAACTTTCTATGATGCCATATGCAAAGTAATATGCCCTCTATTCTTAATGAATCTTTCTAATGAAGTATTCCCAACAGTGCTACACCGATTATACCCTACCCAAAAGCCTGGCTAATTCTGCTGGGGTACGCAGATGAGCACAATACACCTCCTCTAATAATGAGGCTGGTGCCCAAGAAGGTAATGCTAATTCCTGATCATCAGAGGAAATAGAGTCCTGCACAAAAAGCATGGCTTGAAATGGGGACACTCCACCGGAGACAAATTACTTGAGATTAAATGTAAATAATGCGCACATTGTCTGTGCTTCATGCTACTACCTTCCAGAAGGATGATGTATATATCATTTATGGCGATAAATTTCACATGAGGAGTAAAATCGAAATGGTGCTGATTTGGAGGAAAATTACAAGACTGTCAGTAAAGCAACTAAAGGTGAGGTAAGCTGAGGAATCACTGAAGAAAACTGGGATAGCGCCGAAAAAACTGTGTGATCATTGATCAGTCGGCATTAAGGCTTTCTTGCTGCCCGACTGCGCGATCGATTGGACAAAAGTACCAACTTCTAAGACGATCGAAGCAATGCAGGATGCGCCTTTGACAAGACCAGGCAACAGTACTATATAACTGTAAATATCATTATAGGCCGCAAATGTGCTAAGTAAAAAAAAGGGGAAAAACAACACGTGCAGGGTGTTGAGGAATTGCATGGTTTATTATCCACATGGCTGCAGTAGCAGACGTTAAGAACACCTTGTACAAAACAAACTGCATTATCTTACATCCATATAAATCCAGTATCTTCCCTCCGCCCTACTCTCCTTTTAATATTCCCTACAAGCGAATTGCTATGGTTTATTTTTATTTTAAAAAGTGAAACAATTGCGTATAACTGACAAGTTTAATTAACTGTGTAAGTGACCATTGGAACAACTGGAAAATATACACGATAAGTAAATTATTTTATTTTGCCTAAATGGTATGCAAATGTATGGGGGCAGGTTTACTTACCGAGAACAAGAAATATCCACCAGAGCCAGTACTGACCGTTGAAGTACCCAGTGAAATAGTCGGAAAACTAAAAGAGAAAAAAGGTAGGTTTAAATAATTGTATTGAGCTCAAGGTTACTAAAGAATCACAAAACTAGACCAAAAACTCCTGAAGCCACCAAGATATGTAAAACAACTGGCACACAAATATTAATTTTATAATACTGCGGCGGGTTTTAAGCGTTTTTATCCAAATAAATGTTAACATTGTCCTTGGCAAAGTATGTTAAACTGACAGGAAGTGCATAAAGCAGCTAGAATTACTCCAACTCCTCGTTTAAAAGAAAGGGTTACTTCACTGCCACAGTAAAGTGTTAAGTGTGCCTTCTGCTTCCAATATTTACACCAAAGGCACCTTAGTTTGATCTTATCAGGCCGGGGTGTTCTGCTGACCTCTGGAAAAGAGCATTTGACCTCCTGCGCACCCCCGCTGCTAATCGCTGCGTCAGGAGCGCCAGACACATAAAGGCCCCGACTCATTAAAGGCTTTTCATTTTCTAAAAGTAGGTGTTTCAGCTTCCAGTTCTCAGCAGAGCCTGCTAGAGGACCCCTGGAGTGCTGGCTCGCGCGCTCTGGCTGGCGTGGTAGGCCTCTGTGGCTCCAGTGCGGTATGGTCACTGGAGGTCAGGGCTGCACTGGTAATGAAGCACGACACCGGCGACAGCATGTTTACCTTTCAACCCAGAGTAGCCTGCAGTCAGATCTGCAGAGACCCCGCACTGAAATCTAGACGAAAGGATTGCCCATTTCTTTTACGCCATTCAAATGTATGATATTATTAAGAGTGTCCAACGACTCCCCTCAAGTTACGCGAAATGTCAGGGAACCCACTCGTAGCTGTGCACTATGGGGTACCTCAAGGGCAGACCTCGCATTTAAAAGTCACTCAATATTCTACCAAGGGGGAAGGTTCGCAGAGTAAATGTGTCGCGCTTCATATTTTATGCTCAACCCTCTCTCCACGTGAGACATTTTCTACTAAAAAAGTCGACTGCAGCAAAAATATTGCAACATTTCCTGCTAGTCTCATTTCTGACATTTATTGCAACTTGTGTAACAAAATTACTTGAACTACACAAACTAAAGATTTTGCAGAAGCATAGTTCTGTACATAAAAACTGTGATATCACTGTATCATATCACTACTGTACAGACCCATTCTCCGCAAATTATAACTGAATAAAGCAAGCATTGTTCTACATTCTACAACAAATTACATAATTCCACGATAATCTTTCAGACATAAACAAATACAATTAGTTATTTCCTAAAAGACAATCTGGCGGACATGCGATTTCTTTAAAAAAAAAATGCCATCATCACATAAATGATAATTAAAATGGATGATTACTGGGTAGTACTACAATGCAGAATTAATGATTGTACGGAGTGTGACTTCCCCAGTAGCGGCCCATTTACAGGGCAATCTTTCTCTGAGGTGGAGAAGTTAGCACAATACCAAGCAAGAAGGTGCAACGGGAGGGCAACTGTGGAGTTGCAACAATCAGACTTTGGGAAATACAGTGGAGTTCCATTCTTAGCAATCATTTTGCTGCCTAAAGTATAGGGTGCATCAAGGGCACGCACCTTGAACCGGAAATATATACTCCGGAAATAATAACTTCACTTCAAAGGAACAAAGCAAAGGCTGTTCAAAAGTAGACAAACATTGATATGTGATTGAGTGAGGGATTGAGTAACTTAATAGTCACACAGATGTCCATTTTGGATTCCCAATGAGAATGATGGCCCACAAGTAATGTTGTAAGCTTTCCATCAAATGAAACTTAGAAGTGATTATGTAGGATGCCTGGGTGCAAGTGTTATTCCGTTAGTGTTTCCATGAAGCGAACAATCAACTATTAGCAGTCTCAGGGATGTTAGTTAGCCAACCGTGTAATAAACCTACTGCCCCCATTCTTTCAAAGCAATCTGTGATTTGAGCTGTTAGGTATCTGTAGGGAAAACAGAGTTAGGAGTGTCACTTCTGCAACACCTTTAGTCAGGACGAGGAAGGAAGTTAGGCTACAACAGATACAAGTCTTGTTGTTTAATCATTGCATAAGGGCAGACAACGCCAAGCCAGGAAACTGTGGAGAATCGCATGCTGAAAGCTAGAATGATTAACTCGCATCCAGTTTAAGGGACGAGGCTTCTGCGGTGGGAGGGGTAGAGATACAATATAAAGAACATTTTTCAAAAGGTAAGGTGCCTGGCAACATCTCCCAGTTGTTGTGGCTCTATAAAACTTTCGCTCAAGCTCATCAACTGTTATTGTATTCTGACAACTTGTGATTTTCTTCCCATACACATTCCCTGGCCAATATTTCCCTCCTCGTTTCTTTCCCAGCCTGTGCTTTTCCTTGGTTATTTGCACTTTTAGCCTTGCCTAAATCCCTTTCTCTCCTCTCCTAACCCTGCTGCACTTCAACACTTCTCCACCTTGCTGTCCATCAACCCTCTGCTTGGCATATCACACTGTGGGCCTATATCCTGGTAGGACCGGGCTGATAAGGGTACTCTTCCACAGAATGAGGGGTGACATTTAATCTATCATTGACAGTAACTTCTTTTCATGCACAGAGTGCTAACATTCTAATTGTATGTTCTGCTGTGTATTCCTCAAGATTACAGAGCGGCAGGTTCATGAGGACCCTGGTTGCTGTTGGCCTCGATCTGAAACAGTGTCTCCCGTGTATTTTTCCATTCCTCTCTTTTCTTTACCTACACTGCTAATCAAAGTATTTTTCCATTATACTTTTGTTGGCTCAGGTGGATATTTAGGACTATCAGCTATATTCCACCATGTCAAAAAGTACACCTTATGCAATTCGGGCAGTACTCTATTTTAAGGAGTTTCTTATGACTAACATTCTTAAAGACCATAAACGTTCTGCCTACTCTTTGTGGCTCTTGAGTATATCCCTTTCCATCTTTAACAATAGTAAGATCAAGATCCAGTCTACAGATGATAATCCTGAACAATCGGATCTCCACTTTCAAACCCTCTTTTGACTCCTCACTTGCTATCTCCTAGCAACTCTTATTCCTCATCTAATAGCCACGAAATTAGGAATGGCTCGGTCTAATCTGGTACCCTCACAGATTCTACTTCCATGTAGTTTAACACTCACACCAATACCCTTCATGTATCTCACAAAAGCATTACTCCCTCCTTTTACAAACAAGGTATCTTCTCTTCCAAATCCCCACTTCCACTATCTCGTCTATTTCTCCACTTCATCATCTGTCATCCATTCAGTTCTTCCATCCTTTAACATTCATTCCCATCTCCTTCTCTGACTCCCTCAAAATATCAACGAACTCCCTCGCACCGAATCATTTACGCCAGTGCGCTGTACAATTAACAACATAGTTACAAATGTCCAGTAATACATAAGAAATACACATTTGGCAGGTGCATTCATCAAGCAAAAGGAAAGTTACACATTTAACAAAAACAAGTAGGCATAAAATGTACAAAATTGATGCAAAATGAAATAGCAGAACTCTGAGAATAAAGGCTAGAATAAGTATTATAAGAAAAACAGTCAAAAAATCAAGGTAATGATGGGAAAGAGGCAAGTGCGGGACCTTTTTTATGCGTTCATCGAAAACAATATACTATGCTGCATGCCAAAGCAGTTACCTTCTTTTTCCTATTCAAAGGACAAATATTAAAAAAAAATTCAAAACAAAATACACCACAGGAGCAGGATTAACCCTTATTTGCTTGGAGGTTAAACAACTACATTTATCTCATCAAGAGAAGCACACATCTCAAGCTTCAAAAATATGTTTCATATAGCCAATATTTAGATTTGAGGAATGTTCTGTACATGTATTACCATGAAGCTTATGAGCAAACTATATACACTTAATGATGGGTGTCAAAAAAGAAACTTTTGCACGAGTACTGTGCAGTGGAGAAGAAGTGCCTTCCCTCAAATTGCCAAATGTGCAGTAGTAGGAAACAATTGGTAAGGATACAAACTCCGAGGGATTAGATGAGGAATGTAACCACCATGCAGCCGTTATGTAGAGCTTTATTGTGGAAAGTTTCTGAAGGATCTGCTCCATGAGCTCAAAGGTCATCCTTATCAGCTTTGAAGACCTGGCAAGATGTGTGTGGGCGAAGGTGGTAGTGGTGATCACCGCATGATCTACCCAGCCAACATGCAGAGGGGGAAGGAAGATGATATTGCCACAGGCACCAAGTCAATGTCCAAAATGTTACCTTAGATATGGGTAGGGAGTGTGATTACATCCGCAATACTGGCAGTGGCCAGCATGTTGAGGGAGGCATCCTTTCAAGTTCTTCATAAATGCATTGTCTGGGAAGGTGAATTGACCATTGCCACAGATTATATCTGCATGGGTGGTGGAAGCTGCTGTGTTGACATGAGGAATCTTGGTGTTGAATGTCGGGTTGAGACATGGTTGGATGGTTGAAAAAAATGAAAGTGTCAGCTTTGGAAAGTGTGAATACTTGATCGGAGTAAACCTATATTAAATAGAGAAATTGTAGGACTGCGAGTTTAGGTGTTAAGACTTTTTTTTTGATAATTAGGATAAAATATTGAATGTAAAACAAGAAGGCAATGGCACTGCGGTAAAACAAGTTACTAAAGTCCAGCAGTGGTTTAAAAATTATGAAGGTTTCTGCATTCTTTTTTTTTTTATCTATCAATTTTATATGAAGGTAAGTCCTAATATACGACTTTCTAGAGTAGTGGAAACAAACACATTGTCGACAATGACCTAATGAAAAAACAGAAAGGTAGAGAAAAAGTCTCTGCGACTGCAGAATCGAAAGAAGCAGCTGTTGGGTAATGCACTGATAATAGCATCTATAGAAAGGCATCATTCAATGAATATGCTAAGATAATTTACAGAATAGGTAAGAATCTAAAGGGCACAAATCAAAGGACAATCATCTTGGTGATTGAAGGCTAGTACTTCAGTTGTGGAGTGACCAAGGTTCAGCTTGTTCTCATCTACTCACGCGTCTAGCGTTAGCATACATTGCTTAAACTAACATGCATCTTCTGTCGAACTGTCAACGTTTTGATTGACCCTGCTATGAGCAGTGCCTTATACATCAGAGGTGTGATACAGTGTGGGGGGGGGGTAGGTACCATTTGTCTGAGTGATAAAGCTGGTGGGTGAAAAGCGACCACAAAGGAGTATAATTTAGCAGGCAACATACAAGGTATAAAGAAATATATTATATTAGAATTAACATCGATGTATGCTAAAAGTTGAAACCAGTAGATTCCAGATAGCTGTGTCGGGAGAGGCGTACATGCATTAAAAGTAGTAGAGGGAGCCTGGACTGTTATAGCTCCCCACATGTAAGCTCACTACATGACGATGAATATGGAAGAAACTCCACTTTATGTATGTGATCCTCAATTCATGAGCATATCCAGTACAGAGCTTACTTCTGAATAACAATGGCTCCTAGTATATGCAGTGGGATGGTGTGAGCGACAACATTTTAAGCTGCAGTTCCACCGTTACTGGCAACCTTCTTATATCATCTATCACAAACATGACAAACTATTATATCCTCAGACCAAGGCAGAGACCTGCTACATTTGCTTCAATAAAGTTGGCAAATGTACAATAAGCACTCCATAATCCATAAGTGTAGGAAACAAGTGCATCTACATAATATAGGGTTATGATAATAAGGTTGATTCCCTGAACAGAACTTTATATTTTACCTCATATATTTCATGTCAAAGTCAAAAGATCTTTATTTCGGCACTATCAACATGGGCCATAAAAGCACCTTATATGCAGTAAAATACAGTGCATCATAAACAAGTTAAAACATAAAAAAATGCGCTCCAGGGTCAATTATAAATTAACAATACAGTGCCAAAAATTAATGAGACGTTCTTTTCTTAGCATAAATTGCTTTACAGATAAAAGACGCAACATTTAAACATAAAGCAGGGGGCTGCATATTGCACAAAAGGCGCATAGCAGCTCTGTGGTCCCTAATATCATATGAAATAAAAATTAGGTTTTGAAAAGTGCTTCCTTAATTTCAGATAAAACTGATAGAAAAGCAAAAGGTGCAAAGTGCTCTGTCTATAGGTCCCCTCACACGGGCACAGGACGGCCATTGTAACCCACTGATCAATGTTAGGGAAGGAAACAAGATGGTATACAGTGCTTAACCGCAGTCCGGGCAAGGCAAAACAATGTTTTTAATTTGTCACCCAGGCGAAGTAGGGTTGAAAGACCTCGGGAGAGCATATGAAATGTATGTCACCACCATTTGTTTAGTTCTCATCTGCGGGGGCTATCTTTCTTGCCCTTGCATCAGACAAAGCAGCCTTCATCGCTGATTCCTCAAGCATTAGGATCCTAACCTAGTCATGAAGTCCAAGAAGGTCGAATACCGACCTAAAAGTTCTGCTAATACAGGACAGCCATGGGATATAGAGGACACAGTCTAGTGTTAAGCAGTCCCGTATGATTACCTTTGTGAATTTGGTCTCAAGCTCGGCCCATACAGAGCGCCACAAAAAATGGGTTTGGATGACAATGTATCTTCATGATGGCTCAACCCTACTTCCCAATGTAAGATAGAAGACAATACCAAGGAGGGAACAATAAGAAACACCTTAAGAAGGTGTAAAGAGTTACTGGGCCTGTAAAGAGTTACTGGGCGTGTGCCCCCCCCGCCACAGTTTGCAACAGATAATGCTTTTGCTTTGTTGGTGGTAAGCATCTTCTTGAAGGGTCAACAGCCAAGTTTACTAGAGAATCTAAATACTTCCTCACAAACGGTTTTCATCTTAAGCTGGGTATTCTGGATATGATCAGAACAAGAACCTTTACAGGAAAAGAAGGCACTCAGGTAGCAAAAGGATTTAACCTTAGCTATCGGAGTGCCCTGTAGGTAAAATGATCTAACATTATTAGGGGTGTTCCCACAAGTCATTATGAATCTTAACTTTAATAAACTTACAAGACATGCAAAGGAATCCATTGATCTCTGCAACCCTACAGCGGTCCTTGACAAAAGGACCGTGCAGTCAGCATGGAGGAGCATAGGCACTGAGTGACCAGCAACAATTGGTTTGTTGGCCTGCTGGGACCGAACAGTGTCATTGACCCCGTTCATAAATAGAGAGAGTCAAAAAGGGGCCACCACACACCCAAGTCTTACACCCTGCCTAATTCTAAAAGGAGGCAACATTTTACCATTGGGGCCATATTGAAGTTTGGCTGAAAGATTCTCACAGAGCCATGTGAGAAGGCAAACAATATCTGCAGGGATTCCATAAGAGTGCAAAGTATGGAATGGTCCACTAAATCAAATGTGCGAGTAAGATCTGCAAAACACAGATAAAGTCATCCTGGCCTGGCTCTTGTTTATTTCCCAATCAAAAGCTCAAGATTTAGGTATTGTTCCACAGTCCCAAGTTCCTTTCAGAATCCACACTGGGCCTCTGACAGAATGGAGGTGTTGGGTGCCCAATTCTACAGTTTCCTTAAAACGACCCTACCCGAAGAATTGCAGATGATTCCAGGGGGGATATGGGATGGTAGCACTTTGGGTCTGCTCTATTGCCTTTCTTGTATATAGGCACAATAATGGACTTAGCCCAAGAAGAAGGTATAAAACCCCTTGCCGCCACATTAAAGACTCAAGTACTGGGGCTAACAGCTCACCCATACCTATAAAGGCATCAACTTGAACCCCGTCTGGTCCAGAAGCATTCCCTTTAGCACACTTATGAATTGTGTTCAGGATCTCATCTAACATATATACCAGGGACAGAGCGCTCATAGGAATGGAACTCCTTTCTTGTCCGTCCTTGGCACACTAATGGATAAAGGGTCAAAAATTCTCCCAAATTGGTCAACCAATGCCTGTAAGGGAACAAATGATGTTAGAACAGGACAAGAGTGATCATTCAAAAAAGGGGTACAGTGTTTCTGAACAGGGTTATGTCATTAGTCTGAGCAGCCTGTACCAGATTTAACCATGCCTTTTCCCTTAACACAACTTTCCTGAATACTACAGCCTTGTTACACTGTTTCCTTAACAGTTTAACAGTGAGGTAATCTCTTGGGATATGATGTAGGACAGCCCTAAACTGTTTTGAAGAATATGTGCACGCATGATTGAACCAACCCTGTCTTACAGACAACCCAGTTTTAAACGGGTGCACCATGAAAGAATTAAGGGCTTCAGTAATAAGCTTGAGGGTTGAGACCAGGGTGTCATTATCCACAAAAGGGGCTAAGCATATGTCAAACTCATTTGACATTTGAGACAAAAGCCTAAGCATTATAGACAGTGGGTGAATTCCCAACCATCTAATGCGCAGTCTGTTTGGACAAATTAGAGCAATGTGTGAGATCTTTGTGGAGGCTACAGGGCAGTTGGCATATAAAATCTTAGATAGCACTAGCAGGCTGTGATTGCTAACTGCAGTCCGTTTAACTCTGATACTAGAGACCAAATGATCAAAAGTTGAGTAAATCATGGAGTGAGTACCCCACCCACAAACGTGTTGATCTAAAGATTGTCTAGAAAAGTATATTCTTCCAACAACAATAAAGCATATTTGTGAGGCACAGTATTCAAGCACTTTCCATACTCGCTCTGTTGAAAATGTAGGGGACTCTATTGAGCCAAATTTGTAAATCACACACCCACCTTGTCGAGTAGCGACATCTTCGAATATTAAAAACCTCAGCCCATACAACTGAACAAGCATGCTTAAAATGCGAAAGAAACATGAAGGTCAGCTTCCAGAGGTCTAACAACCTCACAAGAAGCAGAATCAAATACATTTTAGAATAATAACAAGCACATCAGTCCCCCCTTAAAAGTCAACCTCACAAACTAATAATATGGAGAGGATGTGACAGATCTTCTAATCTTAAGAGGTAATAAGTAGGAGATCAGCACCTGTAAAACATCCTTCGCATGGCCAGCCGGGGAAGCTGGTGTGAACAGAGAAAAAAAGCCCTCAACATGCAAAGGTATCACATGCCAGGATTCCTGGATACAAATTATATGCGTAATAAGGGTAATATTAAGCCAATCATAAGAGGTTAGCTTATTCTTAAGCCCCGGGATGGCCCATGAAGCAATCTCATATACCCCATTCTAGCCTAGTTGAACTATAGTAGTCGCTGAATTAGCCTGACTAGTGCTCCTATCTGGGCCCCTGCTACTGGACAAGGAATGATTAGGTGAGGCTGGGGCAATAGCAACTGCTGCAGGCATGTTAGTGTGACAGTGAGGAGAGTTAAAAGTCAACTGGGCTACCTAAAAGGGGATTAAACTTGACAGCCGAGCATCTCTCTACATCCTGAAGATCGTTCTGGCCGTCGGATCTATTTGAGAATATAAGTGGAAAAGCCTGGTTACCCATTAGAGGAGGGGAAATAGGGCAGAGACTGAGACAATGGGGGGTTTGGGATGAATGCCTATAAAAGAAATCTAAGGGAAGGAGCAAAACATTGCTGTCCATCAAAGGAGCAAGTGAGGTGTGAAAAATCTTCCCAGTGAACATTAGGCTGCCTAAAGTTTATAATGACAGTCTTCAGCTAATTATTTTTGGGACGTCCAATCCAACCCACCGTCTGTGTTAAAAGGACTTGATCTGCGCCTGAGATTGAGAATACAGACTTAGGCTGTAACCAATGCAGAACTTTATTCCTTAATTGAAAGGGCGACTCAACTGAGCCCTCCGGTATAGAGGGAATGTTTGCCATAATTACCAGGTAAGGGCAACAAGCGGGGTAAGTTAATCACTTCCACGTTAGGACATCCAGACCCTCTATTATGCAACTCTCTTGCCCCCCAAGCCCATAACAGGTTCCCAGTGGATGTAGCCTTAGTTGGGCCCCTATCTAAGGGCTAGCTGTGTTAGTAGCCCCTGCTGGGAGAGAATATTACATACCTAGCGTAGGAATGGAGGGTCTACACATGCCCTGGCCTCCCCTAGGGGTGTTCGGATCACCCCCCCTCCTAGTCTCAAATACCCCATTGTGTGTACATGGTTGAGGTTGGGTGTGCTGGCGGACAAGGGGGGGTACCAGTCTGCTGATTATTCTGGAAGAGAATTTGCAAGGTCCCCGGCTCAGGTCAGGGAGAGATGATTTATAATGTAATGACATCCCCACTGTCCCTTGTGAGTACGTAGTAGGTTGAATGGTGGGAGAAGTAGCTCCTTTTACCTTAAGATCATTTAAAAGTTCTTCAATAGATGCCAGCCTAGACTGTAAAGGAGCAAGCAGATTTTGTATCATGTCCCACACATTGTCCAATAACAACCTCTGGAACAAATAAAAAATCTTTGAGTTGAACAAGGTGGCATCCATTGCATGATTAGACTGAGGGGCAGCAGATGAGTCAGGCTTCCGGGGCACCTGGCTCTGTTTCCGCTTTGCGGGGGCATTGTTTCTTCGGGGACAGGGAGGGTAGTATCCAGCTGTGGGTTCGATCTAGGCTCAATAGAAGATTAGAAGGTAGGGCTGGTGTTGACTCATGTCACTGAGCCTGTGCAATGTTGGGCAAAGCCTCATACCCTGGGTCCCTGAAGGGCGTGAGCCCGGACCCAGCACCTGCTGTCAAAGAGCCTGAAAGGCAGCGTTCCACGTGCTTAATTTAGCTGGACTTAATTGGAGGAGATATTTTGCGTTTCTCCATTTCAGCCAGTATTAAATGTTCAATTAGGGGAAGGTCAATGCGCTGAGGGCTTACAAAATTTCAAAGACTTCCCAGCCTATAACAATTTCAATGGTTGGGGAGCCTAGTCAGAATAATTAGCACAGTGATAATAAAGTAAGCTAGGTTTGTGACACAAGCACATCACAAAAATCAATGACAGAGCAAGTCCCACCCAGGCCAGAGAATTACCATGCAAATACTCGATGCAAACTACAGAGACATTATCACAATACTCTTATGAGTAAATTACCACAGTAACTGTGGTGTATGTTGGTAAGAAGGTGTGAGGCAGTCTTCTCTTCTTAGCAACGGGTAACGGTCAAACAGTGGCCAAACAGTCTCCAAGTGAAAAAGTCAAGGCAAAAGGCCAAAGAGGGTAGCCCTGCCATGCCTCTCCTTGCCCTGACGGGTGCAGGACAGGCGTGGACGTGGCCAGGGCATGTCCTGTGCCACAGGAAGTGATAGGGTGATCTTGTAGCACACAAGGAATGACAGTAGCTCCTCCTCTAACCCCCTTACAGGCTTCTGGGGGTTCAAGTCCCCGGGGGCACAGATCAACACTCAAACAAAGTACCACGCTGCAGGAGGTGGAAGAGCGCTCTTGTAGCACATGGCCCGGTTGGATGAAAGTGGCCCCTTCTCTCACCTCTTTCAGGGCTTCTGGGGCTTCGAATCCCCTGGGGCACCGACCAACATTCCAAGAACGTCCCACACACTGGTAGGTTGTAGGATGCTCTTGTAGCGCACAGCACGGGAGGATGACAGTGGCCCCTCTACTCACCTCCTTCAGGGCTTCTGGAACTTTCAAGTCCCCCCCGGGCACAGATCAGCACTCCAAGAAGCCTGCTTCTACTCATGGGTCTGTCATTCGAGCTGCATCTGTGCATTCTCTTTCCATCAAGGGCACCAGTGAGTCAAATTCTCAGACAAACCTCTTTCCTCACACCATCAATGGCTTCATTCTCATGTCTCTCACATCCGTTTCAAACACTATCTCTCTTCTTCAGTTTAGCCAGTTCTTTGGCATCGTCTTTCACTCAGCCTTCTCTTTCCAAATACATATCCTCTCAGTACGCCATACTGCTGACTCCCACAGGTACTGGGGAGGGGGTGACTCTGCACTTTTAGGCTTCGGGATGGACGTGAGGGAAGGACTCCGGCCTGCTTTGGGCCTCATGATGGCGGCAGTTAGAGGACTTAGGTACCTGGCAATACTTCTCATCTGCAGGTCGGTTGTGTTCTTTCCTTCTTCATGCCAAAAGACCCTGAAGAGCCCGCCTGATATATTTCACATTAGGACTGTTTTTCTCCCTTTTGATCTTCTTTGATTTTCAGGTTTTTGGATCACCAAGACAAACCTACTTGGGCCCATACATATTGTTATTAACATTCTCTTTGAAGGGCTTAAGTTTGGCAGTCTCATTAGAGTTGAACCACTAATGTGTTATGTTATATCTATTTGTACTGGATTATTAACCACGAGGATGCCCTGTCAGTGAGCAAGTGTGTATGCCCCACCCTCCCTACAGTAGGGTGGTTAACTGAAAAGACAGTTCTTCAGCTTCTTGCAGAATTCAAGAAGAGAGGAGAAGGCTCTGATGTGGAGTGGAAGCCATTCAACACTACAGGCAATCTAAGAGAATGCCCACACTCCCGATCTGGTTCTTTGTATCTCTGGAATGCTGGGATGTGAGTGAGTAGAAGTCCTGCACAGTGGAGGTGGTTGGTGGAAGGAGATGTGACTGTTCAGGTAGTTGGGGTCTAAGTTGTCTAGTGCTTTGAGTGTGTGCGTGTAAGGAGTTTGAAATGAGCACATTTGTGTATCAGGAGCTAGTGAAGCTCCCTGAGGTGTGGTGTGATGTGAGTTCTGTGTGGGAGGTTGAGAATGAATCTGGCTGCTGAGTTCTGGATGGTCTGTAGTCTTCTAGTGAGTAGTTCAACATGCGGGTGATGAGGGCATGAGTGATAGTTTCTGAGGAGCTGTTGGAAATGGCCCTTTCTGCAGGGTCATCTCCAGACTGTTTCACATTTTTCCTTCACTTTTTTCTGAATTTGTTTTTGTTGGCTCTAGGACACTAGGCACTTTACCATTGCTAACCAGTGCTAAAGCACGATAACAATGGCTTATTTAATTTACTTGTAAATCCCTAGTGAAGTGCACCATGGGTACCCAGGGCCTGTAAACTGAATGCTGAGAGTGGTCGCTGTAGTGCTGATTGTGTGAGCACTACAGTAGTCTTTTAAGCATGTCTCAGGCCTGCCAATGCAGAGCCTGTGTGTGCAGTTTTAAAATACCATTTCAACCTGGCAAGTGCAACTACTTGCAAGGCCCAAACCTTCCTTTTTATTACATGTAAGCCACCCCTAAGGTAGGCCCTAGCTAGCCCCAAGGGCAGGGTGCAGGGTATTTAAAAAGTTGGACATTTGCTTTTAAGTTTAATATGTCCAGGTAGTGAAAAACTGTTAAATTTGTCTTTTCACAATCTCTCCCACAGGATAAGATTGGGATTACCTTAAAACATCTTTTAAGTGTAATTCCCAATTAGGAAAGATAGATATGTGAAGTGTGGTGTCTCTGGACTCATAATTTAAAATCACAACTCATGAGTGTGAGTGAAGTCGAATTTGAAGTTATAAGTCTAAAAATGGCACTTTTTTTAAAGCTGCCATTTTCTTACTTCAACCATTCTGTGCCTCTGCCTGCTTCAGAAGATATGTATAAGTTGGGTGACAGCTGGGCTCTGTGCATTCCCTCTGGACGGCCACACACAATAGGAGATTAGGTGGACCTGATGGCCTTAAAAGGATGGGGTGCAAAGCTTAGCACTGCCTCACTTACTCCTGAATAGGGCTGTTTCTGTCCTCAAACAAAGAGCTGTATTACGCCCTATAGTGTGTCTGGAGCCATGGAGAGCAGGGCAGGGGCCTCGTAGACTTTAAAGGAAGGCCTAGAAGTTTCTTCTACCTTCCAGAACCAGGGCACCAAAGTATAAAAACTGGACCCTAAACCACACCAGATTAGATTTCTACTGGAACCAAAGACACTCTGCCCGGAAGAAGGACTGCTGTGCTGCCAGTAGGAACTGCCACTCTGCAACTGCATTGCTGTGTTGGCCTACTGCTTGCTGTGTTGTAGGAGGGACTGCCACTTTGCTACTTACGTTACTGTGCTGGTCTGCTGCCTGCTACTTCTGTCCTGCAGTGAGAGGGACTGGACTTGATCTCTATCCTCGAACTTAACAATCTCTAAGGGCTTGCTGGTTAGCCCCCTGTTCTTCTGCAGCCTCAGGGACATCAAAGACGGCTGCAGCTCACCTGCTACCGCACCTGGACTCTTCCCTCTGTGAGTCTACCCTACCAAGTGGTCTCACACCAGAACTGGACCCCTGGAAGTGGGCCTAAGGTGCTTTGCCTTCTGTGGTTAACATCAGAAATGTCGCAAAGCAACACCAAGCCTGGCAAAGCCTCGCTGCACAGCTTCCCGGAACTAACGCAAAGCAATGCCAAGCCCTGCAAAACCTCGTCACTCAGCTTCTCGGAACCAATGGCAGATGATGCAAAGCCTCACAAAGCAAAGCTGCGTAGACCACACACCAGGTGCTGTGTTGAGTGGGCCCAAGTGGATCCCTGTAGCTGTCCCGAGCTTCATTGCAGTTGGCCTGAATCTATGAGTTTGTCCTGGTCCAGCGTGAATAGATAACCACCGTTGGCACTTTGCGCTATTTTCACCTAAATCTTAAAAACTACACATCTCAGGATCTACTTACAGGATTTTTGTCCTTTTGGTCTAGTTTTACTCTGATAAATATTATTTATTTTTCTAAATTGGTGTGGAATCTTTTTATGGTGTCTTTCTCTGTGTTACTGTAATTAAGTGTTGCACAAACACTTTACACATTGCCTTTTACCCTGACTTGGATTGTGGTATCTACTTTGACAGGGTGCAAACCTCTGCCAACTAGAAACCCAATTTCTAACAGGAGCCATTTGAAGATCTTCCTCAGCAGCTTCATGGTCTGAGAGTAGGATGCAGTGATGGTGTTGACTTGTGCAGGCATATCTAGTTTGCTGTCTGTGACTATTCCAAGGTTCCTGGCACTGGTGTTGAGTGTGGGTCCAAGTTCGGCTGGCCACCAGTTGGATTCCCATGGTCAGTTGTTCTTGCCGAGTATCACTACTTCTGTCTTATCAGTGATGAGCTTGAGACAGGTGTCTTTCATCCAGGTAGCAACTTCAGTCATCCAGGTGGTGTCTTGATTTTTTCTCAATTTGCGGTTCAAGTTGGTTGTAGTGGTGTTTCATCAGCCTGAATTCCTCTTTATGTCAAGTGGCCTTTGGTTGAGCTCCTGCTGTTGCGTTGCGCTTGAGGGGACCCAGGATGTTAGGCATGCAGTAATCCAGCTGCTGAGGTTCTAGGTGGCTTTCTGCAAGTTGCTGGTGTATTTGGGCCAGTGCATGGAAAAGGTGGAAACCCACTTCTCTTCTGTCATGCTTTTCCAGCAATGGTAGGCGGTTCTGGTGGTGGTAGGTCTGTGATGCTGTGGGATGGGTATGCTGAAACTGATGAGGGTGTCATCTGTCTAGGTCATAGTTGCTGGATTGCTGACTGCGCTGCTGCTTTTTGAGAAGAAAATCTGGTCCAATAGGTGCCTGGCGGTGTGGGTAGGTATGGTAAAATCCTGGGTGAAGCCAAGGTCTGTGAAATGTTCTAGAAGGGCTGTAGAATTTGGGCCAGTGAGGTCTTCTAGGTGGAAGTTGAGGACTCCAAGGAGGATGAAGGTGCCGGTGTTGAGGAGTGCGACAAAGTCCTTGATGTCGTAAGCAAATAGGTGAAGGGTCGTGGTGGTCTTTATACGAGAGTTCTGCCAGGGGAGAATTTAGCTGTGATGCAAATCTTGAGCATGAGGTGTTTCATGTAGTTGGTGGGTGTCTCAATTTAGGTGGTGCAGCTGATGGTATACCTGAATACGATGGCAACTCCATCTCTAGGCTATGCTGATGGTCTTGCCTGGCAATCTTCTAACTGGTGGGGATGGCTATAGTGATGTGTGGTGCAGAGGTTGTGGTTTAGCCATGATTCTGTGAGGAAAAGTAGGACTGGTGCATGGTGGTGCAGCAGGTCCCATATCTCTGTGGTATGTTTGGTGAACAAGTGAGTGTTGAGGTGCCTGCAAGAGCGTGGCATGTTGTGTGGGTGGTCTTTGTGAGTGGGTTGGGGATTTGTGAGAGTGTGAGTTTGAAAGGTACTGGATGCTGTTGGCATCAGAGAGGTGGGTCAGGGGTGTGTGAGAGTGCATGAAAACTTACAGGGGGCGCATGTGAATGCTACTTTCATGTTATGTGATGCGGTAGCAGTTCAGTGAGCAGAGACCGATGTTGAGAGCATGGAAGAGAGTGGAAGGGTAGCAGTGGGAAGGGGAGAACTAGAAATCCTGGCGCTCAGGGCTGCCAAGACACAACAGGCTTGCCTTTGGCATGGCTTCAGCACACCAGCACTTCATCTATGTTGCAGGATCCATTAAGTAGGTCTTGGGAAAGGGGTGGCAGAGTTCTGTGGGTAGGAAACCAGTGATGTCACTTTCTGTGCAGCAGGATGATGTGATCCAGTGATGTCACTTTCTATGCTGATGTGTTATGGGAAATTAAGTTCTCGTGCTTGGCATTTTTTAAAGATGGTTTCAGTGGGGAAACCAGTGATGTTCCTTCTTGTGCATATGGATGATGGGACATCCAGTGATGTCGCTTTCTGTACTGAGTGATGAGAAATGTGTTTGGGCAACTAAGTTAGCTTATGCAATTTGAGTTGTTTTATACCCAATCATGTTCTATGGTATTTCAATTCCTGACATTGCTGGTTCACTGTTTTTGAACAACGAGGCACATTCATGTTTGGATTGTTAGGGTTATGAGACTACTACCCACCAAATTGGCTAAAGTTTTTGATTTTGGTCTGCTTCTTCTCTATATTATTTATTTTTGTTTTGTCTTATTTTTATGTTAATTTATCTCTTACGCTGTCTATACTCTGTGGTTTGTATCAGAATAACAAGAGGTACTGTTACCAAGATGGTGGCCCACTGCAGCCCTTTTTCTATAATTATGTTAACATCATTGGCTCTGCCATATTTATTTATGTCAGTTACACAAGACAAGGTGAAAATGCAGATGTATTGATTTTTCATGTAGATACATTTGTGTGTGTGTATATACATGTAGTAAATACAAATAAAGTCAAGAGTGTCACACCACTTAAAAGAACTCAATATCTTTAGCCATACAAGTCTTTTGTCTAAGTTTGCATGTTATTACTGTATGTTTCTAGTGTAATAGTTTGCGTAGCATTTTAGAAAGACGCCTAAGCAATGAAATGCTTCATGAACGAACCCTAATTTCACGTTCACCTTGGAGTGCTGACTGTCTCCCATTCGGTAAGGGAGTTTTCTGTATTTATGACAAGGTGAGGCCCATCAACCCAGCACCGAAGCTTTAGAGCTCTTTGTTTCCACTATTCAAGTGTACATATAGACATATATACACACACACACATTTATGCCATGGAATTAAATTACAGATGGCTCAATAATACATGTTTTCTGTAAATATATATATTCTCAACAACTGTAATAATAACATATTATAATCTGCATATATGGTTTATACTGTGGAATTTAAGTGTACTTGTTCAAACAAAAGGTATTTAACCAAAACAAGGATGTTAAGGGCTACATTTGCACAACATGGTAAAATCACACTGGAGAGGCTTCATGACATTTAGGAGAGTTGTTCACCTATCTAAAGTACTTGTTACAAACAGTGAGGCAGTAGGGGGCGTTTTTCGCATGTCAATTTAGCTGCACTGTAGTAATAAATTCAAATTTGATCATTGCATTGTGTTGGACCTGACCCTTTTTGCAGGGTCATCCCCAACCTATTTGCCTTCTTCCTCCTATTTTTTCTGACCTGCTTTTGTTGGTTTTAGGACTCTGGACACTTAACCACTGCTGACCTGTGCTAAAGTGCAAGTGCTATCTATCTAAATTATATTGGTGATTGGTTCCTCCATAATTGTCACATCTGATTTACTAATAATTCCCTAGTAAAGTGCACTAGAGGTGCCCTGGGCTTGTAAATCAAATGCTACTATTGGGCCTGCAGCACTGACTGTGCCACCCATATGAGTAGTCCTGTAAACATGTCTCAGACCTGCCACTTCAGTGTCCCTGTGTGAAGTTTTAACTGCCAGTTCGACTTGGCAAGTGCATCCACTTGCCTGGTCCAAACCTTCCCTTTTACTACATGTAAGTCACCCATAATGTAGGCCCAAGGCAGCCCTATGGAAGGATGCAGTATATTTAAAAGGTAGGACATGTACTGGTGTTTTTTACATGTCCTGATAGTGAAATACTGCTAAATTCGGTCTATCTCTCCCATAGGTTAGCATGGGGATTGCCTTGAAATATCGTTTAAGTGCACTTTCCCATTGGGAGCAGATACACATATGGAATTTCAGGTCTCTGGACTCACAATTTTTTAAAAAACATATTTTGCTAATGTTGATTTTTCGATTGTAAGTTTGAAAATGTCACTTTTAGAAAGTGGGCATTTTCTTGCTTAACCATTCTATGCCTCTGTTTGGCTGCTGAATCCACGTCTGGGTCAGAATGACAGTTGGGCTGCTTGAGAATTCACTCTAGACAGTGTAACACAAAGGGAGCTGAGGTGTGTCCTGCATATACTGATGGGTCTTCCTGGGCTAGAGTGGGAGAGAGGAGCTGACACCTGCACTTCAAAGGATTGTGCCCGACCTCACACAATACAGTCTCCAACTCCCTAGTGTGTGGCTGGGGCACGGCAAGGAAGAGGCAGGGTCTTGTGCACTACAAAGGCTTTCCTTTGAAGTGTGCCAACTTCAAAGGCAGAAATGAATAAAAGTATTGGACTGTTGACCCCCACAATTTTAGAACACTCCTGGATTGAGGACAATCTGCCAGGGAGCAGAGCTGGATGCTTGAGGAGGACCTGCCACTCTGCCTGTTGCTTTGCTGTTCTGGCTTTCTGCTGTTGCTTCTGCCTTGGGCGTGAATGGACTGGACTTTGCTTTCCACATCCTGGTTTCCAAGGTTCCCCAATGGCTTGACCTAAGCTTGCCTCTTGTTGTGAAATCTCAGGGACATCAAAGACTTAATCTGCTAGTGCCTGGGCTCGTCCGCTGAGAGTCCTGACATGCTGATACCAAATCCAGTCCCTGGGCCCTTAGAAGTGGAAGCTGGTAACCTGTGGGGTAAAATCCATGCACTGATGTGTGCGTGTCAGAAAAATCGATACAGCGCCTGTCCCATGAGTGAAAATTTGACACAGCGCCGGGAGAACCGATGCGGCACCTGTTCTCAACACGGACCCTTAGGACAGCGCATCACAATTTTTCATGCATCGATCCTCGGTGTCAAATCTTCAGCATCAGAGCAAGGACGTGAGGCTGTGTGTCCGGAAGTCAAAATATTGCCTACCCGGCTGGTGGAGGGGAGAGGGGGGGAAGGAAATCGATGCACGGCCTCACTTGCGAGTAAGGAATTGATTGCTTGCTTTTCGGATGCATCACTTCTCCTGCGGCTTTATTTTTTACGTATACCAGGTAATTTGTCCTAATACAATGCATCCATTGATTCCTATGGATTAAGACTCTGTTTACTTTAAAAATTGATTTCTTCTCTTGTGTATGCTGGATTTTTGTTGTTTTGATCTTGTTTGATTAGATAAATGTTGGCTATTATTCTAAATTGGAGTGGAGTCTTTTTGTGGTGTTTTCACTGTGTTACTGTGTGTGTCTGTACAAATACTTTCTCTAAAGTGAGAGGGACAGGGAGATTAACAAGGTCCAGGGTACAGCCTCCCTGAATGTTATGTAAATCAATAGAAGTGTCTTTAGAACCTGTGTCCTTTCCTTTTTCTTTTTTGTTTGGAACAGTGTACTTTATTTATTTACTGTACAAATACTTTACATGTTGCCTCTGAGATAAGCCTGACTGCTTGTGCCAAGCTGCGAAGGGGATGAGCAGGGGTTATCTGAGCTGTTTATCTCCCTTGCCCTGATTAGAGTGAGGGTCCCTACTTGGAGAGGGTGTAAACTGACTGCCAAATAGAGACCCCATTTCTAACATGCACTGTAATAATAAATGTGTGAATGTGTATTCACTGTACAGTTGCTCAAAATAGCATGCTACTTAGCCACATTTATTTTACTGCAGAGTCCATGGAATAGCAGAGAGGTGTGGTTGGGCATGAATGGCACTTCTTGACACGAGCCACTCCTGTTGGCTGCTGTGTACTGTAGAGCTCAGTAATCCCAGTTGCGAAGATGCAGGTGCACTTATTGGCCCAGTTTCCATGTGCTCATGCGCGTCTAATGAATTCCAGGAATAAAACCGCACTGGACTGCTTACATATATTTGTGGGGTGCGGTTATGCACACTAAATTATTGGCTGCACGAAAGCTTGACTTGCACCATTACAAAGTTCAGCACAAGCACTATGCAATCCATGAAATGCCATTATCTGAAATGGATTTTAGACTGTAACATTTAGTTGGGACAAGTACAGGGAGGCTGCATATCTTCAGTGGAAGGTGGTGGTGTTACACCCTCTGAAGATGGGCAGTCATTGGTTGGTAGTCAGGCCTGGAGATTTCATCAGTGCCAGCATTTGGATTGACCTGGCATCAGCAGCACTCACAATGGCACAGTACCCTTGAACCAGTGAAGTATTGGTTTAGGCAATTCTCTACTCTACCCTTCCCCAGCCCACACACCAGTGGGAGGGGGAAGAAAGAGAATAATGAACAAGAATTGAGATTAAATGTTTCTGGCTTTTTTCCTCCCCATGAAAGAAGTTTCACTTGCTTACTATGTCATCTGCTACTTACAGGCTCACAGAAGCACTAACTCGAAATTTGTTTGCTATGATGGTAAGGGGAGGTGTGAGGAAATACCAATGGTCCCCTGTTCAGCAGCTATTCTGTTATGGGGAAAGGAGGTGAAGGCAAAGTGCAAAACAGGATAAAAGCGCACGGTATCCCTCTGGGCATTTTCATATATTTTACAAGGAGAAGTAGGAAATATTCTACGAGTTCCTTGTATATATGTTAGTATTTAACAGCGGCCCCTCTTGTCCAAGGTGATACTGACCTCTACTGGGCAAATCCAGATTATTTTAAGTATTTTTCTTCATAAAATCTATTCTGCCAAAGAAGGCAACTCAATTTCAATCCTTGGATACCGGTTTCGGTAACACGGTAAGATGTTAACTGCACAAATGTTCTTCGTCATAACTTAGTATTCAATTTGCAGCTTTTTTGTCACTATGTTCAAATATATATTTTTATACATTAGAACCACCAGACCAGGGTCATAATCCTTGTTTCAGCATTCTAGATGAATGTTAGCAAATTATTATACCTCACAGTAACTAAACAGTAGGCATGAATCATGAAAAAAAAAAAAAAAAAAAGTAAACTAACAACACAATGAAAAGTAAAATAATAGCGCAGTCTAGCTTTTTGTAGCGGGCCACTAAAATGGAGCGATTTCCCACCTTCTCACCACATTCTGCTTTTCTGTAATGTCTTACGAGCACTGGAACTTATGACTTTTAACTTATATTAACGGTGCAATCGTTTATACTCTTGTCCTAGCTCAGTGGGGCCCCGTTTGTCCACCAGCACAAGGGGCATTGGAATTATGCAATTTTGCGGCTGTGGGGATATCTGCCTAACTCAATGCAGGCATTAGCTACATGGGCCAGCTGCTGCATAACTTACAGGTGTTAACAAACAAAAAAATTCTAGCTCAAAAAGATGAAAAATTACTAAAAAACGCAGTGACACGGTGCCACACAAATGGAAGGCCCGTCGGAAAAATAAACTGGTCCCCTTTCTGTTTTCCTATTGCTATATTTGGATGCTAAACTGGCACTAAATTGGTGAAAGGTATGCCTAGACAAGTGTAAAATTCGAAAATTAAGTAACATTATCGTAAAATGCCTTTTCTTCTCGCATAATTTAGTCAACCCTGCTGCATAATTTGGTCCTCCCCTGCCGCATAATTCTAGAGCCCCGAATAACAGGGACCCACCACTCCTTACTCACTCATTACACCTCCGTTTTAGTTGGATGAACTGCACTGATTGACAGAAACTCAGAGGCTCACACACTTCACCAACTCACCCCTCTGACTCATTCACTTTCCCGGAAGAATGATAAAGTAGAACACCTGCTGCACTACAACTGTTACATGAAACAACCATCTAAAGGAGAAACCACAGGATTTACGGATAAAAACGTTACTTTCCTTATGTAACACGGCATCTGATAATACTAAAATTACCAGTGGATGTTTTAGTCAATCCACACATTTAACAACATAACCATGAATTAATTAGGGCGCGCTCCAAAAAGTAGGGTGCTCAAAACAGAATTTAAAAGATGGACCCGGTGTATTATACACGGCTGCTTCCGTAGAAATGATTCCTGGGAATTCTAAAAGTATGAAAGAAATCCGTTAATGTCTCTTGTTTGACTCGAAACTTGCGTTCTCCATTATTTTAACTCTGAAAAGCAAAGACGAATTTCTCTTGACCTATATACACAAATCCCAGAATTGTTTATGTTCACACTGTACATACACAGTGTAATGTTGGAAACGCAATGAATAACTCAGTGCGCATTTCTCAGTGGGTTTACATTCCGTCAACTAGAACGCGGTGTATTGTACCCCTGATGTAGTCTGTGCTATCTACTATCTCAAAAAAGATATAAGAAAAATGAAACCTGTTTCTTTAAGCGTGTGCTAAATATGTTGGGTACGCTCGAAATTCGGTAGGCTAAGGGAGACACGCTGTGGTGGAATCGTTGAACTGCACGTTCTTAATTTTACTGCAGCTGGTCTTCAATAAACCTTTAGAACTATGAAGTCGAGATTAATGCTAATAACAATTCACATGTCGACTTCAAGCGCTGTAAATAGACTGCTTTACACATTTATAGTACTCCGTATCAGACCTGCCGACTTAAAAAAAAAAGTTCACTGTTTGGGGAAGCGGGGCTTCAGATTGAAAAATGGGTGAGCCACTTGTGCCCACTTCCCACCACCAACTTCCCCATTTAAAAAAATAAAAAAAAATAATGATTGCCGAGTCTGACGCAGATATTCTGGGATGTTTTCAAAGCCCTTAATAGACATTGGCTGGCTAGAGACTGCAAAGTTGAGCTTAAAGCCCTGCTCGCCTTCCATTACAATGCAATATGAGCTCTTCACCGAGTTACTGTGTGAAGGGAGCTGATATGGTGTGATACACCATGGCACTGTGTGAGTTCGCAGGTCGGCAGTTAAACGGCTTAGAAAGGTGAAAGGCTATGCCTAACATGACCAGGCCCACTGAAATTATGCGACATTGCGGCTGCGGAAGTTTCTGTATCAATATGAATTTGTTGTGTTTGCCATATAATCCATCGTGTGCTGCACAATCTGCGTATTTCAACAAAATATTTAGTTTCTACCTCAAAGGGATCAAAAGTTACTAAAAATGAGACGCATGCTGCTGCGCAGTGGAAGGACCTTCGCAAAGATTGATTGATCAACTTTCTGTTGCTTATTGCTGTATATGGGTATCAAATTTGTACTAATGAGGTGAACCCTTTGCCCAAATAATGTTAACATATGTTAACATGTGTAAACATGTCACAATATTGAGGTAATACGATCACAAAATGTGCTGCATTATATTTATGTCACATAATTTCTCAGTTCTTCTCACATTATTTAGTCAACCCTGCCACATAACTTGATCCTTCCCTGCTGCATTATTCAAATGGCCCTAATGACCTAAAGATGCCAAAATGAACATTAAGGGCCTGATTCACTTTTCAGCGGGTGGAATACTCTGTCACAAACATGACGGATATCCTGACCGCATTATTACGATCTCCATAGGATATAATGGGCTATAAAAGGATTGTAATGTGATGGATAGGATATCTGTCACATTTGTGAAGGAGTATTCCCCTCCGCCAAAATCTAAATCTGGCCCTAAATCATGAGCCATCTTGCCGGTCAACCAACAAGAAATCTACTAGTCCCGCTGCACTATAATTTTAGATGGAACTCTGCTGTATCCTGGAAAAGCCATTGAAAGCAAGGGGCATTGACTATTGCAATTAATAAAATTACCAGAAAAAAATTAATCTGTAAATAGAATATATGAATTACCTTAAATTAACATTTACTTCTGTGGGTAAAAATGCATATGTCAAACACTCAAGATGTACACCATTTGATAAGGCAACTTACCCGCACAATCAAAATCCATTTGATCAGCGACAGGCCAAATCCACAGATGGCACCATACCTCCCTGCAATGGTGTTAGTTATACAGAATGACAAACAAAATCCAATCCAGTTGAAAATAAATGCCACTAGGAACAAAGAAAACATACTCTGTTAATGAGGCGAGGAGTTTATATGCAGGCTAACTTACATTACACATATAATAATTTGAAAAGCTAATAACAAATACAGGCTTCCATATTACAGTTACCATGTGAAATAAGAATTCATGCTATTAGTGTGAACCTCAGGAGCCAAAAAGCAATCGAGGGGACCTGATGGTGATAAAGGGAGGCCGTGTAGTAATGGTGCTAGGATTTAGAAAATAAATAACTTCAGATAAAAAACCTTTTCAGAAATGTAAAGTACTCCAGTTATCTCACCATCGTGAAATTTCCAAATAACAGTTATGAAGTACGAGGATACCTACACAAAACGATGCATGAAAGGGGATTTGGGGGATAGTCGACCATAGGGGGGTCGGCCCCCAAGCAGATTGGGAGGGTGGTGCAGCTCATGAGCTGACATTTTGTGTTTGGGCTATGTCTGTAGCCCAAAATAGCCCAGCATATCTATAGGAGTCTGTTGAGCTTTCTGCCACCCTTTTGTAGCCAGGTGACCTGGTGGCTAGATCGGCAGAAGGCTAGTTAGCATTTCCCCCTGCCCTCCCAGTTTCTTTTCCAGTTTATTTCATGGGTGTTAGGTTAGGCAGTTTTCCCCTGTATAGGCCCTGTTGTTGACACTGGTGCACAGGGTTGTTGAGATTGTAGCGTTGTTGCTTGGAACAGGTGCTTGCCGTGTTATCAAGACTTTTGCAAGACTTGTGAGAAGTTTGATTGGAGTTGCCAGTTGGAGAACAGGTCTGAAAGGAGGGTAGGCAGGTAGTTCAAGATTCATTTTAGGACGTTTGGTTGCTTAGGGGTTCATACATGTAGTCATAGGTTGTAGGGAAAATGTAAAGTTTAAAATATTGAAATGCACATTATGCTGGTGGTTTTTTTTGTTGGGGGGGCGTAGGAGTGTGGGTGGAGGACACTGGTTAGTTACATTTGATGTTTAACAAGGTTTAGTTTTGTAAGGCGGTTTGCAAAATAAAGTTTGTGATGTGCACCTGTTTCAATAAAGCAGCCTTTTTCACACAACAATATGGCCCATGATATGTGCTGCACACTCACTCCCAATTGCCCTTTCACGGCCACTCAGGGTAGGCCACACATGCCTGAAAAAACGTTCCAAGTATAGGCCAGTCAGTGCAACACAAACTATCAAGACATTCTTTGCTGATCCCTCTTGAGCAGGTCCCAAACATTATAACTGCTGTACTGCCAACAGCGCCGCTTGTAGTCGTTACACATGTATATCTTTAAACAATTTAAATTGTGTATGTTGGGGTCGTTTCGTGATAGTGGTGGGGAGTAAATGAGATAGCTGAGAAGGTCCGCACAGGTAAAGTCAGAAATCAATGCCTGTCCATGAGCAATAGTCTAATAAATACTCGCCATCCTTCACTGACATCCTGACCTCATTAACAACAGTGGCCATGAGCGGCCAACAAAGGGCATCAAAGTTAACTGACGCGTGCAATGTTTTCTGTTCTGCTGACAAGAAGACCTGATCATTTCAAATCTTACGGACTACACCACATCGAGCTATTCCGCCAACATTTCGGTAAAGAACCCAGGGCCAGTGAGGTATAAGTGCACAAGTATGCTGATCGATAATGACAAGGGCTTCTAATTGTGGAACACACTGGTGTTTCACCCAGGAACTGATATAAGCCCTTGTCACCCACCGATAGTGATGAAAGCCTCCAGTCCTGCATGTCAACCCACGCCATTTTGTTTACCCTCATCTCTCTGATCAATGTTGAAACGGCAGCTGCTGATGTTCACATACAACCTGCTTACCAGAGTCGACACATAAGATTCTGGTGCGTGTACGGTGATGTACAACTTACTTCAAGGGCCTGTGTGTAAGATGCTGCACACATCATATCACGATGGCACTCCCTGCAGCTGCTCTTTCGATGCTACACACAGCTAGTGTGTACGGCGATGCATACACCTGTCTGTGAGCACGTGTGTGCAGTGATGCCCACAACAATATCTACTCATATCAATTCTGAACATTTTCTACATTTATTAACATTGACATGGGTATATAACACTCAGAAAAGTTAGGTCAACAGCTAAGGGGAAATTCAACATCAGCTCATCAGCTTCTTCTTACGTTAACCAAGTTATCGAGATATTGGACACGCACAAATGCAAAATAAAAGACCAGGATATCACAATAAACATCACATAATGTTAAAGGAGTTGCAGTACCAGCAACTTGGGAACAGCATGGAATGGCCCGCCACCGTCAGGCACTGCACTAGAAGCAACAAAAAAATGAGATTTTAGTTGTTTTTGCAATCCCGTCTCATCCAGCAAAGGAAATGGAGACTACTGAAGTATGCTCTGGTGGCCACCTTAATGCTAAACTTGTAAGTGATGAAGATGCGAAGAGCGATAAAAGGTTTCCTTGAAATATCATAAATATAGATGGAGAGGCCATGTTCTCCTGGATTCTTGTCCATGGTATACCACACTAAGTCATGCTGTAGTTCAACACATGGCCAAATAGACAACTGACTGAAGGAGGACTCTGAGGAAACTCTGGAAGGCCACAATAGTTTTTTAGTCCTTTGGTAAGGCATTTTCTGCGAAACTGAGTCATTTTTTTGCCTCTGAAGATCAGTCTCGACGTTCTGGCATCTTCCCAGGACAACACACTGTAATGACTCATGCATGAATGCATAACAAAGGGAATTTGGGGTTAAGCCTAGCATGCCTAGTGTGAGGCATCCTTGTGCATGCCAGTACTGAGAGGGAACATCTCTTCTCTTACAGTGAAGGATATGGAACATCCTCATTTTAAACACTTTCTGCAGGGGCAACGTATAGAATCAATAATTTAAAAATTGATAATTAAAAATGGCAGTAGCAAGTATCTGTCATGTAAAGGAAGTTATTACAAATGTTCCTGTACCTTTCAGAGACTGTAGTGTTTATGGAGTCATATGTCTCAGATAGTCTTTTTCGGTCTAAGAGCTGTGGTGTGGTATAAAAGCAGGTTTATGGAATCGTGTCAATTAAAGTCTGAATAATTTCGAAAGTGGCAATGTATTCTGGAGTATCTGCAAGCCCAATGAACTTGGTTCTCTAGGGTTCTGCCTCGGGTGAGCAGCGTTTGCCTAGCGTCTCAGTACCTAAATCCCTACTAGGAAAATGTCGTGGGTGTGTTGCTCCAATTTGTAAAATTAACTGATCCGAATGAGGACTTTTATTTCATTCTCATGCTGTCTGTTCACCCCATATGAGACATGATGTCGCGGGACGCCGATATGGGTTGTGTTTATTTTAGGAAGGTAATGTCTGAAGGTATGATGAATTCATTGTTGCGGACTGATGGGATTTGTGGTTCAGCAATTTCCTTCATCATTAGTATTGGATATTAGATAAGGATTTTTATTTTTATTTTAACCCTTTTTAAGGAATGCTACATGTCTGCATTTAGTGTTGGCATAATATTTTACATTTGATATTCCATCAGTTGGTGGAGTAATTGCTGCTGGTAAAGCTCAAATCAAGCTATGTTTCTATAGTTCACCAAAGTCATATCTGTTTAGCAGGTCCATTTATGTCTGGTTAGGATTATTATCATTTGATAGAGCCAAATACCATAATTAAAATAAAAAAATAGTGATACAATTTCCAAAGGGCAGAGATCAGCACTGGTGTGAGTTTTATAGCTATGATGCTTTTATCATCTGTTTTTGTCTCATTAGAGTATGGGGTTTGTAGTGCTCTGCCAAAAGCTAAAGTCGTGTGTGACATTTGTGAGGCTTCTAGCTGTCATACAAGACTACTTGTTTTTTGTGCAGTTCCAAAGTATAACATAACTGAATTCTAATGAGGAGTAATCTTAATTAGGTCTCCGGAATTTCAGACTTCATTGATGCCTGTGCTAAATGGTATTCGATTTTAAGGCAGCATTTTTTCTTAACAAAGGAGATTCAGTACTTCCACCTCTTGAATCTTTTGATAACACCTCAAGAACAGTCCATTTAATTTAATTTTCACTCTGGTAGTTTTCTAAGAAGTGTTTAAACAAGGTGGCTGCCAAGTTCTTGCAACAAATTATGGATTTATGTTGCACGATTAGATTTCGGACTTCCTAGTTGTCTTGCCACTGAATGGTTTCTGGCAAGGGCATAGTATACCCTTCTTTGCTTTACAGTTCAAGAAATTGATATGTACCCACTCTTTTTTTTAAAAAATAAAAAAGTGCTTCCTTCAGTTATTTGCTGGCAGAAGGTGCATTAAGCACACCTGTAGTGTCCCTTTGTTGGTTATACATTCCAATATTGTCATAGTGACTTCTGTGTTATTGGTTCTAGTGATGCGCAAGCCCCTACTGGATGGTTTCTCATGTTATTTTTGAACTGTAACTAGTGTTTTTGTTAATTATAGGACAGGGTTGACAGGATGTGCCAATATTGATGCTTGGACAGAAAGTGGAGACACAAATGATCTTATCTGACTCATATCTGGCTCTTTTTTTAATCAAGGACATCTCTCGGTGTGAACTATGCTCTTCTAAGAGTGTTTTATGAGCTTCCTGGGGTACCCTTTCTGTATCAGTCTTCCAAATAGTTGGGCTACATGTTTTAAATAGTCTTCTTTCATGCTGCTGTTACTGCAGATCCTAAGGAACCGATAGTGTTGGATACCAAGGAAGATGTTTGTTTCCTTTAGCCAGAAGTCTAAAAATGTGTTTTGCTTTTTTACATTGTGTCATATGAATTTGATATATGGAACAGGTATTAAGACAGTTAAAGAAAAGCTATGCACTTGCAGCCATCCTTATACAAAAGATTTCATCAATATATATCACCCATGAAGATATGTTGGTGGTGATTGAGTTGTTGGTATAGATGAATTTCTCTTCAAACTGTCATGTATAAAATCACTGCCTCCAGGGCAAAAGAGCATCCCATGGCAGTCCCTTTTACTTGCAAAAAATAATTATTCGTCAAATAGAAAATAACATTTTTGTAGTGCGATTCTGGCAATGGATACACAAATGTTGGCAGGAGGAAGATGTGGTCTTTCTAATTTCTTGAGATATAATTTTGTGACATGGAATTTCATTCCAATGCATTGTCTTGTTGTGGCATGTTTGTGTATAATGAAACCACATCTAGCGTTACTGGCTGTTATGTGGTTCTGTTAAAGGGTAATCCTTCGACCTTCTTGATAAAATGTTTAGTATCTTTGATATAGGATCGAACAGACGGATTAATGGGGCAGAGAAATGTACCTACGTATTTGGAAACTGGTTCAATCGGGGAATCACAACAAGCTGCTATTTTACTCCCTGGTGGATTTTCAAGATATTTGTGGATCACTGGCTATGGATGTAGTTCTGGGGTCCAGGGGAAGTTGTTTTTTAAAATGTTAAGTTATTTTGGGCCAATCCACCCTTGAACAAATTCTTCTTGTATTATTTTGAGTAGACTTCCTTTAATGTCTGTTGTAGTACGGCTAGTCAGTTTTCAGTAAAATTTTTGGCCATTTACTAGCTGGGGCTCTTTCCTCTGGTAGTTGATTTTAACTTGGATGCCTGTCACCTACTATATCTGCCAGTTCTATTACAAGTGGGGTTTTTCATTTTTGAGTTCTGTTATCACTTTTAATTGGGAAGAATGTTGATTTGGTTTGTGACTCTCAACCTTTATTTCTCCCAGGTTATCTAAGATTTTATTTTATTTTTCCCCGAAGGTGAGAATTTAACTAGGCATTTCTGTTGTGAAAGTAAGTCCCTGATTGGCGGTCTCACCGATCCAAAGCAGCATCACACAGCTCCTGATCACAGCTCGACGGACCTGAACTTGTGACTTTGTCCTGGTCCGACTCAACCAGACACCTGCAGTTGGCGCTTTGCACTTTCTGGGGTTATTTTTACCTAGAACTTTAAAAGCTTGTAACTCTGGTTCTATTCAATGGATTTTTGTTGTTTTGGTGTTATTTAATTATTTTTAATTTACATTATTGTTTCCAAATTGGTTTTTGATTTTTCTTGTGTTGTGTTTTCACTTTATTACTGTTTGAGTGCTACATACATTATTTGCACATTGCCTCTAAGTTAAGCCTGACTGCTTTTGTGCCAAGCCACCAGAGGGTTACCCACAGGTTTATGTAGTGACTTTTGTGGTTCACCCAGACAATAACTGTTTATTACGTGAATGGGCCTCTCACCCCTCACAAATACTAACCTAATTTCTCACACTCAAGCATGCTACAAGTGTGGACCAGGTTCCCCCAAATTGCACGCAAGAAAAATGGACATTGTCTAATGACTAGAAGTACAAAAAGAGGAGACACCTAAAATATTTCCAGCCCCTACAATGGTCAAGCAATTAAATAATCAGTGACATTTTCCCTTAAATAAGCATCACACAAATCTATGTCGAGTCCTACCTTTTTCTCTCTCTATTTTACGCTTAACTCCCCGAGCAGACTGATCCACTTAATGAAGCACTTAAAAATGAAAAAATGTGTTGCTCACAGTCCCAATTTGGTTTTACTTTAGTTCGACTGAAACCTTTTCTGAATAGAGAACATTTTCTGGCTTACCCAAGACCAAGAACAACAAAGTTACTGGGGTGCCTCATTAAAGGTTTTAAGTCAGCCAGGTACTCCCAGGTGTCAAACTCAGCAGTAAGTAAAAACTGACTTTAAAACAGGTCCCAATCTGGCCCTACATTAATGTCCTCACTTGCTATGGGCCAAAACACTGACTTCTCAACACCACCTCTAAAAACCCATAAGTAAATCATGTCAGCAATGCAGTCCCTGTTTACAATTCACGTTTTTACTTTATCTTGCATTCCCTAAGAGTAGTTGCTTATTCCAGATGCTCTCTGTCTGTAGTTTTTTTCATGTGACAAACGACTCTTGTATAGTGTATGCTGTGAACAGAGCTCCTCGATGTGTCTGAGTAAGTGCTGGTTGTCAGGGGGGTTGATGACAGCATGATTGAGAGCTCTGGGGCTGCGGCAGTAGGCAGGGAGAGTTTCTCATAGTGACTGACAATGGGCCATAAATGTGTTATATGTGCATCATCGAGTCCTTGCTCTCCCTAAGATGTATACAATGCAATGGTCACATAGGTGCCAAGTGCAGTTATCATTTTATGTGAAGTGTGTGAAGGAGATATGCACAGCTGCTGTAAACTCGACAGCATTAAAGTAAAATAAAATGCTATGTTACAGGTGAGGACAAAGAGTGCGTATAAGAGAGAAGGAGGGTTTGGTAAAGAAGAAGTGATGCAAGAAAGCTGATGCAGAATAAGGACAAAGTGAGAAAACGCTGATGAAGGAGATGACATGGGAGATATGCAGATGGAGGATTTCAGAAAGAAGTCAGAAAACAAGCATTTGCAATGCAACGGGTCTCACATTACGTCGAGTTAGAGCTATTAGCGTTGTAAACTCCTAACCAGACTTTTCTTGCCACATTAAATGAAAAAAAAAAAACAAGCACAACAGCGTGATTGCACCGCAAAATAAACAGAAAAAGTAGGCCAGAAACCATACGAAAAACATGAAGCCTTGTATGTTTCCAGTAATTTACCAGTGCTATTGAGGAGGGCTAAACACCGGAAAAGGCATGGCGTATGCATGCCTTTCACGAATGAAAACAAGCGGATTTTAAAAGGCAAGCGCACGAACCAATGAAAGTGTCTGACGTAACATGGGTGTGGTTAAAATCCCCCTAAAGAGAGATTAGAAGAGGGACGGAGCGCTTTGCTTGTTTTAGGTGTATGTTCGTTTCTGTGTGAAGTGTCTGGCTGCACTAACAGACACACTCAAAGAGCGGCATACAGAAGCACGCTGTGTGAAGCGAGGGATTTTAGATCACGTTTTAAACCACATCCTTAATTAAATAGGCCACACCTTCTGTAAAGGATGCCTAATCATGCTACTCTGGCTAACCTAACAGACACCCCGCCTTTTTTATCAGACTTAAAGCACTGGGTTGACCGACAGTGAATTAAAGCCAATGCAAGTGTTTACTCAATACTCAAGTTACAACACAAAATAACAATTCGAATGACATTTTTGGTTGGCAATAATCAGTTGCCACGCTTGTGAGTAAAAAAAAAGTTGCCTCTATGCACTAAACATTTGACTGTTCAGCTTTTAATCTGATGTAGTAAAAATGATTTACAATTGGGAGACATTCTTAAAAATATTTTTTTGGTTGGGATCCATTCTGGAGTTCAAAACACTGTGAAAACAAGGAGGATTTATATTAAACTTGGGACAGGGCGACATGTTGCTTAGGGGATTCCTATCAAGGTTTAATGTGTTTCAAATGAGATGAACACTGCAATTCAGATATAACACACTAGATGTCAGTACAACGTAACTAAAGAGGGTGCTGCAGCCACAGGAAATGTTCCCTACATCTCCCATTATGTTTTGTTGGTATTGCGCGTTCACGTTCAAGGGACATGTGCACTGTTCCTCGCATTGAGAGATGTAGTTCTAATGATTTGAACTTCATTTTCTCAAAATATGAGTGCGCTAAACTACGTGTGATGCACGTGCCGGCCTAATAAGAGTTGAAACTGACCACATTTTCGAGAACAGTCATATGCATGTAAGGACTGCCAAACGTTTGTGTTAAACATGCGTTTACAAAGCGAACATTTTTAACTTTTAACTTTGTAAGTGGGGTCATTTGGGATGACAATAGCGAGGAAACCGGCTCGAAAGTCACTTGCTTCCGTGGGTGTATGGAAGAGCAAGTCTACTTTGGTCAAGTGCGGTGATGTGGAACTTTACCCATTCTTTTCAGTCGCGTTTTCTTAATCCGTTGCAGGTTCTACTCTCAGATTTAGGTCAGAGCATTCCTTAAATTAGGGCTAAATTACAAACTGCTTTCGTCGTCAGTGCTTTAAATTACTCACTAGATTATATTCGCGGTAGTAGCAAGTGATAAACTACTAAACATAACCACCATGGCCAAAACGACCCAAAAAAGCATTTGGGTGAGTTATCCCGAATATTTTGTCACAAATGGTAAGTCAATTGGATGCAGAAGGCACTAAAAAGGCCTAAGCAAATGTTATGTGTGCCAAGGTGCGTTTGCACAATTTTTGTTCAGTTTTACATAGCGCAACCTTAGCACAATGGCATTAGAACGTTTTACATGAGAACCAGATTATGTTTCAGTTGTTTTTTAGGCACAGTAAGATTAAGGGATTTGGTCAGAAATACAGGAATTGTGGTCTCCAATATAATAAAACACAATCATCATAAAGCTGCCCAGTGCCCAGGGACAGCACTAATATAAAATACGTTCGGTCATCACTTTATTACTTCATGATACCTGAAGGGCTGGGGACAGATGTTAGATAGTATGGTTTTCCAACTTTATCCCCTTTCATCTGAAAAAGCATCTATGGCCCTCGCTTCCCTAAACATATGGTTAGTTTGTCGGGCAGGAAAACATCTCCTATTCCATTGACCTTAAAAACTGAGATAAAGTTATCTATCTGAACAACCCCTTCTTCATTAATGGGAGTGGGATGGAGCAACCAAGGAGGTAAAATTATCAGAAACTGGACTAGTCTAAAGTTTAACATTCCATTGCTTGGGTCAAGTGTTGTCATGACAGCTGATCTACATGGTCAGACCCCCAAGGGCATTGAATTCTCTTCTCAGCAATTCCCTTCAGAACTGAACATATACCGACGACATGGGTCAGCGTCTCCCTAGTCTGATGGCATAGCGTGCATTCCTGGACTCTATCACAGCATCCTTTTTCCATTTAGGTAGAAAATCAAGGGCTGGAATGTCTCCCAATCTTAGCCTTAACAGGCTCTGCTTGGCTTTCAAGGATAGAGGAGCAGACAAGATGGGCGATTCCTTAGCTAGTGTATATGAATTTAAAACAAACCAATCATGAGACCATTTGGATAACTCTTCCATATCTTCTAACCAGCTTAGGATTTTAACTGCGTTATTTACTGGGTCAGGCATTGTATTACCACACAGGTCACCCAGCTCCAGGTGTGCTATGCTTTTTCCAAGTACTCCTTAAAGCTGCTGTTACCCCTCTCAAGGTTTATTTCCTGACATATTAAGTTGGCTAGAGTCCCTTTAGTGTCAAGACGTAGTTTATAACAGCCCTTGATAAATGGTGCTGGCCTGGCCAGTGATTGCTTCTTTAAGGACAATTCTAGTCTGACTTGGGCTGGAGAGGCAGATCTGGGTAATCAGAAAACTAGTTTATACGATTTAACTATTAGTTTATTTAACAAAACTTTCTCTGCCCCCTCATTATTTCCATACCATAAGAAAGTGTCAAAAGCAATTTAGCTCTCAATACCATGGTTGTTGGCTTAAGAGGGCACCCTAGGATTGACTTTGCTGGATTTCCAAAAGCACGATTTAGAACTTGTGCCTTCTCCCTTATACCTCTCTATGGTCTGCAAACGTACCGTTTGAGTCAATCCTAACCCCAGGTATGTGTATGTTGACACTTCCTCAATACATTGTCCATTCAGATGCCATCTACGATGTAAGGTGGGTTTATGATTGAGGTTAATTATTTTAGCTTTATTTTGATTTATTTCGAGGTTGATGGCCTGCCCATACCCTCCTAGGCTATTCAGACATTTCTGTCAGCCTACTCTAGAGTTGCTAAATATTAACAGATCATCTGCATAAAGTAGGCTCAATATTTGGCGACCACCAAGAGTTGGAGGGTGGGCTGGCTGATTATTTAAAACTGGAGCTAAATCTGCTATATACAGGTTGAAAAGAAGTGAAGCTGGCACACAAACCTGCTTCAGGCCGGTTGTAGTCATAATGGGCCTGGATAAGTACGAACTGTCGCCAAGCTTGATTTTTACCCAGATATTAGAGTAAAGTATAATGATGGCATTCAGTAGGTTTGACGGCAGCCCCCATTCGTGCAATTTTGTCCACAATTTAGCTCTTTCTTGGAGAAAAAGCAACAGGAACATTTTGATTATGTTTCTGAACATTTTTAAAACCCATGGCTAACAGTTTGGGAAACATTATGGTAAGTGACTTTTTCACCTTCTGCTAGTTTAGACAAGTTAAACAAAAACATCTGTCTCACCTCGCCTCCACCAAATAATAAACCTAAGAAATAATAATGAGGCAGAGCAGATGGTGTGGGTGATAGTCTCACCTAATGTTAAGATGTGAACTATCCACAACTTGTCTGCAGTATCACAAAGAGAATTAAAGATCAGGGTGAAAGGTCGACCCCTGGCGGCATGTTCATCACACTGTCTGATCTGTCTCATAAACGGAGAATTTAAAATTTATGCAAAGATCCTAGTCATCCGCCTCCTGCTGCTGCTGTCTTTTTTTATTCATCCAGATCAATGTGCCTTCATGCCACAATGCAGCACACGCGACTGTATTAGCTGAGTGCATATTGCTCTAAAGCACCATCAGCATTTTGGCGACCAAATTGCACTTATGCTTTTGCACTTTGAAATAGCATTTGACTTCATGGATTGGGGATTCCTATTTCAGGTTCTCTCCGACATGAGATTTGGACCTCAGTTTTTGTCCTTTATCAAAGTACTCTATGCATGCCCCCAGTTGCATGTTAGAGAGTACAGTGTCCTGTCTTCCCCCTACTACACAGAGGCACAAGGCAAGGTTGTCCCCTCTGTCCACTACTATTCACCTTGGCAATTGAGCCCTTGGTGGTCTGTATTCCATCTGACGCTCAGATTTAGGTTTCCAGTGGACAAATTGCCCGGAGGATCATACAGCATTATGCACAGACAACATTCTATTGTTTCTATCACATATTACCGGTTCTTGGCTCCTCCAGATGCTGCACGAATATGGGGCGGTGTCGGGACTAGTGGTCAACTGGTCCAAGTACCTCCTAATCATGGTGTAAGGAGTCACAAGGTCACAGATTGGCATGATCTCCTTCTGAACTCTAGACTGACTTTTCCTTATTTGGGAGTGATTGTGGCCCTGGAGCCTGAACTAATCTGGAGCATAAACCTTAGACCAATGCTAACATAGGATGTGCCAGGACAAATGGGATGCTCTCCAGCTTAGTGTCCTGGGTTGGATTGTACTTTTTTTTTAAATGAATGCCCTCCCACGGCTGGTGTAGCCTCTGCAGAACTTTTCTCACTTTGACCCCCAATCTTGGTTTACATGCCTACATGGAACTGTGTTCTCCCTCCTCTGGGCAAATGAGACCCAGAATATAGCTTTCCGAAACTGCATCTAGTTGCCCTATGATGAGGTGATGGGAATGTCAGACAACTTACTGGGGCTCACAGCTCTAAACCATTAACGACTGGATATCTGGCGACTTTGGGACCCTGCCTTCTGCCTGGAGATGTCGCTAATGGGCCGACAACATATTCTGCGCTTCCTGTATGAATGCCCAATCTCTCACTCCTTGCCGGAGGTCACCAAAGCTACCTTACTATGCTGGCGACGGGCCCTTTTGTAGGTTGGTTGGGACCGGCGGCCCAGGCAGATAACCATTCTGTGGCAGGGTAGTTGGCTAACCTGCTTTCTGCCACGGAAGGACTTGGCAGAAGGGATCTCATTGGCATCTTCAATCTTGGAGAAGTCTGGGAGGACTCCAAGCTGAAGATGTTCGAGGTTCTTCAGGACTTATTCCACCTCCACAAAAATCAGTTTTACAGGTATATGCAACTCTGTAACACATTGGCAGTCTATCAGTGACAGGAAACATTCTTTACAACAATAGCTCAGCCCGCTACTTTTACCACGAATGCCTTTACCATGCACAAGTCTTTACCACACATGACACATCTTGCAGGATTCTATAACGAATATGCCTTTACCACACATGACCTTACAATTAAAATGTAAGTATGTCGTAGGTGAGTGCATTATATATAATACATATATATATATATATATATATATATATATATATATATATATATCTCCAACCGCTCGTCATCCGATGAAAGAAACGAACACCGGCACGCTCAGAGTCACTATAGCAAATAGCTTTATTTCTGGAACATGGCAAGCTTAACGCGTTTCGACAAACTAACACAGCCTTTCTAAAAAAATACCATGTTTAGACACACATCTATTCTTATAGCAACAATGTCTCACATGGATGACGAACTGCCTGACCCATCGACATGAAAAAATACTCTGGAATGGTGCACAATATTAAGTCAGAACAATAATGATTCATTGCAGTTCCACATTTCAAAACTTAGTGAAATATTCAAAAGTCAAACACAATGTATGAGGTGAAATTAAATCATGAAAAATAATCATAAAATGTCAAAACCACAGCCGCCTCAGGCCTGCCAATCCAAGTGGGTAACACACATTAGTTAGATAAAATTGCATACTTTGAACAACACTCACATATAAACACTAAAAACTATTGAAACCATCCCCATATACCTGCATCTCTCCTGACACAATAAAAAAAAAAAAAGTAAACCACATCCAAGGATAAATGAAATTAATGAATATATATTTGTGAGACTTTTAGAGCACTAATTAAGAAACCTAAAAACGATTTTACCATCCTGCTGACATAAAGTCAGTCTCCAAGAATGCTTTGAAGCACGTCCCCTGTCCACAGGTGTACGTGGATATCTTCATCCATATTCTGGCCCCTCGGGGTCTTGATATCGAGCACGAGGATGTACCTAGATTGTAATACTCTCAGCTGCTGTTTTCTCTTCCCACCTCCCACTCTTTTTGGCACTGCATCAAGTACAAAGTAACTCAGTTTACCCTATCGCCCATCAAAACACTCCTCAAAACATCAGGCTGCAGGATAATTCTGATCCATGCTTTATTGGCTCTAGTGTGCTGTAAGATTCGCAGATGGACTTTCAACGTTGTGCGACCAACACAAGGTTTGGGACAGGAGCATTTGAGGACATACACCAGAAATTCAGTTTTACAATGCAGACTTTTGTTAATACGAATTGTGGTCTCCATTATTGGCAAAAACACATGGGATGTGTTGACCCCTAATGCACAAGCCTTACATTTATGGCACTTCCTGAATCCAGGGTTATGCGAAAGCCAAGTGCTGTCTCTAGTGATTTCTGGACTAGTAACTACAAGGTCTTACCTCATGGACTTGCCTTTACGGAAAGTCACTAACGGCTTGCCTGGCACCATGTATCTGATTACAGGATCATTTTTGATCAGTTGCCAGTTTCTATTCAAAATGGCTCTCAAATGGACATGCTGCAAAATATACCTAGTGATCATACGCAGATGTTGACCTTCTGTATGCTTGGGATCCATTCTCCCAAACAATAGTTCCTCCCTGGATTTTTTGTTGGCTTTGACTCTTGCTCCCTGTATTACTGCCTCCCTATAGCCTCTTTTCCCAAATCTACTAGCCAGTTCATCCTCAGCAACTGTCAGCTGGTGTATGTTACTGCAATTCCTGCACATGTGCAGATTCTCGGCATAGGGAATGCTG
This sequence comes from Pleurodeles waltl, assembly GCF_031143425.1. Taxonomy (NCBI): domain Eukaryota; kingdom Metazoa; phylum Chordata; class Amphibia; order Caudata; family Salamandridae; genus Pleurodeles; species Pleurodeles waltl. The sequence goes on from NC_090447.1 coordinate 972,845,117, forward strand.
TGTTTTGATTTATTCAGGTGGAAACTACTAGCATATAGTATGGTGTTTCCTGGTGTAACTTTGCAAAACGTTTAGGTGTGTATCCTGCCTTGCTTCACAAAGACTGTAAGGTCTAAAAAGTATACCATTTCCTTGCTTATATGAGCAGAGAAATTAAGATTCAGATCATTCCTATTGATCCGTTCAGTGAAGAAATATGCTGATTTCTCTGTGCCCTTTCATACGAGAAATAGATTGTTGAAGAAGCGCGTCCATAAGACAATGTTTTCTGCACACTCTTGTTCAAACTCAACTGCTAGCACTTGTTCCTCCCACCAGCCCATATGCAAATTAGCAAAGCTGGGGGCGAACAGCTGTCCATCATAGTACCTCTCAGATGTTTATAAATGTCCTTTGCAAAGAGAAAGAAGTTGTTCTCCATGCACCAGAGTGCCATCTCCAACATCTGGGTATGCTTATAGAGTGAAATGTGTCTTGTGCTCATGAAGTGTTGTAACTCCCATCAAACCAACCTCATGTTTGATGCAAGTGTACAGAGAAGTTATGTCTAAAGCTATTAACACAAAATCATCCTCCCGCTTGATGTCACATACCCTTCTCAGGAAATTTCCTGTATCTTGAATATCGAGGGCAAGTTTTTCACATATGGCTGTAGAAAACAATCTATTAACCCTGAAGTATGTTAAAATACCCCTCCTGGTGCAGAAATGATGGGACGTCCGGGAGGGGTTGGTCGCATTCTTGTGAATTTTGGAAAAATTGGCAAAATTGGATAGTCTGTTTTCAAGATATACATTGTGAGCAATCTAGCCTGACTCTCTCCAACCCCCAAGTTCCATCGAAAAAGCTGATAAACTCTCCTTACTTCACCACGATCTATAGTGCATTAACAACTGACATCATTCAATTGTCTAAGTGCTTCATCAACAAACATTTGTAAAGGCCAGAGAACAATATTGCCCCTCTTATCTGCCTGCTGAATCACTTCTACTCTTCAATTTAGTAATCAATCGCTTGTATTTAGACATAGGTCATGACTGTCTTAAACTGCTCCGTTTGCCCAATTGGTTTTGTAATTTTTTTAAATTCTCATGTCATCAAATCAGAAAAAGATGTCAATTGAGTCTCTAAGCAATTAAGGGGTAAATGCGAATGTTGTTTTAAATGGAGTTATAGGTCTCTCATACACATTCAAAACCTGTTGCTGAAATAATAGTTCTTCCAATATGGGCTTATAACCCTCACTGGCAGTCCCCAAGTCCGTTAATTCTTTGTTCAGGGGAATGTCCAACACCAATAAGTTCACTGACATGGTCCTGTGGATGTGAGGACATACTCTGTGTTGGTTCAGATTTAACTGTATGGAATTTACATAATTTAATTTATCTCACAAATTTGAACAGGACAAACCTTATTTGACTGTAATTTAATAGGGCTGGTGCACAGTAAGCAAAATCCAATGACAAAATCTTTGGCTCCTCTTAATTCAATGTTATATCTGTTAAATTGATTATGCTCTATGGGTTCACACCCCCTCACTTGCTTTTTTTTTATTTCAAACTTTCTTTGGTCCTGCCGGTTCTTTGATTTTTCCTATTGCTGTACCCTACCACCCCAACCCCCTGCTTGGTACTGGTCTGAGACTTTGTGTCCGGTCTACATGTAAAAAAACACAATTCATCTTCAACCGAGGGCACATTTGAGTTACTTGTCTTTCTTCTGTCTCAGTTTCCACTTCAGGTCTAAACTCAGAACTAGTGTCTTTCTGTGTCCGTTTGACTCCAGTCAATATATTATCAGTCATCCTTTGTCTTCGTAAATTATCAAAGCGTAATCAAAAAGTGAAGATCTTGCCTCTTTGGTAATCTAACTTATCTCTTTTAAATTTCAGTGCTTTTCTGTCCTTAATCGATTGTTCATATTTCTCAAGCCACCCCTTCATCCGAGTCTCTAATTTGTTCATCAGTTCCTGATCCGAACTCTTTTCCAACTTGGCTTTCAGGAGAGTTTCACTGAAAAAACCAAAGGTTACAGGGACATTATAGTTAGGTTCTGAATTTACTTGCACAAATATAGAGAAATTCTGCAGTTACAGTTGTGGTTTACTCAAGAAACTATAACTTGCGCCCTAAGGTAACTATAATGTGTGCCGTCGCCATGCACAGTTTTCTCTTTAATAATTTTATTGCAAATGTTGCAGCAATAGTATCAAGGATGCCATAGAAGGTGTCATCAATGATCTAATATGTGGAGCAACTAGCTGTGAATGGCAAAGGCACAAGTTATAGTTACCGTATGGTGCAAGTTATAGTTACTTGAGTTAACTATAACTTCTGATTTTCTCTGGTTTTGTGTAAGTAAATTCAGAATCTAACTATAACATCCCTGTAACCTTTATTTTTTTCAGTGAATTTCAATGTTTTTAGCATATGAGGACGTATTTATAACCAGCGCCAGGCCCAGCGGCCAAACCTCCTGCAAGCACCCAAACCCAAGCAGCGCACAGCTTTTGTTTTTGGGACCCCGCTTCTTCTCGGCCCCCGCTTGACAGATTCCCCCTGTAATTTTCAAGACAGCAGCTGAACTGACCAACATATATGTCTTGACAAGTTCATGAAGATTCATCAAATGGTGCCAAAGTTATTGGCAAAACAAAAAATACTCTGCCTATGGAAAAAAGGTCCTAACTATAACTACCTAGTGGCTATCGCCACTAGGTGATTTTATATTACATATGTGTGTGTGTGTGTGTGTGTGTATGTATGGGCTTTTGGGCAGCAAGGGTAATTTTAGGGTTTAGGATGGGTAGGTCTTTTGAATGGGAGGGGTAATTTTAGGGATTAAGGTGGGTTTTTGGGTGGAAATGCTAAGGTTTAGGGTTTAAGGTGGGTGTGGGTTTTTGGGTGGAAATGGTAAGATGTAGGGTGGGTATGGGTTTTTGGGTGCAAGTATATATATATATATATATATATATATATATATATATATATATATATATATATATATACACACAATATATATATATATATACACACACACACACACACACACACACACACACACATATATAGATATCCTACAGCACTCGCTCGTACGGACCCTGATCCCTTGAGGGGTGGAGTGTAAACCAGACAAGCAAACTGGCACATATCAAAAGCCTCCATAAAAACATTTGCTCCGGTGTTTAACCGGATCACAAGAAATTAATCACTTCCATGACGCGTTTCGGCCAAACAGTGGCCTTGATCACACAATCACTGTGTTGTACAACAAACAATTTAAATCACCTGTCAGGTGTATTAAACAGTGAAAAATTACTCAATACATCAGTCCTATCTAAGCATACTCGTAAGTGGGCGCCATCTTGGAATATCAAAGCACTAATGGCGATTGTGGATTTAAACTCTTTAGAAAACATCAGTTCTTTTTGCAACATATTACATAATTATAGTATAATATTACACACATATATGTATAATTTATATATTAGCATTTCATTTTATGCAGATTTAACCTATATAATATATATATTCATTTGAGATGTAAATTACACAACAAACAAAATGCAAGAACGTGATAAAGAAGGTGCAATGCAGGAAGTGTCCACCAAGGATTTAGTGCATTAAAGCACAGCATTGCACTGACATTTATTTGAAGTGAAAGTTTCTAAACATGAATTTTAAAACATTTATTAACCCCCCTTCCTGGCAACATTATAAGTGAACCAAGCAAGTGGGGTCCCTTAAATTATGACCAATATTATTGTTATGGATGGTGAAACATTGCAGGCTATTAAAGCATATACAAGTGAACTTATACAGGATCTTTCTGGAACTCAATCACTCGAAAGTGCCATCAAATATTACACCAAATACATTAGACACATAGTAGCAAACTGGGCTTCTTTGCAGATGCCCCCTCCCCCTAATTTTAGCCCCCATTTGAACTGCTAGATGCTGGTTTTTGACTCTGATAGTCAGGCACCCCTAAGGCAGGTCTCAATAGCCCAGGAGGCAGGGTGTAGTGCTGCGAGCGTGGAAATATATGCACAAGCATATATGACCCTGTGATAGAATGGTCAATCAAACCTTGTTTAAAAATGAATGCTATCACAAGTGACCAGCGGTTTATAGGCTAATATGTGCTGGCCCCGGCAGTCCCCAGATGTCCAGTTCCATGATGGCCTGGCTGTCTCTAGGAACTCAAAATAGCAAAATAAATACAGATTTCACCAAAAAGACAGACGAAAATCATTACTATAACCCGTCACCAACAGCCAAAAGAAAAGATAAACTAAATGTGGGGCAGGTTAGGGCCAGATCGACTTGGAGCTCTTATGTGCCCAGGGACACTCACTTAAAAAAATAAGTTAAAAGCAGGAGTGGTTAAAGGTCTTAACAGAGCTTTTTTTCTGGGGAATCAGAGGGATAATTGGTGACCCAAAATGTCAATTTAAAAAAGTTTAAAGCAAACATACTAGCATTTGTTTTAAAGGAAGCATTTTCTAATCATATGTTTGGACACAATTGCCAACTAGATGGAAAGGAGGAAAGAGAAAAGAGCAAAACTGAATGATCCACAACATGAACTGTGTAGCACATAATATACTGGAACATTTTGGCTTAGTGGGTGATCATACTAGCTTCTTGGATAAAAGTGAATCTTGATAAAGCATACATATTTTGCACAGTAACATAACTCACTGAAAAAGGCCAACATGAAGATGCCATCATTGCCCACTCGAAGCTGGTCTGCATCACTGAAGTCATCTCTAGGTGGATATTCTTCATCCTGCACATACACCAGAAAAATATTACAAACAGGATAAAGAAATGCAAATTTCTCCAAAGTCATTCTTGCCTATGCCTCCAACAACTCATCAAATTAAAAAGTTAAATTAGCAAATATATGACATGTGTAAGGGGCTGCTGCTCTTTACAATATAAAGTAATGCACATCTAATGCAGCTAATATCAACTTCAGATCCTGTAGAGACAACCACATGCTGTAATGCAAAGCATAATAAAACTGGTGCAACAAAAACAAAAAGAATCAAAATATTTTGCAAAATAAAATGTACAAAACACATACACCAAAGCAGGCATGAACATATATCACGTTATTTGATATTATGTACATATGCTGGCAAATTATAGTCTATTCAAAAATAATTTTATGTTGGCACTGTGAAATGTGTCTTAGGAACTTTCTAATTTCTTATTTTCAATATATATTTCTAAGCTGCATTTTGATCACAAATTATTATATCAAATGATTTTGTAATAACTCCTCTTTCAATTAGCACAAAGGCAACAATCTAAATAATCTAAGAAGTTGTTCAAACTGCTTAATTAAACACGATTGCGCTTTTTTGGCTCTTGTAGCCGCAATAAAGCTTCTTTGAATTGAATTGAAACACGATTGTGTGCTCAAATGTGTATTATGCCTACTGCCATACAGTCAAATGGTTAAGGTGTCTAAAAGACCAAGTTATTTACCACCAGCTAAATTCTAACCAATAGAGGCTGCATGACTGATTAGCACCATCATGGCTGCTTTTATTCTGGTAAAGGGAGAACCTGCTGTGGCAGTTCGGGCTGGACTGTTCTGACTGGAGCAGGGTCGAGACTGACTTGAAAATGGCTGGGTTCAAACTAAGGTGGCATGGTGTGCAAAATAACAATGGACTGGGATGCAGTCTGAGTAATTACTTGTAGCTGAGATTAATTCAAGTATTACACCCATCGCTTTTTTTTTTCTATACTTCAGTATAACGTCCTAAGTACAACAGGTATGCCTAGATATGGGTCCCGTGGTCACTGTGCCACTGGAACCAAGCTACACATGGCTAAAGAGCCCAAATCAGGGCAAAGTGTGTGTTTGAGTTGCTTGTGTTTCAGTTCATGGATGGCTTGGCCTGACAGTTTGGGGTGGACTGTTCCGATTGGAGCAGGGTCAACAACGATTTGCATATTGCTGTGTCTAAACTGAGGTGGCATGACGTGTAAAACTGGAATGCTGTCCCAAGTAATTACAAGCTGCTGAGATTAATTCAAGTATTACATCCATCATATTTGTATACTTCAGTGTAATGTTTTAATGGTCCCACAATAGCTGGGAATGTAGATCACCTTAGGTGACATTTCAGCAGGGATCATATGCTGTATAAGGGACAGAGGACCATTTACAAATAAGTGTACGAAAGATAGACAAGGCAAAGGGGTAAACCTGGATACACAGTGGGGTCAGACAGCATGTACAGCAATATATGGTCCATTTGCCAACTCATTTGAGTGAAGCAAGGAATGCATAGGAGGGGCCTAAGTTCTACACACCATTGGAGACAGGGTGGAGGAAGTCACTCAAGACTACACAAAGTTGCTCTTTGGTTTACCAGGTACACGTTTGTGGGGGCCCAGACTATCAAACCTTGTTTTAAAGAGACTGCCAGTTAAGGAAAAGACACAAAAATGCATAGAAACAGCATACCACTGTGATCGGTGGCCAGTCTGTACAGGCCAAAATGTGAGACTTTTACATCGTCGGGCATTGGCAGAGAGAGATCCTTGCATCAATCATTTTAATCTGCAACTACGCGATGAGTACAGATTGTCCCAGCTGTTACACTGGTTAAGAGTGAGAGAAATTCAATCTAAGGCACTAAGTGACAAGACACCACTACAGCTTCTATTTCTAAATAAAAAGAAGGGGGACTTCTCGCTTATAGACAATCCTCAATCAATCACACATGGCACAACCTCCAGCTTACACAGTGGCATGGAGTAGAGACGAGGGCCAAGAGATACCAGAGGACACCCGAGGAAGGTATGGACTAGAGTGACACAGTCATCTATTTGTGTGCAACATAAAGAAAATGCTTATAAACTCCTCACCAGAAGGTACTTCATCCCTACCCAATTGAAGGGCATGAATGAAGGCTCCGACCACTGCTGGAGAGGATGCGGTGACAGAGGAGATTTGTTGCATGTGTAATAGTCCTGCCCAACGGTCCGCACATACTAGGGGGAGATGAGCCTATAGGTGGAAACCATCACGAGAGAGAAACTCCAGATGGACCATGTGATTCTCCTGCTGGGAGCCCCGGGAGACATCTTGACTTACCCACTAATAACCCCAACAGGTAGACGTATAGTTTATTGGCTTTTGGCTGCCACTTTGTCACAAACTCCCCCTATACAAGTTTGTTGGACGAAGGTGTGGTTGGTATATGCAAACGAAAAATGTACATGCTGAATACACAACACACACCATAAGTTCGACAAAACCTGGGCACTGTTACGCAAGTTAATAAAGACAGAAAGGAGATATTGAGGCGTCCCCACAGATAGACCACCCATCCTCCAATGATGTGGGGTGGATGGCAGGTCCACAACATCAGAGTCCGACTCACCAGCGGAGGACACATGACCTACAACCCACTTCAGTGCTCAATCCCATTTTGATCACCACAATTGCAACATGGCCATCGATCATACAACTTGGGATGCTGATGGGTTGGCACCAAAGCTTGACTACCAACTGCACTGTAGTTGATCATGCTGAATATTTATGAGTCAAACAAAAAACATTAGTCTTGTTAATGTAGAATCATATGTTAACAAAAGTATGTTGCAAAACCAAATTAAGTGGGGTTGGACTGTTCCCATGAAGAGTAGGGTCAAGACTGATTTGCATATGGGTAGGTCCAAACTGGGGTGGCACGGTTTGCAAAAGAAGAATGGATTTAACTCAGATCACTGACTGAGATGAGCTTTTGAAAGGTTTTAGCACTCCATCCATCATCCTTTTGTGTCACTAAAGTTGCCCTAAGTGGCCAAAGTATGTCCAAACGTGGGTCTCTTGCTCATGTGCCACTGGATTCAAGCTATCCTGGCTGATAAGGGGTGACACCCCAAAACCACACCCAGAATGCTTGTTACTGGTCCAGGGAGGACCTGGCCTGGCAGTTCAGGATGGACTGTTCCCATGGCTGGAAGCAAACTGGAGTGGCATGGTGAGCAAAATAACAATGGAGTTAACCCAGATCTGACACTGGGGGTGAGTGTTTGAAAAGTTTCAGTACTCCCGTCATCATCCTTTTGTGTTGCTAACAACAGTATGTGTACAATTCACCCGTGGAGATAAATAAATGTTTAAAAACAACAGGGTGGGTAGAAATAATCAGCAATATGCATTTCGGTAGCAACAAAAAGAGTGCATTAAACTGCAACACACACGAGGTGTGAAATATGCCTCTCTGATGTGTGTTCCTGAAATCACAAGCATTACGGTCACATACAATACATTCACTACCAAGCTAAAAACAATACCCCTCATTCATTGAAATAAACATACTGACTAGGTGAGCAAGACATATTTTCTAGACAGCTTCTACATTCAGCAAATTTTACCAAGCCAGCTGCTACTGCAAATGAAAAGCAATGTACTTATGAACTTTAATGGAAGTGCTCTGTAGGAGATGAATGATACACCAAATAGCCAGTAGCATGGGGTAAGGGACCGGTTTACTTGTCCAAAGCCCACTTTGTATATTTTTTAAAATTAGTGACAAAAGCTCTGTGGGATTGCACTGGAATACCAGTACAAAGCTGTAACACAGGTGTGTGTTAAGATTAGAATCAATATATTAATAAAGAAACAGTGCAAAGTCAGGCCTGTGACAGAGAAAGCTGTATCTTTAATTTTATTAGTAAATCTAAGGAGAATTAATCTTTTCTTTAAGAAAAGGAGGAATAAATCTATGTGACTACTGTAATATCTTTATGGCCGTAGGGATCTGAGTTTAAAGTACAACATACTCCAGAGTAGGAATATGAAATTTAAGGCTGCTTGCACTGGGAGACAAAGAACAAATATCAGAGTGTAAGCAATATAGTGCATATCTGCATTTTCATTACTCTGTCATTTATACTGCAGTGCTCTGGGCGATCCTTGCCAAACACCAGCACAGTTTGACAATCCATATATTTGCAGAAAATTGTGCCTGCAATTAAATCTAGATTGATTGATTTGTGGTAGTTTTGATCCTGCTGGCTACAGTGAGATGTCCTGATACAGGTACTCTAAGGTTACCTAAAATAGAAGCATTTTGCAGAACTCTCAAAGTTGTCAGTGAGGACATGCGCATCAAGTCATGTGGCAGTGAGCTTCAGAATAACAGTTTCTGGATGGAGAAGGACATCCTTCCCATAGCACTTAATTTTAAACAGGGAAGGAATCATTCACTTCAGAGCTGGGCAGAACAAGTTTGTTAAAAAAGCTGAATATTAGTCTAATTTAAAGAAAATTCTGTCTAGGACTTAGAGATCACAGACAGCTCTCCTGTCTTGGGAACGTGGTGCCTTTTCACCAGACCTGATACAAGGTAGGCTATATGCAGCTTTCTGCACCCTCTGGAACAGATAGAAAGTCCAACATGAAGTTATTTGCTATAGTGAAGTCAGGACTGATTGCTTATTTTTAATCAAAGTACCTTACAAGATGCAGACAACTAAGGATGATGGGGTTTTTGCTTGGTTAAGCAGGTGGAAGCGGCTCTGAAATACTGTGCCACCTTGTGCACCAAGGAACACGTCTATATTGAAAAAATCTTAGATTTTTTACTTTGGTGGAAACCGGGAGGTACAGACAAAAAATTTCAGAAATGTCTAAATATATCAAGTTGGCCCCGCACTAGGTGCCAAAAATTATTCATTTAGTTTTTAAGCTAGTGGTAGCTACTGTGAAAATTGTATGTATACTCTGGTGTGAGATAACCCAAATACCGTCTGACAAGGGGGCACTCTGGTATACATTCTAGTCCATTTGTAAGGTTGGTGGGCTGCCAAAACCCGTGGTGATATCCACAAAGTGCATATGTCAAATCAGAGACAGAGTCTTACAGACTCCACCACAGCAGTCAGCCAGTCAGACGACTTGATGGAGCAAGATAATTATGCATCAGAATAACTAGAGCTTGACCTTGAAATGGAAAAACTGCATATGGATGCGCTGCTGCTACAACTTAACACAAAGTCCATCATTATGACTTTGAGGGTCTTTTTGAAAGACCGCCATCGCCACGAGCGCCAGAACACCGCCAATGTTGACGGTCCAAAGACCACCGTATTACAACTCACCATTGGATTTCCACCCATTTAAGGGCAGAAATCCAACACCATCAGCCTGACCGACAGCGGGTGAGAGGCAGTTCCACCACCAGCACCGCCACGACAAAAGGACTCAGCCCACTTTATTACGAGATGTAATACGGCATGGCAGCCTCGTATGGTGCTAGTGGTGGAAACACAAACACACATCCCCTCCTGGAAGACCACCTCGCCCAGACAGGTAGGTGGACCGTCAGAAAGGTGGGGCGGGGTAGTGGTATGTGTGTGTATGGGTGTACGTGAGTGCGTGTATGTATGCATGTGTGTGTGGAGGGTGTGTGTGTTTGAATGGAAGCGGAGGGGGGGATGTGTTGGGGTGCGAGTGAGTAGGTGTGTGTATTGGGATGCATGCGAGAAGGGGTGTTTGTATAGGTGCGTGCGAGTGGGGGTGTATGTCAGGGAGTGTGCTGATGAGTGGGGGTGTGTATGAAGGTGTGTTGATGAGTGGGGGTACGTGCCGGTTTGTGTGCAAGCGAGTGGGGGTGTCTGGATGTATACATGTGGTTGGGGGGTGTCTGCAAGTGTGTGGATGGGTTGGGAGGTGTCTGCAAGTGTGTGAATGGGTGGAGGGTGTGTGCCTGCAAGCGTGTGGATGGGTTGGGGGTGTCTGCAAGTGTGTGGGTGGGGTGGGGGTGTCTCCAAGTGTGTGGATGGGTGGGGGTGTGTGTCTGCAAATGTGTGGATGGGTGGGGGGGTGTCTGCAAGTGTGTGGATGGGTAGGTGGGGGGGTGTTTGCAGGTGTGTGGACGTGTTGGGGTGCGTGTGCCGGAGACAGGGATGGGGATTCCTGACACTGGGTGCGCTACCACCAGGGTTTTCATAGTGGGGTGCCCGCTGCGGAAAGCCTGGTAGTTTGCGGAGTCGTTATACTGCCGACGGTCTTGTGCCTGCTCACCTCCAGCCCGGTGGTCCTACCACCCTGGCGGTACTGTAGGTGTTGTGGCAGTTTGGCTGCAGCCAAACCGGCTGACTCGTAATGTGGCGGACTTTACCGCTGGGTCCACATCGTTAGACCGCCACCACAAGCGTGGCGATCTTAAGACTCGTAATGAGGGCCAAAGTGTTAAACTTGTGAAAGGAGGAGCTTAGCAGAAATATGAAACCATCTGTTTTCTCATTTAGAGGCACAGCTTATTTGTATTTCTCCAGATCTTAATCACTTCAAAAGTGGTCTACAAAAAGATTAATTTTTCAGTTTCATATTATGAAATACCTCAGTTTTGCAGTTTCATCAGCAACTACATGATATGCTACACCTTAGGCTCTCAAGAGATCCCAAAGATAACACATTTTTCTCTTTAATGAGTCAAGTAATGAATATCACAATAGTTGATGAAAATATGGCAAGCTGATTGTCACATTACAATTGATCTGTTGACTCTAAGACCTCAATCTATACAGAAAATTAGGGTTTAATCTGGTCGGAGTTAACAAAACTATGTGGGATCCACGGTCAAATATAAATGTTGTAAAATACACTCATATCCAAATACACTAAGTTACAGACTGGGGAGAAAAACAGAAACAGCTTTGATTAAATCACAAGAACATTCTAAATAGCTCTATCATTATATGGCAACATTTCAATATGTTCCATGACAGTTATTACATTCACATCTATGGTGAAAAAGTATTTGAGTTTTGCTTATTTGTAATGAGTCCACTGACAACAAAAATGGTCAGTGAATAATAAATTACACTGATGAGTCCAAGTGATACTTTTTAAGGAAATTTGCTCTTTATCTCTGTGCTCCATCACTTGAGTGCGGCCCTGAAAGTGTGGGGTTGGAGAGAATATAGGCTTTACAACCATTTGTATAGCATAATCGCTAAAACCTTTTAAAACGTCTACTAACATGTGGTTTCTTAGCTGCATCTTTGTGAACATGTTCCCAAAGGCTTAGTTTGGAATTAGAATGTAAAATGATTAGATCTGCCTCATAAAATTACTAGTCCATCTAGTTGTGTGCCTCTTAACACTGACACATGGGTATATAAACAAAAACAAATTGGAAAAAAGATCTCAAATATGTTTTTCAGAAACAATCAACTAATACATTCTATTGGAATGTGTTAGAAATGGGGTTTCTAGTTGGCAAGGGGTATGCACCCAGTCCAAGTAGGGACCTCCACTCTAATCAGGGCAAATCAGCTACAGATGAAAACATAACCTATGCTTACCCTCTGGTAGCCTGGAACACAGCAGGCAGGCTTATCTAAAGATGCAATGTGTAAAGTATTTGTGTAACACACACACACACACACACACACACACACACACACAGAGTAACACAATGAAAACACCACAAAAAGGCTCCACACAAGTTTAGAAAAATAGACAATTTTCTAAATAAATCAAGACCAAAACAAAAAAAATCCAATAAACAGAAGTTGAGTTATGATTTTTTTTATAAAGAATAAAAGAGTTCTAGCACTTAGAAGCAAATAGCACTTTACGGGTTACATTAAGTCACGCTGGACCGGGGCAAAGTCATCAGTTCAAGACAACTGCAATGGAGCACAGGCTGGGCACTGGAGCCATGGTGGCCTGGTAAACAGATTACTTGATTCTGGTCACTAAAGCGAGATGTGTGGCATAGGTGATCGATGCACCGGTGGATGCATTGTTGCCGCAGCTGCAGTCAAGGTGATTTTTCAAACACAATTGTGCCAATGCATCAGTTCTGATGACAGGGTGCTGAGCCAAGAGGTGCTGGATCCCAAAGGCAATGCGCTAAGTTTAAGGCTTGGCAAGGGGTTTTAAATTCCAAGTCAAAGTGGAAGTAAAACTGCACCCACAGGTTCTGCAGTGGAAGGCCTGAGACATGTTTATCCAGTAGTAGTATTTAATTTACACGCCATGGGTGTATGGTAAATCACTTTGCAAGGGACTTACAGGTAAATTAAATATGCCAATTTTGGATACACCAATATTTTCCTGTTTAGGGGAGAAGCACGAGCACTTTAGCACTTGGCAGCAGAGGTCAGATGCTCAGAGTCCTAAGACCAACAATAAGAGAATCAGTTAAAACAGGAGGTAAGCAGGCAAAATGTTGGGGGGAAGACCACCCTTATGATGTCAGGTCTAACAGTCGGCATTTATTTAAAAGAACATTTATCTAAGGAGAGGGGAATAGAACATCTGCACTCAAATATTATTTCTAACCACATTTTGGCCCTCATTATGACCTTGGTGGGCGGCTTCAGCCGCCCGTCAAGATCTGACCGCCGGGCGGACGCCAATGCAGCCGCACACCCGCCGCGGTCATTATGAGATCCCCGCTGGGCCGGCGGGTGGAAACCTGGTTTCCACCCGCCGACCCAGCGGAGATCTCGGCCGCAACACAGGAGCCGGCTCCAAATGCTCGGCCGCAACACAGGAGCCGGCTCCAAATGGAGCCGGCTGTGTTGCTGCCGTGCGATGGGTGCAGTTGCACCCGTTGCACTTGCATGGGGCCACCAGGGGCCCGCGACTCCCCATACCGCCAGCCTCTTCCTGGCGGTTCAAACCACCAGGAAAAGGTGGGTGGTCGGGGACTCGTAATCCCCTGGGCAGCGCTGCCCAGGCGGATTATCACCGCCACGGTCATAATTCCCTGGATTGCATCGCCAGCCTGTTGGCGGTGCAATTGCCACAACAGCCCTGGCGGTCTTTGACTGCCAGGGTTGTAATGACCCCCTTTGTCTCCTAGAAGATTTATGAGAGAACTAAGCTCTACAATGCAGTGCTCCTAAAATGACTAAGTCATAAGAAGACAATAAATACATAGAAATTAACTAACTGGAAGGAGAATTATAATAGTCAAGAAGACAAATGAACTTCAGAGACTGACTTCTATATTAACTTTGAATATCTGATAAACAAAGATAATATTCACTTTATATTTTACTCCAGATTCTATACTTCATTTTGAAAGTTGTATATTGAATACCACTCTTACAAAATGATTTTAAGGTTGGTCCTTTATGTGAAGACAGTCAAGTATTTCGAGCTTCTGGTTTTAGTCCATAAACCTCCAACAGGATAAAAGACCTCCACAAATCACAGGTTCTAGACACAAAATTCCCATTAAGTCTTTCCTTGTCATGCTAACCTTACAAAACAAGGCATGGAAGGCTGTATGAATACACCTTCTAGAAAACAGTGTCTGCTATACCTACTCATCTGTAAGCCTGCTCATGACACTTCCAATCTCTATTCTTGAAATAAGACCTCATGCAATCAATTACTAACTGTTAGAGCTTAAAGTTCTACCCAACAAGTTTTGGGACTGTGAATGGCCTTTGATACAAACTACCAGAATCATTACATCTGTGTTTTTCAAAGGTTTTCCAATGTCACGTTCTTTCAACTTTAACAGCTGAAGGTTAACATTTGTCAATCCCCATTTTTCTCCATCTTTGCTGTTGTGTGGCTCTTTCCGGTTGGGGAAGAGACACATATGACTGTTATTTTCACATAAAGTAAAAAAAATAAACTACTTAATGTCCTTGATTGTTACATGAATTATTCTGAAGTAACTCGAGAGGCAGGCAAAATTTCATAAAACTCCATCATAAACTAAGCTAAAACAAATAAATAAATAATATACGAGCTAAACTTAAACACACTATGTCATGCAGATTACAAAACAAGTCTTGCACAAAAGGTGAAATATAAAATAAGTGAAGATAACTGATTGTCCCACTAGAGACCATACACAGTAAGGAAACATTTAGATTGTCATGTTTACTCTAATTCTAAAACATATTCTAGGCCAGAACTGGAAAGACTAAAACTAATGGGAAACAGAGGAACAGATAACTACGTTGTATGTTGTTGATTAGGCACCCCATCAATAAAGATGTTGGCAAGGCAAAAGGGTAAAACCTTGTCTTCAACTTTCTATCAAGAAGGCCAGCCTCTCTTCATTAACTTGTATGACTTTCCTGCACTGTCCGTCATTTGCCAAGCTGTTTAAAATACGAGGGCAGTGGACATTATGATTATCCTCAATAATTCTACATGGGAATGCAACATGAATTTCAGACATCCTGCATTTGCCCACTCATCCATTGAGTGGACTACAACTTGTATCTATCATTTTGGTAATTGTCTCTGAAATGTAAATATGTAATTAGGCAGATGGCTCTGGAAGTCACTGACTTCTGTCATCCCGATCTCCCACTATACTGATTTTATGGATTGCTCAAATTACTTTTACAAAAAACGCCTTAAAGTGGAAATGTTGTTTTGTGTCTGGAATATATTGCATTTCACTCATAACCAATGATAAATTATTTACCACAATTATATCACTGAGCCACCTTCACACATCCACATCCATCTATGGAAAAGCACTATACAGCAGTGGTTCCGAAGGGGGTCAGCAAAGCTTCCTCAGGGTGTCTGGAACTGCTTAGAAAATTAAATAATATTAACAGATTAGGTCCCCAGCTTTCAGTAATGACCCAGTGGGAGGTCCCCACATTCCAATAAAGATTCAGTAGGGATCCCCGGGTTCCAGTATTGATAAAGTAGGGGTCCACAGAAGTGAAAAGGTTGGGAACCACTGCTATGCAGTGTTCACCACCCACAATAAATTACCTCAAAGCTTTTCAGTGGACTCCTGGGACATGAGTTACATGACGGGGGCAAAAGAACATAATATATGGACCAGTAGTGTCATGGAAAATTAAGGCAGCTTTATCCATAGTCCTAGGACATCTTTAGAGACCATATAGAACTGTGACATTAAACAACTATACTGGAAGATAATCTTCATTTTACCAATGACATCAGCAAATGTTCATCAACTGCAGGTGCTATTAGTGTATGAACCTTTCACAGTTATCTATGAAAATCTGGAAGTTCTGGTCACTTGCCAGGTTTCTGCTAAAGGGCATCACTCCTGTCCATATTAATCAGAAAGTTGCAATTTTGCTCTGTAGGTCTTTCCTAAAGACAGCTATTGTGCACCATACCAATATTTGAAGTGGGCATTGCATTAGACCAGTGCTTATAAATTGTTATCTTTCTTGTCAATCCCATTGTATAGATTCTTATTTGAAGGCTTTCCTTCTTTTTCAAGCGTTAACCCATCCCCAGGAGCATAGTTTCTTTACCATCCTTTTGAATGGAAGGATGTTCTCCTTTCAGAACTCACATGCGGGATCTATTTTTTTTCTTTCCTTTTGACCATGTTTTCTTGCTTTCTACCCATGTTCGGCTTACTCTGCAAATCTCCAACCCCACACTCTGCATTGCTCCTCACCCCTCTCAAGATGCCTGTGAAAGCACAGTAACAGAAATATTTAGCTCCTCCATTCCACGCATTGCCTGAAAGCCCAAGTCTGGGCACACAAAGCAGCATTTATATATTGGGACGGGATGAGATGCTGCCTTCACAAAGCAGCACTTGGGAGGTGTACTTAGCATAATTGGAGGGGATAGGACTCTTCTCCCAGAGGCCTGTAAATCTGCTCCCCAGGTAACAGCAGAGCATCAAGTGAAAATGGCATTTTTGTTCCACTTCTGGGTCTGGGCCAGCCTTTTCCTTTAAATTCTCGTGCTTTTTTTATTCATGGCCTCAAGCAGTTGTTATATACTTTTTAAGAACCTCTAACCAATCTGCTGTGTTATATTAAAGGGGTGTGAGGAAATTATATTGTGAGGTTGTGTGACCTCACCATGTAATACACTACTAATTCCTTTAGGACCAATCAGGTTTCATCTGTCAAATCTTAGTTCAACCCTGGGTAGCTGTCACTTAGCAGTGAGGCTTACACAAAGGAGCAAGCATTTAAAAAGCATCAAAATAAATGAAGAAAGAAAGAAACATGACTCTCATGAAATCTGACACCAATTCATAAAAAAAAGATTATATTTCTCATGAATTTATGGGCATCAAAACTAAAAAGATCCCCCTGAGGATTCCGGTGTCATAGAATTTACAAGAAACAATAAATCAGTACTTTTCACTTAACCATGAACAAGAATTGCCAAATTCAGCGAATTTGATACAAACTTTTTCAAAAAATCTTTGTCAAGGTGTAATGTGTTTAATTAGAGTTACTTTGGGCGACCAACTCCACCAGGGAGCCAGAAAAAGGGGACCAGCAAGGTCCAAAGAAACAATTATCTTGTCAGGAAAGCAATCTTCAGTCCAGTTCCAGCATTACTGGCCAATTGCCATTAACGTATATGGAGTGGTCCTAATACAAGGGATACAGGATGCTGAAGATATTCAAAGATACTGAAGGTGCTGTGCGGTCGACGGGGGTCTTCCTGGGGCTACTCCTTGGTCCACTGTCTTGGTGAGGCAAGCCACAGGAGTCCACGTCCCTCACAGTCCCTCAAAATGATTTCGGGTTCAGCAGATGTCAAGTCGTCATTGGGTTACCAATGCCCAATACAAGAAAGTCAGCTTTTTCCTTCTTTTGGAGAAAACTCTCCTTCTGGATGACCAAACTGTATTCTGATGACTCTCTGAGTCCAGCACACTCTGGTGCAACTTTTGAGTGCTGGGTCTGGTTTCTTAGGCAGCAAGGAGGTGAGGAACGATGATCCAGTGATCTCACCTACCAACATGCCAGGCAGGCTATCTCAGCTTTTGTGGCCTTGTGCTGGTTAGCCAACTGGTTCTTGGAGTCTCTCCTTCTGGCTGGGGCCCAGGAATGTCTTGAGGAGAACATACCAGGCACAGTCCGGGGTCCTTGGTGCATCAGGGCAGTCCTTCTTTGGCCTTTTTCTCCACTTCAACAAGATCCGAGTTCTGGGTGCCAGAACTCTTTTATGCACCGAATGTACCCTCAGTGGAGGTCGTGGTCACTACCAGTAGGCTACTAGGTATCTTCCTGCCTGATGACAACTTCCAGTGAAGTGTGGCATCTAGCTATCCCAAAGTGCTCTATTCTGCCAACTCCCAAGATGTGCGAGAACCTTCTCTTGGTCTGTGAGCTCGGTAGCCCGTCCTAGAGGTCTGGCTACCTTGAGAGCTACACATCAATCTGATAAACAGTTTGACAAGTGTGTTCCCCGCTCCTATCCCCGAAGCCAACACATCTACCCAAAAAACAGAACAATCCCTCTCAAGCGTGGTTGTTACCATTCCTGGGAGCCGTTGATATCTCCCCAGGCAGGCAGAAGGCTGCCTCATGGCCAGCCTCAGCAAATGGCCACTGGAAAACTTAGGCAACAGAGTGGCAAATTTCTCAAATTTGCATGTGCCAAAAAATTACATTAATTTTGACTTGGGCATCAAGTGGGGCTTAGTGAAATGAGCTGTTGAATACCTTGAATTACCAACTTTGGTAGTCCCATTGAGAAGTTAGCATGGCTGAGTTGTTAGCTGGTAACCAGTCTCTCCCGCAGTAAAAACGACAATTGCAAGTTTTTACTGCCGGAACTCGTAAAGCACAAGTTCTGCTTTTTGATATGCTGAACCCTGCCTTGGAGCTTGCTAGCCCTTATGTAGGGGTGATTTAGATATATTTAAAAAAGGAGGTTGAGGAATTGCAATTGCTTGAAATGGCAAAGTCGAGTTAGCAGTTTTAAACTGCCTTAGCTATCTATCTACCATGGCCGTTTATAAAGATTGGAAATACTGACGTTAGTATTCAGCTTTGAAATTATTTAAGGTTAGTGTTTGCATTTTTGCCAACGGTCTGAAGTGCTTTTCTTTCACACTTTTTTTTAAAATCGATGATTTAAAAAAAAAAGATTGGAAAAGCTAATAGCTTGGTTCTCACATTATAAAGGTGAGAACTATTGGTTTGCCAATACTTTTTTTGCATAGTGGAAACTATGAAAAATCCCTACAATTTCTTAAATTGGGCTTTACGATTTTGTAATAAAAAGACAGAAAGCTTTTGCAGCATATACCCATTGATTGAGGAGTTGTGGACCAGAAGAAAGGACTAAGGAACTGTCAAAGTGGACTGACTCCCAATGTGACTTTGCTACCAGTGGGTCAAAAAGCCAAGATTCATACAACATATTTCATAAAAGTAAAGGAAGCAATACTTGCTTTTGTAGGCAACATTAAAAGGGATATGTAAAGCAACAATGTAGCTTTGCTACCCGCTATTATTTGGACTCTTATGCTAATCGAGATGGCCAGGTAATACAGTCTGTATTAAAGTAATCTACAGTCAGATTATGAGATAAACAAAAAAAAAACACAATATTAAACTGCTCCCTTATTTGGTGCAAAGCAAGTCTATGTGTGCCAGAATTACGGTACAATAAACAGGCTACTTACATGGAAATGTAGTTTCACAGCTTAATGTCACTTATAGATACCTAGCAATTGACTCAGTATTTGGTAAAGGTAACTTAAAAGCAATCAACCGATACTGAGATAATACTTTTCAAAATAATCTGCTATGTTTCTAAATCAAGGAGCATGTTCCCACAAACATTCCCAAAGGGATGCTTTCCAATATATTTAATCTATGGCAGATGAAAAACTTCATCAAATGATCGTGGAAATCATGTGAACTTGTAACACAACTACATATGAGAAAACAAGTAACATTATTTTAACACACCAAGCATCTATAGTTTTCCATCTCCGACCCTGTGCCAATTAGTCTTCTTTCTAAAAATGACTTTAATACTGAAGGACCCATAGGACTTGTGAAGTAATCGATCAGATATTGTGGTGCACTATTCAGTTTGATTTATGTTGTGGTATCCTATACCATACTCTGTTATATTTATATTGTTAAATATAACCAGATGACCAACCCTTAGACCTGTTTATTTTCTAAGCTCAGCTCCCTGCGAGCCACAACCCCTCTTTCCATGCCCTGGACTGACCACTTGCTGATTCCCCTGGCTATCCGTCTGCCTCGCCATACACAGACGCCCTGATGATACCCTGACCGGATCATCAAATGTCCCTGACACAAGCTCGACCTTCAAAAATTTGGGAATTTTATTCAGGCTAGCTGCTCACAGCTTGTTCCCAACGCAGAGGCAGGTAACAACACTCAGCAATTCTGGCTTACTTCAGCCTAAGATGTTTTCATACCTGAAACACAGGTCTCCATTAGGAAGGAGCATGCCACCCCTTGGTTTAGTGAGTCCCTTATTTTGGCCAAAAAGCAACTTTAGAACGTGCCTAGAGGAAAACATATGATCCTATGAAACAAATAAATTCCAAGCAGCCAGCACATCCTACCATAAATTGATCTTGAATGCAAGGGGTGAACATTTTGCTAATAAAATCAGGGACAGTAATAACCCCATTCAAGACATTTTTATTCTGATCAATAGCCTTATCAAACCAGTGCTTTCAGCTGACCCCATTGATGCCTCCAGCGAACAGTGCAATAAACTAGCATAATATTTCATCAGCAAGATGGAGGATATCTATTTGCACTTTCCTTCTGAAGCCTTTGCCGCGAGGCCAGGTGATACAGCACTGCCTGTTGCAAGCAGTCCTTCGCCGTCACTCAACTCGCTTCCCCTCCTGTGTCCGCCTATGTTGCTTACTCTCTGTAGTCAAGATAAATCCGGCTCACCTGCTGATTCACTTAAACGAGATCTGTTCCTCAAGCTTCGGGGACCTCTCCTTCTGCCGTGCTTAGAATTGGTCAATCTTTCTCTGTCATCAGTTCATGTATTCAGCCCTTGGAACCATGCCAAAGTCATCCCCATCCTTAAGAAACTGTCTTCGGATGCGTCCAAACCTGAAAATTTCCACTCTATCTCTCTCCTGCCTTTTCTTGCAAAGGTAACAGAGAGAAACGGTAATGGCATTCTAACCAGCTTCCTGGAAGACAACCACATCTTGTATATCTCCCAAAATGGCTTTAGGCCGGCGCAAGGCATGTAATCCACGATCCTCATGGTCACTGAGCAACTCTGCAGTGCCCTGGATGAAGGCAGATCATCAGCCCTGATCCTGCTTGATTTGAGCACCGCACTCTTGCAGGGCATCGGTTTAGGTGGGGTGGCACTGTCCTCGTTAGCATCTTTCTTATCTGACTGCTCCTTCCAGGTCATTTCTTCCCCCTACAGCGTTCCCCAAGCCTCTTCACCTTGTTCCACGTTTACATTCAAACATTGGCACAGGTTGTCAAATCCACGAGGCTTGCGCTGATCTCTTAAGCTGATGACACTCCGCTCGTCCTCTCCTTCTTGTCCTCTCCTTCACGGATAAACCTACACTTGACCTGGCCAACTTTCTAAAAGGATTGCTAGCTGTCACAGAGGGGATGAATGCCAATTGTCTTCATTTGAATGTGAACAAAACAAAATACCTTTATTAGGAAAAGATACCCACTCTTGGGGTGACCACTGGTGGCACTTCTCCCTTGGGTCCCACCTCCATACCTAAGACCTCCATCAAAAATTTAGAAGTATTTATGGACAGTACCTTGGCCTTTGAGGCACTTGAGAAGCCTCAAACCCATTCCTGGCCTTTTCAACCCTAGCATCCGACAAACCATCATTCAGACGGTAATTGTGTCTCGATTAGATTATTGTAACATCTTGTGTCTGGGAACCAAGAAGTCTTCAGCTGGTCCAAAATGCTGCAGCCAGGCTGCTATTCTCCGTCTAAAATTCTGCTCTGCCTCCGGTATTCTTCATAAAGTACATTGGCTCTCCGTGGATAAGCGCATCCACTTCAAGACCTTGTGTGTCGATTCACAAAATCCTGCACTGCAGGTGGTCCCCATCTTGCCTAACCTCCTAACCTCTTACCGACTCTTTCGTCCCTCACGTTCAGCAAATCTCAACTTGACCACTGTCTGTCAAGTTAGGAGAGCAAGAGGGGGAGGCCATTCATTTTGTGCCAAAGCCCCAGTTCTCTGGAAGTCACTTCTCTTTCCATCAGGAACACCAAGAACCATTTGCATTGCAGAAAATCCCTGAAGACATGGCTTTTTTCCATCTACTATCCCTCTTTCTTTGTCCCTATGACAGGCCAGCAGATGTAGTTTGTTCAACGTCGAGGTCCAGCACTGGGAAGCCTTGTTGTTGGGGCAGCTATGGGCTCTACAAATGCTGTGACATAACATAACCAACTGACCAAGCATGATTCAGTTTCAACTCATACATAAAACGTCCTGATCAACAACAATTACACAGCTTAGGCACACTACTGCCATTTACATGATAAATACACAAGATGCATCATTACATCACAAGTTAGCATATTATCTACAATATTGCTACTTATTGTGGAATCTGAAACACAACTCCTGAACACTTTAGAACAGATGTTGTCACTAGGTCATGAATCGCTTATAAAATGTAAAACATCAATGTATTCAAGGTCCTTACAGAAAGCATTGTAGAAGACCGCTAAACAATGTCAGAGTTGCAGAATAGGATTCACAGGCATTCTCTGTATCATGACTTTATGAGTCAGCGAATTGCTCCTATCATGACGAGAAAGCAAGACCAGGGCTGCAAATAATTATTTGAAACAGGACTATTTTGCAACCAATTAAAAAAAATTAGGATGAATGAATGGTTAACAAGTAAACGCAAGATTTCATTTTTCCATTGTATATTTCTGTAATGTAAGCATTCCCTAGAGTTAGTAATGCAAGATAACTAAGAAGTTTTCAAACAAGAATTGCCCTCATGAAAGGGCACGATCACATCTGGGAAGCCTCTCAAATGAGTGTGTGAGCCAGGGGCCCAAGAGTTACAGTCAGGTCTAATAAGTTGTGGCAGGGTGGACAGTTGACAGACGTGACAGGCTATTACTCTGTTTCCTGTGCTGGAATTAGAAAACAGAAGCACAGTGATGTACGAACCTAGATGAGCGAAACGTGTAGCCAGTAGAAGGGGCAACCCCTAGAGCATGTAGAGGGGTGTCCCGCATCCCTACTGCGATACATTGCACCGGGGGGGGGGGGAGGTGAACATGAGGCAGACATCAGAGCAGTAGTAAGGTCTCAGAATGTACATAGTGGAGGCCAGATGCAACTATTTGCAAGGGGATCTCCCCAGCAGCATCTTGGGGAAGGCATATGGAATACAGTTTCTACAGATCCAGAAACTTTAAGGAGGTAGAAAAAACAAAATGTGGTCAAGTGAAAGTTCTGGGCCTCTGGAAGGAAAAACTACTAATTTTGGCACACTGCCAGGGCGATGTATCCAGACCTGCCAATTCCCTCCCCAAAAAAAATAGCCATTTGAGAAGGGGCGTGGCTTGGAGAGAGCAGGGCTTTAGGCATAGAGCTAGTTGAGGCCCAACTTCCTTTGTCACCCTGCTCCAATCAAGAGCCCCCCCCTCCAAAAAAGAAAAACAACCGGTTGCTGAGGCTGCTTCTGATGCCCTGGGATGTCTTTACACCCTTTAAAAGGATATCGGCTGATCACAGCCTCAAAAGACAAGCTGAAAATCCACTCTTTGCAGTGATGTCCAGCTCACCTTCCCTGCCACTGTGTGATAACGGCTTCTCACCAGGGGCCTGTGTGAAGGGAGCCAAAATCATGTCACACACGGGGCACCGTGTGTGTTGGCAGTTCTGTTTGTCACTTCAAAGTAGCAACTAAGCAGAGAAGCTCAATGAGGTGACATGAAGGAGAGGTGGTCGCTAGGATTGCTTTAAACGAGTTGCTAGAGAAGGGTCCTATGCATCATAGTATGTATATATAGTGAATATATTGTTTCTCTGGCAGCATAGAATCAATGGGGCTTGTTTTAACACATCTAAGACATTTTACTTGTATTTATCCATCTTTAGGTTTACGAAAAGGATATTTGTAGCAACTATCAATTTATCAACTTATCAGGCATGACAACCGCAATTGGTGTGGACGAGAGGCTCTTCTGCATGGCTTTCATACAGTTATTGGTTACTTTTTTAAGTACTAAAAGAACAAAAAAAATAAAACAGCTCTTGGAGCTCAGGCAGCAGTGGCGCGTCACAGAATGCTACTGTCTACTCTTAAGAATACTATTTTTCCCAGTAGACATTCGCAACAACACAAGTGGCCACGTTTTAGAGAGTAGATCCCAGCTGGTAAACACCTTATTTGATGCCGCAAATAAGCATTTTCTATAAAAAAAAAAGAGTAACTGTGCGGCATCTATAATAGAGCTCCCCAGTGCCTAATTTGTGAACGAGTGCTGGTTCCCAAAATCTCCTCTCAGAAACCCATGGCAGAAGCAATTAAACGTCTGAGCATTGAACACCATGACCATGACTGCATACGCTTAAATCCATCTCATGCCTCTTTAATCCACTGCCAGACACTCCCTGCACCTTTATCTCACTCTTACACATTTCTGCTTTCTACCTCTGGAACAGTTTTTCCATTTATCTGGTCCTCCATCTTTCCGTCGTGGGTGTATTCCCTACTCATGCTCTTGGTTAACATCTGATGCAGAAAAATAAGTGCAGGTCACTAAAAGTAATTGCCGTTGGCACCCACCAGCAACCTCCGGCTCTGATTAAGCACTGGAGCTCCCCCTAAAACTCTGATTTTCAAGAATTTCAACAGGGAGCTTTAGGATCTAAGAAAATCTTTACATTGATGAACAGGTCTAAATAGGTTGCACAACAGTAGATTAAAATGCAGAAATTGAAGTAAATAATATAGGATGCTGAGAAAAAAAATTTAACAGTGCCAAATAAAGAATTCAAGCGAAAATAGAGCAAAACATACCTAACATAACACCTCAAACCTTCTAAGGGAAGGGTTTTTTGCACAAACGCCCATTATCCTGAGGGGAAATATGCTAACAGTTGCTTCTTATTCCATTAAAATATGATTCCAATATTTCAAGTATAAACTGGGCAGAAAAAATATTGTGTCCCCAGGAAAAATATGGAAGGTGACACTGCAAATATGGTGATCCCCTAAAAGGTTTGCGCTTGTGGCTACTTTAGGATTTTCACAATTATTTGCAAAGCTTCTTCCCTCTTTCACTGCACTTCAAAATTTACACATTTCACGTAGAGGCAAGTGGTGGGACAAGAGTGGGAGTCGCCAGGAAAACCCTTGTGGGAGAGGGGAATAGGTTGTGAAAAAGTGGGAAATATAAACAAAAAAAATATGGATATCCACACATTTATTCATACCATACAGCTATGGACTGCCTGTAGGCAGAGGGTCAGAACTGGAGGGCATACTACATGAGGACATGCAGATGCCAGGAAAACTATGGAAGTTGCAGTTCCCCATAGAGGAAGCCAAGAGGGTTTATGAATTGCAATTGTCGAATGCATGCTATGCAGAAAATGATTCAAATAGCCACAGCTGATAAGACTTCCACAGTTTAGAACACAGTGGGCCTTAGGTGGGTAGTACCCCTATACAGCACAAGAAAACCTACTGACGGCAAAGAGACTACTGAAAAAACATGCAGGCTCACAGTCTGCTACAGAGTGATGGGAAGCAGGAACAAATGACAGGTAACAAGGCGGATCAAAACATCAGCTTGCGCTTATCTATAAATCGAAACGGCATTAACAGTTGACAAGTCACGATGTAAGCCTTTGTTCAAAGTAGGAACAATTATTCACAGTGGTCTTTTATTGTATGGCTGTGAATTATTCTCAGAGAAATAATTGGCCTCCCTTCAGACAGCTGAAGATAAAATTTTGGAGAAAAAATGGTTGGGCCTAGCAAACAGTCACTAGTGGGTTGAGACTGGAGGTGGAATTGACCAATATTAAATTTAACGACCAGCACAGGACCGTGAATTTCTTGTTTAGCTTATTGAAAGGTGAAGAAGGGTCTGTCAAGTTTTAGATAAAAAGTAATCTGCAGTATGGCATAAAGGAACTTTTGTCCACTCTTTTGGCCAATATAACTAAAGGCATTGATATGGAAAGCTGTTAACAGAGGCGACTGTTCAGTAGCATGTAGGAAAACTACGCTAAAAAGGTTGTTCAGAGAAGAATCAATTGAATGTTATTGAAAGGATTGTCAGGGCAGATCACAGCTGGCTCGTCTGATGGTCACAGTTTGCAGAGGGTTTCCCCAACCTTACTTCAAAACAATTTAACTTGGGAATTTTCGAGGTTGGATGTTTGAAACCCGGACTCAATGAAGTGCCAACCCATTTTAAACGGATAAAGTCCGTAAGGAACAATAGAAAGGGGGATGTAGTGGTAAATACTTGGGATTTCTGGGTTTAAAAAAAAAAAACGGACTCTAGTTCACCTTTTGGTTTTCTGCTCTACATTTAATAGTGAGTGAAAGAAAATTATTCTGCAAAGATTTCCAGAAACTAACATTTGTAATTTACAAGATTTGCTAGCATGCATTTTGAATTGTAATGATAGCCGGTTATGTCACACCATAGGTAGGTTTTTAGATATTGTAAGGATTAAGTAGGCTGGGAGCAAAGTTTGTGTTAATAACTTGGTGTCGGGATGACATGTCCAAGGGCACTGCACTATTTAATATTTTGCATATGGATTGATCAATGTTTGCAGAGGGTATTTACACTGTCATGCGTGACTCTTTGTTTTCTTGTGTAGTTTTTAACTGCTGTCCATTATATTAATATCAATAAAAGAGTTTCAAAGGGATTTGTGTATACCCTGGGCAGTGGCGTAAATAAACATGAGAAGCCCCCCTTTCAAAGTACATGGAAGGCACCCCTCTGAACTCGCTCAGGAGCTCTCAGGCCAGGGTAATGAGCTGAGGAGGCCCCCTGGAGCTCGCGGCCCCCACATCGCCGGTGCTGCTGGGGCCTTTGTTACACCACTGGCCACAGGTCTTTTGTGCAAGACTTAAGAATCTTTAGATATACGGTTGCAATAAAAGGGGATACATAATAAGGTATTTTGTGCAACAGGCATTAAGGATCTGTAGTTGGTAATATGATGTGGTTTCCTTTTAATTGTACTGTTTGAGGTTTTTATGGTTGTACTATATTTTTATTATTGTCACAAATTATGTACCTTCTACTGATTTGTGTGTATGATCTAATAAGGGTGTTTTTTTTTAGAAATGAATGTATTTATTGAAGTACATTTTCGCCTTAAATTAATATATGATTTTATTAGTCTTCAGATAATGGGTTTAATTAATATGAAATGTTAGACAGGGATACATTTGAGCAACTTTTGAGGTGTAATGCAACCTCCAAAAGTTATACATTACAATCTCATAAACTATAGAAGAATACTCTAGAAATCTGTCAGAAAAGAAAAGCAGAAGCGGCTGACATGCCCACAAGAAACGTACACACAGCAAACTCTAAACTAGGTAGAACTGTTCCATACCTCTGGAGGGCTGAGGAATATTTCATCAAAGAGACTCCTAGACTCCCTAAAATGGCCGTGCTAAGCATGTAAAACAGAAAAACACAAGACTGAGGAAATGTCATGTAAATGCCATTAACGCACACAACGCTAAACATTTTATGTCGTGTTAATTACAAAAAACATTTTTAAGCCACATCCTAAACATTGGGTGTAGGCTTCTCATGAGACTTAAAGCTAGCATATTATTGAACATCAAGGTAAAATGTGCAGGGTATCACTTAAAAAAAAGTTTACGGTGGACAGCGATTTAAAAAACAAATTAGTTAAAGTAGTTCAGCGCATGCTATATTCTCTCTCAAGTCGCCAGTATTTTCATTACTCACCTACCAGGCTGTAAACAAAAAGTAAAGATTTGTATTTATTAAAAAGGGTGCAGGGAGCATTAACCTTGGGTCACGGCTGGAATAATGGTAAACACCCACACAAAGTTTTGGATATTTTTGGGCATGCCTTTAAAATAAGTATGTAATAAATACAATTCTCAGAAATGGCAAGGAAGGCTGCAATGAGGATAAATAGTGGACATAACCATCATTTTGAAAACCCTATTTTTTTCTCTCCTATATTCTCTCCTTATCTTCCCAACATTTATCTACCAAGACGGGAAGGGTGTTCATCACGGTAGAGGCAAAACATTTTGGTAGTCTGGCCAAGTTTAGTATGACTTTGAGGTCATTTGAAGGTACCAAATGACCAAGTTACTTACCTTCGGTGACTTTTTTTTTTGGTGTGATGAAAACTCTAATTGGATTCCTCCCCTTCAGAATAACCCCCAGGCCCATCACTTGATATGGAAGCTTTTCCCAGAAGTCCCCCTCCCACCAGTAGTTGGCGTTGTATGAATTCACACTGACTTAGGTCTAACCTGAAGTTACGGAACACAGCTGATATACAGGGAGTGCAGAATTATTAGGCAAATGAGTATTTTGACCACATCATCCTCTTTATGCATGTTGTCTTACTCCAAGCTGTATAGGCTCGAAAGCCTACTACCAATTAAGCATATTAGGTGATGTGCATCTCTGTAATGAGAAGGGGTGTGGTCTAATGACATCAACACCCTATATCAGGTGTGCATAATTATTAGGCAACTTCCTTTCCTTTGGCAAAATGGGTCAAAAGAAGGACTTGACAGGCTCAGAAAAGTCAAAAATAGTGAGATATCTTGCAGAGGGATGCAGCACTCTTAAAATTGCAAAGCTTCTGAAGCGTGATCATCGAACAATCAAGCGTTTCATTCAAAATAGTCAACAGGGTCGCAAGAAGTGTGTGGAAAAACCAAGGCGCAAAATTACTGCCCATGAACTGAGAAAAGTCAAGCGTGCAGCTGCCACAATGCCACTTGCCACCAGTTTGGCCATATTTCAGAGCTGCAACATCACTGGAGTGCCCAAAAGCACAAGGTGTGCAATACTCAGAGACATAGCCAAGGTAAGAAAGGCTGAAAGACGACCACCACTGAACAAGACACACAAGCTGAAACGTCAAGACTGGGCCAAGAAATATCTCAAGACTGATTTTTCTAAGGTTTTATGGACTAATGAAATGAGAGTGAGTCTTGATGGGCCAGATGGATGGGCCCGTGGCTGGATTGGTAAAGGGCAGAGAGCTCCAGTCCGACTCAGACGCCAGCAAGGTGGAGGTGGAGTACTGGTTTGGGCTGGTATCATCAAAGATGAGCTTGTGGGGCCTTTTCGGGTTGAGGATGGAGTCAAGCTCAACTCCCAGTCCTACTGCCAGTTCCTGGAAGACACCTTCTTCAAGCAGTGGTACAGGAAGAAGTCTGCAACCTTCAAGAAAAACATGATTTTCATGCAGGACAATGCTCCATCACACGCGTCCAAGTACTCCACAGCGTGGCTGGCAAGAAAGGGTATAAAAGAAGGAAATCTAATGACATGGCCTCCTTGTTCACCTGATCTGAACCCCATTGAGAACCTGTGGTCCATCATCAAATGTGAGATTTACAAGGAGGGAAAACAGTACACCTCTCTGAACAGTGTCTGGGAGGCTGTGGTTGCTGCTGCACGCAATGTTGATGGTGAACAGATCAAAACACTGACAGAATCCATGGATGGCAGGCTTTTGAGTGTCCTTGCAAAGAAAGGTGGCTATATTGGTCACTGATTTGTTTTTGTTTTGTTTTTGAATGTCAGAAATGTATATTTGTGAATGTTGAGATGTTATATTGGTTTCACTGGTAATAATAAATAATTGAAATGGGTATATATTTTTTTTTGTTAAGTTGCCTAATAATTATGCACAGTGATAGTCACATGCACACACAGATATCCCCCTAACATAGCTAAAACTAAAAACAAACTAAAAACTACTTCCAAAAATATTCAGCTTTGATATTAATGAGTTTTTTGGGTTCATTGAGAACATGGTTGTTGTTCAATAATAAAATTAATCCTCAAAAATACAACTTGCCTAATAATTCTGCACTCCCTGTAGGTGTCACCCCTGCAAGCTGACATCAGTTTCGCTGTGGGCTCTGTCTGCACCTCGAGACGTGGAAGCCAAAAATGAATCAGAGATACCAGTGTACCGGTCTCTAGTTTGGAGCCTTTTAAATAGGAAAAGAGACCATTCCACAGAATGAAAGGTGGAATGGCAGTGAGCGACCTGCAGTTAAATAAGAGAATCCACCATAAAGAGTGTTACCAAAGGTTAGTAACGTGTTCTTCTGGTGAATACATCTAACATCATTTTCAGCACCTTTGGAAGAGGTACCAAAGCAGTATCTCCCAGGATGGAGGGTCTGTAGAAAGAGCTCAGCCCTAAAAGTCCTGCAGGACCAAGCGGCGAAATGCCATTCTCGTCTGAT
Organism: Pleurodeles waltl; assembly: GCF_031143425.1. Lineage (NCBI taxonomy): Eukaryota > Metazoa > Chordata > Amphibia > Caudata > Salamandridae > Pleurodeles > Pleurodeles waltl. The sequence continues at coordinate 972,875,351 of NC_090447.1, forward strand.
CTGGCTGTCAACACAATAGTGCTTTGTGAACAAGTACACTGATGTCCATGTTGCAGCCTGACAAATGTCCAGAATAGGCACGCAACATGCCAACAGTGGGGCAGCAGCCTTAGCCCTTTTGGAATGGGTTCTCAATCCTTTTTTCTGGCCAATGCATAGCCAATCTTAATGCAGAGGATTATGCACCTGCACAAAGTCCTTTTCTACACTGCGCTGCTTTCGTTTGACCCATCGAACCCTACATGTAGCCAATCATCGACCGAATTGTCTTTGGTGCGATAAGTGTAAAATCTCCAACCCTATTTGGAGTCTAGTTAATGGAGTCTCTCCTCCTCTTTCGAGGAGTGAAGCAGCACAAAGAACGTTGGGAGGGAGAAGGATCACACTACATGAAATGGAGTCATGGATTTTGGAAAAATGACCGCCCTGATCCACAATAGCAGTTGGTCTGGAAAAAAGACGGTGTAGGACAGTTGCAGTGAGAGGGCCTGAAGCTCACTCATGTCGCAGGCTGAAATAACTGTGGCAAGGAAACAAGTTTTTAGTCAGGAGACACAACTGTGCATCGACTTAAAGGGAGAGCATATGAAGAAAATCAGTACCAAATTAAGATCTAACTGATGCAATGGGTTTTGAAGGAGACATATGTATCAAACCTTTCAAAACTTTCAACACAACAGATGATTTAAACAAGAAGAGCTGGCTGGCCAAACGCAAAAAGTTCAAAAGGGCAGGCAGGTAACCTTTATTGGTGCCCAGTACAAGTCCTTGCTGAGTGGGCTCATAAGGAAATACTGTAATGGCCCCTTTTTGGGCAGTAACCTCCCACTTTTTGCTGCTTGATACTATTGCTTTTGACCTTAAAAAGTACTGAGGTCTGCTAAGCAGACATTAGAACCACTGCTCTATCCCTTAAATTGTACTGAAATTTTGCAAATCCAATTTGCAAGGACTTTACCACTCCAGCAAGGCCCAAGTAAATGGTACCAGTGGTACCCAGAGGAGGGATGGTAAAGGGGTCACCAGGGCTGCAGCACTGATTGTGCCACCCTGTGAAACCCAAGAAAAAGCAAAGCCTGCAGAGCAGCCATGTCAGCCTCCACAAGCAGACTGTCTGCTCGAGTTCAACTCTCTTGACACCAAGTGCAGGCAGAGTCCTTTCACTGCCCATGTGACAGGTCAGTTACCCCAAAGGCAGGCCTCTTATAGCCCAGGAGGCAGAGTGCACTGTGTTGTGAGTGTGGACATATATGCACAAGCCCCAATGACCCTGTGATAGCATCTAAAATGTAATGCTATCACAAGTGACTGGCGGTCCAAGGGATAAAATGTGTTGGAACCTGGGCAGTACCCAGATGTCCAGCTCCATGGTGGCCCAGCCGATTTCCCCCATGTTTGGAGTCAAACCCCATGCTTTTTCACACTGAGCATGATTTTCATGCCCAGGATTAGTTAGCATGTACCCTGGTGGCATCCTTAGAGGATGCCTACCAAGATACTAGCTTTCTCTTACCATAGCGGGCTCTCCTGAGCCATTTGCCACCAAGACAAGAGTCGTAACTCCGGCTGGTCGTGCTAACACGTCCCCAGGACAAAGACAAAGGATCTGGGCAGGACGGAGGTCACACCTTCGTCCTCCCAGGATGGCTAGTGTTTACAGTAATCAAGGCAGTGAGCCTCAAAGGCTTCACCGCTCTTGATGTGAAATCTCTTGATCCCCACTCAAGGACAAAGTCCTTCCCACCCTGAACAAGCTGGCAGGTGGGAAAACTAGTTATTCAGGAGGCGTACACCCCCTAAAGACTAGCCGCACCTTGAGGGTGGGCGAGGGAGTCTGTTATGACGAAGACAGGTTCTGCCATACTGGCAAACCTTAGCAGTACTGGGTAGAAAAGTGTGTCCCCCACACCCTCAATACCCCATAAACCAGGATTTAAGGGTCTCCCCTGGCACCAGAACCTCAGTTCTGACTTTGAATCCAAGAAGAGGCACAACGTAGATGCTGTCACTGACAACAGAACTTGGAACTCTGTCGCCGTGCACAGAGGACACTTAAGTGCCCTGAGAAGACCATATACTGGAACTGTGTGATCGACGTGCACCCGTGGTGAAAACTCGTTGCCCCCAGCAAAAGGGATGCCAGTGGATGTCAGATACTATAGCAGACTCCCCTGACTGTTGGTACCAGTCGCCTGCAACCTGCAGAAGAATTGTTGTGCTGCGTCACTAGAACTGCAACCAGCCTGGCCCTTCTTGAGTGAGCCCAAAGAAAGTTGGTGACCTGCACCCCGGGAGTGGTAGCGAAGTTCTCACCAAGTTCCGAGCCACTACCTCCTTCCCGATAACCTCCAGCCAACAAAGTAACCTTGGACTACTTTTGCCACTGCCAAGGCCTGTCTGTCGCCAGCCCAGGAACCAACAGCTTCCTAGACATCACCTACTCTAGAGTAGTTTCCAGCAAAGCGACCAAAGTCAGCAACAATCCCACTCCTGAGACCCTCCATACTAAAGAGTGCGACTTTAAGAGGAGCAGCGAAGCATCGTTGACACAACCAGTCCCATGATTGATAGCTGCAAGGCCACCTCTGCACCTAGAGCCGCTGGATGTTATGGCGAAGTTCCAGCTGTGGAATCCAGGTCCTGGGGCCCCAAATGCCTCTACTCACCGAGCCTAGAGTGTGAGTCCACCCCAAAGTTCACTTTTGTCTAGTGCTGCAATTTTGCAGTAGCACCCACGGATCCCGTCAGCACCAAGGACGGCAAGAGCACCTCTGCACCCAGACTCCATAGGCAAGGTAACTAAAAACTGACTGTTGAAGCTTGGTCTAGGGACCTGCAAGACCTTCACTCCAAGCGGGTTCCCTGGTGCTCACCCCATAAGTGACTGATTGCACACTGGGATTTTCCCCGATGACTTAAAGGGTAGTCGTTTGACCATTAAAAGCACTCAATTTTTCAACGCTTTAGAAATTCACAACTCGAGTTGTGTGTAAGATAAAAAGTTTGTTTTGGTATGTAAATGAATATAGAAATCTGCTTTATTTTTCTAACTTGGAGTCAGATTTATTTCAAGTCGTGTTATTTACTTATTGTCCATGTGGGTGTTGTGAAATTCTTTATATATGTTCCTCTAAGTAGCCTGATTGCTCTTTGACACTCTACCAGGGCTGAGCTAAGGTTTACTAGTGTGAACTCGAGGTACACTTCTGGGTAACATGCTAGTATTACATGGTAAGACTCCCCAGTCATACCACATAATACTGCCACCTTGCTACAGGAAAGAGTTGAGATGCTTGGTAGAGGCTTGGATCACCAGACATTCAGGAGTAAAATACTGAGTCAGGAAATCAGGGTCACCTGGAGCTGGCCAGTGGCATCTTGCACCCTGCCTATTCACCAGTGGGCATGAACAAGACTTTTCCCATGTGTCCATCAATGTATCAGTCAGGGCTTCATTAAAGGGCAACAGAAGCTCAGAGGAAGAGTGCCTAGGTTGCAGGAGCTAAGTAAGGGCGTTAGATTTGGCCTCCAAAGAGGGAAGTTGTAGGTCCAAGTCCTCTGTTGAACATCTAGTGATCACAGCGAAGGAATTGTTTTTTTTCAGTCAGCAGTCCATAGGGAGAAAGCAACTCAGTATCAGGAGATGTATTAAGCCCACTGTACTCATGCATGTCCATATACAATTTGTCTACATCATAGCCTTGAGTCAGCACATCCCCATCATCATCATTGTCACCTCGAAATGGTTGCAGACTCTGATCAGAGTGTGACGCAAAAGGCTGGTATTTGGTAATCTACAACCTTGCTTCACATCTCCCAGATCGCCTTTGGGTTCATGAAGGAGCATTCCTCACATGAACTGAAGTTGTGTGCTGAGCCCAAACACCAAAGACATATCTCACAGGGGACTGTTATAGAAATTGTCTGCAAAAGTCCCTGCATGAATTAAATCTTGTAGTCTCTCATAGTTCCCTCGTACACTGGTTTTAATTTTTTGAGGAAAGCATCTTAATAAAAGGTTTGTCAAAACGAAGTCAAAAAAGAGTGGAGCTCAGGATCAATGTCTGAAGGGACGAAAAGTAAAGAACTGATGTCAGCACACAGGGGTGGTACTTACATTGGCTCTCCTTTGTCATTTCTTGGGCAGAACAAAGTCAACACAAAGCAGCACAACGCGATCTACTGGCAAGCAGAACCACTACTGTGAAAATCCTTGGTAGATGGGGATTACAGTGAAGGTGAGTAATATGTGGTAACAAGTATCCATCGGAACAATCATGCATGAAACTTTTGCTGCAAATAACCTTAGTGTAAAATGTAATCATTTTCACCTTCACAGTAAAAACGGTGCATGAGAGTAAATCACCTAAGAAAGCTTAGTTTCAACACTACCCAAGGAAACGGCCTTACTAGGAAACATAGTGGCAGGCAGTTTCCAGTTCTTTCTATAAGAAGGCAATCTCCTAATGGATAAGTGTTCTTTTTGGAAGATTATTTCCTGTGTCTGTTGCCGAGGGAATTTACCTGTGTGTAGAGCAACTGGCAGAACCTGCACAAGGTCACACACCTACTGTTCATAACTTCCCTGATAGAGAAGTAGAGAAGTTGCAGAGGATAACACACAATGTTGACAATCCATTGAGAAACTGAGGGCTTCAGCAAACATGTACATGGCGAATGTTCGAGTTTATGGACTCCCTGTAATTTATTTTTAGCTCTTCCCCAAAGAGTGAATATGAAAATGTGTACAGAATAATTTACTAACTAAAGTGATTATTAACCCTCATCCAGAAATGCTTAACAAAAAATAAACCTAGTCAAGAGTGAAAAGAGATTATAGGTTTTTAGAAATGTATTCCATAAAGTATGGTTCTGCATAAACAGCAAAATGATTATAACTAGCAATCATAAGTTTAAATACCCAGCATTTAAATGTTTCTGGTTCTGTTGAATGGTCAGTAAGTGTATACCCGCCTAGATGACAAGGTTTGCTACTTGGAGGAGGCTGGCAGTTCCTACAGACCACAGGATGCACTATCTCTCCGTCATAGGTTGGCGAATCAACAAGTTTTACCTGCCGCCTATGAGGGGATGCCTGCTCCTCCTTGAATGAGACATATCCACTGTCTGCAGTGAAAGGAAAATTGTTAGTTTTTATCAGTCACTAGTGCATTGTACCCAGTGAATGATGAACAACAGCACATTATTTGAAACTGGATTTTCATTCCTGGTCTAAGTTTGGTAATTAAGAGTACACCATGGGGTAGATCAGTAATGTGCACCCAGTGTGTAATAGGGCTCCAGGTCTTTTGAACATGCACAAAGAATTTGCTGTAATAAATCATAATCAAGAGTGCCATTAAAAAAGACTCGCAACACACTAACCGTTACTGCCAAACAAACTGCATTTGTTGTTGAGTCTGTATAAAGGGTGCCATATTTCAATCTAGTTGAAAGCACAGTACTTACCTGTAACTAGGGATCACCACCCCTTGTGATATATGCCAGTGCCAACACTTAGATGCTATGCCATCTTCTGCAATGGGATTCCCTGATAAAGGCAAGTAAACATAGTTTTAGTTTACCTCTGTAGGTACAAGAAGCTTTTTAGAAAAATCCACCCTAACCTACATAGGCCACAGTGACCCTTTGCAATAGTCCAATTGACTGTTACTTCATTCTTACCAGAAGTGGTCATAGGATTATTTCCAGATGTTTACCTGCAAGGACAGGAGAGTTGCACACAACTCTTACATCTACAGCTGCGTATAAATAATGACTTCATTATGTTTACAAATCAGTGAAAGTAGATTTCTACTTTTCAAACTACTCTCACAATAGTGCAAAGAGAAGGGCAGTGAAAGGGGATTAGGTTTCCAACACAGATTGACATACATAGCCTTGCAAATATTCAAACATATAATGGATTATTATAAACTCTGTGGTGGTTCCCCTTGGTTGTGACTGCCGAAAGACAACAAGAACAAGATGTCTAGCCTGTGCATATAAAGTACAAACCATTTGGAAATGGATGCAGCTGCCCAGTGGCATTGCTCAGAAAATTTACTATTAACACTCCCAAATATTTGCATCCACTCACTAAACTGAAAAAGTAAAATTTCCTTTCTTATCCATTACCATGCCCTCAGTGTTATGGGCTCTGATAGGCTATAAATATAATTGTAATACATCCATAGCTTATTTAACAATCGTTATAACACTCTAACCTTTAAGTCCACTATCATCAAATCATTGGCATACAGAGGAATACTGAGATCATAGTCCAAAACCTTGGGAGGAAAGACCTTGTTTTCTTCAAAGTATCTGATAAAACATTAGAAAATAGTGCGAACAGGAGACTTGCAAAGACACTTCCGATTGTTTTGGGTCAGTATTTTCCTAAACATTAACCCACCTTATGAATTTTGGCCAAGGCTGATCCATGCAAAGCACAACTAAATATGAGCTGCAAGCAAGCAAAAAAATTACCTATGGAAAGTCAATTGCCTTTACGGGTTATTCTCCATGAAGCCACTGGAAAGGGCTAATAAACAAAAAGGATGCCCCAATAGCATTGTCTGGCAGCTTGATCCTAATTTTTGATTATCCTCACACTTCAAAATTTTGAAGGGAATTGTTGGAAAAAGACTCTTGCAGTCACTAGATTTGCAACACTGAAGAGATGAGGTTGTAGCTGTGACTAAAGGAGCCTTCAGCAGAAAAAGGTGTTTTAAGTGTGCATTTTATATTTACATTTAGAAATGAGGAGAATCGAACCAAGTTTGGCGTATGTTTACCAGCAGATACTTACAAGTGAGTAGGTCTGGGCAGTATCATGAAAAAGGATATTTTTTATTTGCTTGGGAAATATGAAATAACCATGGAAATTCCCTTACCATCAAAGGATAAATAGACAGAAACTTAGTTAGGATTAACTCAGATGTTTGTGTAAAAATCAATTCTGTATTGGGTCAAACCTTCTGAATGGAGATTGGCAAATTTGATGTTAGATATAAGTAAACATAGTGTTTGTTATCAATAGCTAGATTGGGCTTGATATCCCAATGTTCGTACACTACCAAGGAGTAGCACTGTGAATTGAAAGAAAATTCTTAATGGTTGAAAAAATGTCATAATGTCTTTCAGTCTAACTGAATTTTGTTTAAGAGACATCTGCATGTTTTGCTTCACTGTCCTGTAAGTGAAATAGTAAATATAACAGTAATGCTTTAGATTCATAATAGATTTATGGTTTTTGGGTTGTGGTTTTTCTCACAAAGTGTGACAGAATAATTTTGGACTTTTTAAAAACTGTAAGATACTAATGTAAGTTAAATAAGATTTTTATGAATAATATTGGTATTTTATCTGTATGGGCTGTCAGCTGTCCCAATAAACTATGCTTTAACACTGTGAAATTGAAGGCTTTTCCAGACCTCTTAAATGCTATTTTGGCAAACGGGCACAAACCATAATTTTCTTACAGTTTCATTTCTTCCCAGGAAGAACTGCAAAAGCATGTGATGTCTAGTATGTGTGATATTCTGTCTACATAATAGAACTAGCATTTTAATAAACAGGAAAGTTGGAAACTTATTTTGGAATGAACTTTTCTTTCAATTAGGATTGGCAAAAATATCCTAATCCAGTCCACAGAATAGAACAGCAGAATTGTCAGGATTTTCACCACTTTTTAGGATTTCACATACAAGCAGAAGTAACCGCACAAAATTATGTGGAACATGACTGAGCTATTTTACAAGTTTCAAACAGTGACCTGTCCTCCGGTACCACAAAAAATTCTGTAATGTGTACAAAATGCTTAAAAAACGCAACAAAGTGTTAAGTTATGTTTATTAGTCGTTTTTTGGTTCTGTGTTTAAAATGTTGTCCTTCCATTTGAAAAGCTTTTTTTTTCTTCAAATTAGTATTTAGTTTAATAAATAACACCATAACAATATGCATTACATGGCCTAACATATGTGATGTGGTCCTGATTTTGATAATTTTGTGTGGAAGCCTAATGCAATCTAAAACAGACTAATTTACTGTAAATCTGGTGGGTCAGTCGTACTAATGCAGAAAAGGATAAGCTAAACTCTAACAACATAAAGACTAAACAAGAAGAAGTTTATAGTGATAAACCACAGCCAGCAAATCCCTAAATTGGTGACAATTTCAATACTGAAATTATCTTGGCACCTCTAATGTTAAACTGATGTTTCCATTCAACACATATACAGGCCCACATTGTGCATCAACTGTTTATGCTTCATCAGCTAGTAAACATTTGAAGGACACCTCAAAGAACTGAGATATAATGAACTTTATGTTGTTCGTCGCATGAAGCCACTTCCCAAATGTATCCCAACTGTCTAGTTGGATGACTAATTTTCAGACACTATCTAGAATTAGATCAAAAAGTTTGACCTGTCATATGATTTGGATGATCTCCATATTTCATCTGTGAGCACACAAGACTGGCCATTTAACCAATTAAGCATTTTCCAAGGGGAATGGAGCCACTAGAAACAGTTTGTTGAAGACTGACAGCCACCAACTGTGTCCAGTTCCCTGTGGTGTGTGGCAGCAGTCACAGGGGAGGCAAAAAGAGACAGTGATGGAAAGGGTAAGAGAAGACAAGCAGCAAGAGCTCATTTGAACATTTTTTACAATGGAGTTTTTAGTTTGCATTCATGTCCTATGTGAGCAAACCACATGTCTGCTTACTACAAGCATTTTAGGGCTGCAAATCTAGCATCTGTCCGTTTGACCAGTTAGGAAATCTAGATGACCTCAATATGTTATCTGTGAGATTCAGATGAAAACTAAAGTGTACTGTCCAAAAGCATTGTGTGGCTGAAGAACTGGCCTTGTTCAAGAAAGCAACAGTTAAATGTCTGTTGCCTGTATTATATCAATACTCAATTTCGGAGGAAATACCATCGGTAAAAAATTTATGCAAAAAAACAAAAATTACTAAAACAAAGACTTGCATAGGTGTCTTTCTTTTCAAGATAATAAGTGCAACCTGGTGGCATGCTTGAGGGAAAAGGCAGTGCAGAATTTGCAAACTAGCAATTCAGTCATTCAAGCACATTCTAATGATTAGTCCTAGTTCTGTATACCTAAGGATAAAGTTGTTTGATGCAGAGCTCACAAAAGACACTCTTGATCAAATGTGATACATGCAACCATTAACAGATGTATGTATGATGATTATTATAACAATTCACTATTTTTACTACTTTACAACAAATCAGAGTATTTTACAATTCATACTGATTACATACCTTTTTGAGGCTGCTCTAAATTTGGCAATTTCATGATTTCTTTTTCATGTTTTGTACACTCACTACCTACATTTCAATGGTTAACATTAAATAAGATTAAATGTTTAAAACCAAATGCCTTGTGACAATTCTCTGGTCATTGTGCAGATCAACATAATTCCAAATTTGCTGGAAAAAAGGTCCTGTGTAGCAAAAGTCTGGTGAAACACCCCTGAAAAGCACATACGCACAATCCATTCAACATGTCTACTGTGTGGGTCAGGCCCATAATCTTGATATGAAAATAATCTTGGAGCAATAATTTACTGAATTGCCAGCCATAAAGTCCAAGGTTCCTTAGTAGTGTCCACATGACAGCATGTTACAAACTTTATTATCCTGGCAGACTTGATATGTGTCCTTGTTCAGGAGACCGTTGTCAAAAGTCCCCTAACCAGTACTTTACAAAATGACAACTCTTCTCACCAACAATGTGCTAGGTCTATTGGGGTGTGAGTGCTGGTGGTCCTACCAACGTTGATTATGTGACCCTGCACAGAAGTTAATTCCTTGCCACTCCCTGCAGTCATGTTCAGCAAAGTCTATCAAGTATCAAACTGGGATTACGCAAACACTTGTAAGCAGACACCACACTTGGCTACTGATTGGAACTTATCTATGTAACTGCAAACCCTGTTTTTATGTGAACATCTAGAAAGCATTTCAGTTACAATGTACCTTAGGATACACAGATAGAAGATACTTTTACTACAATACAACTTTATTAAAGTTGATAGGCATATTTCTTTAAGGATAAAAAAGTATTAATCTTTCTCAAAAAGAACAACACTGCTTGGGCAGTTCATTTATTGCTAGAGATACATGTGCAGCCTGTTCTAGACTGTACTCGACATCACCCTTCAAAGGTAAGCCTTGACTGTAAAACAGCATAATCCCTGAAAGTCAACACCTAAGAGCAAAGTAAATGGCATTTTTAGTGAGCGTGCAGCATATGGTTTTAGGCTATTCCCAGTGATGGGTGACTACTTGATACAAAGATTCCCCAACTAACTTGAATTGTGCAGGTCCCAGAAAATTGGTTTAGCACTCTCTAACCATTCACAATTTTGAGGATATTTTCATTAACAGCTTTTCGTCCCCATGGAATAATTCAAGGAATGTGGTGGTACATCTTCCATAGATATATTCTAGCACTCCAGAATCAGAGGTGTGCTTTCTGAGAAATAAGATACATTTAATATTATCTCAGCCTCCCCTAAGGTTGTCTTACATGTCATTAGAGTTAAATACAAGGGAAGGCTAATTGCAGCAAGAATGATGGCCCTAAGTAAGTGGGAGCTCTTTCTCTGGTAAACAATGGATATTCATTAATAAATAAAGATCTGTTACCAATGTCAAGAAACTGCTTTGGCTGTGAAGAACAAGTTACTTACCTTTGGTAAAGCTCTTTCTGGTAGAGTCTCTAACTAGCTCCTCACCTTTTGAATATTCCCCAGGTGTCAGACTGGACCTGGAAAATTTTGAGCAGTACCTCTCCTCGCTGTGCGACTGCACCAATGCTATCCCACTCTGGAAACAATGTGAGGAGCCAATATAGGCACCATTCCTGCATGCTGTCAGTTGCTTTCGAGGCTTTCCACCGCCCCAAATGCAGAGCCCCAACAGGAATTTGGCTTTGACCAGTGTGCAGATTACTAGACCTGGGATCTTATTAATGGGTATAGTGAAATTCCCAGAACGGGGTGGATGGAAAAGTCAGTGAGGTATCTGCAATTAGACACAGTCTTTACCAGGAATAGACTTATCGAAGAGTTCTAACTGCAGGTTATCCATCTTTTGAATAGATACTAAAGAAATACCTATTTAGAGGTGGACCTTTGAAATGGACTCACGCCAAAAAGTCCTGTAGGCCCAAATCGGTAAAATGAACCTGGCTGTTCAGTCAGTAGTGCTTTGTGAATGTATGGAGTGACGCTCACACAGCAGCATGGCAGAAATCCAGAACAGAAACGCTTTGTGCCTATGCAATGGTAAAGATTTGGCCATTGTGGAAAAAGCTTGCAGTTCTTCTGGTAGCTGCTTTTTGGAAATGCATAGTAGAGTTTAATGAGGAGCATAAGCCAGCATGAGAGGGTAGCTTTCTGCACTGTCTCGTCTTCTTTCACTCCAGTGAATACCACAAAGAGTTGATCATCCAACCAGTGAAATCTGGCACAATCGATGTATTGTCATTCAGTCTATTTTGGGCTCCAAGCGATGCAGTCTCTCCTCCTTCTCAGAATGGTGAGACAGCAACAATGCCAGTAAAGTGATATTTTCACTGAAGTGGAACGGAATCACAATTTTCGACAAGAAGGAGGCACATGTCCGCAGAACCAGTTTCACCAGAAGAACAAGTGACTTACCTTTGGTAACTCCTTACCTGATAGACACATATCCTAGTTGAAGATTCCTTCCTTTACAATTTCTCCCAAGGGTCAGTCAGGATCCAGAGATTTTTCTCAAGCAGTACCCCTGGGCGCCGTTAGGTGGCATCAGTTGGCTCTGCAGCCGTTGACGTGCCTGCCGGATCTGACGTTGCAGGACCTATATACACGCCACCCTGGTGTGCTGACGTCAGATTCTTTTCACAACTTTCCACGCCAGAACTGCAGAGCCATGAAGAACACTGACCACTGGTGTATCAGAACTAGGGCTTTGAAAGGGAAGTCCCTGTCCCCAGAAATCGATCCGAAAAGCAGGTAAGGAATCTGCAAATTGAATGTCTCTACCAGACAAAGAATTACTGAAGGTAAGTAACTTGTTCATCTACTAGTTGCAGATTCCTTAACTTAAAACAGATACTCAAGCAATACCATATCCCAGGTGGAGGGTCTGCGAACCAAGATCATACTAGGAAGTCCTGCAGGACCAAACAGGCAAAAGTGCCCATCCCTAGGGACCTGAATGTCCAGGCAGTACTGTTTGGTAAATGTGTTCAGGGACACCCAGGATGCTGCCTAACAGATGTCCAGGACTGGAACTCCGCATGCTAACGCAGTGGTTGCAGCTGTTGCTCTGGTAGAATGAGTGCACAAAAACTCCAGGGGTTGCTTTTTAGCCATTGCATAGCATATGTTATTGCAGAGCACAACCCATCTAGTAAAGGTTTGCTTCTGCACTGCCTGACCTTTCCTCACACCGAAATACTCAACAGCTGATTATCCACCCAGAACTCTTTGGCATGATCAAGATAGAACACCAACCCAAGGCTGTGGAGTCTCTCCTCATCCTGAGGATAAGGGGGCGAGTAAAAAGTACGCAAGTGATGGATTGGCTGACTTGAAAGGACGTGACCAATTTTGATAAAATGAGAAGCACCACTTTGTCAGCATAGATGTAAAGGGACAGTGGCTTAGATGACAATGCCTGTAGCTCACTCACCTATGGGAGGATGTGTTGGCCACCAGGAAGGCTGTTTTTAACATCAGAAGCCTGAGAGGACAGTTATGAAGTGGCTCGAATGCTGGTTTCAAGAAATGTAGTGTTAGAAATGGGATCCCTAGTAAGGACCCCCACTCCAGTCAGGGTAAAGGAGTCACACAGCTAAGATAACCCCTTCCCACCTCCTTGGTAACTTGGCTCCAGCATTTAGGCTTATCTCAGAGGCAATGTGTAAAGTATTGGGGGGGGGGGTGTAAGTATACACACACTAACACAGTGAAATCACTACAAAGGAACACCACAACAGTTTAGAAAAATAGCCAATATTTATCGGAGTAAAGCAAGACCAAAATGACAAAAATCCAACTCAAAGAAGTCAAGACATCACTTTTTAAAAGTTTAAGCAAGTCTTAATCCACAGGAATCCATGAATATCTCTCTATAGCACTAAGGGCCAGATGTACTAAAGCATTTTTCAAGTCGCAAATGGCGATTCTGGCCGTTTGCGACTTGAAAAATGCTATTTGGGATGTACAAAGACCAAACTGCGATTCGGTAACTTGTTACTGAATCGCAGTTTGGGTTTTGCGATTCAATATTAGGAAGGGGCGTCCCTTACTAAAACCGAATCCAGATGGTATGTATGATTGTTTTGTAACCGCAAATGCGGTCGTAAAACAATCGCAGTTAGCACCAGTTTCAAACTGTGGGACCCCTTCCCCTTTGTGAATGGCAGCAAAACGGACCACTGCCTGCTCTGAAAAAAAGAAAAGAAAACTTTTCGTTTTTGATCTTGAAATGCATCTCGTTTTCCTTTAATGAAAACGGGCTGCATTTTAAAAAAAAACTGCTTTATTTAAAAGCAGTCACAGACATGGTGGTCTGTTGTCTCCAGCAGGCCACCATGTCTGTGACGGTAGCCAGTCCCAATGGGGTCGCAAATCGCGACCTACCTCATGAATATTCATGAGGTAGGTCATTTGCGACTCCATTGGGGATCGCAAACTGTGTCATTGACACTGTTGTATATCAGGTTTTGCGACTCGCAAACAGTGAGTCGCTATAACTCGCAATTTGCGGGTTGCAAAACCTGAATTTCGTACATGTGGCCCTAAGTACCTGAGATGCATCAAAAACAAAGACGATGCAGGCCATAGAGGAGGTGGGGCGCCAGAAAAGCAAAGCGATGCGTTGGTTCCTTACTACAAAGGGGAGGTGATGGGTCAATTCTTCTCTCGCAGGTGAGATGATGCGTCGGTTCCTTATTGGCAGAGGAGGTGATATATCGATTCTTTCCTTGCAGGAAAGGCAATGCATCAATTTCCAGACATGGGGCCTCGGTTCCTTGCTGCAGGGCAGGTTTGCCGAAAAATTGGCAGCCAGGGACGATGCGAGGAAAATCGTCGATTCTGAAGCTGACAAACAGGTACTGCGTCAATTCTCAAGCCACAGGGCAAGCGCTGTGTCAATTCTTCTGCCGTGAGACAGGCAGTGTGTTGATTTTTCCAGCCTGTTGTGTTGATGCATGGATTTTATACTTCCGATTACCAGCTTACACTCCCAAGGGCCCAAGGACTAGAGTTGGCACAACCTGGCAAGTCAGGACCCTCAGCAGAAGAGCCCAGGCATTGGCAGATGATGTCTTTGATGTCCCTGAGACTTCTCAACAGAAGCCAAGCTCAGTCCAAGCCCTTGGAGAACCTTTGGATGCAGGATATAGAAAGCCAAGTCCAGTCCTTTCCCTCACAGGACACAAGCAGCAAGCAGCAGGCCAGCACAACAAAGCAACAGGCAGAGTGTCAGTCCCTCCTACAGCATCCATCTCTTCTTCTTGGCAGAGTTTCCTCAGTTCTCAAGGATTCTAACTAAGTAGTGTCTGAGATCCAGTATTTATACCCATTTCTGTCTTCGAAGTAGGCAAACTTCAAAGATAAGTCTTTGTAGTACACAAGACCCTGCCTTCCCTGCCCTGGCCTCAGACACACACCAGGGGGTCGGAGACTGCTTTGTGTAAGGACAGACACAGCCCTATTCAGGTGCAAGTGTCAGCTCCTCCCACCACTCTAGCTCAGGAAGACCCATCAGCTTGGTGATGGGCCATCAGGATATGCCGGACACACCTCAGCTCCATTTGTGTAATTGTCTAGAATGAATGCACAAACAGCCTAACTGTCATTCTGACCCAGACATGTATTCAGCAGACAGGCAGAGGCACAGAATGGTTAAACAAGAAAATGCCCACTTTCTGGAAGTGGCATGTACAAACTTACAATTCAAACACCAACTTCACCAAAAGATGCATGTGAGTTCAGATACCCCAAATTCCATATCTTTATCTGTTCCCAATGGGAAATTACAATTGAAAGATGTTTCATGGCAATCCCCACATTAACCTATGGGAGAGATAGGCTTAGTAATAGTGAAAAACAAATTTAGCCGTATTTCACTATCAGGACATGTAAAACACACCAGTACATGTCCTACTTTTTAAATACACTGCACCCTGCCCATGGGGCTGCCTTAGGCCTACTTTATGGGGTGATTTACATGCAGTAAAAGGGAAGGGTTGGGCCTGGCAAGTGGGTGCACTTACCAGGTCGAAATGGCAGTTTACAAACTGCACACACAGACAGTGCAGCGGCAGGCCTGAGACATGTTTACAGGGCTACTCATGTGGGTGGCACAATAGGTGCTGCAGGTCCACTACTAGCATTTGATTTATCGGCCCTGAGCACACATAATGCACATTACTAGAGACTTACTAGTAAATCAAATATCCCAATCATGGATAAAACAGTCACCAATACAATTTAGACAAAGAGCATATGCACTTTAGCACTGGTTAGCAGTGGCAAAATGCCCAAAGTCCTAAAGCCAACAAAAACAGTCTGAAAAAATAAGAGGAAGAAGGCAAAACATTTGGGGATAACCGTGCAAAAGAGGCCAGGGCCAAAGTGTAGCATGGTCATACTCATTAGGAAGAACTTGCTCCACAAACATCTGAAAGTCTGGACAGACCCAAAGGGTTGTTACGCCTTTGTGAAACTTAAGACAATGAATCGGATCTTGGTTGTGGGAGTGTTGTCTGAGTTTAACTCTACAAAACAATGGTTTCAGAAACGTACAGACTCGTTACTAAATTCAGCTAGCAGAACTAGTTGTGGGTGAGGACGATGGAATTTAGCCACTGATCTAATTTAGATAGGATAGGCGGGCCAAATACAGACAATGGCACAAACAGGGCTATGCTACCTGATGTAATATCTGAGAACGATCTACTTCATTTCTGGAGTATACTTCCTCCACCCGAAAAGGACTATAGATTTAAGTCAAATCCACATGTCACCTACCTTGTATCAACCATTTCACATTGCTGGGCACCTATTAAGAAATGCTGCACAATCCAGTACCCTGGAAGGGAGGATTTCTGAATATTCCCCGCTGTTGTCATGTCTATACTAGGGTCTTCTATTCTTTGCAACCAATCAGTGGTGCATGCGGGCTGCAAGCTGCAGGACACCCACAGATAAGAAACTCATCCCACAAATGTAGCTATATGGCAGAAAATATAGGTTCTGTTCCCTCAGCACAATGTGAGCAGCCGGGAAAGAAGCTTGGAGGGTCTCTTAGCAAAACGTAATGCTAAGATCAAGTAAGTTGACCTCGAAGGCTCCAACAAGGTCATGACCTACAAAACAATAAACACACTTCCAGTGCTTTCACGCGTCAAAAAGTAGGGCTGTTATCTCCATGTTTTCACAGGCTGCAGAACATATTATCATTAAGCCGAGATGTAGACGTAAGGAGCAGTACAAGAAAGTGTTGAGGCTCCTAGCGGGGCAACTACATCAGTGAAATTGCAGCTGTCCATCTCAACTTTATGAGGCCCTGAAAGCCTCACTCTTATGCTCTACTGTTGCGAATGTACATTGACATTAGGCGATACAGATGAGATGGGAAAGGCCCAGATTCAAATCACAGTCACTCTGGGAACACACATTCTCTGGCAGGAGTTGACTCACTACATATAGCCTTATATTACCAGGTGCATCATTTGTCCCAACTGGCATATTATTTGCTTCAACTCGAACAGAGGCCTCAGTGGTAGAAATCGAAAGATCCTTGCCCAGCGAGTGTCATCTAGCATATGCATGCAGGAAGTTACCCGCAATCCTTGATAACCTGATTATCGAGGTGATGGAGAATGACTGGAGAAAAGTACACTGCCTATTTCATATTTATCCTTTGATACAACAGTCAGCACTTCTGTGGTACCATATCTTAGTGGGAGGTAAGCCTATCTGCAGGCCGGGATGGTCCAATAGACGGATTCATCAATTAGAACAGGTATTCCTTCATGTTGAATAAAAAAAAATTCGAACCCTCATAGAGACAGACCTGGGCCTGAACTCCTTGCACTACTGACAGTTCCTGCAGCTCTGACACTGATCACAGAAAACCCTGGCTCCTCTTTCAATACACTTTCCAATACCACCCAACCATCAATCTCCATTTATGGCTCCACTTTCTAGGAGTGGTATAAGACTGTTAACAGTACTATGATTAACAAATCTTCGAAGGCACACAAAAACACCACAAGACTTCACTGGCAGCAGGACTTAAGATGGGAATGCTACCCAAATTCTGGACGACTCTCTTGAGGGATCAAGATCGGTATTCGAGGGAAGGTAAACTAAATTCTTGCACTTTAAAAGTTCACGTTAAAAGTTCTCTATTAACGGTACTGGTTGCCTAGAGCTCGTCTTCTCTGAAACTGCCTGTGAATGACCCACATTCAATGGAAGTGGTTCCTGTCCATCCGAAGATATTAGCAACATGTGGGAAAAGGTATTAAAAATCAGTAGGTCAACTACCCATCCACTGGCCCAATTACCATTACTGTACAACATGCCCACATTAGTGGGACTCCCTAATCAAGCTGCAGATTACCAGCAGTTTCTATGTATACTATGAGACTGGGCACAAATGACGGTCCCTACTGTCCAAGAAAGGCTGGCAGAACTCTTAAGTATTGCACACTGTGAAAGGTTCATAAACAAGATTAACAACCACTTTTAAATCTTTAACCAGGTATGGGTAACCTCACTGGTGACTGACAGTCAGAGGTCAAATTCTCTAGGGCAGTGTTTCTCAAATTATGTGCTGACGCCCCTTGGTCGGCAGCGAGCCAATTTTTGGAAGGTCACTAAAGACTAAGCAAAAAATAATGATGCCTTTAAATTCTGTATTTATCTTGACACGTCTGCTACACTTCAAAGACAGAGGTAAAATAACAAGCTATGTCTTCTGACAAAAAAATTTAAAATGGAAAATTGGTGTTTACCAACTCCTCTCACTTTGCAGTCAGAGAAAAAAAATGCAAAGTGAAATATGTGACAATCTTGCTGGGGTACAGGAGTGTGACAGGACAGGCAATAGGATAAGGGTTCTTGTAATACGTAAAAAAATGACCATAACTAAATGAACTGTACAAATTCAGTAGTTTGGAAAGCAAAAAAGAAGCACACCTTTTTGTATTTCAGATGTGTGATGAAAACAAAGACTTTAATAAGATCAAAACAAACCAAGACAATTCACATGGTGATGCACAAAGCATACATATTAACTGAACCCCGATTTCCACACATTATCATTGGTGTGCAAAATAATTTTATCAGTGAAACTGTATGTCTGTGCAAATTTAGTGTCCAGTCCAATGGAAAATGTGGTCTGTAAATGACAGCGTGCTACCATACAATGCTTTAGTTACAGTAAAAAACAAATTGCCCACCTCATGTCCCTAAAGCTAGGTGGGTCGCAAGTGTCTGTTGTTCTAAAAGGTTTGGCAATCACTACCCTACGGCCTGATGCTTAATGGATTAGGTGAGTGGCACTTCCTGTTAAGATGTCCCACCAACACATAAGAACAGTTTGTTCCGGGTCATGTGTTATTTGCTGTTTAGATATCTGTTTAGTAACACTTGACTACTGCAGCACACTAACATTTTGACGAAACTGATCACTCACACCTCCCTGGCAATACTACCCAGACCAGCCTTAGCATAGGTTTAGTATCTTAATCTTCCCCCACAGCCAATTTTTTTCTCCCAGTACTGTTCTCCTGCCTTGCCCAATAATACCCACCCAGGCCATACTGATTGTAGGAAACTGAGATTTCCCTTTGAATTCTTTCCTATAGTCGGTTAGTTAAATTGCTGAATTAAGATTAAGTATCTGTCAGACACTAGATACACTAGAACTATTATTTTCTAAAGATGTATTCAAAGACTGTGATCTCAAAAGACTGTTTTCTTTATATGAATTCCATAATTTTAATTGCTACTGCATGCATTTGTGTTTCTGAATAAAGAATTATTGCAAAATATTGAGACAAGCTCTATTAAAATACAACTGGAAATCAACATAAATTCCAAACCTGCACTTCACCAAACACTGTTATTCTGTTATCATGGGGAAAACCCCAAAGAGGTATGCTATGGCAATCACTTACTGTTCTTGTAAGTTTGCCTTCAATGCTTAAACACTATTGTTTCACTACAGATCCACTGGAATAATTATTCCTGGAAGTGTTGTTCTCATCCTCAAATGACAGTTTTATATACATTCATGTATACGTAATCATATAAAGGACACAGGAAAAAAAATAATTCCCTTTGATACTTCATATACCGGATGTATTGCATACACATCGAAAAAACATGGTTAAAGTTATGATTCTAGATCTAATGTGCAAAGTCAGAACATTTGCTGTAGTGAGTGGCCACTAAGCCTGATTTTCAATATTTAGCCCTGCAGAGCGGACATTGGCATTAGGACCTGGCCCAATGCAGGCCTAGCGATCAATCAATCATGCACAGCAGGGGGTTGGTCACAGGGTCTGACTTTTGGCCAGTCCCAGTGTTCAACCTGTGCCCTGCTGTTGCCATGTGTTTCCAACAAGCCACTGGTTGCCATCATTAGCAACCAACCCTTTTAAGCATGCCCTTTGATTATGAACAGCAGGAGCCCCCACCTTTTTATGAGCAAATTATTTCCACCTATTTTCACACTTTTTGTGAAAATTCATGGTTTACAAGAAAAAAAGGTGCATTTTGTGCTTTTCTAAATGGCAGCAATTTCCTGTGGGCCAAATTTCTACTACTCTGAATCCAACCCCACCAGTCAAGCACTCCTCTCCGGTAAAGCGCCGTACATGGTGCTGCCCCTCCAATCCATGGCTGTGGAAATATTTTGCAACTTTATTAGAAATCTCGATTTTCAAGACAGTGAATTTTAAAAGGCAGGGATGTACAAAAGTGTTAACAATTTAAAGCCTATTTTAGCTTTATGAAAAAAATTGTGTTTCCCATGTTAATTCCCATAGGAACTTTAGATACGACTACACCCCAAATCGCTGAACAGAACTGCCACAAATCCAGAAGAAAGCTAGCTTTCAGTACGCAGATCACGCTTTCTCTAATTTGGTGTAAATCTCTCCAGTAGTTTAGGAGAAATTAAAGGAAATCCAAATTTGTATATCTGTGGTAGCGAGGATTTCACAAATTTGGGGAATCATTTTTAAAAAGTGTGGGCTCCCAGGCTTGTTTTTTACAAGCCCCCGGGTGAGTCAGGCTCTTGGGGCATTTACATTTGCTATGTGGGAAAACCCGCTCCCTCCCCCTCCACCTCTGCGGGGCATTGCTAAATGAGAAAGCCCCGGGGCTTTGAAGTGTCATCAGTGATGTCATCAGTGATGTCACTGACCATGTCATGAGTGATGTAATATGTGAGGTCATAAGCAGTGCATTACGGGGGCGCAAGTTATAGTTAGCTCAGGTAACTATAACTGCTGAATTTCTATGGTTTTGTATGTGTGAAATGTGAGCCTAACTATAGCATCCCTGTAACCTTTGGTTTTTTAACTGAATATATATGTTTTTTTAAATTCTATTCCCTAACTATAACGTCCCTGTACCCTTTAATTTTTTTCAGTGAATATATATATATATATATATATATATATATATACACACACACAGACAGACAGATATATAAATGCATGCATATCTAAATATATCACAAGTTTCACTACTGTCCCTACACAAATTTGCAAACAGTAGTTTCAAAACATTAACAATGTCAAACTAATACATTCTCATAATTAATCACTTAATTTCCATGCAATATGGTTTTCAAAGAAATAGAAGTTTCTGTTTTTCCACTGGTAATAGAAAAGCCACAATATAGGAAATGTATATTACTATAGCTTGTTCTGCTGAAAGTGACAAACTATAAATCATCAGAGGCACTGACAATCTCTCAGGCCCGCTGTACGGATTTAGGTGTTCTAATCTAATAAGTGACCGCAAAAGGACTGAGGGATTCAGGATTAATTAAGGACACTCTGTTGTCATAAGATGTGTGGCAATGACAACAACCTGCAATTTGGAAAATCTACCTAAAAAAGAAAATCAGCAACTTCAATTACACTTCATGTAAATTACAGGTAAACATAAACTTAGAGGTGCTTTACACATTTATTTTAAATGAATCCCCTCAAGGTAGATTACAAGTTATATGCAAGCTGATAATTTATTAGAATTCACTTACTCTTTGGGCTGCTTCAGCAGCAGCTGCTGCCATGGCAGCCGCTTTGGCTTTCTCTGCTTCATCATAGGTTGGGAGAGAGGTAGCTACGCTGTATGGGGGTGGTACTGGGTAGAAGTCATTGTGTCCTTCTGCAAAAAATAAAAATAGATAAAAACATGCACAAGTCATGACTTCCAACAAAAAAGCAATACGCAACCAGCGTTATTTTGGAACCACAACCGAAACATGGCGTCTGTGTATGACTGGACATGCCCTGAACCATAATTCCAACCTCAGAGGTCCAAATGCACCGTACCCCATTCATATTCATAAATCTCCAAAATAGGAATGCCTCAAAGCAATAATCTTCACATCTTGCAATTAGTGAGAGGATTATGCTGTAGATTACCTTACATGAATGCGACCAAAGTGCACTTCACTGTGTCCCAAGAGTCACTATTCACTCGGAAATACCACATAGTTTTATTATTTATTTATGAGTAAAGAAAATGTGTTCTCTGTGTAGCCTTTCAGTGATTTAAGGTGCAAGACGCCCTAGGGAATGCGTTTTTTCCGGCACTTTAAAAGAAAAATAACCATCCATGTTTTAAGTTGTGTCCACAGCCAGAAAAATTTCCCCATTTTAGCAATCTAACCACCTCCCTGAAGAAGCACCTAAGGGGAAGAGCCATCATAGAACATACTTGCACAGCCCCCTTTTAGTTCACAAATGGGCTGAACATTTTCCCTGGGCAAACAGGCTTATTAAACAGCACCATTTTTCTTTATTTGACTATAACCACTCTGTCTATAAAGCTGAGACATCAAGACTGAAAGTGAAGGTAAATAATAGCCTAACACTGAATTAATAAAAGGTAGGTTGCTTGCTAGTAAAAAACAAGATGCATGCAGAAATTAAGGTTATACTTAAAGACACAGTCAAGTGGTGCATTTATTCTGTAATGCAGGACAGTTCCACCCCAAGTGACCTACCGAAAACCTCATTAAAAAGGAAAAACTGATGGCAGGAGGAGAAATTTGCAAACTGGCAACGATCTACAAAAGACTTCAATCGTACTTTATTTTGCAATTTCAGGTAAGGGTGAAATCTGTAGAAAACAACTAGGATTGAGATGGTTTGCACAGCCGCACGTGAGGGCGCACTGGCATGGTCAAGTTAGTGATGTGCTGCAGAGGAAGGATCCGCCTTCTTGCCTTGCTGTTCCATCTATACATCGGGCCACTCCTGCAGGCACAGCCCGACACTGCCAATCATTAGTACAAGCACATACAATTTAAAATAAAATATAATGTATTGCCAAAGTCTACAGTTTTGGAAGCCAACACTCCTTAAACGCCTTTGCAACTGTGTTGTTTTTTTAAACCCAGAAGCCACAGTGAAGTGCCCTCTGACAAGCTTGTTCCTTTAGGTCCATGGATACATTTAGTTGTTTCGCCTACTCAGGAATAGGCCTGTAAGCTATAAAACGTTTCATTTATGGGTATTTTCTTAACTGTTACATTATGACTGCCAGAGAAATTATCATGACATAATATTAAATACTGATCTGTTAAAGTATTTAAATAAGTTGAGCTTTACCACATGGTGAATTCGCTTAGTGTTTTCTTCACCTTTGTAACAAGTAGCAGACAAGAGGTTAATTATTAAACATTCTGTTTGAAGTAACATTGTGTCAGGTAAAAAACAAGGCAAATAGTGGATTTTTTTCTAGTAATAGCAAATACAGTTAAATCACCGAATACTGTCGTAGCATGCCGTGAATGAATGCTTGTATCCAGTCACGAAAAAAGTGATTGGCTACTTCCAGTGACGACTGTTTTTTTGTATGGATGGAGACGTTTGACATCTGTACTCAACCAAGCTACAAGTAAATTCCATCTCCGTTGCCAGTGACCGTCTCTTTGATCTTCTAGAAATCCTATGAAAGCCACTAGTAAGTGCCATATTTGTGTCTTCTGTGTGTTTTATCCACCTTGTAATGAGTAAGTAATCGAATCTGAGTGGAAAACAATGAGTAATTTCCTCATGATTCAAGTACTCCATGCATTTACTTTAGAATGCCTTGTCTCGTTTTGCACTTTACTGCACCTCATTGCATGAAGGAGCACCTCTCCCTAACCTGTCTCTAAAAGGTTGGTAGGGCAGGGATGCAGGGCACATGAGCGGCCTGGCAAAGCAAATTAGCCCAGGCAAAAAAGCTCAAACCATCTAAACACTATGACTAAGATGGGTTCTGTATAGTTTTCATAGTTGGGTCATGGCTGCCCATCTAGCTATCTCTGAAACAGGTCTCTAGCTTGCAGCCCACCAGGAAATTTCCAAGGGCAGAATGGCCAGTATGGCCCATCTGGGGTGTAGCTAGCCCCACAGCTTCTACATCTTACATGTGACACCTTTAGTCACTGCATGATTTTAACCAAAAGCGTTTCACGTAACAGAACTTTCGAGTCCATAGTTTATAACGCTTTAAAATAAAAGGCCCACAAGGAAAAGACCCAGGGTCCAAAATGTTCAGACTATCTCAAGGAGTCACAGATAGCATCAGACATGTGGCAACCACTGCACCACTTATCGGTGTCACCTCTGAAAACCAGGCAGATATGACTGGAGCATAGTCTTTCACCTGCCAGGCTCATCTTTAAAAGACTCGTAGGGTTGGGTTAGGGTCAGTCCTACCTCTGAAATTCTGGTAGGGCTGGGTCAGATGCAGTGCGGTTGCACCCGCAGTTCTGAAAGTTTAATTATGCTCAGCATAGTCAGCCACACATCAGGATGTCCTCAGAAATCTAACTAGACCTCAGGCATGCCGGTTTTGCATCTAAAACGGTGATAGGTATGACTCTAGCATTGCCACACACCTAATTTATGCTCCATCAGAATTACTGCATCAAATGGCTGGCAAAAATTTATAATGCAATAATTCTGACACATTGTAACATGTCTACATATATTTTATATCTACTTTAAAAAAGCAGGATGAGTGGATGGACTCCTTGTGTATCTACGTACCTTCAGTTAGTTACTTGACCAGTGCATCTAAATTAATCAATTTTTCATCCCTGTTATCAATAGCAAAAAGTGCAAACACTAGCAGATATTTCCTGCTTCATAACAGTCACAGCACATTAAATTAAAATCAAACTGCGATCTTGCATTGAACTGCAGGACAGGTAGAAGGCCCGGTCAGCTGTACATCAGGTAGAGCTTGACTTTTTAGTGTTTATTCAAAGCCACTCGATTCCCTAATATGCAGACTAGCTTTGTAGTCTTATGTTTCCATTACAAAATGCAATTATGAGTGAACTTTTTTGCATCCCTCAGACGGTTCTCTCAAGCAGTCAATGAAACTCAATACAAACATAATGAGACAAAACTGGGGACAAACAAAAAAAAGCAGTACGAGTCCGTAAAGGCTGATATTTTGTTTCATTTGCTAAGAAAATGGGAACACCTTCTCCTGGTCTAGTCTGATCAAGGCTGCTTGAACCTTTCAGCTCTTACCGTACTTGATTGTTTCCCAAATCCAGGCAAGACTGTCCACGATCTATCAGCCCAGTACGTGCAGGACTGTTCAGAGTAGACTATCTTTGCTATTAGCTTCTTCAGAGGACTGGCCATTACCTTTGCTAGGATTTTGTAGTCCACAATGAGGCGCAAGATAGGCCTTTGGTTCTTGAGGCCCTCCCTTCTGCTTACAGAAAAGCGTTCGACCACGTCTCCCATGAGTTCATAGGCCGGACACTCAAAGCACTGGAACTAGGTGACTTCTTTCATAACACAGTGACCACATATTGAGATCTCTAGCACAGCATTGTTTAACGGATGAAAAACCAACCCCTTCCCTGTCCTATCGGGTGTTGGGCAGGCCTGTTCCCCGTAATCTATTCTGTTCATCCGCTTTTTTACAACGATCCTCGACAAACTCACTAGACAGAACAGGAACATCAGAGGAGTGACAGAACCAGGAAGCAACAATAAGGGTGAAGTAAAATGCTCCCTCTACTAGGTTTCTTTTTGTTGGTAACATAATAGGTGATCATCAATATTCTCTGGGTATTCCTGTCCTCCGCCACAGTAAACCACCATCCAGAGAACTTTTAAACTTTAGTTACTATGAAACAAATCACTGGACTGTCTTCTGAAATGTAATTATAAGCCCCAGTCTACTTCAATGTTGGGAAAAGCTCTTTTAGCAAATTTGCCTTACCAATCTAACGCTTGAGACAAAGCATCTACTTTTTACCTTTCCAAAATGGAAACAGCGCCTTTATATAAATCCCGGGCTTGTCACATACACATCAATGAAGCAAGGCCACTTTTGCACCTCCATAAGTGTGTAAATTGTCTTTTCCTCTCTACTGAATGTTAAAATGATTCCAACGCTGTATTTACACTATCAACATTACCCCTTTATTGTTTCCAAAAGTCACTATTTGCATTTGCGTGGACAGTTTCTTTAGCTTTAAGGACTTCAACCTTTACAGGAGTCACATTACTTCAGGTTGTTTTATTGATGTTATTTCCTGGATTAAATGATCCTGGAAATAGAGTTACAATCTACAGCAGTAGTATAATTCCAGATTAAGACAAAGTCATTTTTGCTTGCATGTAGACTGGTGTGCCTTTAGCTAGGACATTCATCTGCTCTCTTGGTCGTTGTAGGAGTGCAGGCAAATTTTTGAAAATAGTGTACATATACGTTTTTGAGACAAAAATATGATATAACATTTTTTTTAAATGTATTTTATTTTACACATCCCCCCTCTTTTTTTTGCCATATTTTATTCGTTTGCAAGAAAAGGAAAATACAGTACAGTCAACCTGGCCCATATAATCAAAATTGAGAAGGAAACATTACAACAATCTCAAAACAAAGAAGCATGGGATAATCTGTGTGAGAAAGACTGGCCTGCCTCCTTCCACACCCACTCACACCCACATGTTGAACAATGGTACACGACCAATCACAGCACACAATGAATTTGGCATACATACTCCTGCATACATACATACATACTCCTACGGGACCACCTCCTGCCCCTGAAATGCTATGATCTCTCCATCTCCATGGTTTGCTGTAATTGACTGACTGGTGCCAGGGCTATTCCCCTATAATCTGCCCATCTTTGCCACACATTGGGATGTTTCTGGGGGCCACACACCCCCTCTTCAACCCTGTGTTTATGTGGGAACCATTTGAGAGAGAGCCTTTGCGATGTGCAAGAGTGACAGATGGCAGCTCCTCCCCCTCATCCTGACTGCTATGGCCCATCCGACAACACCTATTCCCACTTTCTCTCAAGGTCTGGGAACAACACAAAGACTAACTTACATGTACACCTAGTCATGTGACCCAGGATACAGGTACAAAATGGTTAAGACAAGAAAATGGCAACTTTCCAAAAGTGACATTTTCAGAATTGTGACTTAAAATCCAACATTACCATTAAAGAGGATTTTAAATTACAATCCTTTAGAGACCAAACTCAATCTCCCTTCCTGCTCTCAATTGAGAGTTATCATTTAACGAACAATATTAATGTAGCCCTAACATATCCTATAGGAGAGACACACTTTGCAGTTGTGAAAAACAAATTAAAGGGTTTTTCATACTGGGACACAAAAACTACAAGGTATATGTGCTGCTTTTTTAAATGACACCCTGCCCTCTAGCCTGTGTAGGGCCTGCCCTAGGGGTTAACCCACATGTATTAATAAGCATTTGCAATGCAATGGGTTTTGCATTTGCTAGAGCTACTAGCGTAAATTCCTAGCTGGACTTTCCTTGCCACATAAATTGAAAATGAAAAGTAAAACAGTTGACAGAAGCAAGCTGATTCAAAGCCCCACCGCTGCCATGAGCGTGAGCACAAGAGTTACTGGTTCCCTGTCTGAATGTCTAGAAAGGATCGCGGCTGGGATGAAAGGCAAACTGAAACCAAAGGAGGGGCCATTGCACGCTGTAACAGGAGGAAGCGTGATGTAATGTGATGGCCAACAAAAATGTTCACTTAGTTAAATCGCCTGGGGCGGGAACTCAGCACACAAAGGAGGGACATTTCACAAAATGCACCAATAAAAATGAAGCATTTAAGACTAGCACAACAAAAATTGATTAGCAAGAGTGGGCGTGGTTAAAAGCCCACAGAGAGATTATAACAGGTCAGAGCCCTGGCCAGAGCCCTTGCATGCTCGACCCGAAAAAGGAAGGTTTGGGTGGTTCATGTAGAAAACACAATAAAATTTGTTATGAAGAAAAAAATAAAAGAAGGTTTAGGCCTGGCAAAAGGTTTACTTCGCCAGGTCAAAAGAGCAGTTTAACTGTTGTGCACAGAGGCTGCAACGGCAGGCCAGGGATGTGTTTGAAAGGCTACTTAAGTAAGAGGTACAGTGTGTGCTGCAGGCCCACTACTGGCATTTGATTTATGGGCCCTGCGTAAAAGCTGTATCACTTTATGTGGGACTTACAAGTGGATTGAGTTTGCCGACTGGTTGTGGACCAATGTTGCCATGTTTTGGGGAGAGAATATGTTTACTTTAGCACTGGTAAGCGGTGGCAAAGTGTGCAGAGTCAAAAGGCCAGCAAAAACAGGAGGATTGAAGGCTACAAAGTTGGGAAGAATATAAGGGTCAACCACTGAAAGTAAGAAAATGATCTAAGTGTCAAAAGCAGTAGCCCACTTATCTACATAAATAAAAAACACATTTGTGATCTGTAAGTATAAAATATTTACATTTTGCTATTTTTAAAAAATCTTTCCCGTCATTCCCATCCCTTCTCCCTCTCTCTCATTCCAAACCTTTCTGACTACCTTGAATTACCAAATATTCTTCTCAAACTTTCACCCCTCATTTTTAGCCATGCCACTCAACTAACAAGCACACACAACAAAACAAGTACTAATTCCTCTTTTCAAATCTATTCTCATCATTCTATCCTAACTTTAAATTCCCCTTTTCAAATCTATTCCTATGTTCTATCCCTACCATTCACATGTGGCTTAGTGATCCAGGGACCCACATCTGGGCATACCCGGCGCACTAAGGGCAACAAAAGCAAACAAACACAAATGATGGATGGAATTCAGAACTAATTCAACATTCACCCCCATTCACAGATCTGAGTTTAATCCATCAGTTCTTTTGCTCACCAACACGCAACCCCGTCCGTCATCTGTTCTTTTTTAATTTGTTGCCCTAAGTGGGAAGGGTATGGCCAAATGTGGGTCCCATGCTTGCTATGCCACCAGATTCAATCTAGTCTGGCTGATGAAGGGTGATATCCCAAAACCGGTCCCAGGGTACTTGTTTCTGGTACAGGGAGGACCTGGTCTAGCAGTCTGGGCTGGACTGTTCCCATGGGAAACAGGGTTAAGACTGATTAGCATATGGCTGGGTCCAAACTGATATGGGATGGTGAGCAAAAGAATTGATGGATTAAACCTAGATCTGTGACTGGGGTGAATATTTGATTGCTTCTGCGTTCCGTCCATCATTTGTGTTTGTTTGCATTTCTTGAAAGAAGCGTTTTTGGGGTACATAAACACAAATAGTAGTCATTGTCATGTCTCATCCCTCACCAATTAATACTTCATCTATTTCTTCCTTTACCACACAAAGTGCATTTATGTCATTCCTATCAGTATCTGGTTGTTATAGGTTTCAAAACACTCTTCTCTGGTCACAAATAAATACAAATAATTCTGTAAATAAATTGCAAGCTGACATATTGTCAGTGTCCTTGTGAAACAGCATCATGATACATACTCTATCCACAGATGTGCATTTTACATGCTGTGATAAGGCACATATTAGCAGAATAAAGAAAAACATACTAAGCTACGGTTTTGAGCCCTTAATTCCTGTCCAAAGAAATAACATCCTTCACATGTCCTTGCCACATTATCTGGGGTGGTGGGACAGCAAATTGAGGTGAAATCTAGGCTTGCATTATTAGGCATCCTTGAGGACATGGTAGGACACCGATGGGACAGGATATTGGTGGGGATAGAGACAATGTTGGCCATAAATGACCTACCTAAACACTGGATGTCCCCTACAGCACCTCCTCTGGTGGCCTGGAGAAAAGGCATCGCCCGGAGAAAAGGCAACGCCTGGAGCACAAAAGTGGAGGAGACCATCTATGCTGCACGCAGACGGCCCCACAAGTATGACAGTCTGGGGCAAATGCTGGGCCCGCTACAGTCTGTAAGGACATGGTTGAGTTGAGTAACAGGACTCACACCAGGTGTGGCACGTAGAGGACTATTTGGGGAGGCGGGTCTATTGGGAACTTTTTTGTAACCCATGTACTGGTTTGGCGAGAGCTACACTTACTGTATCGAAAATCAATAAAAACGTTCTTATTAAAAAAATAAATTAAAAAAAAAAAACATCACATCCCTTCCTTCACCCTGAAACCAACTGTGTCTTCTGTAACCTACAACCCCAAACACAGCAAAAGCTTAGGCAATGAAAAGCTCTTTGAGCAGGGCCATTAAAAAACAACGACACTGTTATGCCAACTGAAAGATCACTCACCATGGACCGGAAAAGCCACATTCCCCCCCATTTCTCGCCTTTCAGTTCAAGAACACAAAATTCCACCTTCAAAAGTGACCCTCCGTCCTTATTGCTTCTACACCACCGCAGCTACTAGATGCAAGCAGATCCCATGCCCATTACTTCCCTCTACAACAGCAGCCCCAGACCAACCCCAATCAACAACTACAAGGATGACTATCAACTAACATGATCATACTGAAGTCTTGTACAGCATCTATGTAATCAGCTATTGTTGACATTGAAATCCTCAGAACCCACAATATCTAACATGTGGGTTTCCACGTCAATACGAGGTATGCCATCAGTAAACATCATTCAGAGATAACTCAATCCCTCCAACCATCTGACTCACTTAAAAATCTGGATCTGTGACACCTCACAACAAACACAAAAAGCTTTGTGTCCACAAACTGCAACATCATGACAAATTACATGAATAATGCTGACAAATGTGAAGTAGTAGCAGTCATCTGCCCAGACTAGCAAGGGAACTGAAGGCCCCGTATTCAAGTCCTTGAAATGCCTACTACGAAATATTTCAAGCATTACTGCTTCCCATCTATCCTTGCAAGTATTTCACTGCATTGGCACTCACCGGCTGCTGCTGCCACTTCCACAGGAATACTGCTGTATGGTGGTGGGAGCAGATCTGTTTCAGAAGATACTGTTTGAGATGTCTGTGCAGTCTGATTTGTCTGTGCAGATGTTGAAGGCTGTTCGGCATCTCCTGACTCTGCAGTATCATCTTCATTATGGAGCTTAAGGAAAAAGAACAGACAATTAAAAACAGAAATCTATACACAGCACTCCTGCCTGACAGAGACAGACGGCACACGCAAGAAAAAATAAATGTTGCTTTGTGATGGCTGGAACTCATCCGGGGAAATACTGCTGAGGAGTTCAATTTCCACCTCTCACTATAAAAACAGCACAGTTCTGCTGAAGTAAAGTCTCATGAATGAAATTCACCATAGCAAACCAATGACACCACTAGGAGTATATTAGAATCCCACTAATTGCCCAAAGACTCTACACAAACAGAGCAATTACATTCACACATGTGTTTTTCAAATTACAATTTTATGTTACAGAAGAAGTAATTAGTGAGTTTAAGTACTTAACAAATATTGGAAAAATAGGACAAGTATAGATGTATTAAGAGCAAGAAATGACTATGATTTTAATACTTTCTTGGCAATAATTGAATTGTATTTTGTTAATTATAAATCAGACATAGCCCTGTAGTAACTAGTTAAAGGTAAATTCAGACCCCAAAAGACATTCTGCCAGAGCCAGTGCATTACACATTCAGGACCTCACCACAAGTGTGCCGGATCTGGCCCTGTATATTTCCATAAATTTTTCCCCCTCACTTCTGAAACTGGCAATACTGCGTCCAATTTCACCAGTAATTCCTCATTCTTTCTAAGATTTAAGTTCAGAGATTTCTGTTGCTTTCAGCATTCGAGTTTTCGATTGACACTTACAGATTCTGTGGA
The DNA here is from genome assembly GCF_031143425.1 of Pleurodeles waltl. NCBI lineage: Eukaryota > Metazoa > Chordata > Amphibia > Caudata > Salamandridae > Pleurodeles > Pleurodeles waltl. The sequence continues at coordinate 972,906,742 of NC_090447.1, forward strand.
TATGATTGGGACCTTATAATTCCAATGGGATAAGTAACTGCTTTTACCAGTCCCATCACAATTACAAGAAATCCTGTAATCAAGGCCTTTCAGAAATAAATGGATCTTATGATTTTCCTTCTATGTGAAATGTCTTTCTCTGACAGCCCTTAAACCCTCTAGTTCAACTGGTCAACTCCTGGAGTTCATGAAAACTAAAAATGAACCTATTTGCCTGTTACCATTAATTTTATAGCAGGCAGCTAGCTACCTTTGAAAGTGGCCAACAAGGAAACACTAAAACCATTTGTGCATCAAATCAAACTCAGCTTTATTCGATTTTTGTTAAAATCATAAAAGCACAGCATAAAATCAATACATAAAAATGCACACGGCTAAGATGAAGCCTGACTCCCGTTCTACTTAAAAAGAGCCGACTTTCTATGTCTGACAGTGGCCCAAAGAAATTTGGACATAACATTAAAAACATATATAGTTGGCAGAGTGTAAGAATATAAAAGCTGGCCGACACTGGGCCAAATTCCTAACTTTCAACAACAGCAATAAAAGTCTCTTTCTTTGTGAGTTGTACAAGTTACAAAAGAGAATTACATGAAAGGTATTTTGATCAGACACATTTGTCACATATTAAAGAATGTATATTTGTTCATTTCAAAAGTACATCATTACCATCTGTTCTACATATATGCATCTGTGACATATTTTGCATCTGCTAAACCACCCAATACTGAATGAGTGGAAAGAATAGGTGGGTTTGCAGTGAAGATGGCATCCTTGTTAACATAAACAGCATAGATAGTTTAATACATGTAAAAGCAACTATTGGGTGTTATCTCTGAGTTACATGGCCATATATGGTTTCAAACTATATCTGTGACTGGCAACATGCTTGCAATTTAGGGCAGTGGTACCTTATTCAAGGTATCATAAATAAAGATAAATGTTTGACACACAAAATAGGATTCTTTGTGGACACAAAGTACATACAAAGTGTTTGCATAGGCCCAAACAACATATCATCACATACAAAGAATGGAAAAAAAAACATAAATATGTTTGAAGATGTGTTTGGGTAACTGCTGACATGAAATCTAGTGCTTGCCTTACGGCAGTAATTGGAATGTGCACTTACATTAAACTAAGACCACGTAAAAAGGGCCCTGGCTAGGCGGTTAGATAGGAAAGTCACATATCCCCCACTCCCCCTGTTATGTACCGCACTAATTGACATGTGTATGCCCAGACATGGGTCCCATGCACACTGTCACTGGTACCAAACTGAACATGGCTGATGAGCTCATAACTAGGGTGAAAACTGTCATGGTTTGCATGTGTTCCAGTTCAAGGAGAACAAGGCCTGGCGGTTCGGCTGGACCACTCCCATGAGGAGCAGGGTCAAGGCTGAACTGTATACAGCTGGGTCCAAACTGAGGTGCCATAGTGAGCAAAGAAGGATAGGTTGGGATGCTACCCCCAGCGATCGCCAGTATTGTGAAAAATTGCAAACATTCCTGCCATCACCTTTTGTGTGTTTCATGTACCAATTTAGGTGGCATGAGTATGCCCAGACGTGGGTCCCATGCTTACTGTGTCAATGGAACCAGGCTGTACCGGGCTGATGAGCCCGTAACTAAGGTGAAAACGGTCTTGGGTTCGGGGAGGACCTGGCAGTTCCAGCTGGAATGATCCCATGAGGAGTGGAGTCTAGGCTGATTTGTATACGGCTGAGTTCAAACTAAGGTGGGAGGGTGAGCAAAAACATGATGGGTTGGGATGCTACGCATAGGCGATCTCCAGTGGTTAGAAATATTGCAAGCATCCCTCCCATCACCTTTTGTGCGTTTCTTGCCTTATGTTGTCATTAGTAGGTGCAATTACATTAAACTAAGAATACATAAGTAGGAGGCTGGGCTAGGGCTTTAAGTAGGACTTCACATCTCCCCCCAATTATGGTAGATAATAGTGAAATTAAAAAACGTAATTTATTTAGGATTTGATGTGGGCTTTCTAAGTCAATTTTAATTTATACTATTCTCTCAAATCACCCTGAATCAACCATCATATAATCACACGCACAAACCACGTTTACGGGCAATGTTCTGTGGTCAAGGACACTATGATAAATTCTCTCTATGTCTAAACAATAAAGTCTATTACCAAAAGCTAGTCTTCTCATGGGAAGGAAGTCTGAAAGAAAGCTCACATCATGAAAAAATGAATCAACATTTCCTGCACAGTCACGAAATACAACCTTAACAGGCCTCACTTAGGCTAACGCAAAAAATTAAAGCAATATATTTAATTATTACAACACATTCAATATGCAAAATTATAAGTTCATCCTTAATAATGCTTCAATAATGTGCATGTTACATTTATTTTAAATGAAAAAGAACTCTGTTAATGCATTTCATTAGATATGATAGAGAAATAGATTTCTTCTATTTTTGCTCACATATTTAAATCATTAATCATTAGGAATTCAATATCGTTTAAATATATTCTGTTAATCTAAAGCCTAAATTATAACATTATATCACTTAAATCTTGCAAACACTTGATTTAGTTCAAGTACCAACTGCGTGGAACTCTACATTATAAATGACTGTACATTAATAAAATGTGTCAGTACACTTTCGATGTTTAAACCATTAGTGCTTTTGATTAACATAATAGATAAACTGTCACATATTGATGACTTTTGTGACATGAGCAACACCACTAAAATCGCATCATGATGAATTCTTACCCACACCCACTATACATTCTGGTAGTGGATGTAAATTAAACATTGCCAATGCAACCAGTCTTCCTTGGAGAATAGAGGCCTAGAGGCCTTTGGGGTCCCAGGACCCGGATTCGACAGCAGGAACTTTGCCAACACGTCCGTCAGCTCCGGGTGCAGAGGTGGCCTTGCATCTGTCAATCACAGGATTCGTTGTGCCAAAGATACTTTATTGCTCATCTAGAAGTCACCTCCTTCAGGATGCAGGATCTCAGGATTGGGGTTGAGGCCGTCGGTCACTATGCAGGGAACTGCTCTTGAGTCAGTGATGTTCGAGAGGCTGTTGGCTACAAGGCTGGCAACAGACAATCCTTGGCAGCAGCAAAAGTAGTACACGGTTACTTCGTTGGCTGGAGAACGTCCGAAAGGAGGTAGCGGCTCGAAACTTGGTGACAACCTCACTACTACTCCCAGGGTCAAGATCATTGACTTTCTTTGGGCTCCCTCACAAGGGGCCAGACAGGTTGCACTTCTTGGGACTTCAGGACAATGATTCTTCTGCAGGCAGGTGACTGGTACCAACAGTTAGGAAAGTCTTCTTTAGTTTCTGGCATTCACTAGAGTTCTTCTTGCTGGGAGCAACGAGTTTTCACCACAGGTACAAATCAATCATACAGTTCCAGTATATGGTCTCCTCATGGCACTTAAGTGTCCTCTCTTTGTACAGCAACGGAGTTCCAAGTCCTCTCGTCAGTGACGGCATCTTCTTTGTGCCCCTTGTCAGATTCAAAGTCATAACTGATAATCTGGTGCCGGGGAGCCCCTTAAATCCTGGTTCGGGGGCGTTAACGGTGTGAGTAACAGTGGCCAATGGGTTACTGGTCTCTGTAGCTAGTCCGCCCCTGAAGTGACAACTTCCTATGGGAGTGCATCACTTTTCTTCCCAGAACCCACTATTTCTAAGATTTACCAACATGGCAGAACCTTCCCTCGGCTGCACAGACCTCCTAGACCACCCTAAAGGTGTGGCTAGCCTTTTGAAGGTGTATGCCTCCTGAATAACTAATTTTCCCGCCTGTCAGCTTGGACAGGGCGAGAAGGGCTTTGACCTCGAGTGGGAAATAAGAGATTACACATCAAGGGTGGTGAAAGACTTTGAAGCTCAATGCCTTGATTACTGTAAACAGTAGTAATCCTGGGAGAAAGGAGATGTGACCTCCTTCCTGGCCAGTTCCTTTGTCTCCATCCTGTGGAGATGTGTTAGTACAACTAGCAGGAGGAAAGACTCTTGTCTTGGCGGCAAATGGCTAAGGAGAGCCTGCCAATTCAAGAGAAAGCTGGCATCTTGGTGGGCATCCTCTAAGGACGCCACCAAGGTACATGCTAAATAATCCTGGGCACGAGAATCATACTCAGAGTTAAAAACCTTGGTGTTTGACACCAAACATGGGGGGGAAATCGGCCGGCCCATCATGAAGCTGGTCATTTGGGGACTGCCTGGGTGCCAGCCCATGTTATCCTATGGACTGCTGGTCACCTGTGATAGCATTACATTTTTAAATGATATCACAGGGTCATATATGCTTGCGCATATATGTACATACTCACAACAAAAGGCCCCCTCTCTCCTGTAATATAGGAGGCCTGCCTTAGGGGGGACTGACCAGTGCTATGGTCAGTGAAGCATTGCACCTGGTGTGGGCAGAGTCGAATTAGAGCAGAAAAGCTGCTCATGCAGGCTAAGGCAGTTCTGCAGGTTTTGCTTTTACTTGGGTCATACAGGGTGGCACAATCAGTGCTGCAGAGCTGGTGACCTCTTTACCATCCCTGCCCTGGGTACCATTGGTACCATTTACTAGGGCCTTACACGGGTGGTAAAGTCCATGCCATTTGGGTTTGCAGAATTTCAGTACAATTTAAGGGAAAGAGCACTGGTACTGGGATCTGGTTTGTAGGTTTCAGTACATTTTTGGAAAGGATGGGAGTAGATCTTGGAGTTTTAGGATAAAGTGGGGTCTAATAGGGTCAAATCAGGTGAGCCAGATTTGACTTGGTTACAAAAGGCTTGTAGAGAGGTTGAGCTGAGTGGGGGCAACATGCTGAGTCGGGCCCCAATGAAGTAAACTACCACTTTGGAAGCCAATTTGGGACAGCTAACCTGAATTAAATTTTAAAATTCCTGTAAATTCAATTTCTACCATGGTCGTTTCAAAATGGTGTTAGGAGCCCAGGTGCATTCCTGGAGAATTAATGTTGATAGTCATGGGAACCATTTAGTGGTCAATCCAGGACACTGGCCAGGGGGTAGAAATTGTGGATTGATTAAATTTGAAAACACAGGGTTGAGAAGGTGGCTGGCAGTGTGTAGCACCTACAACTAATTGGGACAGATGCATAGCTGTAGGGTCTTCCAAAAAGTTGTGCACTTCACTGCCTTGAGCTGCATCGAAATGAAGGTTCAGGTCACCAATAATATTGAAATCTGCATGTTTTATAACTAGCGGGCCAGGTAATTTGTGAGTGTTTTTCTGAAAGCTGTGGAGGGGCCTGTAGAAAGATAAATTAGTAGTCCTGTGAGGGTAAATTTATTGTTTAGGGAGATTTGGGAAAGGCTCACAGCCACCCTCCTCAAGCCCAGAAAGGCCCCAGGGACCCCATTCACTGGGCCAAGTAATCACTTACTGTGTCCCTGGGAGCCCACCACCGGGACACAGTAGTTTCCCTGCCTGCACCAGCGCAGGCAGGGAAGTGTATTTTGCTCCCACCTGGCTGGAGCATTTTCAAATTGCCTGCCAAATGGGAGCAAACAAGTCTGATCTAAGTGAGAGGGAGATTAAAAATGTTACTGCTGACTGGTAGGAGACTTGTGCTCTGCTTCACTGCCCGCACTGATGCGGGCAGAGAAACAACAACAACAGATTGCTTCAGGCGAGGCCAATGCTGGCTCATGTACCAAATGGGGAGCCTGCTGTGACCGCAGGGCCCTGGGGCTCTCCCCATTACCCCCAATGTTATGGTTGGTGGGTGCCCCTATAACTGAAAAGGCTCAGGGAGGAGTCCATTTTTTATTTATATTTTAGTCTGGGGGAAGAGGGTCTCCAGGACCTAATTAGGCTCAGGGAGGGGGGCTGTGTGGCCCCCTCCCCTTTAAAATAAGGGCTGTCCCAGGAAACGGGGACCCTGGAGTCTATAAAGGCATAGGAAGATGAGGCTGCTTCCTATAACTGGTGAATTTCTGTTGTTCTCTGAGTTCAAAACAAAATGTTAATGCGGTCAATGACATTTACCTAACTATAACATTACTTTTAGTTTTTTTTGTGAACATATATAGTTAGGCAGTTAGCCTGACGTTTTACCCATACAAATTCATAGAAATTTAGCGGTTATAGTTATACTTATGTTAAGAAACTATAACCTGTTGCCCAAAGTTACTTTGAGGCACAAGTTATAACTTCTTCAGATAAGTATAACTATAACTGCTGAATTTCTATGGTTTTGTAAGGGTAAAAAGTCAACCTAACTTTAATGTCCCTGTAACCTTTGTTTTTTTTCAGTGAATTTCTATGGTTTTTGTAACGCATATGTTAAAATTTCCGTCAGATTGTGGCCAATCAGGGCACTGCTTTTTTCCCTGGATTCGAGGAGGGTCTGAGGAGAATTCGGGGCGGATTTGAGGATCTATGGATCATCCATAGAAAAAGGACAATTTGTTGCCCATGAAGGGTCCCCTAAGGAACCCCTCATGTGTCCTATGGGGTCAGGATACCTGTATCCCAATCCCTTACATGTTTTACACAGTTTTATCCCACACCCCATGCAATGCAAGAAACAAAATGGTGACCTTAACTTTTCTGTCAAGTTACAGCCAGCCAATCAAAGCCTTGCTTTTTCTCCGAATCCAGGGAGGATCAGCGTCCATACAAATTTGGTTTTAATTTATTAACGAGAAAACTACTGAATGGATTTACACAAAATCACAAAAATTGTGTTTTCTAGACCAAGAACTAGGTTTCTGCCAAATTTGGTGTAAATTCATCCAGTGTTTCAGGCTGTAGTTGTGTTTAAAATCCCTATGGCAATTAACATGGGGAAAACGCGTTTTGGGAGTCCCCCCTCTTCTTTTCACAGCCCCCGCTTAACAGATTACATGCAAACTTTCCAGGCGTAATCTGAAGTGAGAGTCAATTTCTGTGTAATAATAAGTCACTTCTTTTTCAACGGAAACTAGGTTCTAACTATAACTACCTACCGGCGACCGCCAGTAGGTAATATATGCGTGTGTGTGTGTGTATATATATATATATATATATATATATATATTAAAAAGAAAAAATCTAAAAAATCACAAAACTGACAGGACATTTGTGCAATTTACCAAGTGTTCCCTCAGTCTCTAGAAATTATGGGGCTCCTAGCAAACACCATCCAAAAATAATAGGAATAATTAGGGTAATAATTAGACTGGTTACGACAGCTGCAAATCACGCTCATGATTGTCTCAAACTCAAAAAGAAAATCAAATATGGGCTATGACTTTCTAACGTCTAATTCCTTCTCAAATTATCTGGAATGAAAATCATTGTGCTATCCTTTATTTTTAAAAGTGCTACCCCCAAAATGTAAACCTTTCTAACAACACTTTATATCTAGAAATATGTGGAGCCTAATCAGACACATCGCCTCAGCTGAACTATACCCTTTCAGTTAATAAAACATCAAACTGCAAACAACTGATTAGTCCATCAGTTTTGCAACAATGAATTATTAAGATATCTTGCCTAAAATAATTATCAAAAAGGTGCGGAATCACCAAGGTATTTATGAACCATAATTGAACTTGAGCACACAGATACCACCATTTATGAATGCAACCATGTTTTGTAGCCACAAAAGATGAACATGTAATTGAATTGCTCACATGTAATTCATACCAATATTGTGTAATGGAGCGAGTAAGCATATGTTGGTTCAAGTGGCAGATTGTGGGTGTTTTACGGTGGTGATAGCTGCATGAGTACACTTCCTAGTTTGTGCAATCTAGTTGGTATTCAAATTGTTCACTTGCATGTTCCCATCCTAAACCAGTGGGAGTGCTCAGCAAAAGGTTTCATGTCTTGAGGAAAAATATTTTCCACTGAAGAAAAAAATGCTACTACTTTGGCAGGAGATTTACACAATCAAAAACAAGATCCATACTACCACTTATCTCCGTGTGATCAGCCAAAGAGACTTCAGTGACCTTGCGAACATGTGCTCGAAATTTAGTAAATATCAAACTTAAGACCTTGCTGTGTCAGTATTGGTTACAGTTAAGACAATTATGCATATGACACTACATCTGAAACATAATGTTGAGGTTTGGGATGAAAAATTATCAGGTAAGATTTTTATTCTATTCTTCATTTCTGCAAATACTAAAATATTTGACTTCCAAAAAAAGCAAAGCTTGACTTTTACAATCACCCTATCTTGAATTTCAGAATGTCCCATATGAATCCCAAGTTAGACAAATAATGGCCACGGACTTTTTGCATATTACCCATCAAAATGTCATTTTAATACATTTGGAAATCTAGTAAATAATGTTTTTAGTTGTGATGATCTTCATGTAGCTTTGTCAAACCATTTTTTAAAATGGTCAAATTAAGTTATATCTGAAAAGACGAGTATTTGTGATGATGGGCTACAGCTGCTTACTGCATCTGTCTGAGATGCTCACTGTATCATGGAAGAGAACCTTGAGCTGGGGTTATCAGTGCTGAGCAGCTCTACAGGCGCAAGGGAACATATCACCTTTTGAAAAGTGTAGCACTGTTTCCAGAACTTTGCCCCTAAAAGCCTAATTTACTGTTTTAAAAGCATGGATGGCACATGGATAACTGAAATATCCTCAAAACATGATTTCCTTTAGAAACTTTCCTTATTACTGATTACTGATCATTTCTTTTTTAAATGTAGACTAACTCAGAAATTTCAGACATGGACCCAAAAGGCACATAAGAGCAGTCTTTAAAACAACCCTCCTCAATAAACTATGTGCTACTCACCCAACTTTCAAAACAGTAGAGAGAAGTTTGAAACAATTAAAATAGTCAAAATTATCTGATTATTTTAACAATCTGATTAGGTTGCTTTCCCTTCTTTGCATAATTTGCTGGTTAAAAATGATTACCGAGCAGAAAGCGGGCACTCTGGGTCACTGAAAGGACACAATGTATTGCAGCTGCAGAGCAGCCCCTTTCAAAGAGGCTTGGTGCAGCAGAGGAGGCATGAGAGGTCTTGCAGGGAGAGGATTTCAGCAGCATAGCCTGAGGAGGAAGTTTTGAGACTGAATTGGTGATGGAGCTGGGTCAAAGACCCCGAACACTCCGAGTTCCTAGTCTCCTTGCTGTGTCCGTGGCACTGTGGACCTTCAGTACAGCTCATCGCAGTGACTTTGGGGCGATAAGGAAGGGGTTTGAGAAGTAGATGTAGAGTATTGCATGATTTAGAACAGAACCTTCCTGGCTCCCATAGAACTCTGTATCAGTGTGACATAATTGCTAGAATAGGACGGAATGAAAGTTTGTTTAGAATGTTGGAGTTCACAGGTAAACGCAGAGGAATAAAGATGTGTGATTTACAGCTCTGTGTGTGGCCATAACATTAGGCTGTACCAGGCTGGGGAACTGGCAACGAGATAGTGGATAAGTACCCAAAGAATAAAGTGCTCTCCTGGAGAGTTTGCCTTGGTCTAAGCAAACTGCTTGTGCATACTATGTGTGCCTTCTTGAAGTGCTGAGTCAACGGTTGGTGTATGTGGAGTCAAAGCGCAACTCCAGCCAATGTGGAGTATGTGAATGGAAATATAACTTCACTGAGAAGTCTATGCATCATTGGTCAAGAAGATACAACCAAGTTCCTATAAATAAAGTTACACATTGTACGAAGTTTTAATGCTGAAAGCAGACTCAACCAGGTTTACAAAGCGCAGCTAAAGACAATTATCATTTATCAAATAACGCTGCGAATGGAAATGCTGCAAGGTAGAGATCAGGTGTTAGAAATACAAACGGAAGTGCAAAAAGAATGAAAGAAATGACTTAGTGAGCCCGCTAAAGAGAGTCATCCTGCCACAAGTGGCTCAAGGAGAGGTGCTTCGGGTTGTGCTTACAGAGCTGTCCGTACAAGAAGCGGTTGCTCATCATGCTGCCATGATGGGCTCACAACAACCTCATTGGTCTTCCAAGAACAAAAAGATTGAAGGCACCAGCTGGATCTGTGAAACTTGAAGACGGCAACTAAGAAAGAAGATGCCATTCTCAGTGACATTAAAGACAATCCTGAGACTCACAAGTCAAAAAACCTTAAAAAGGACTTGCACAAATATGATCATTCAACAGCGTCAGGGACAGTGGCAGCTGCCACTCAAAATGGGTGGCGGGCGGACAGGCCGGGGAGGTGAAAAGAAAAAAAAAAGAAAGAAAAAAAAAAAAGCTTACCTTTGGGGGAGATGCGTTTGTCTCCCCTCTTCCTATTCCCAGGCTCACAGCCAATCACGATGCTGCTGTCACCTGCAACAGCAGCATTGTGATTGGTATAGGTGGCCTGCTTCACCGATCAGACTGGGAGTGGGAGCCTGGGTATGTTCTCCACTTGGCTGTGCAATACAGCCGGGTAGAGAACAAGCAAAGTGCGCATGTCTGTTTTGCTGGCGCAACACGGCCAGCGAAACAGACATGTGCACTTTATGGTGCACATACCCCTCCTCCGGCCCCCTCCCTCCAGCCCAACCCAACCCCACCCCTTCTCCCAGGAAAAATAAAATGATAATAACGTAGAGTTATTTTGATTTTATTTTTTCCTTTCCCCACAATCCATTGGGGCGACGCTCCTCCACCTTAGCAGAGGAGCCACCCCTGGTCAGGGAGCACACTACTCTCAACGTCAGCAAGTTCCACACTGATGTACAATGCTACCTCCTTCTTAAAACCACCATTCAAAACTGCCAAAAAGCAAAATATTGGCGGTAGATGTGCTGTATGTATGGATGATATCTGGCTTGGATACTCCCTGGTATAATTCCCGAGTGAAATACTTTTTTGATAACCAAATATTGGAAACAAGGACATTTACATCTAGAAACTACACTAAACAACAATGAGCTTTATTAAGTCTCAGGTGTGCTAGTTGGGTCTGTTTCTACGTCTGTAACCCCTAAAAGCTGGTAACAGATTCTTAGACCTTGCACTGGTGCAGACTTCAAGAGGTCAATAGGGATTAAATGAAAGGCCGGGAGGGTCCATCATACTACTGATGCACGAGAGAAGTGGTGAAGTAAGCTAGGGCTCCAAATATTGGAAAAAACGCCAGATGGCTAGTCTATGGAAAGAAGTCTTACGTAATTATGTACATAAATTTGCAAGCCTTGAAATGGAATGATGAAATCTCTGTAATGCTGGTTAACCGGTGCCAATGAGAGGATTTGACAACAGGCATATGAATGTACTCTTGCCTGCAAGCTGAGGCATGGTCCACAAAAGGAACGGAAGGCCACTTCGTACCACGAAAACCTGATTTACAGTCTGAATGTTGTTTAACAAGACACACATCCGCATCACAAGTTACAAATTCATATTTGCTCATGGTCGTTATTTATTGAGCATAAAGGTAGGTTAGCACAGAGGGTAAAAGAAATCTGAAGTAGAAAAGTGGGTGTATGAGTGTGTGTGTGTGTCTATGTGTGTGCACACACACACATATATATATATATATACACATATATATATATACACACGAGATAATATGTGCAATAAAATCTCAATACAGCAAGTTAAAAAAACGTTTACTCGCTGTTCAATCTGCGTCTGGGAGCTACACAATTTTTAGATCTTTCATAATTGAGTTACATAAGTTGTGCTACACATATTAATAGACATAATCGAGCCCTGAATTGCAAAGACATGTCAGAGACAAAATACTTCCTCGTAAATAGCATCTGAAACTTCTTCAGGAAGTGAACTGCAAAATGCCAATGCGACCAATGACAAATGTTCTGGCCCTACCTGGGGAGCTGCAATCACCAAAAACTTACAAACAACGACGTTAACACGAGAACAAGTCACGTCCCATATAATGAGTGTTATCGTGCCTTGTTTCAAAACATACGCACAAAGCAGGCCAAAAGACGAATAGGCAAGAAAAGGGAAGCCTAAACCAGACCAACCCACGTTACCGCAGAATGTCTACCGATACACCTTATCAACAAAGTTCGCAAGTAAACATTACACAAACACTATTATGTTTAAATGTCAAACACTGATGTTACCATCCCTTCGTTTGCTATAGCACAATTTAGTTTTATGATACGTCCTCTGCATCCCTCTTTTAACAATTTATCGGCCTTTCTAATTAAGTTTGCAATTTCCTCGTGCTTTCTTGCACCAATCATATAGTCTGCTTTTGTTACTTTCTATTCTCCAAATCCTTATTTTATTATTCACACTAATAGTAAGGGATCCCTTCATTTCTTCGCTGTGGGAAAGGAGTATGTACACACATAAAACGAGGGTAAGAGAAAACAGAACGTAGATGACAAAAAAGCAGCTGGAAGAGGAAAAGAGAATAAATGCTAACCAAATAGGGATTTTGGCATCAATGGCACACAGCGTGCAGTCATTTCTTGTGCAGGTAGACAAGTGCGGTGCTAGCATCCGTGTCTTTACGTACGCTGCCTGCCTCGCTGTGCAACTGGTGACTCTGCCCCTGGGTGGCAGGGATACAGGAGGATAAGCTACTAAATGTTTAAGCCAGAGACCCGGCTCTGGCTCAGCTCAAGATCGATCGCCTTGGATTCTCGAGCCCAAAACGAGCCGAGCTTTCATGGGCTTCTGTATGCCATCACATCCTCAACTCATACCCAGGGTTAAAATAAACAATAAAACTTTGATGTTAAAAAGGGAGACAAAAAAAGGAGGTATCTAGTAGTTGAATGTTATAATGTTAAAACCAGAACACCTGGAATCAATCCTGGCTCCCCTGTTTGATGAAACTGTGTGATCCCAGGCAAGAATTTCATTTCACGGAACCTCCTTTTTCTTCCTTTTCACACATGCGAGACCATTCACATAAGTACATTCGGGATGTTCCATGTACAGAATAAGTTTAAAAAATAGAATGTTGCTCCATTTATAAGAAGCTAGGCCACGTTCAGGAGTGAAATAACTGACAAACTCTCAATTCACCAACAGCACTGTCGTCAGGGTTGGGTGCATAAATGATTATTATTTATTAATTATCACTTCTGATTACCTCCTAAGGCAGTGATATAACGTGATGTACTAAGATAAAACTTTTCTACGCGTTAAACACTTGAATTTTAAAGAGATTTTTTTAAAAATATTTTCACGTTTGTTGCATAATTTACCCATCAACTATTTTCACGACTCGGGTGGCGCACCGTCTCGTACAACCACGCCAGGCCCTTGGTTCGGCTGTGACTCGAGTCTCATGTTAATTTGATGGCTCGTCCACCTCCGAGCGGAAGCGACTTGTGAGGCGCATTTATGCGTAGGTATATTAATATATAACCTTAATCTAATGCGTTAGGGATTCTATGTAGGAAGGTTTCTCCATACAGCAAACGGAAAAAGAAGGAATTAAGTTTAGAAGCACTGTAGAGATTAATTTTAAAAGATTAATTTTAAAAGAGTATCATTGGCATCACATTTTAAATTAAAAAAAAAGACACAAAAATACACAGTGCTTAAAATGTATTGGTAAGGTTAGCTTTTGAAAAGGCGTGACATTAAGCAAATTGGAAACTCTGGGACAGCACTGTAAAACAAACACTCTTGTTTCCTAAGAGTATTTTGCAGAGAGTTTATGTGGAAGTAAACATATCTGGGCGAGTAACAGTTGCACTAATCCTCTGCCTTCCCCCGAGGCCTGACAGGACGCACACAAAAAGGGTTGTCAGAGAAGTGGCGCAATTTTCACGCGAAGCTTCTCGAACACAAATCTATCCTCGCATAATATATTACAAAGTCAGTGGATTTTGTAAAACTTCCACGGCAGAAATGTGAAGAATTCAACACGTTTCCTGATTTCAAACATGTAATTTTTATCTCGTAAACCATGAAATAATACCATGCAGCTTCGCAGAGGGCCGACCGGGCCACGGCAGATTCCTGCAGTATTTACCAACCTGTTGTGCTTCTGCCAGGGCGCCGACTAAACCGCATTCCAACTCTGGGAGGATACAAATCACGGCTGAAGTCACGACAAACAGAGGTGCCTGCTCGCTCACACTAGCGTGGCCCGGGGCACTTCAACATTTGAAGTCGGAGAGTGCAGTACCTTCTAAACCCACTGCAACTCCTTTTTGTGCCGACTGCCTTTAGATAATGTTCATGGTGCTGTGGTTTTAGACTATGAGGACTGCCGTTTGGTCAGAAACAAGAAAACTTGCTAAAAAAAATAGGAAACGCCAGTATACCACAGACTTGTTATATTATTATAGAAATCAGTAAGATAAACAATCATTGGCAAGGGCCAAAGGTCTGGGTTTAAAAGTTTCTAAGTAGCCCATTGTGCAGTTCAGTATTCGATTATAAGGGCAAACTGAGAACAACACAATAATTCTACCATGATACTGTAGGAAGCACCAGCGACTTTCATCAAATTAAGACTCAGTGAGCACTCACTGAGATAAAGATCCCAAAATTAGCATAGAAAACACATTCAAGTATTATGTGCCATTGTAAGGATCCTAACTAGGAGACTACTAATTGCTTTTTTAAACTGAGAAAGCAAGGACTCATTCTACCTTAGTACCCGCCCCCACAAAAAACCATCACAAATATGATATTAACAGAAGTTTGCAATTTTAAAGTGACAGCATTCCCCATTCTTAGGCATTCAAGATATATGAGGAGTAAGATGTATAAACTCTTGTAAAACCCCCCACTCCAGTCCCCACCCAAGAGATTTTGATATTCAGTACATGTAACGTTAGAGTTGTTACTACATTTTACTTGTGGCACTAAGTTTAATTAAGAATTATAGCTCTCTAGATAGGATAGGAGTGGATAATGAAGTTGGGGGCATAAAAGAGCCCCTCACCTTCATCGTACCACCATCTAATTACTTTTACACTTTTAGGCCCTAGGATTACAAACAACAGTCATATTTTTGACAACACCCAGACACATTACACTTAAAATGACTAATGTAATCAGAGGCACAATCATGGTCATCGAAAGCACAAAAGTGAGTCTGTGACTAGGGGATGTTGTTCTATACAAAGTATTTGGAAACTTTTCCTGTAATTCTTTTGGTTGTTTTTGTCCGAAAGGCATCTCTATATCAAAATCATATGCATGATTTATGGTTGATAAAGAAAATGCTAAGATTTCCTGTAAGCCTGACTATATACAAGGAGCAATTGTAGTTCCTTGTATATAACAATCTATATTTTATACGCGTTGCCTGACATTTGTTCCACTTCATGCAAAACAACATGGGTTTACTTTGGTAGAGTGGAAAAATAAACAAACCTAAAACTGAAAAAAGATCCTTTTTCCAGAATGAGATTTGTGAAATAAAAATTAGAATTTTAGAGTGTTGAGGGAGTTCAAAAACAGAGGCGGGCAGTAGAAGTAGGACGTGTATCTATGCTTACAGCAGAGGAAAATATTACATTCTCTGTATCTATGTTTACAGCAGAGGAAAATATTACATTTTTGTATAACGGATAAGGAACAGGGAGGTCGAGAATCATCAACAACACTTTCTGAATTATCCTGTTTGCTTTCTCCAATTTGTTCATTTTGTCTTGAAATCACCTAAGAACTTAAAAAACCCACAAAATACTAGATGGCCTGAATAGAAGTATTGTCACTAAAATGAACACTCTCAGTTGCGACTCTTCTCAAGTGTGTCTCACATCATTCACTCTATCATGACTTTTCAAACTAAGCACTGGCAAAGCCAACAGACGTGGCTTTCATTGTGAGTTCTCAGTAAATCATTAAAGAGAAGCTTGCTGCAGTGAGAACATGTGATTTCTTTCTGCTGCAGTGAAAAACACAATTGGTTTCTGTAAACAATAAATCCATGAGATAAATAATTAAATGTGTGATGATTCACTGCACTTTTGATATATAAAACAGTCCCTTATGGAAGCAAATCAGTTAATCGGTGAGCAGAATGATGCGCCAATCAACCAATTATATGAGGTGACCGATAGAAATACTTCTCGGAGTAGAGCCAAATCCCATTCTATGTATATTTTAAGGAAATGTTAACAATAGGTATTCACACAACTATGAAATCAAGCCAGACCTAATGAAAGTAGCACATCTACTGTTCTCTACGTTTAACAAGATCACTACCTGGCAGTTGGGTGACCAGATGTCCACTGACAGTCCCGGTTTTCAGAGGACTGTCCAGGCGCTTTTTTCTAATTTTAAATATCTCGTTTTTTGGGACAACTCATACTGCAGAACTGAAAGGTATTCTCACCGCCTATAAAGTCTTAAATAACGAAAGTAATTTATCTGTTTGTTTCAGGTAGCACAGGCGGAGGTCAACTGCGTGCTCCCAGCAAACAGGTGACAGAACGGAAAGGAGGGCAAAGAGCACAGGGTGGAGGTCCTGTCATAGCTAATATTATGCATACATTTACAAGACAACTTAACATCTGACCTCCTCCTGCCCTATGTGAAAGAAAAAGATATAGAGAACAAGTTTTGTAGTTTTTTTCAGACAATTCTGTTTTGCAGGATGAGTATATATATATATATATATATATATATATATATGAAGGGGTTATTAAGTTTCGGCAGAAATGGATACAAATAAATTAAGTGCATATTGTTTATCGGAAGGTATTAATAGTTGGTTTTAATAGAAATGATAACTTTTTTTAGATTTGTTTAACTACAATATCCAGAATGCAACATAATGGCTGGGATGGATATTGGTCATAAAAGGTGAAAGAAAAAGGACTTACTTACCGTGAACAAGACTCCTCGAGAGTCAACGTTGGTGGTTGTTGCTTTGAAATAAATACACGCCAATTTTGGAATTCATGGAGTGAGGTGAATTTCATCCAAAGTATGGCCAATTAAAAATGTATATATGCAACCAAAGGAAATTGTGAACAAAAAAGGCAAGGCAGTAAAAAAACAAAATTATACGAAGCCAGAAAACTAGGTTAAGTAAAGAGTCTTTCAGATAGTTCTTGCAAGCATGACCACTAGTGAGGGAGAGAGTCTGATGCCTATTTTCTTGGGCACAACAAAACAAAGGACTTAAACTGGGATTCAGCACAGAGAAGAAAACTATAGATGGCCTAGTCCTCCACAACGTATGTTTATGGTAGACTGGAAAGGATGAGAGAGATCACGTTTTAGTAATAAATTAGTGGCATAGAAGTAGCATATGGCAGCAAATAAACATGCATTTATAAAGTTTAACAGAGAGAAAATAATGTAGAAATGGAAATGTGTATGTTTGAATTACAGTGAGCCATTAGTGCCTACCGGTCGCATTCTGACACCACGTTTAACAAGAAAACATTTGCTTTTATTTTTGAGCAAACTAGTAGATATTAACATAAAAGTATTATTTGAAAGTAGAAACTGTAGAAATGAAATGTATAATGAGTATTAAATGAATTATGTGCTTAGAAACTAAATACACATTTAATACTGCTTTTACATAACATGAATCATGTTTTAGACAAATTATTTGATTTCAATGTATGGGTGCGCAATAGGGTTTATTAATGTATTACATGCTTTACTGTGCATTTAGGTTTCTTGACTAGGCGTTAAGATTCATTTTGCAAGCAGTTATTGAAACTATTGTTTGTTCATGCTGGCCCCACTAATCTGAATCCTTTCTCTAAGCAGCACACGTAATGTTGAATGTTCTATTGTATTCCAGGAGAAAAGACATGTTTCAGATGCAAAAACCTAACAATATTTCTTCTAGCTGGGGAATGGAGCAGGAAGCTACTCACTCATGTGAAAGAGTATTAATTTAGTTTATTGAGTGCTATGTGAATGGAACTGCATGTAGCAGTTTATTAGATAATGTAATATTTTGGCAGAATCCTGTAACCAGAGGAAGATGGTATTGCACATTTGCTGTAAACTGTTCGATATGTATCAGGGTTTGGTGGTGCCATTTGCAATAACTGGATGCTGAAACGGACGCCCAGTATGTACCCACAAGGAGGACTAATCAAAGGGATTTTGGTTATTTTAATTACTGAAGAACTTCGGAATTGAAGTCAGTTCATTGCCAGCTCTTCTGAGAACACATTATATGCTTGCTTAATCTGCTCTCTCACATTTGTACTCTTTATAAGTTTTCCTGATGAGGTTTCTCATAATAGTCTTAACTGACCTATTCTGTTATGTGCTTCAGTACTAAAAAGGCCAACTAATTGTGAACTGCTGATTTGTCCTATGTGTCCCCCATGTTCTGCAATGTCCTGATGCTGCTGTCAACCGATGCCAGAAGATGGTGATGCTCTGTCGAGAAGAATCAACGCTGTCTGGTGTCCCATGAGGAGAGGTATAACTAAATGTGTTTTTTTGTTTTACCCTTCAGTTAGTAACTTACACCAGTACATTTTTTTAGTGAGTAATTTTAGTTAGATGGTTTCCAAATTATTTTTGTCTTCTTTCATTTTTGCTTTTGCCTTCCTGTGTTAGCCCACTCCCACACATGCAAGTCTAATTCTGGTTAGTGTTAGGAATGGAACAGCTCCGAAATTGATTGTTAAAACAGTATTTTGATGCTTTGCTGATGAATTATCATCTGCTGTGAATTCTAATAATAACGTTCATTGTGTGTTGTTGCTAATCTACATTATTCTTTTGACGTGTTTAACAGTTTTTATGTTTAGTTTAGTACATCAAATCTTTTCAGACGTTTCAGTCAGCCTATAGTTTTCATGTATGTTTATATCTTAGTTTTGCGCACCATTTATGTGAGATTGATTTTGGGATTGAAATAAATCTTTGAAACTTTATTCAGTATGGAGTTTTGTTTACAGTTAAATAAATTGTTTATGGGGTCCAGTATTGTTTCTGACTACTACCTCCTTCACCAAGACCAAAGATTCAGTCGACCTCCATAGGTGAGAATTGTAATGGTGTCTCACCTGCGAGCTGGTGGTTGATGAATCTGGAAAGGAGAGTAAAAACTCCTTTCTGGGGGCCCGGCTGTGCTCCAGCAGGACTAAGTCAACATGATGGACATGTGCAAGAACCTAAACACAGGAATGTGGAATTCCTATCGCCTGACGCCCGGGACATCTTGTTTGGGGTCAAGGGCAACAAGTTTTTATGTTTACTTTGTCCTTGGGACAAGTAGGCCCAACCCTCTGCAGCATAAATCCTTAGGCTGCCTGTTTACAGAGAGTGGAACTCTCTGCAGTTGAGGTAATGTGTTTTCAAAAGAGAATGCTGTTCGAACTTGTATTTATGGTTCATTATTTGAAAGCCTTCATTATTAGGGTGAGTGCTGTAAATAAATGTTTTAAGGTCACACTTCACTACTGACGTTGGTTCCAGTACAAAAAAAAACCATCTATACACATGTTTGAAAAGTTTAGGCTATGAGGCTAAGTATAATGCTCCCAGAATGCTCTCTGATTAGATGCAAATGAAGTGTCATTTAGTAAAATGTGTTGATGCATGCTAGTATTTCCCAAAAATATTTCTAATGGAAAATCAGTGTAACCATTTTCAACACGAATATGGGAAGCATGAAAATAAACAAACACTGACAAAGCCAACTGGCCTGACATATTTTTATAAGTCTTTTAGTTTCATCAATGCGTGTCTTGTTTTTACATAGCTTTTGTAACACTTTATTGTTGTGGGAGCTACCAGGCCCTCAACATTGTAACAAACACTGGCAAAAACCCCCCAAAAAGTTTTTGAACTCTAAAAGCACACGTTGCCACCAGTGGCATAACAAAGGCCCCGCAGCTACCCACCATGGGGCCCCTTCAGCACAGCACCTGCCCTGAGTGAGTCTGGAGAGGGGGCTCCTCCATGTTCTTTGCAAAGGGGCACCCTCCAGTTTTGTTACGTCACTGATTGCCACTGTAGTTCCTGACACTGAACAAAACTACTTTGTGTGCCAATATGCTCCTTGTGGAAGAGCAGAATGCAATCACTCACAGTAAAGCCAGCCGAAAGAGAGAGAAATAGAAGTTTAATAAAAACAAAATGTCTTTGTTAACACCAGACCTAATTAGGGACCAACACCCACATGTAGGTAGCTTTTTGCATGTCGCAAACAGCGACTTTCGCTGTTTGCGACGTGCAAAAAGCACATTGCGATTCACAAACCCAGTTTTGCGATTCAGTAACTTGGTTACCGAATCGCAAAACGGGTTTGCGACTCGGAATTAGGAAGGGGTGTTCCCTTCCTAAATTGACTCGCAGCAGGCGCAAACCAATCGCAGTTTGCACCCATTTCAAATGGGTGCTAACACTTTCGCAAAAGGGAAGGGGTCCCCATGGGACCCCTTCCCCATTGTGAATGTCACTGTAAACATTTTTTCAGAGCAGGCAGTGGTCCAGTGGACCACTGCCTGCTCTGAAAAATTGAAACAAAAACGTTTCATTTTTCGTTTTTGTAATGCATCTCGTTTTCCTTTAAGGAAGCAGTCACAGACATGGTGGTCTGCTGTCTCCAGCAGGCCACCAACCCTGTGAGGGCCGCTATTCGCAAGGGGGTCGCAAATTGCGACCCACCTCATGATTATTCACTAGGTGGGCATTTGCGAAGCCCTTGCGAATCACAGATGGTGTCAGGGACACCATCCTACATTCGGATTTGCCACTCGCAAATTGCGAGTCGCTCTGACTCGCAATTTGCGGGTCGCAAATCTGAACCTACCTACATGCGGCCCCAAATTCTTAAAGAACGTCACAAAAGTGCACCCCTGGTATATGTTGTACCCCTATAAAATATTTGTGAACTGTATTTTAGCATGGGTAAATATGCAAGTGTAGATTTTCTCATGTGAAAATCTATTGAGCATTTGCAAGTTCATTTTCCCTCAGGTCACTTTCTTCCCAACCCTGGAAGAAGTTCTAATTCTGCCATTGTCAGGAGTAAATGTCCAACCTTTCGTATTACGGGAAAATATTAGAGAGAAGCTGGTGAAAATCTTTAAAACATGCAGGTTAGTAGGTTTGCAGACTCAAAGGCATTCCAGCCCTGGAACTATTGCTTACTGCTTCCTCCTGCCCCAGTATGCAGATCTGCAGAAAGGTGGCAAAGTAAGGAAATAGCTACAGTAGGGATTGAAACTGCAAGTATTCAAGCCCTACTATGGTAGTAGCCCTGGCATAATCAGAGAGGCTATTATCAGAGCTCCTACATAATGAGATTGCTGCCATAATTTGTCCCCACACTACATGGCACCAAAGGGACAAGTAGATCTTTTTACAGGACAAGTAGATTTGAGAAGCAACCTGTCCCCTGGACAAGTAGATATTTTAATAAATTCCACACCCCTGTAAACACATTTAAAGACAATAGGCAGTGATGGTGAAAGCTGCACAAAACAGGCAACACGTAGAAGAGAAATTAAATATCTAATACGATATTAAGAAAGCCAAATAATATGTGAACCGAGGAATGAAGTATAGATTGAAGACAAAGCGTAGTATATTGTGGAATCCCACATCGAATTAGCAACAGTTATCTAAGCAAGATTGTGCAAGAGTTTGAACAAGACGTTTTTCAGCCAAAAAGGGATGCTAGGGCTATGGGCTAAATAATGGAAAATAATGAAGAGAAAGAAAATGAAAGAGAAGAAAAATAATCACGAGCTGAAAGTATTACAGTTTTAGAAGAATTTGAATGAAGAAAATGTGATGCTATCCATGATTCATACAGAAAGTAGAGCATGAACAGAAGCAGTCAAGGTAGAAAATGTAAAATAGACGTATGAATCTTTTGCAGAGAAATGCATGTGGAAACCAAAACAAAAAAGTAATGGAGAATAGTTGAATAATAAAAACAGGAAAGATATCGTGACTGACCACTGAACTCTGGGGAGCACCATAATTTGAAGAAGATGAAAACAAGAACCTTTTCCAGACACAAGAAATGAATAAACCATCAAGTAAGAGGCAAACCAAGGAAAACCCTAACATACTCCAAAATCGTACAGAAAACAGAAGAGAATGGTAATCTACATTGTCAAAAATCACCAGAAAGCTATAAAAACACCAACAGAGTCAACATTCTGAAGAGGAGAATGAACAATGAAACTGAGAAACTGAAAGCAAGGCAGGTCCCATGGTACTACAAGATCGGAAACCAGACCAAAAGGGAGATAATAAATCAGGTTTTGACAGGAATCAAACTAACTGGGTATGAAAAAGACTACAAGTCTTTAAACAGATAATGAAAAATGGGAATTGGTTGAAACTTTGCAAGAAGTGAAATAGACAAGTAATGTATTGTTCAATAAAGGAACAACAGTTGCAGAATTATTGAAGAGGTAAAACATCAGATGAGGGAGACTAAAGACTAACGAAATAAGGTAGTAGTAAGGTATAGACAGAACATGAAAAGCAGTAAAAAGGTCAGCAAGGGAGGCAATGTAATGTGCCCTGGAAATGAATTAGGAACTAAGTCACAGACCCGTGCAAAGTCAAAGAGAAACAAAGATGACTGATAGATAAATGGGTCTTTAGTTTGCTTTCGCAGGGTAATATCAGCTTGATATAAAGATAAGCAAGGTGAGGAAGACAAGTTCAAAGATTCAAGAATCTGGTCATTTGTGAGAGATAATACAGGTAAAAAGTAATCACAAAGACATTAGAAGAACAACGGATCAAAAGTAGAATGGGTATGCTATCAGAGAAAAGCCAATGAGAATTAGAAGAATTACTTCTAATGAATGAGATACAATGTTACTTTGTATTTTTGAAAAACAAGCTGTAAGTAGAGTTACATGAAAGAAACGACTCAAGCAGAGTTAGAGACAAACTTGTGCGACTGACACTCTGCTTTAGGATACAAGATACACAGAACTGAGACAGGGAGAAAGCAATGGATGGGAGGTTTAAGTTTTGGGTTGTGTGGACAAACATTGGGGAGTGCTTCAAGAGGGTAAATAAAGTACACCGGATGTAAAAGCATAACAATTAAAATTAGGAGTAAGAATTTATGTCAGTAAGAGATGGGAGGAAATACTGGCAGTAATAGGTGATACCTGACAAATCTAGTTCACTAAATGTTTCAGAAAAAGCATAAGAAAGTAGGATTAGCGTGCAGAGGACGCGTCACAGAAAATGAAGAATGAATTAGTGAGAGATCAGAGTCGATCAGGAATAGTTTCCAAGGGCTAAAAGTAGTGAGGTTAGAAAATATATGCATGAAAACAAAAATATCCCTTTTAACCCCTTCACTGCCAAGCCTTTTCTCACTCAGGTGGCAAGCCTTTTTTTGGCAGTTCGCGCTTGGGCCCTCATAACTTTTTGTCCACATAGGCTACCCATGCCAAATTTGCGTCCTTTTTTTCCAACATCCTAGGGATTCTAGAAGTACCTAGACTTTGTGGGTTCCCCTGAAGGAGACCAAGGAATTAGCCAAAATGCAGTGAAAAATTTGTTTAAAAAAAAAAAGAAAATGGGAAAAGGGCTGCAGAAGAAGGCTTGTGGCTTTTTCCCCTGAAAATGGCATCAACAAAGGGTTTGCGGTGCTAAAATCACCATCTTCACAGTTTTCATGAACAGGCAGACTTGAATCAGAAAACCCAATTTTTCAACACAATTTTGCCATTTTACTGGGACGTACCCCATTTTTACTTTTTTTGTGCTTTCAGCCTCCTTCCACGTAGTGACAGAAATGGGTGTGAAACCAATGCTGGATCCCAGAAAGCTAAACATTCCCAAAAATTTAGACAAAATTCTAAATTCAGCAACGGATCGTTTGTGCAGATCCTGCAAGTGTTTCCTACAGAAAACAACAGCTGAAATAAAAAAAATATTAAAATTGAGGTGAAAAAACCCAGCAATTTTTCTCCACGTTTTACTCTAATTTTTTCCTGCGATGTCAGATTATTGAAAGCAATATACTGTTACGTCTGCTGGACTATTCTGGTTGCAGGGATATATAGGGCTTGTAGGTTCATCATGAACCGCAGGTACCCAGAGCCATTAAATGAGCTGCACCTTGCAATGGGGTTTCATTCTATACCGGGTATACAGCAATTCATTTACTGAAATATAAAAAGTGAAAAATAGGTATCAAGAAAACCTTTGTATTTCCAAAATGGGCACAAGATAAGGTGATGAGAAGCAGTGGTTATTTGCATATCTCTAAATTCCGGGGTGCCCATACTAGCATGTGAATTACAGGGCATTTCTCAAATAGACATCTTTTTTACACACTGTCTTACATTTGGAAGGAAAAAATGTAGAGAAAGACAAGGGGCACTAACACTTGTTTTGCTATTCTGTGTTCCCCCAAGTTTCCCAATAAAAATGGTGCCTCACTTGCGTGGGTAGGCCTAATGCTCGCTACAGAAAACGCATCATGGACACATCACATTTTTACATTGAAATCTGACATTTTTTTGCCAAGTGCCTAGCTGTAGATTTTGGCCTCTAGCTCAGCCAGCACCTAGGGAAACCTAGCAAACCTGCACATTTTTTAAAACTGGACACCTAGGGGAATCCAAGATGGGGTGTCTTGTGGGGCTCTGCGCAGGTTCTGTTGTCCAGAATCCTTTGCAAACCTCAAAGTTTGGCCAAAAAAACACTTTTTCCTCTCATTTCGGTGACAGAAAGTTCTGGAATCTGAGAGGAGCCACAAATTTCCTTCCACCCAGCGTTCCCCCAAGTCTCCCAATAAAAATGGTACCTCACTTGTGTGGGTAGGACTAGCAACCGCGACAGGATGTGCCTCAAAACACAACGTGGACACATCACATTTTCACAAAGAAAACAGAGCTGTTTTTTGCAAAGTGCCTAGCTGTGGAATTTGGCCTCTAGCTCAGCCGGCACCTAGGGAAACCTAGCAAATCCTGCGCATTTTTGAAAACTAGACACGTAGGGGAATCCAAGATGGGGTGACCTGTGGGGCTCTGACCCAGTTCTGTTGCCCAGAATCCTTTGCAAACCTCAAAATTTGCGTTTTTGGTCCTGGGCTCAGCAGCCATCTGGGGAAACCTACCAAACCCAGACATTTCTGAAAACTAGACACCCGAGGGAGTACAGGGAGATGTGCCTTGCGTGGATCCCCCAATGACTTCTTACCCAGAATCCTCAGCAAACCTAAAAAATGTAACTACAAAAATCACTTTTTTCCCCACATTTCTGTGTGGAATCACCGCACCGGGCAAATTTCCTACCACCCGACGTTCCCCTCAGTCTCCCGGTAAAAATGATACCTCACTTGTGTAGGTGGGCCAAGTGCCTGTGACAGGGAAGAGCCAAAAACATGTCGAAATTGAGGGGGAACAAAACCGGGTCCAAAAGGGCAGTTTGAAAAAAAACATTTTTAGGCTGATAAGTGCAGCAGAATTTTTACTAGTATAGATGAGACAATTTTGGGTGGTAAGAATTTTGTGGATTCCTGCAGATTCCGGAAGGTTCCATCATAAAAATGTGGTTAAAATGTGTGATTTCCAGCAAAGTTGGAGGTTTGCATGGCATTGTGGGTAAGAAAATGGTGCGGGTGCATGTGAAGCACACCACCCCGGAATCAACCAGATGTTTAGTTTTCAGATGTGTCTGGGTTTTGTGGATTTTTCTACATGGCAGCGTCCCAAAGTAAAAAAAAGTGCAGCCCTCACCATTCCAAGTGGGACGATTTTGAGAGTTACTAAGCTCTCATGGCCGAAATGTAAAACCAAAACCATAAATAATCAAGTGTCTTCTTGCTTGTTGTGGGATAACATGTTTTAGTGTGCGGGGGAGAGCTGAAAGACTGTTACTCCCTTGCGTTGGGGTGTGGGCATAACCAGGACCATACTGGTTGGTAGCCACCCCCCCCTATTTTTTGTTTTTAATTCCATGCCATCTAATAGACTTTCTGCCCCCCAGGGTGTGGATCGGGGGTAATTGCCCCATCTGCCAACTGGTGGGCAGAACCACTTTGGCAACATTTATTTGCGGTGAGGGTATGGCCATACCCCCACCCTCTTATTGTGAAAAAAAAATCTTCCTTGGTCTCTGATTGGTTTCTGCCCCCCTTGGGGGCAGATGGGCCTTCCAAAAATGGGCCGATCTGCCCATTTGGCCAACAGTAATGTGCCCCCATGGGGAAAGCCCCTTGCCCAAGGGGCAGCCCCCCCCAAGCAAAACACACACATATACACACACACCAATCCCTGGTGTCTAGTGGTTTCTGCCCCCCTTGGGGTCAGATTGGCCTAACAAAAATAGGCTGATCTGCAGAAATAGCCTAAATACAATTTGCCCCCAGGGGAGCGACCCTTGCCTAGGGGTGCGCTCCCCATACTTAAACACAAAGTAAATACAAATATATATATATAAATATATATATATATATATATATATATATATATATATATATATATATATATATATATATATATATATATATATATATACTCTCCCTGTTGTCTAGAGGTTTGTGCCCCCCCCTGGAGGCAGATCGACCTAATTATATTAGGCCGATCTGCCCCCAGAGGGAGCAGAAATGGCCTAAAAACAATTTGACCCTCCAGGGAGCGACCCTTGCCCAAGGGGCCGCTCCCCTCATGTCCATTTCAAAGAAAAAAAAATACCTGGTGTCTAGTGGTTTCTGCCCCCCTGGGGGCAAATCAGCCTAATTATATTAGGCCTATCTGCCTCCATAGGGGCAGAAATGGCCTAAAACAATTTGCCCCCCCCAGGGAGCAACCCTTGCCAAAGGGGTCGTTCCCTACACATAAAAGAAAAACAAAAAAACAAAAACAAAAAAGATCCCTGGTGTCTAGGGGTTTTCTGCCCCTGCCAGGGGCAGATCGGCCTAATTAAATTAGTCCGATCTGCCCCTGGGGGGGGCAGAAATGGCCTAAATATTATTTGCCTCCCTGGGGAGCGCCCTTACCCAAGGGGCCGCTCCCCTTATAGGTAAGTATAATATTAAAAAAAGGCCCTGCTGTCTAGTGGTTTCTGCCCGCCTAAAAACAATTTGGCCCCTTCGGGAGCGACCCTTGCTGAAGGGGTCGCTCCCTAAACATAAAAGAAAAAAAAGAAAAAAAGAAATAAATAAAAGATCCCTGGTGTCTAGCCACTCCCCTTATGTCCATTTAAAAAAAGAAATGTCTAGTGGGCATTTCTGCTGCTCGATTGCATCGCGATCGGGCAGCAGAAATGCTTGCAGAGACATGAAAGGAAAGGAATGGCCTTTCCTTTCCTTTCATGCCTCTGCTGGCCCCCTTCTCCTGAGCGGAAGAGAAATGCTGTGCATTTCTCTTCCGCAATGCGAGTGGAGGTGACCTCTGATGAGGTAAGCACATAAGGGTTATGTCCATGGCGCCTCCCAGGCGCTGCCATGGACGTAACCATTACGTCCATGGCCATCAAGGAGTTAATATGTGTGCGAGCGGCTAATATTAACTTCAAGTTGCAGGAAAGAATAGTAGAGCAAAAAACAGTAACAATCATGTAAGCTGACTTTAGTAAGTAAAAACAAAGGGGCAGTAGTAGCAAACAAGGCAGAGTGACCACAGTCAAAATAACCATAAAAGATCAGAATACGTCCCAGGTGCAGACAGACAACCACAACACAGACTGTATGAAGTTTAAAAACATGAAAGAAAATAATACTCAAAAAGAGGACAGCTAAAATAGAGGGAGGGGGGCTTCCACAAATCCAGCAGCATGGAAAATGAATACCAATAACCCCAACAGCACTCTGGCTTCTTGATGGGTGAAAACAAGGACTATCAAGAAGATGTGAAAGCAGCAATTGAAAGAATTTAAAGATGAAATCCAATTCTCACTAATACAAAGAAAAGAAAAATTAAGCGATTGAAATAAGCCAAGCAATAGAGGGAATTTACTTACCAGTGGCTCAGGGTTCCAGTATGAGAATAAAATGTAATATACAAGATTATTTGTAGAAACAGAGTTGTAGTTGGATCTGGGGTTATGACAGTTAGTACAATGTAGGGTAGGCATTAGATCAGAGGTCTCTAACCTTTCATTTGTAAGAGCTATTTATGCTTAGTAGAAATCATCCAGAGCTACTGATATTAGAGTTGTAATAGTAACCACATCAGACCAGATTACATGAACGATCACCATATGTAAGATTACCAGCAGTGATCACCTCAGCTCTTCAGGCACGGTTGCCAGGACTAATGTCAAAAACGGTTTTATCAATGTGGAATACATAACTGCTGTAACTACACTTCCATTGGCAAGAAAGTGATTCTATTTGTAATAAGTCTTTCAAACATTGTATGATTACTCAAATGTCATCTTAAATTATATTTCGGAAATCCAGCAACTTTTCTCTTATCATCAGCTTATACATTTTGGTGTACATGTATCAATTTAACCAAGCAAAAGCTCACAACTAAGTAGGCTGGGCTGCACACAGGAGAGCTACTTATAGGTAGCTAGAGAGCTACTAATAGACTACGAGCTACTCTTTGGAGAAGAATGCACTAGACAAAGGTGGCAAAACCACTACAAAGCAGAAATGACTTCATATTGTCAAGGCTACAACAACAAAATCTTGAAAACTGTAAATAAGCAAGAAATGTGTAACAGAGTTCTGTGTCCAACCTGGTCCTTTTCAATCCACAATCAAAGCTGCCTTTGTCTTGCCATTAAGAATGTATGAAGAAGAAAGGGGGCCATGCCATCATCGGAGCATTATTTTATAATTCCATCACAGAAGTGGTGCCAATCAGTATTGCCACTGCATGGGCCAACTGATGCAGAAAGGCATGGCTCTCAGACTGAAGAAAGGTGGCTAGGCAGAGCAGTTCCAGGTGGGTGCAGAATCCAGGCAGCAGGGTTTTATAGACGCAGCTGTAGGTACTGTGTCAGCATACGTTGCAACTATATGGGCCAACCAGTGGAAGAAGGTGGAAGACAGGCAGCAGGCAGAGCAGAAAAAGTATCCACGGGAAGGACAGCCACTGAAATGTGTTTTGGGTGTACACAGCCTTAGAGGAGAATTATCCTGAAACCTCCGCATTAAATTGAAAGAAATCTGCAGATTTTGAAAGAGAACATTATCTTTAGCATTGAGCACTTCTTACATGACCTGGCCAGTCGTCTAGTCTGCCCCCCTGCATGTTAAGAAGACAGTTTTGTTTCAAAGGTAGATGAACTCCTCTGCCAACACACTTGGACAGAAATATGTCATCTACTGACTGCACCTTTATTTGTGGGACACCATTTTCATTTAGTAACCAAAGTTGAAGTGTATTGTGACTTCCACTAGCTACACTTGCAATATTACTAAATTGGTTATGAAGGCAAAACGATAGATCTGAACCCACGTGGAAGCCCCATCAAAGTCCCCTGCTGACCATACCCCAACAGGTTTCAAAGAAGTCTGGTCAAGTTGTTGGTGGCAGAACCTGCAGCCCTGGGTTCCAGCCAGGCATCTCTGCTAAACTTCATTTGTGTTATTGTAGGATATTATTAGTTTGTCTGTACATCATCTGACTGTCCACCAAAAATGGGAGCGCTCAGAAATGGGCTAAATGGCAATGTTGAAGAATGTACAAATCCCCCACATTAACATAACAAAGCACTTCCAAACAAATGCAACAAAGCCACGTTGTTTCAGTTCATCTATCACTTTGATGATAAAGAAAAACTGTAAATCAGAGAACAGAGCCACTCATGCTGTCAAAAACCACTCTGCTATTGCTCAAGTGCTCAAAATATTACCAAGCAATAGCAGCAGCCCACAAATTCAAAGGACACATCATACCACTGTTAATAACTCACATCTCAATGGCAAAAGCCAACAAGAAGAGGAAAAGGTGTGTGCGGCTGGATTAGAATCTTGAAAGGAAACTTTTCTCACTTTTGTCAAAGCTTGCTTAGGGATTTGGGGACAGATGTACACATCTTTTTTTGGACTCGCAAAAAAGAATTTTGAAATGTGCAAAAGCCAAACTGCGTTTCAGTTACCTGTTACGGAATCTTATGTTGGTCTCAAAATTCGGTAGGGCCGTGTTTAGAACACCCCTGCCAAATACCAAATCGCAAAGGTATGCATTAATGTTTTGCAACTAAATTGTGGTTGTAAACCATTAACTTTTTACTGAAAGGTAGTAGTAATAATTCTCAGAGGGGAATGGGTCCCATGTCATTTTCCTTTATGGAAAATGGGCTGCATTACAAAAATGCGTTATTGAAAGGCAATCACGGACAGTGTGGTCTGTGACCCTAGGAGGCCACCATCCCTGTGATGGCTATCATTCCCAATGGGTTGCAAACTGCGATCTATCTCGTTAATATTCATGAGGTAGGTCGATCCCACTTGGATTTGCTAAATTTAAAAGTTCTAAGGTTTCCTGTATTAGGAATTGAGATTTCCTAATTGCGATTCAGTAAAACTGGCAATTTGGAAATCGCAACTCTTAATTTTTACACATCTGGCCCATAAACCTTAGACAGTAAAGTGGTTGTTATGATTAGACTAGACTGGGAAAATTAAACCAGACTGGGAAACATTTAAGTCTTTCTAAAAGAAAAGGTCATCAGAAAATTACACGTTTAGACTTTTTTATAAACTGATGAAACTGATGCAGAGGTCAAGGGGGAGTCTACAGGGTAAAATATTAGAAGGCTAACCTGCTCAGTAACTAGCTTTTGCAAAGTTTGATATAATTGAGGGCTGAAAAAAACATGATGTTTTCTATTCCATGTTGCATTCCTTGTTCACTGTGGATGGAACTGGTCCCCAGTTTACATACACAGCTTTTATTTTTAGGTCAAAGCCTACTGACAATACAGTTGTCTGGTTTCCTAACATCATCTTGGGGACATTCGTAAAGCTTCCTGGAACTAATCTTGCCCACTGCTTACAACTGGCTTTGTAGTTTGTAATCCACACTGCTTTCTATTTGCTGGCTGTATTTATTTTAGGCTGTCCAGCTTGAGTTCGTCCCTTCCGTTGCCCGAATCCCACTTTACTGTATTCTTCCACCAGTACTGGATTTCTGTAAACAGGTCTTTAAATCATGTTCTTATCCTGCTACATCTGCTGTGCATTTGAGGACAGAGGTCAAATATCAGGCTTTGGCTTCAAGGGAGTTTGGTATTTAATTTCCTTTCTCTAACTTCAAATTGAGGGGACTTATGTGACAATCATGTTAGTTCCTGGGGTGTGCTTGTGGAAAGTTGTATGATGTTATAAGTTTCCAGAAGCACACAATATTCAGATCTCTGTGCAGCTATTTCCCAATATATCCAAATTAAAACAGCACAACTGAAGCACATCCTTTTGTTAATTCTGAAGTGTAGCAAGGTGGCAGTATTATGTGGTAAGACTGGGAAGCCTTCCCATGTAATACTAGCATGGTACCCAGAAGTGGACCTCGGGTTCACAATAGTAAACCTTAGCTCAGTCCTGGTAGTGTAGCAAAGAGTGTTCAGGCTACTTAGAGGAACATATGTAAAGCATTTCACAACAACCACATGGACGATAAGCAGATGACATGACTCGAAAGAAATCCAACACCAATTTAGAAAACTAAACCAGATTTTTATCTTAATTTCGACGGCAAAATTTACTTTTTATTTTATACAGAACCGCCGTTATGAATTTTTCAACTGTTGAAAAACAGAGTACTTTTAATTGTCAAACGACTCCGATTGAAGTCAATGGGGAAAATGTTAGTGTGCAATCGGTCACTTGTCGGGTGAGCTCCAGGGAATCCACTTGGATTTAATATCATACAGGTCCCTAGAACAAGACTGAACAGTCAGTTCCTAGTTACCTTGCCTAGGGAATCTGGGTGCAGAGGTGCTCTGGCTGTCCTTTGTGCTGATGGGATCCGCGGGAGCTGTCAAAATGCAGTACTTAACAAAAGCACACTTCAAGGTGGACTCACACTCTGCCCTTGGAAAGTAGAGGCCTTTGGGGTCCCAGGACCTGGATTCATCAGATGGAACTTCACCATCACGTCCAGCGGCTCCAGGTGCAGAGGTGGCCTTGCAGCTTTCAATCAAGGGGACTGGTTGTGCCAAAGATGCTTTGCTGTTTCTCTCGAAGACCCCTACTTCAAGATGCAGATTCTCAGGAGTGGGTTCGCTGCCAACGTCAGTCACTAAGGTGGGAACTGCTCTGGCATCAGTGATGTCCAAGAAGCTGCCTGTTACCAGGCTGGCGACAGACAAGCCTTGGCAGCGGCAAATGTAGTCCACGGTTACTTTGTCAGCTGGAGGCGTGCAGAAGGGGGTAGCTGCATAAGACTTGGTGACAGTATCTCTAACAGCAATAAACACAGCAATAAAGGGAACACTGTTCCAAGTTAACAAAGAGTTCCAGCAGACCTAGTGTCTCAGGAATACCTCTAACAGTCCTGGGGTGCAGGTCACCAGTTTTCTTTGGGCCCAACCGATTGCAGTTCTGGGGATGCAGCACAATGTTTATTCTGGAGGTTGCAGGTGACTGGTACCAACAGTCAGGGGAGTCTGCTTTATATTTCTGGGATCCTCTGGAGTCCCTCTTGCTGGGAGCAATGAGTTTTCACTACAGCCCCAAGTTGCTCACACAGTTACTGTAAATGGTCTCCTCTGGGCACTTAAGTAGCCTCTCTTTCGCTGTGGTCGAAGTCCGAAGTACTGTTGTTGGGTTGGGGTCTCCTTGGTGCATCTTCTTGATTTCAAAGTCAGATCTGAGGTTCTGGTGCCAGGGGAGCCCCTGGTTTAGGAGGTGTTACTGGCCAATGGGCTACTGGTCCCTGTGGCTAGCCCTCCTCTGAAGTGACGAATTCCTGCGGGAGTATGTCACTTTTCTACCCAGAATCAACTATACCTAAGGTTTGTTGAAACGGAAGAACCCTTCTTCGGCTATACAGACCCTCTAGCCCACCCTGAAGCTGTGGCTAGTATTTCTTTTTGGGGGGGAGGGGGGGATATGCCTTCCTGAATAGCTGTTTTTTCCATCTGCCAGTGTGGTCAGGGTGGGAAGGGCTTTGCCCTTGATGTGTAATCTTTTGATCCCCACTCAAGTACAGTGAAGCCTTTGAGCTTTGTTTACTGTAAACACTAGCCTTCCTGGGAGGAGGTGTGACCTCCTTCCTGCCCAGGTCCTTTGCCTCCATACTGGGGGGAGTGTTAGCATGTCCAGCAGGAAGGCAGACTCTTTTCTTGGCAGCAAATGGATCAGTAGAGCCCGCCAAGGTAGGGGAAGCTGGTATCTTGGTGGCCATCCACTAAGGATGCCACCAGGGTACATGTTAGTTAATCCTGGGCATGAGAATCGTATTCAGGGTTAAAGAGCACAGTGTCTGATACCAAACACGGGGGGATCCGCCAGCCCATCATGGAGCTGGACATCTGGCGACTGACCAGATGCTAGCCCTGTTATCCTATGGACTGCCAGTCACTTGCGGTAATATTACATTAAAAATTCTGCCCCAGGGCCATAAATGCTTGTGCATATATATTCACACTAATAACACAGTGCACCCTGGTTCCTGGGCTATAGGATACCTACCTTAGAGGTGAGTGACCCGTGCTATGGCAGTGAATGGACTCTGCCTGCATGTGGTGTATGCAGAGTCGAACTCGAGCAGGCAAGCTGCTCATGCAGGCTGACATGACAGCTCTGCAGGTTTGCTTTCACTCGGGTTTGAGGGGGTGGCACAGTCAGTGCTGAAGCCCTGGTGACCCCTTTACCATCCTTTCCCTAAGTACCACTGGTACCATTTACTAGGGCCTTACAAGGGTGGTAAAGTACTTGGCAATTGGATTGGTAATCGTCTCAGGAGAATTTAATGGAAAGAGCCCTGGAACTGAGGTCTGGTTAGCGGGCCTAAATAGACTTACAGGTCAAAAGCAACAGCATCAAGCAGCAACAAATTGTGGATTGCAGGCCAAAAAAGGGGACTTTACACCATGAAGTTTAGAGGAAACAATTATTTAATAGGATCAAAACAAATCAATACACTAGGTGATGACATTTCCACACATTATCATTTGTGAGCTATACACTTTTATCAGTAGAACTGTATGTCTGTGGAAATGTAAGGGTCATTTCAACTAAAGATGCGTTGCCTGTAATGCCAGGGCACTACCACACAATGCATACTCCACTTTACCTCACTTCTCTCTACTGTACACCACTCCACACTGTCACTCTACTCAATGCCAATGCACTCTACCCCAAACTACTCTATGCACCACTGCACTTTTTGCCACGCTTCTCAGCAACACTGCACACTATGCCAATGTAATCTACTCCAGTGGTTCCCAACCTTTTGACTTCTGTGGACCCCCACGTTATCATTACTGGATCCCGGGGAGCCCCACCGAATCATTATTGGAATCCGGGACCCCCTCACTGAGTCAGTACTAAAAGGTGGACCCCCTGAGGAGGCTTGGCGAACCCCTAGGGGTCTCCGGACCACAGGTTGGAACCACTGCCTGTATACCACTCCATTCTGCACCAGTGCACTCTATGTCTATTCACTCTACACCACCCTATTCTACACCATTGCACTCTACATCACTGCGCTCGACACTACACACCACTCCACTCTGCACCACTGCATTTTACTCTGCAGCATTGTAATCAATGACACTATATGCTAATGCAATGTACACAATTACACTCTACCCCACTACATCGCTCCACTCTAAGCCAATCCACTCAAAGTCGTCAACGAATCTAATCTGCACTCTATGACACTCTATTCCACACTGTACAATTCTTCTCTATGCAACGCCACTCTACCCTGCACCACTCCATTCAACACCACTCTACTCTATGCTACTGCACTAAATGCAATGCACTGTACACCACTGTACTGTACCCCACTATACTCTACTCTGCACCACTGCACTGTATCCCACTATACTTTACAAAACTCTAAGTCACTCTATGTCACTTTACTCTGCACCACGCTATACCACTGCACTCTACACCAGTGGTTCCCAACCTTTTGACTTCTGCGCATCCCCAATTATTACTTGAAGCCAGGGACCCCCACTGAATCATTATTGGAATCCTGGGACCCCCTACTGAGACATTACTAAAAGCTCAGACCTAATCTGTTAATATTATTCAAATTTCTGAGCAGTTGCGGACCCCCTGAGGAGGCTTTGCAGACCCCCAGGAACCCCCGGACCACAGGCTGGGAACCACTGCTCTACACCAATACACTCTACTCTGCTACACTCTTCTCTGCTACACTGCACACAGCGCCACTCTAAACGGCAACATTGCACTCTATGCCACTGCACTCTACTCCCCCCCACTCTACACTGCATTCTATGCCACTGCGCTCTACACCGCGGGACTACATCCTATGTCACTGCACTCTACTCTGCAACACTGCATTCTATGCCACTGCACTCTACTCTAACCACTCTAGGCCAATGTACTCTATGCCACTCTACTCTACTGTGTACCTCTGCACTTTATGACACTGCACTCTGTGCCACTCTGCTCTAGGCCAGTGAACTCAACCCTGCTCTACTCTGTGCCACTCTACTGTATGCTGGTGCACTCCACCCCGCTCTAATCTGTGCCACTCTACTCTATGGCCAGTGCATCCCACCGAGCTCTACTCTGTGCCATTCTACTCTATGCCAGTGCACTCCAACCTGCTCTACTCCACGCCATTCTACTCTATGCTACTACACTCCACCCGCTGTACTCCATGCCACTCTACTCTATGCCAGTGTATTCTACATCAATGTACTCTATGCCGCTGCACTCTATGCCAATGCATTCTGTGCCACTACTCTATGTAGCTGCTTTCTCCACCAATGTGCTCTACAGCACTACTCTATGCCACTGCACTTTATACCAATGCACTCTACACCACTATTCTATGCTGCTGCACTCTACCCTACACCACTCCACTCTACCCTGCAACACTCCACTCTGAAACAATCAACTTTAAATCTCTGCACTCTGCCGCACTCTGCGCTTCACCACAATATGCCACTTTACTATACACCAGTGCACTCAACACCATTCTACTATACACAACTGCATGCTACTCCAATGCACTCAACGCCACTCTACTATACACCACTGCATGCTACGCCACTGCATGTTAGGCCCCTCTACACACTGTGCCTAATGCCACTCAACTCTAGGCCACTCAACTCTGTGGCTCTCATGTTTGACTGCCATTTCCCAACACTTCCCTTATTATGCAATAAAACCCAGCAGGAACTCCCCAGCAAGACCACACTGCTACATTACCCTCCAACTATGCACCCCCTGGCAAGATCAAATGGCTACATAGCAACCCAGACCGCCGCCATACACCTCAGCCAGCTCAGAGCCTGCCCCAATCCTAGGATCTGCAGAGCTCTTCCCAGCTGCTTTATAGCACAAACATAAACTCCAACATGGAACCCATCAGCTAAAACAAACACATTACACCTCCAACCCCAAAGACCCTGAACTTTCCATGAATATGATTCATCGGGCCACTAAGGACACTGGAACCATTGCCTGTCCCCTCTCTCGTGGCACCAAAACCCTCCCTGACCTACTAAACACAATCCTTAGCCAAACAGAAAATAATAATAATACCCTTGCGGAAGAAATCTTGCACATAAAAAAGGAACTACGGACACAGACTAAATTATTTTGCAAAGCCAACGCTATGACATGGATAGAGACTTCCTATAAAAGATCCCAGGGTGATAACGGGCAAACCTACTGGACCTCCATCCCCCTAGGTCACTTATGTCACAGACCCCTCAACCTCCATCTGAAGCAATATTACTTAGGGAATCATACTGCACAAAAGCACCCCTAAAGAACCTCAAGTTCCCATCCAGTATCACAGTAATCATCGGCAGAAACAGAATCCCTCAAACAAACATAGTGCCCATACCCCCCCAGCAGAATACACCACCATCAAAACACTCCACGCCCTAAGCAACAGTCCTGACCCCTTAAACTATTTCCTCTTTAAAAGCATACCAGCAGTTAAGCATGCAACTGAAATAACTGAAACCATATTAACAGATGGAACTGACATTACATTCCTAACTGAAACTTGGCTCAGTGAACACTCAAACCTCCATACGCTATCTGCTTGCATCACCTGGCTATTCCATTATATGAAAGGACAGAACAAGACATACAAGAGGTTGTATTAGCAATCATTCATAAAGGTGTCATCCGCCTCAACATCTTTAAGACCACAAACTACTCAGGGGTGTGGAATTTATTAAAATATCTACTTGTCCAGGGGACAGGTTGCTTCTCAAATCTACTTGTCCTGTAAAAAGATCTACTTGTCCCTTTGGTGCCATGAAGTGTGGCGACAAATTATGGCAGCAATCTCATTATGTAGGAGCTCTGATAACAGCCTCTCTGATTATGCCAGGGCTACTACCATAGTAGGGCTTGAATACTTGCAGTTTCAATCCCTACTGTAGCTATTTCCTTATTTTGCCACCTTTCTGCAGATCTGCATACTGGGGCAGGAGGAAGCAGTAAGCAATAGTTCCAGGGCTGGAATGCCTTTGAGTCTGCAAACCTACTAACCTGCATGTTTTAAAGATTTTCACCAGCTTCTCTCTAATATTTTCCCGTAATAAGAAAGGTTGGACATTTACTCCTGACAATGGCAGAATTAGAACTTCTTCCAGGGTTGGGAAGAAAGTGGCCGGAGGGAAAATGAACTTGCAAATGCTCAATAGATTTTCACATGAGCAAATCTACACTTGCGTATTTACCCATGCTAAAATACAGTTCACAAATATTTTATAGGGGTACGACATATACCAGGGGTGCGCTTTTGTGACTTTCTTTAAGAATTTGGGGCCGCATGTAGGTAGGTTCAGATTTGCGACCCGCAAATTGCGAGTCAGAGCGACTCACAATTTGCGAGTCGCAAATCCGAATGTAGGATGGTGTCCCTGACACCATCTGTGATTCGCAAGGGCTTCGCAAATGCCCACCTAGAGAATAATCATGAGGTGGGTCGCAATTTGCGACCCCCTTGCGAATAGCGGCCCTCACAGGGATGGTGGCCTGCTGGAGACAGCAGACCACCATGTCTGTGACTGCTTCCTTAAAGGAAAACGAGATGCATTACAAAAACGAAAAATGAAACGTTTTTGTTTCAATTTTTCAGAGCAGGCAGTGGTCCATAGGACCACTGCCTGCTCTGAAAAAATGTTTACAGTGACATTCACAATGGGGAAGGGGTCCCATGGGGACCTCTTCCCTTTTGCGAAAGTGTTAGCACCCATTTGAAATGGGTGCAAACTGCGATTGGTTTGCGCCCACGTTCGCGGTCACAAAACAATCCTACATTGCACTGCGAGTCAAATTAGGAAGGGAACACCCCTTCCTAATTGCGAGTCGCAAACCCGTTTTGCGATTCGGTAACCAAGTTACTGAATCGCAAAACTGGGTTTGTGCATCGCAATGTGCTTTTTGCACATCGCAAACAGCGAAAGTCGCTGTTTGCGACATGCAAAAAGCTACCTACATGTGGGTCTTGGTCCCTAATTAGGTCTGGTGTTAACAAAGACATTTTGTTTTTATTAAACTTCTATTTCTCTCTCTTTCGGCTGGCTTTACTGTGAGTGATTTCATTCTGCTCTTCCACAAGGAGCATATTGGCACACAAAGTAGTTTTGTTCAGTGTCAGGAACTACAGTGGCAATCAGTGACGTAACAAAACTGGAGGATGCCCCTTTGCAAAGAACATGGAGGAGCCCCCTCTCCAGACTCACTCAGGGCAGGTGCTGTGCTGAAGGGGCCCCATGGAGGGCGGCTGTGGGGCCTTTGTTATGCCACTGGTGGCAACGTGTGCTTTTAGAGTTCAAAAACATTTGGGTTTTTTTTTGCCAGTGTTTGTTACAATGTTGAGGGCCTGGTAGCTCCCACAACAATAAAGTGTTACAAAAGCTATGTAAAAACAAGACACGCATTGATGAAACTAAAAGACTTATAAACATATGTCAGACCAGTTGGCTTTGTCAGTGTTTGTTTATTTTCATGCTTCCCATATTCGTGTTGAAAATGGTTACACTGATTTT
The DNA here is from genome assembly GCF_031143425.1 of Pleurodeles waltl. Taxonomy (NCBI): domain Eukaryota; kingdom Metazoa; phylum Chordata; class Amphibia; order Caudata; family Salamandridae; genus Pleurodeles; species Pleurodeles waltl. The sequence goes on from NC_090447.1 coordinate 972,945,682, forward strand.
CCATTAGAAATATTTTTGGGAAATACTAGCATGCATCAACACATTTTACTAAATGACACTTCATTTGCATCTAATCAGAGAGCATTCTGGGAGCATTATACTTAGCCTCATAGCCTAAACTTTTCAAACATGTGTATAGATGTTTTCTTTTTTTTTGTACTGGAACCAACGTCAGTAGTGAAGTGTGACCTTAAAACATTTATTTACAGCACTCACCCTAATAATGAAGGCTTTCAAATAATGAACCATAAATACAAGTTCGAACAGCATTCTCTTTTGAAAAGACATTCCCTCAACTGCAGAGAGTTCCACTCTCTGTAAACAGGCAGCCTAAGGATTTGTGCTGCAGAGGGTTGGGCTTACTTGTCCCAAGGACAAAGTGCTACTCAACATCTGAACACCTAGAAGTTGAATTCATTACAAAAGATGCAACCCCTATCAAACTTCATACCATCTATGACCCCCTCAGGTGATCGCTCAATTGCTCAATAAGGACTATCTGACCTGATAACACAGGAGTCCCTATCTGACACCAATCACGTGTTCTTAGGCAACTTCAATCTTTAATGGAACAACACAGATGACACCACGGTCCATAACTTAATAAACTTACTGGAAACCAATGACTTCAAGCAACTCTGCAAAGAACAGACCCACAACAGAAATGCTACTCTAGGTGCGATAATTACCAGAAGTAAACTTGTCTCTCTTCGATCCATCACGCCCATCGACTGTTCGGATCACCATCTCATACATGCCATCCTAAAGGCTAACCCCAGGTCCTACTAAGCCACATCTAATAAACATGCACACTGAACATGGAACATCCAACAAATTCCTCTATCGACACTAGAAACCAAGATCAATGGCCAAACTTATTCACATCCTCATCTACACAGGGTAGATGACCTCACTGACCACTATAACTCAATGATGACAAACCTGCTGGACCAAGTAGCCCCCACAAGTCAGACACCTCAGCTTTCCTGCTCTGATGGTGTACCCATCTCCATGGTAATTCCCTCTCCAGGCTCTACGTTAGACCTGAGCAACTCATAAATAACCAAAGTCAAGAAGGATCTTTGCCCACTGAAAAACAATGCCAACTGGTCACAGTTCAAACTGTTGACAGAAGGAGAAATCCATAAGATAACTGGAAACTTGAAACCCACATTCCATACCACCTATCCCCTTCGCTTATTCCTTAGTACAGAACCTTAACCACATTACCTCTCCATTCTGGACCAAAATCATCAATGCTTCTCTCTTGTCGGGCTGCGTTCAGGACTCTCTCCAACTAGTCCAAGTTGCACCCATTCCCAAAAAACCTGGAGCAGATCCCAAGGACCTCAACAACTTCAGGCCCGTCATCAACCTTCCTTTGATAGCCAAAATGATTCAAAAATGCGTCTTGATCCAAATCAACCAACACATGGACAAATTCAACCTCCACAACACCTTCCAATCAGGATTCATAAAAGGGTGTAGCACAGAAACTGCTATGATCAATATATCAAACGATATTCTCAGATTTTTAGATGAAGGTGACTCTTGCATCTTAATCCTGCTTGACCTATAGGCAGCACTGGACGCAGTTAGCCACCAAGCTTTACTTGAGACCCTCAAGAATCACACTGGTATCAGCAGCACCATCTCGAGATGGTTTAAGTCCTATCTACAACATTGTTCCCAACAAATAAAAATCAGCAATTGTCTTTAACAACCTACACCAGTTCCACAAGGAGATCCACAAGGCTCCATCCTCGCTCCAATCCTGGTTAACCGCACCATGGAACCCTTCACAATTATCCTGAACCAAGCAGGTGTAAAATATCACCTGTATGCTGACACACAACTTTACTGCAAAATATCATCCTGTAGTGACATTTGCCATCTGAATACCACACTACACAAGATACAAACCTGGGTAAGCACCAATAACCGAAAACTGAACCCCAATAAAACTGAACATTTACTCTCTTACCCCAATGACAAGCCTTTGACAATCCATGAATGGCTTGAGTCCGTGAAGTCCCTGAGAATCATCCTGGACAAAAACAAGTCAATGAAAAAACACATCACCAATTCAGCCAAAGGGGCAGTATACACCCTAAAACACCTCAGGAAAATCAAACCGTTTATCCAACCAGAAGACCTAAAGACTGTATTACAATCACCAGTCCTTTCGAAACTTGTGCCTCTAAGAACAACTCTTAATGCAGCCGGCAGACTCCTCACAGGTACCAAGAGATTTGACCACATGTCACCCGCTCTCAGAAGTCTCAATTGGCTCTCCACAGAAGGAAAATGCATCTTAAAGACAGATTGTGTCACCTACAAAGTCCTTCACAATGCAAACTCTAAATATTTGGAAAACAAACTATTGAACGCGGGTGGAAATCAGGCCTGAGAGGCTTCAACTCAGTGATTCTCATCCCCCCAAATTGTTTAAAAAAAAATCCCATGAACGTTGCTTCTCAGGTAATGCTCCATGGATTTAGAACTCACTTCCTAAAGATCTCCGCTGTAATCCCTCCTATACTTGTTTTAAACAGAAATTCAAATCACTATGGCTAAACAAATACTTCAACCGCTCCCATGCCCCGCCACACCAACAAGATCATTCGACAAGTCTCTTGACCCAGCGTTTAATCCGTCACTAATGCCACTGACGGATAATGTATTTCTTATACCTCTTATAATACATCTATAATATTGCATTGTTTTTTAATTCCATCCGGATATACTATGTCAACCTTGAATCCTTGTATTAATGCTATGATCTCTGTTCCCACGTACTCTAAAGCGCTGGTACCCGCAGGTCCAGCCATTGCTATATAAAACTCTCAATAAATAAATAAACTCTGCATCACTCAACTCTGCGCCACTCTACACCACCTCACTCTACATCACACTAATCTACACTGAGCCGCTGCAATCCACACCACTACGCTCTATGTCACTCTACTCAATACCCTGAACTCTACCCTGCAACACTTCACTCTACGCCACTTCACTCTACTCAAACAATCTACTTTAAGCCACTCTACTCTACACCAATGTCCTCTACACCACTATATTCAAAACCAATGCACTCTGTGCTAATTTACTCTGCACCATTGTATTTTACTCCATTTCTCTCCGCTCTATGAAAACTCCACAACACTACACTCTGTGATGCTTTACTCCGCTCTATAAATTCATGGAAATTCATGTCCAAATTGTTGGAGAAATGTCTCTTTGGATTTTGAAAAAATGTTGGAGGCAACATGGAGTCTCTGAAACTCACCTCACATCGACTAACAGGATAAAAGGAGATTTTAACATTCACCCATTTTAAATATATGTCTGAAGGAAATTAAAACATTTTAGGACTCCCTCTCTCAACTCAGTCTTGTTTTCAACAGTTTACTAAGTCAAAGATTCTTTAAAATGCACTATTTTTGCCCAACCAAAACATTTCAGAATATATATTATTTTACAGTTTGGGATAGGAGAATATTGAAAGGGATAGGAGAATATACAAATGGCTATCATTTTTCATGTAATGAAAGCAGACTTTTCAGAATTGCACACAATTTCAAAATATGTATTTTTTCTTTCTGCTCTGGCAGTTCTGTGCCCTCCTATTTGCTGGAAAATCGAGAGGTTAATATGGATGCTACAAACACTTGCCTTTCATGTATGGACTCCTGCCAGGAGGCTGCAGGGCAGTTCTGTGCTGTCACATCCCATTGTGTGACAAAGTTACAAGGGTGAGCAAACCTTACAGGTATGAAGAAGCTGGGGGATGGGAAAGGCTATAGCATAGTGCAGACTTAGAAAATTGGAAAGGGGGTGTCACGAGGTACTGCGGGATGTCTATGCAACTCCATCAGGGGCTAGCAGAGTACCATTCAAAACACAGAAGGCGTGCAACTACATCAACTCGGCCTCAGTGGGATGTTAGAAGTGTTTCAACAGAAAAACATGCTTATCACTTTGCAAGCACGGCTGCTGAAATGACGTTCACAATGGAAAAAAAACAGGAAGCATCAGTACAGACACAGAAAACCACAAACCAATGTTGGCTACTCGCATTACCCAAATAACCACAAATCCCTTGTATTGAAATTATGCACAATTCCATTAACAGTCCCCTTTTATCTCTAAATCCCCTGCATTGATCAGCATAACATAAGCATTAATACAATCAAAATCGTTAGCACTGCGTTTAAAGAGAAATACTTTTGTAAGGTGAACTCAAACATGCTTTTTGTAGTTTAAGATGTTGATTGTGCAAGACAGTAATGTAGAAGGAAAAGTATTATTAAAGAACTTTACAGAACCAACATTGGCAAGCTAACATAGCTGACTTTGATGAGACCATAAATGCATACAGCATTTATTAATGCATGAATTTGCAAGAATCAAGTCTATAAAGCCAGACATATTTCCCCTGAATAAAAGGTGGTGGTAATGATGAAGGTGGTGCTGGAGATGACAGTGTTGGTGGTAGTTATGTGGTAACAGCGTTCGTGGCAGTGGTGGTAATGGCGAAGATGGTATTAGAGAATGTGGCAGTGGGGGAGTGTTGGTGATCGAAATGGCAATCGTGGTGGCAATTGAAAAAATGGTGTTAGTAACTTTAATTGTGTTTATATAGTGCTTACTACCTTCGGCGAGGCGGTGAAGTGCTTTACGCTGAGTAGAACACTACTTCAGAACCCAAGGTCAGTGGTTACTCTAGTGGAGTAATGATTATGTAATGGTGGTAGTGATAAGGGCGCTGGTAAATGTGATGCTACAGTTAATGATCTCAAAAGAAACGTACCTGTGTGAAGGAGGTGCTATCTAAATTTCAGTCGCATTAGAGTACTGCCAAAAATATTTTAAAAAGCATATTGCAGTAAACAAACTACAAAAGGAGTGATTTCCATATACAGTTCATGTAGAAGTTAAATAACTGAATGATGTGGGATAACAGAGCATATTTTCCAGAGGAAAAAAATAGTCCCACCTGCATTGCAATACAAACACTCAACAGAAGGTGGAAAGATAGGCCAATAAGCCACTTGCATATGGTGTGGGCATAATAATCATCTGGGTGACAAAAGCACATTCTATGTATGAAGATTAGAAACAAAACATTTTACAGTCAGCTGTGCTGTTAAACCAGACCTAAAATAGTGAATGTAAAATCTGTCAGTAGACTGGAAAATAAACATTTTATAATTCTCTTGACAATCACATCTGTTAGTATGTGAGCAAAGACCAAGCTTGAGACTAAATAAACGTCTACAGCGCTGCAGCAGATGAGAGGACGTGAACAGGCGAAATGCCCTCGGTGGTCTTTGTTTGCTCTCAATGTCTTATTTATTTACCTACGCATTTCGTTTTTCAAAACTGCTTTCTTGCAACTTTCCAGCAAACAATTTTTTAAAAAGGAACCGTTTCAGATGGGCCATAGCCTACAGAAGATGTTTGCTTAGTTGTGATGAATTGTCATCTCTTTCGAAGCCAGGTGCCGTCTACTGTTTATTTACTACTTTCTGCTGCAAATTTTGTGTGTTGACAATAAACTCTTTCTGGGTAGGGAAAGGCTCGCTACATGCCAAGGAGAGACATAGCTGAAATACAGCTAACATAATTTAAGGGGAGTCAGTTTATGTTAAAATAAGGATCTTGACTTTAGAGCTGCAAACTTCTTTTCGACAGACCAAGAAACCATCTCAGCACATCCATGTGAATATGTATGTGCATTTATTTTGTTGTTTCCTCTACTTACCTCACATCTATGCTTTGCTCTAATTACAAAAAGCAATGTACTAAAGCGAAAAAAGAGATCACCCATAAATTATGCAGCTACTAATGGTCGTGCTTGAAGGAGCTAACTTGAAAATTGTGACTATTTTGAAGACTGACAGCAAACAACTTCACTGGCAAACGTCTGCCATACCAGCAAAATAAGCCAGTGATTAACAATATTAGGCCTCATAAAACTATCTAAATGGCTGGCAAATAGCCTGATTTTAACAGAATATCATGTCAGAGACTTGCCAGAGGGTTTATTTTTTAACTGTGCAGAGCACTATTTGATTTCAAAACAACTGCTACAATAAATGTGTTATCTTGCACCATTGATAGGTCAGTTACCAAGTACTACATTATGAGTATTAATTCGGCCAAATAAAGTAGTTGGCACTTCCGTTTAACTGGAATTGTCAAATAGATCTTCATATTACGCGAGGTTCAATGCAAACATTGTACACAAGCCAAGTGATGCAAGCAAAAACAGAATCTTGTCCAGTTCACAAAAAGACCTGAAATCTTCACCTGCACGTTTACAGTCTTGATCGCTGTCGAATTCTGAACCTAATAAAATTCACAAAGCTTTACGAGCACGCAGGGAGCATGTGACAGTCACAGGTTTTCAAGGGAACCACTGGAAAATGTTGTGAATTAATACTGCGTCTAAAGAAAGTGCTGTCCGCATAGATAGACACACTTGGGCATGGTAAATGCAATAGTGTTTTGTTTTCCACACCTCTGTGAAAATATGTCCCAAATGGAAAATAACAGTTACGTGCTATCCCTATCAATTTTAAGAGAGTTCCTAACTCATTCCTACCCTGGAAATAGTCAGAAACTGACTGACTGTTCCCATGGTGGGAATGCATCAAAAAAAAATTGTACGCACAAACCTGAGTTTGTAAACAGTCAAACCTTCCAGGGCATCACTGCCTTGGAGACCATTACCCCACTCAATAGCACATGGTCGTGGGGCAATTCTGTTCAAGAGTAAATTAATTTACGAGTTTAAATTAACCTTTGTGAATTCTCTGTATTAATACATCAAGCCATTATCAGTATAAATTGACCTTAACCCTGCGAAAGGTCCCTTCCATTATATGCAAATCACTATTTGGCACGTGCCAATATTCGGTGCCATAATACATTGTTCAATTTTCTTAAACGGCTACCACACAATTTTATGAGCCTCCAGAAACAAATATCCAAAAGGAAAACGTGGGTTAACCAATTTACACTGCATTTATATATTTATTTTGTTAGTCTTTGTGATGTTTTTGATGGGGTCAGTCTGTATCATGCACTTGCTCTGCAGATTTGTGCTTATCCTTTCTCCCAGAGTTCACCTTCTAAAAATGCTATTTATACAATACAAGTAGCTGCCTAAAACTCTGTTCTGCCTACACTCAGAATCAACAAACGGATATGTACAATATAGGTGTATTACATGAATAAAATCAATGTTTATAAAACGTGTCAACGAGTGCACTGCTGAGATTTTTTAACACATGCCAAGACATCCACTTTCTGGGTGTGTCCTTTATATTAAAAAAAAAAAAAAGAGAGAGAGAAAAAAAAGACTTCCATTCGTTGTATTTGCATTTTATTTATAAAGCGCATTCCGGCTGTAGCATGGAAGCGGTACCAAAGAGAAAGGAGCAGACAAAGTGGTAGAGAGCAGAGAGGCCAGAGTATAGGGCAAAAAGCAAGGTTTTGAGCTGTTTATGGAAAGGTAGGAAGGCTTCTAATTTCCTGATGTGAAGCGGAAGAGCATTCCACAGTTTAGCAGCTGCATTAGTTGTTGGCCATGCTGCTAAATAACTGCAGAGAATATAATATTGTGTACAACTGCTTCACTGGTGAATAATAACACAAAATCACAAGAACAGATATTAATCTAACAAGCCTTCCCCTTATCTCACGCACAAACTCTCACATTTCAGAATTCCTCTTTAAATATTTTAAATCACAGTCTCCACTTTCGTCATTCCACTTCATCTTACCTTTCTGCACGACCTTACTGTGCACTCCTAAGACTAACATACATCTGTAGAGTAAACTCATATTAGCAGCAGCTCATCTTGGTGGAAAAATAATTCAAATTAAAACTAGAAGCCATCGATCTTAGTAAGATATTCTTCACTGCACCAAACAATACGTACTAATGTAATAAAGGTACAAACAAAATGTACTCATGAAAGAAGCATACATAAACTAAAGCAGAAAACCACAAATCCAAAATATATTACATATTTAATGGATAGCACATAGGGGCAAGCTCACCAGAAGTACGTTTGTTCAACTAGCCAACTTTCTTGGAAAATAGGGAAAGGCAAGTCTGAAAAAGTGTGAAATATTCAAAGAACTAGGGGATCCATTGAAATTAATAGTGCCTTACCAAACCACGTATTGGTAACACAAAAATAAAATTGGCAAAAAAAAAAAAGTAGCGCATAAATCACTCCCCGCTACTGAAGGTTCAACTCAAAGAACCTGAATTCAGACCCTGGCAACTGAGTATAGATACTCAAACTTCGACAGTGCTTCCAGGACACACCAATGGCAGAAACGTGTGCCATATAACTCTCTACAACAAAACATAACACACCACATATGGTGCTGATATGCACGCGAGTTTAGAGATCATACAGCCACAATACATTTACAGTTACAGTACGCAAACTACTCCTTCAACCCCATCGCAAGTAAGCTAGTAAAGGTTCCCCCTGGAAGACACCCTACCAAGCCTGGTAAGGCAAAATATAAAATATATGAAAAATTCTCTGGTCAGGCACAAGGGCAAAAAATTTTATGCACGGCTTTGAATGTGCATGCAACTTAAGGATTGGTGAATCATGCATTATTTTAATTCAGCTGTGGCATGAATATGGCTTTCATAGTAATGGTCCACTGCTCGTTCTTTCACATAAAATTTAGAGCCTGAAACTAAAATTATGTAACGGAGGCAAACCTGCACTGGCCAGATGCCTGACAGGTAAACTAGACAGTTCCAGCGCTGTCCAAAACAGTAAAAACAAAGCAAAATAAACACCACCACCAGCCCAAGTTTGTAAATACGTGATTTACAAAGGACTAAAACCAGGGTAAGTAGGAATATTTACAGAACATCAACAGATAGTTAAAAGGCCCGCCCTAAATGGCTGTGATGTGACGGTGCTAATATAAAAACAAGCACATGACTGGGCAAACCATAAATCCAACCTCATATTGGCTCATGCCTAAGGGCAAAATTAGATCAAATATTTGCCAGTTGCGAGGGAGTTGCCGCGTTTAATCCCAACAGCAGAAAGTGCTAAAACAGACAACCAGAGAGCACTTTCAAACACATGAAATGGGGATGTGCGCAGTACAAAAATTCTTGTGTTTGGCTTAAAACACTATAACGTTGCTCCATCTATATTAACAATCAAGGCCACATGTAGGGTACACAATATAACAGACGTGCATAGTTTCAATGATGTTCATTATGGCATTGCCATAGGGGCGGGGCAAGAATATTTCCCTATCCTGTGATATAATTTGATCTACTAAGGTGAAATTATCCCATATGTTAAAGAAATACAGTTTAAAAAAAATTGCAGAGGCTATCAGTTTTGCAGGTTGTCTGTTGCACTATTTACATGGGGAACATTTCAGGGCTCGACTCGTGCACAGGCTAAGAGTAGGAGCTGACCTATGACTGGCTCGCATGGTTAATTTATTGGCTCGTCACCTTCAGAAATGCCCTAGTTTGATCCAAACCACCCCTGGTGCCAACCCCTACTCCGACTCTGACCCCTTCCATGACCCTTTAGCCTTTCATCCTCTTCAACATTTCCTTATCATTCTTCCGCTCTTCCCCATGTGACCCAACACGACTGGCCCTTTTATCAAGAGTGCATGCCTTTATTTACCTCAGTCCACTCCCCTCCTACCTACTGCTTATACTAGGGTGACCACCCATTCGTAATTTTCATGGAATGCCCGTAATTTCGCCCTGCCATCCGTTGTGCTGTGATAAAAGGCTTAACGGATGGCATTTGTCTGTAATTTTAGCCTTTCACTTAAAAGACAAAATGTAATTAGGACAGATCAGTTTCCCCCAGCTGGACTGAAAGGCAGGGACTCTCTTGTGCTCAGATGGAGGTAGGGGCAGGCAGATAAGAAAAGGCATTCTTGCCAGGGTGTCTCCTTCCCTAAAGAAATGCAAATGGGCACAACTGGTAAATCAGCAAATGGCAAAGGGGCTTGAAAACCTGAATTGAATTTAATCAAAGGAGTCACTTGAAGCTTCCTGTGACAAATATATGTTCTTTTAGAGAGGTACTGTAGGGGTATTCCAAGGTGAGCTATGGAGTGTGTGGTTTTATTGGACTGTTATAAAAATGTTAGTACTAGGTATAAACTGTATATTTTTCAAATCTGTATTTTAGAAGGATTTTTTTTTAATTTAACCGAAATGTATTTGCACATTTTATAGCAGCCTACATTATGATGTGTGTAATGCATGTTTAAAATAAGGACTTACACATTCACAGTCCTTTCAGGGACCTTGGTACCTCATAGTACTAACAAACATTAGCAAAGCCAATAGGTCTCGTCTATGCAAGAGTTATTGGCTTTGCCAATGTGTTTTAGCCATGTGATACACCAGAGTGGCTGCTGTTCATCATGGCTAAAGGTTAGTGGAATAGTGGTGTAGAGTGGAGTAGAGTGGCATAGGAGCAGGGGTGTAGAGTACAGTGGCATAGAATGCAGTAGTGTAGTGTACTGGCGTAGAATGCAGTAGTACAGAGTAGAGTGTTCTAGAGTACAGTGGTGGAGAGTGCAATGTTGCAGAGTAGAGTGTCAGTGCAGTGGTGTAGAGTGGAGTAGAGTGGCATAGGAGCAGTGGCGTAGAGCACAATGGTGCAGAGTACAGTGCAGTTGTTTAGAGTGCATTGGCGTAGAGTGCAGTGGTTTAGAGTGCAGTGGCATGGGGCAGAGTGGTATACGATAGAGTGGCAGAGAATACAGTAGAGTAGAGTGGTGCAGTGGCATAGAAAATGCAGTAGAGTTGAGTGGTGCAGTGGCAGAGTAGACTAGAATGGCATAGAGTGCAGTGGCGGAGAGGTGCAGAGTGGAGTAGTGTAGAGTGGTGTAGTGCAGAGTATAGTGCTGTAGAGTGCAGTGTCAGAGTAGAGTGATGCAGAGTAGAGTGGCACAGGGTGCAGTGGCATAGAATGCAGTAGTACAGAGTAGAGAGGTGGAGAGTAGAGAGGTGGAGAGTATAGTGGTGGAGAGTACAATGTTGCAGAGTAGAGTGTCACTGCAATAGTGTAGAGTGGAGTAGAGTGCCACAGAGAGCACTGGAATAGAGAACAGTGGTGCAGAATAGAGGGCAGTGTCGTACAGTGCAGTTGTTTAGAGTGCAGTGGCATACAGTGGCATGAGGCAGAGAAGAGTGGCATATATTGCAGTGGAGTATAGTGGCATACAATAGAGTGGCAGAGAGTGCAGCAGTGTAGAGTGGTTCAGTGGCAAAGAGTGGAGAGTAGACTTGAGTGGCAGAGTGCAGTAGTGTAGAGTGGTGCAGTGCAGAGTATAGTGCTGTAGAGTGCAGTGGCATAGAGCGGTGTGATGCAGAGTAGAGTAAAATAGAGTGCAGTGGCGTAGAATGCAGTGGTGCAGAGTAGAGTGTCAGTGCAGTGGTGTACAGTGGTACAGAGTACAGTGGTGCAGAGTAAAGGGCAGCCGCATACAGTGCAGTTGTTTAGATTACATTGGTGTAGATTGCAATGGGATACAGTGGCATGGGGCACAGTAGAGTGGCATACAGTGCAGTGGAGTAGCATGGCATACAGTGTAGTGGAGTAGCGTGGCATACAATAGAGTGGCAGAGAGTGCAGCAGTGTAGAGTGGTTCAGTGGCATAGAATGGAGAGTAGACTTGAGTGGCAGACTGCAGAGGCGTAGAGTGGTGTAGAGTGGTGTAGAGTGGTGCAGAGTGGAGTAGTGTGGAGTGGTGTAGTGCTGTAAAGTGCAGTGGCCTAGAGTGGAGTTATGCAGAGTAGATTGGTATAGAGTGCAGTGGAATAGAGTATTGGTGCAGAAAGCAGTAGTAAAGAGTAGAGTGGTGTAGAGTAGAGTGGTGTAGAGTATAGTGGCGGCCAGTGCAGTGCCGTATAGTGCAGTTGTTTAGAGTGCATTGGTGTAGAGTGAATTGAAGTAAAGTGCATTGGTTTAGAGTGGAGTGGGGCAGAGTAGTGTTGAGTGAAATGGCGTAGAATAGATTGTTTCAGAGTAGAGTGCAGTGGCATAGAGTGGAGCGGTGCAGGCTAGAGTGCAGTGGCATAGAATGCAATGGCGCAGAGTGCAGTGGCATAAAAAAGATTGTTTCACAGTAGAGTGAAGTGGCATAGAGTGGAGCGGTGGAGGGTAGAGTGGAGTTGTAGAGTGTGATGGCATACAGTGTATTAGCATAGAGTGCAGTGGCATACAGTGCAGCGTTGCAGAGTGGCATAGAGTAGAGTTGTGCAGACTAGATTAGAGTTGCCTAGGCAGGAGTGGTATAGCGTACAGAGGCGCAGTAGTGTGGAGAGGTGTTAAGTGCATTGGCACAGAGTAGAGTGGTACAGAGTAGAGCAGAGAGGTGTGGTCTGAAGTGGCATAGAGTGCAGTGGCATAGAGTGAAGTGGTTCAGAGTGAAGAAGACTGCAGTGTCCCACAGTACAGTGGCATTGAGTAGTGTAAAGTGGAGTGATGCAGAGTAGGGTCCAGTGGTGGAGTGGTACAGAGAAGAGTGGAGTATACATGGTGTGGTAACACACTGCTATTACAGACAACACGTTTTTGATTGAAATGACCATTACATTTGCACAGACATACAGTTTTTCAAATAAAACTGTACAGTGCACAGATAATGATGTGTGGAAATTGCATCACCTAATGCAATGATTTGTTTTAATCACATAAATGTATTTGTTTCTAGCAGAGTTCAGAATTAACAAAAATGTGCTTAATTTGTACTCCTAGTTCTGGTATATTCTGAAGTTTATTTAAATGTGGTCATGTGAGAGAAAAAACTCTTTCCTAACCCCAGTATTCAGCAAGATTGTCGCATAAATCCTCTCACTTTGAAGTCAGAGAAAGAAAAGTAAACACTAAGTTCCCACTGAAGACAGAGCATGACCTCTGACCTTGTTCTTTGAATGCACAGCAAATGAGATGAGGTAAGAACAAGATTTACAGGCCTATTTACAGAAAGGGTCACTCGAAGGATACTGTAAATAAGGTTTTGGCAAGGGAAGGAACAAACTCAAGCTGCATAGCTTAAAACAAATAAAGCCAGCAAATTGAAAGCAATGAAATGTGAGTTACAAACCAAACAGCCAATGGCAAGCAACGGGCGGAATGCATTCCCAAGAAAGCTCTATGAATGTACTTAAAATGACAGCCATGGGATATTTTGTGGGGAAAGTTCAGTATTTTAATCCAGTCTGTATTTTGCAGACATTTGGCCACATCAATCACCCGTGTGGTATGATAAGAAGACCTGGAGTGGTCTCCATGTTGCAGGAAAGATCTGTACACCCATTTTATCCGTTCCCCATCAGTCCCTATTGTGCAGAGCTTCTGGCACACCTCATGTAAGGTTAGTACTAGCTGGCAGACATGAAATAGGGCATTTAATTATTATTTAAGGTAGCTGTAAGTAAGGAGTTGACCAGGGTGAAGATGGTAGTCTGCCACAAGGGTTTGGAAATTTAGTAGCTCGCCGTCCAGAAACAAATCGCCCAATTTTAAGACACCTGTAGCATGCCACTGATGGGGTTGCTCTGAGCATCAGCTGTCTCGTGCGAGTGGGAAGGCTTTGCAAAGGCAATGCAGGAGCACAGGATTTCTTTGTGTGTGAGATTTTACAGGTTCTAGCAAGGCAAGAGAAAGCTGTGCATGATAACCCCGGATGGTGATCCATAGAATGGTCAGTAGGAAACAATGAGCAGTGCAGTAAGCCCTCCTTAAATGTTTTTACGGATAAACCCCATCTCATGCAGGGGAGCGGGCAGAAAGCCAGCGAGCCACGTATTGGACCTGTGCAGCTGAATCATAGCGTTCTAAGTCCAAAAGGCCTAATCCACTCACAGTCACAGGTAGCTTTAGGGTGGAAAGAGCTACCCAATAGCGCCTCAGCAACCAAATCAGATGTGTGGCATGTCTGCAGTAGGAATGAAGGACGAGCAGAGGAAGGTTTGCAAAATAATACTATCATCGGGGTAGCACACCAACTTCACTACAGAAAGCAGAAGAGAAGACCAAAAAGCAAACTGGGCTCAGAGGGACCATGACGCTCTGCGGAGATTTCCATCCTTCAAATCATTAGGAGAATGGTAGATATTAATCACTAGGTATCGAAATGTAACTGGTTCCCAGTTAAATCTGAGGGCTAATTGTATATAAAGGCGAAAACAGTGCCATATGTTAAAGAAACACTAATTACATTTTTTACATTTTGTTTGTGCAATTTACATCCCAAATATTTTGAAGATGAAATGTGTACTTGACACTTTGGGATAACCCAGATTACTAGTTTGGCTTTTGCTCAATTTCAAAACCATTTTAAGACATGGACAAAGTGGGCAATTGCCTTTCACAAACTTGCAAAAGGTCTGGCTCCTGCTCACCCTTCATAAGCATGAACAGCGGACCATTGCACCAGAAGAGTTTGCCAAAGTGGGTGGGTGCTGCTTGTTCAACCACTTTGCAATACTTCTTCTGTTTCTATCCTGTCTGCAGAGACAACTCCTCAAGTACCCAATACCTTCTGATAGTTTTGGTTGACACATCTTGTCTGATTTTAGGCATTGTCCCACCTTGTTCTTCTCTTCCTTATTTATCCAGTTCTTAGCATCAACCCTTTGCACCAGTTGCCGTAGATCTCCCATTTGATCTCAATTTCATCATACTCTTACTATCTTTGATTGTCAGTCCGGGCTCCCACTTCTGAGATAAATGTAGAGTCCCAGACGTACACTCTAGTGCTGTAAGACTACAGACAAGTTGTGGTTACCTCACATCCTGACATTAGGTGTGAGACTGTTGCCCACACTTTCTGCCCTGCCTCATTAATTTGTTTTTAGGTTGAAAGTCCATGGGCGGTTGGGGTGAGCCAGATGTTTTTGTTCAATTTGTTTAATCTACCATGAGGTTAACTAGTTAATGTTTCCCAAACTGTTTGCCAGGGGTTTTAAAACGTTCAGAAACCTAATCAAAATGTTGCTATTACTTTCTCTTCAAGAAATATTGGGTAGATTTGGGTAGGGGTGATGGCCTTGACACAGTGCTAAAGGGAATAAATTTACTACTGAACAAGGAAGTAATGTTAGTCCTGAATGTAGCATAACGGGAGGCAATCATTAAAAGACCACAGTAAATAAATAGTGCTGTGTTAAAAACGAGTAAATAAATGCACAGATAAGAGACATGGCCTCTCTTGGGTGTGTCTGTAAAACTGACATTTGTTCTTGAATTTTTGTCCTGAATTTTGACCCTTCGTCCTGAATTGTGACCCTTTGTCCTGAATTTTTTACAGTCCTATCCAGAATTTGCTTCAATGCCAGGTGGTCACCCTAGCTTATACTGCACACGTTTCCTTTCACGTCTTCCCTTTCCACTATCCCGATACACCCCCGAAAGGAATCCCCTGCCACCAAGCCGAAAACATTCTTCCCAAGCGCCTTCAGCCTCAGCTGAATCCCAAGCCTCCGCAGCTTCCGGATGGGGCACCGGGGTTGCCCTGGTGCTGCGGACAGGTTGTGCACTGCACGCAAAGAGGAGGTGCATTCTGATGCTTTCTCCCATTCTGTATACCTCCCCACTCCCACCGCAGTTCTCACCACTTGGTATCGGCTGCCACCGCCCGACTGCAGGTGATCCATGGTGCCAGGAGGCGCCGGCTCAGTGCAGAGTCGAAGACACCTTGAAGAGCAATCACGCTGCTCCTGGCAGGGGGACGTTGGTTTCCGGGAAGCGCTACTGCCGTCGCGATGAAAGATCAAGACTGGCACCAAATGACAGGCAGCGGTGGCCCTGGACAAGCAACGCGGCACGTCACGCGCAGACGCACAGCCCGCGCAACGCGCATGCGCCTCTTCTGGGCTACAAAGTGCAGCTTGGGAGGATTTGGGGACGTGTGTATGAAAGCTTGATGTCTGGGGAAGTGAGATACTACAATACTCAGCTTCCCTAAAGAGTGCACTTAAATGATTCCTTCGAGAGGATGTGGCGTAACGGCCAGCACTGCCTACTTAGTCGCTGGGGAGCCACTTTGAATCTAAGCGTCGACCTGTGATTCTGGCCAAATTACTCACTCTCCCCGTGCCCACCAAAGAATGAATGTACCCTAGTGCGACCCAATACTTTCGGGTCGAGTTCGATCAATATAAAGCCGCAAAAAATGTATTTTCAGAGGCATGTTTATATGACTGATAATAGGGGCGGGGGAGGGATTCTGAGTTTTACCCAGAAGACCTGCTCAAGTGTCAAGAGGAAGAAAGGAGTTTGGGAGATGATGGAGTGAGTAGAGGGAAGAGGTCCGGGATAAAGAAGACTGGAATGTTAAAGATTAGGGGTAAGAAATCGGGATATTAACTGTCCTGCGTCAGTGCGATGGATAAGCACCCTTGTGCTGAGGAGATAAGGGCAAGACTGCGTGAGATGTGTTTTATAAACCCTTGTGCTTATAAGCAATTTGGTTTTACTTTTTAGCGCTTCTCTTTGTGGAAATTGGGGGCCATAAAGAGCTTCCTGATAGACATCCTCAGAGCCAGTTTGTCTGTACCCTGGGTCCTTAGGAAACCGCGCCGAGTCATCGCTGCCTGTTTCACCAAAGGGGTATTATCCCTGGGATGTTGTATCCTTTTATTATTTCTTTTTTTTTCTCTCTCTCTCTGATTTGCCCTTGATTATTATTGTAATTTTCCTTCCTTTTTTTTTTTTTAATTTGTTCTGGCCCTCTGGTGCCATCTTTTCCTTTTCCTGCTTGATTTCCAGGGCTTTCTGCCCTTCCTGCTTATTTATTCGGGGCTCCTGCCCCTCTGGCTCCTGTGCTGCGTTCCCCTCTCTGGGGAGCACAGCCTGAGCATCGCGCTGCTGAAAGACGGGATGTGCGCGTGTGTTTTGAGACGCGCACGCCCCCCACGTGGTGCTGCCGGGCCTCCATGTGAGAGCGCTGCTCTCAGTCCAGCGCCGAAGGTAAGGCCGCGTTTTTTTTCTCTTCTTCCTGCCGCACGCACGCCTTTCAGGCCGTGGCAATGATTGAAGGGGTGGCCCCGGGGCTCGGGGAGACTCGCGTTTGAGGAGAGGCGTGGTACACTGCTTAAACCGGGGCGCAGCGCGCTTCTTGCCTGTACATCTGAGCGCCCGCGTGACCACGCGTTCTTCTGCACCTCACGGATCAGGGTGCTACCGGTCGCGTTTCTTTTTCCTTTTCAGGTTGTGCATCGGTCGCAGTGTGACCTGAGTGCGACGCAGGAGTAACAATCCCATCCTCGTCGCCACTGTAAGGTGGGGAAGGCCACCTCGATATTCTGCGCAACGGATCACACGTACGCTTTCGTGTTGGTCTCACAGGGGAACTGCGTCAGCGCAGCCCCAGCTTTATTAGGTAACCTCGGTTCCGCGTTTGTCATGACGCGCGGAACTCAATACAAATTAAAGGAGAGTCCGGGTGGCTCTCTACATCCACGTCCCTTTATGACTAATTTATACACTCAGGGACTCGTTTTAGGCCAATGAATCTTTTGACCCTGATTGAAGACACCTTAGGACGAGATAGCTAATCAACATGTCAAGCAGTACGTCAATAATGTCATTAATATTTATCATAACAATGCAATTCACCTTAGTGAAAGACATTTAACGAAACTCAGAACAGCACCATGACCTTTTAGTCATGAATAACCACACCAGTTTAGTATGATTTTGGGATATTTATTCCCTATTGATTACAATTGTACTAGTAAGTTTATTAGTCTCAAAACCAAGAAACACATTAGCATAGTCACAATATGGCAACTCTGATAAGATTTCATCAAAGCAAGGATCACAAACATCAGAATATAGCAAGGTGTGAACATAGGTTATCCCTAGTAGAAGCGCATTATTCAACAAAGCATAGATTCAGTCATTCGTCTATTTGTGTCAGTTTAGTGGACCCCTATACTAACCTCAAATTAGCATTGGCATGTTGGGCTTCATGCAAAACAATTTAGTAACATCAATTTGGAAAACATCTAGCTATGGTATCTACCAAAAGAAGCAGTTGGTACAGACAATTACAATTTCATTGTCATATAGTTA
Source organism: Pleurodeles waltl (assembly GCF_031143425.1). Taxonomy (NCBI): domain Eukaryota; kingdom Metazoa; phylum Chordata; class Amphibia; order Caudata; family Salamandridae; genus Pleurodeles; species Pleurodeles waltl. The sequence continues at coordinate 972,963,810 of NC_090447.1, forward strand.
CCCTCCAAGTTTGGGTCAGCACTCCGGTTCGGTCTTCGTCTTCAGGACATCCCATTAGGGGTAAGAAATCGGGATATTAACTGTCCTGCGTCAGTGCGATGGATAAGCACCCTTGTGCTGAGGAGATAAGGGTAAGACTCTGCGTGAGATGTGTTTTATAAGCCCTTGTGCTTATAAGCTATTTGGTTTTACTTTTTAGCGCTTCTCTTTGTGGAAATTGGAGGCCATAAAGAGCTTCCTGATGGACATCCTCAGAGCCAGTATGAAAGCATAAATGCCAAAATGTCGGGATAGTGTGCAAATGCATGCAAACAGCATTTGTGCATGTCTGTATTTTAAAGCTTCAGCACATTATAGCCAAATATATTGGCTTTTTCAGTAATTTCCACTCAGACATGAAGCACTGCTGGATTTTTTAAAGTATTCACTGTAGGAACGTCACTGTTTTTGGCATGGTTACACCCATTTTTTGCCTCTTTATCAGTGTGTTCAGACTTTCACCGGGATCCTGCTAACCAGGACTCCAGTGATAGTGCTCTCTCCTCTAAATGTGTTTGCTTAGGTACACTTTACGCCCACAGTTGTCACACTGTTGTACCCCTGAAAGTCCCTAATATATTGAACTTAGGTACTGTCTGTCTGACCTTAATAAGTAAACTTACAAGGAGACGCAAATAGGTCGATGAACCTTTTGACTCGCAATTAAGATGTTCCTACCATAGATCCATTATATAATAATCAATACACGGCAATCAATAATCATTAATAATCAATAATCAATGGAGTCAGTAATTGTCACGCACCAGGACCTTTCAGTCATAAATAACCACATCTTTAGTAAAAGTTTAAAATATTTGTTTACCTATATTAACAATGCTAACGTCATGTAGATTAATCTCAAAATCAGATGAAACACATATAGAAACAACACTGGTTTCCCAAAGCGGCGGAAGAAATTTAATCTAATCAAAGCTTGAACAACAACACATTCTAAAGTTATGGTGCAAATCAATAGCAAAGTCACCTGTGTCAATGTTATGATGTACATGAAGTTCAGCAGAGAAATTCGTCAAACATTAGTCCCTGTTATCATAAGTCATTAGTGAGAATCCTTAACTAACATCAAATTAGCATTAGCATGTTAGGCTTCATGCAAAACAATTTAGTAACACAAATTTGGAAAAATATCTTACTGTGGTAGAGCCATAGACAAAACATCGCAGTTGGTACCTAGAAAGAAAAAGCAAATATGCATAATATTCACAATCTGGATATACCTATCCTCAGGGTGTATCAGCAAAGCAGAATCAGTCTTCCTCCTTGGGACATCACTCGATCAGCAAGACATGAGCCTTCAGCATCAGAAATTAAAAGGGCAAAATCTTTAAGCATTAAAGTTAAACACGTCTCTTGTCAAGACGCATAAGAAAGTAGTAACCGGCCGATCAAGAAAAATGGGAAATAGGCTGTCTTCTCTCAGAATGATCCTCTGCAGTGTTGTTAAGTCAAAGTTACCCAAACTACCCCTCAAATCCCCATTGGTCAGTTAATCGTATGTTCACATCTCTCCTATAAAACTAAAATCCCAAATCTATGAATTCTAATATTACTCCGTTCACATATCGTTGATTGGTTTGTCTTGCGGTGTCCTCATAATCCGGCTTGTCAGGTAACAATATTGTTGCTGCTTCCACTCTAGTCAGTATCTTCATTGTTCTTGTCCTTGGAAAGTCAGTCTCACGCACATTATACATAAAATGTTGCATTAGCAATAACATAATCTCCTAGCAGTCGGTTCACATGAGCACATTTTAACAATACAATAGTAATTCACTGTTTAATTTTTCTCTGGTCAGCTATTTTATTAAGCGCTACGAAATACAGCTTTTACATGAGGCCTGGCAAGTAGGCCAAGACACTTGCTAAGTGAAGGCCTACAATTAATAAAGCTAATGCTTATTTCATAACCCTTAATATGACATTTTACTGCATTAGTCTAATGTGTATATATTCAATATTTCATAATATTTAACCATTGATTAGTACATTTCATTAACATTAGTGGCCATTCTCCGTAATCACATTTTCAAGTGTGTGCATTATTTTTCTAAGTTATTTTATTTTCTACATAAACTTATTATTCAAAATTCATAAACACTCAAATTCATATTTTTTATTAAAACACCTGCCCTAGCAATCCCTCCTCTGATGACTAAATATGTCATCACACTAATTATTACCCACAAGATTTTTGCACCAGATAAAATTCTGTCAATTCAATCCCGTCATACTTTTGTTTCACCTTTGAATTTTCTCTGTACAATTTTTCCCTTTTCTTTTCTTCCCTCCTCTGATTATTCTTTGACCTTTTCAATTTAATTATTTTGCATAATTTGCACAATCCTCAAATTCCCAATAGACAAACCACAACAATAATAATCCCTTGCAAGATTTTCAATAGTATCCCAGTCCAAATGTTGCTGAGCCAATTTCCCACTGAAGCAAACCCTTTTCCAACTCCACCATCCTTCGCTAAAACAATGTCTAGAGCAAGACGATTTTGAAGAGTCATAGCTCTGTCAGCAACATTCAGTATTTATCAAGAGTATGGTCCCTGAAAAATTTGTCAGCATGTTATCCACAATAGGAGACAACGTTCGAATCTTTATCGAACTCTGAATGACTCCCTCTGAAGGAATCACTGCGCTAAATATATCTCTCACTATAGCAGAAGAGGACTCCCTCCTCTGTCTCTTATGATGTAATTCAGTCACTTTCGGAAATTTCTTCAAATCCCCTATTTGATAAATCTTTAGGAAACCTATCCCCCAAATAATATGTCCCATACCAACCTCTTGGAAGACGGTAATAAGCATTAAGTCAACAGATGTAGTAAATCCCTGGAATAGCAGGGTCCTGTCCATTCAACATAAACGTCCATTTACTCTGAAACAAAAACACATGCCTGCCTTCACTCGTTCCCACAAATAAAGTGTCATTGTGCGATTTAGGCCTATATATACAAAGTTTCCCTATTTGTTGTGCATCTAAAGCTAATTTCCCTTGCGTTTTAATTGCACTATAAGCATAATCTTTCTTGTAAGTCCTTTTCTCTAAGCCTTTTTCTAATTTCTCTTTTAATGCCTTTCTCCTGTCATCGGTGTTATCTAAGAAGCTTTTCTCTAAGGGTGTAAGCAAGCATGTCACATTATTGGGGTGTGCATAAACTGTGCCAAACGTCAATGTAGGTTCAAAGAAACCTCTAACTATTACTATGTCATTATCCTTAGTGACTCTACTCCAATACCTAATTACAAGAACAAACGAAAACACTACATCATAATTAGAATAAAAGTACTGGATGTACTCCTGGTTACAAAACCTTGTTAACAACAAACTACAACTTATCCCGTAAGTTAAAGGCAGACTATGATAGGTGACTCCTTCAACTGATGAAAGAATCTGCATACACACAAAGCAATTCTTCGCATCCATTGTCTCGACATACTCACTCATAAATCGATAGAAAACATTAGAAGGAAGTTCTCACTGCACATTAGTATCCTCATGCAAATATTTCTCATCAAATGTAAACTTCTCTAATGCCGTTAGTGCAATAGTTGTCTCAACAGCAGAAGTATGGTTGGCTTCCCTTTTATCAAGAACAGACATACCCACAATCAGCACCACAAACAATATCCCACACATAATCGCCAAACCATTGCTCATATATTTACAGCGCCTAGCATCTCTACCTTGTTGACTAATGTTACTCATGATCTGTAAAGAATCAAAAAAAGCAGAAGAAATTCAGAAAAACTTACAGCAAAAATCAAAAATAGGCAACTCTTTTTTCAGAAGTTCAGACTCACTACCGGGATTCCTTGTCAAAATCGGTTATCAGCTTTGTCAAAATCAGGTTTCAAAAGTCAAATCAGGTTATCAATGTCTCTTCCAGTTACTTTCAACAGTTTCTTTCCTCAAAAATATCTCTCAGATTGTTTAAACAGTTCAGTTCATTAGCTTCATTCACGTGCCAAAATACTGACCCAGGACTTCTCTATCAAAACAAAAAGACATAAACTCTTGCTGCCATTCATTCATAGTTGCATATGCCCATTCAGGACCTGAGTATCTTCGACTTGCTATTCTCTTTCTTTTCAATTTTCGATCATCATTCAGCTCTCCTTCACTTAGGTCTTCTCTTCTTGTGGTATCTATTTCTTCTTCGATTGTTGGTTCAATGACCACCTCCTTCCCTTTCTCCACTTGTGACTCTGGCCACTTATCTCCTTTCAGTGGACGCTTTGTTAGTCAATTTGAACCTTCTCCTTGTTCTGTGGTGTTTTTTCTTGACAGACCTGCAACCGGTTCAGGAGGAGTCAGATCACTTTGACTTTGAGCCACCTCAACTCCTTCCCCTTCTGGGTCTGGCAAATGCTCTGTTTGTCTCTCAAGATCATCTGCTTCTGGGAAAGCCCTCCTCTGACTAGGTTCTCCTGCTGCCTCACTTGAGATAGGCTTTCCGTCGCCCTCCTGGAGGTCTCCTCGCTCGTCTCTCACAGGAGTGACTGAACCGTCCTCAACGGGCTCAGATCTGGTCTCAGTTCCTTTTTGTTTTTTGTTCTCCTTCCTGCCCTGAGACTTGTCTCACTGTTGTTGGTACTCTCAACAACACTTCTTCATGATCCAGTGGACATGCCACTTTCTTTGTGTGACTTACATAAATCCAGTTCAGAATTCCAGCACACTTCACTGCTGTGGTAGTTGTCAAAACTACCTGATAAGGTCCCTTGCGACGAGGCTCCAAACACGTCTTTCTCACGTGATTTTGGATCACACCCAGTCCCCAGCTCTCAGGTTGTGCCCTGGGTCATGGATCGGTGGCACTGTGGTGGCTTCCACCTGCTGAGAAAAAGAGCGAACCACATCAGCCAGACCTTTGCAGTAATCCCACACCATATCATCTGTAATGTTGACAAGTGCATTTGCAGGCACCGCTGGTAACCTCATTGCTCTGCCCATGAGGAGTTCATGCAGCGACAATCCTGCCTTCCTGTCAGGTGTTTTTCTCATTGACATCAACAGTAAAGGCAATGCGTCAGACCATTTCAAATATGTGGGCGCGCACATCTTTGCAACTCTTGACTTCAGTGTACCATTCATCTGTTCCACTAGTCCTGATGGTTCAGGGCAGTAACTACAATGCAACTTCTGCTCAATGTTCAATGCTGCACACAGTAATTTAATTACTTCATTGTTGAAGTGACTTCCCCTATCTGATTCCAAAGAGATCGGAAATCCGAAACGCAGTATCAGTTCCCTAAGCAATAATTTCGCTACTGTGAGACTATCATTCCTTCGAGTAGAGTATGCTTCAATCCAATGACTAAAGATGCAAACAATCACAACACATATCTCAAACCTCCACAAACAGGCATTTCAATGAAATACATTTGCATTCTGCTGAATGGACTTCCCGCTCTTCCAATGTCGCTCAAATTAACCACTGTCCCTTTCCCTGCATTTAGTTGTTGGCAAATGACACATCGATGGCAAACTGCTTCAGCAACTTGTCTAAACTTTGGGTTGAACCAATCATGTTTGAACAAACAAATTATTGCGTCCCTCCCGATATGTGCTTAACCATGATAATACCTCGCCATTTAAGACAATAGACTATTTGGCAAAACCAACTGACCCTCCTCAGAAACCCACAATTCTTCTTGTCTTTGCACACATTTCATTTTACTCCATGAATGTTTTTCCTCCCTGTCAACATTATTCTGCAACGCTTTTAATTCTTCCAAAGTATCAATTTTTTCAATGCATGGCTTGTACAAGTTTCATCTTCTTCAGGTAACAGTCCCCACTTGTCCTTGAACGATATACAGTTCAATGCACAAAACCTTGTGACTTGATCCGCATATCCATTTCCCAATGATACATAGTCCTGCAACTTCAGATGTGCATTGCATTTCACCACGGCAATCATTTCAGGCATTTGAAAAGCGTGTAACAATTATTTAATTATCTCACCATTTCTCTCTGGCGAACCAGAAGAGGTCAGGAAACCTCTCTGTGACCACAACTGGACAAAATCATGGACTATTCCAAATCTATATTGGCTATCCATATAAATTGTAACTTTCAGCTGAGCAGAGACATGGCACGCTCTAGTAACGGCTTCCAGTTCCGCTACTTGAGTAGAATACACTCCTCGAAGCCAAGAAGTTTCCAAGGTACCAGTAATTGTGCACACAGCATATCCTGCTCTCAGTGTCCCTGTATTGTCTCTCAGACAAGAACCATCAACAAAGATAATTTGCTCATTTTCTTTCAATCGGGTATCTCTAATGTCAGGTCTCGGTTTTGTGCACAAGTCAGTTACTTCAAGACAATCATGCTCAACATCTTCTTCTTTTTCAATTTCAGCATTTTCACTCGGATGTAAGGTTGCCGGGTTCAGCCCTGTACATCTTTTCAATAATACATTTGGTGACCCTAGAATACTTGTTTCATATCTAGTCAACCGTGCACCAGTCAAATATTGGGTTTTCGTCCTTGTCAGTAGAATCTCAATAGAGTGAGGGACCATGACAGTCAGGGGATGTCCCATCACAATGCCCTCACACTGTGTCAGGCTTTGACCAACTGCGGCAACTGCATGCAAATTACCTGGTAAGGCTGCTGCGACTGGGTCCAAAGTAGCTGAAATATATGCTACTGGGTAGTTTACAACTCCATGGACCTGTGTCAAGACAGACAAAGAACATGCATCACGCTCATGCCAAAACAATGTGAGAGGTTTTGTGTAATCAGGCATACCCAATGCTGGAGTCCTGCACAAATTCTCTCTCAATTCAGTGAACGCTTTCATTTCATCTTGGTCTAACACTGTGGGATCAGTGACTTCTTTATGAGTCAACTTCTGCAATGGTCTTGAAATGACTGAAACATTCAGAATCCACTGGCGACAATAGCCTACCATGCCCCAAAACATCCTGACATCTCTCTGTGTAGTCGGGGGATTATCTACAATATGGTTGTAGTCCTTTCTCTGGATATCTTTATTGAACCCTTCTCAATCTGGTGACCTAAATAATTCACTACTTTCTGACAGTACTGCAATTTAAGCAGAAACACTTTGTGACCATTCTTTCCTAAATGGTTCAACAGGGCAATCATATCATACTTGCACTCATCCCTCATTTTGGACGCACTCAGCAAGTCATCAATGTACTGCACCAAGGTTGATTGGAAAGGCAATTCCAACGACTCCAAATTCTTTTTCAAGATCTGATTGAATATGGAAATGACTCTGAAAACCCTTTGGGAATTCTACACCAGCAATAGACTCGATCCAGGAGTTTGAAACAAAAGAGTAATTGACTATCCTCATGAAGAGGCACAGAAAAGAATGCTTGTGACAAATTGATGACAGTGAACCATTCGGCATCACACAGAATCTTGAACATTATCACAGCTGGATTTGGCACCTCGAGACAACATTTGACCACAATCTCATTTATTTTTCTCAAATCCTGAATAATCCGATCCTTCCCACAGGGCTTCTTCAAACCCATTATTGGTGAGTTACATGGACTGCTCAATACTTCTTTCAGAACCCCTTGCTTTACAAAGTCTTCAATTATCTGAGCTACTTTCATCAGGACATCTCGCTGCGTGTGGTACTGTGAAAATTGAGGGAAAACTGCATTTGCTTCTCAGTAACTTTAACTGGCTACACTCCCTTTATCAAACCTACCTCTTTTCCTGTCAAATCCCACACCTTCTCTTTTACTGTTCCCTGCAAATCAGGATGAAGCTCTTTCACTGTTAACATCGGGAAAATTAAATCAAAGGGTACTCCTCATTTGTAGTTTCACACTCTATTTCTGGGGCTTGTTCTTCTTCATCATCACTATTCGTCTGAATCGCAATTCCATCATTTGAACAAATAATCAAATACCTTGTTTTACACAACAAGTCTCTTCCCAGTAGGGATACCGGACTTGAATCGCAGACTACACATTTATGCAATCCCTGAAAGTTACCAAGCTCAACTTGAACTGAATCTGTAATCAGGTTTGTCAAATACTGATTTGTTACCCTCACAACCTGGACTGTTCTACCTGAAAAGGACAACTTTGGAACTGCTGCACTTCTCACTGTAGAGCACGTAGCTCCTGTGTCAACCAAGAATGAAACCTTATGATCCTTAACATTTCCCTTCACATAGGCTCCTCTTTGATCTACTTCTAGAGCAGTCACAAGCACACATGGCTCCTCATCTGAACTGTCACTCATCCATTCATCATTTATTCCATTCTCAATGTGTAACGGGAATTGGTGCACTGTGTTGCTATTTCTGTTATGCCTCTGACCTGTGACCTGTTGAGAAAGCATCATCTGTTGAGGCTCCATCGTGGCTTGAGGTATTTGAATTTGCTGTCTAGGTACCATGGGAACCTGCTGTTGCATCGGCTGTAACTGTGACATTTGTGCACGGGGCATTTGCACCTGCTGCATGGGCTGAAAATATTGCACTTGATTCACGTTATTCTGAAAATTTGCATTGGGACCTCTCACTCTCGCTTCTCTCACAGTCGGGAATGAATTGATGTCATTACTCTGCTGAACAACACCTTCCTGCACTATCATTGGACACTCCCGTTTCCAATGTCCAACAGCTCCGCAAATGTGACATGTCAATAGCGTCTTTATTCCATGCACATCATTCTGAACCACTACAGTTTTTAAGTCTGGACCACAATTCATATTGCCTCGATGACCTCTACCTCTCATCTGGGGCTGAAACATCATGTTTCCCTGCTTCTGCTGTGGTAACTGCTATGAAAAAGTCCCTTGCACTCCTGTTTGAGCTGGTTTAATCAGCATCACCATCGCCTTCTCTTTCAACTTTTTCTGCTTCAACTCAATCTCGTCACTACAGTATTTAGCATACTGCAACACCTCATCAATCGGCTTTGCTTGCCAGCAAATCAAATGACTCTTAATCATCTGGCTAATTTCAGGTCTCAACCCTTCCACAAATCTGAGCACAAAGTGAAGCATGTCTTTCACCCCAGTTGTCTTGGTACCACTGTAATGCTTAAATGCCTGCAGCTATCTTATAATATGCATGTATCAACTCCTTTGCTTCTTGAGCTGTCCTGTCAATCCTCTGCCAATCAATATTCTTGGGCAAAATTCTTGATTTCAGAAACTCAATCACCTTATAATAATATTTCATTACTTCAGGAGACGGTGCACCTGTATTCTTGTCTCTCCATGGTTCACTTGTTGGCCAGTCTACACTCTTCTTACACTCGATCCACAGATCAGCTGGAACTACTATCTCTAGTAATGTGTTCAAGTCATCCCAAAACACTTCACAAGTTTCACAGACCTGTCTGTCTGCTGATACCATTCTACTGGCTTTTCTCTCAATTTTGAATAATCATTTGTAAATGACAGAATGTCACTTCTGCTCCAAGGGACATGAACACAATTTCCCCCTGGAATCCCTCTCATTGGTAAAATCTTTACCGGATCTTTATCCTGCTGCACATTTTCAGTCAGCTCCAAAGAATCCTCTTTTCTTTTGTCTCTTTTCTTTACCCATCTGCCTTCCCATTTGTCTAATGCTCCCCAGGTCTGAGCACTTTGAAGCAATTCTTTAAGGTGCGCCTTCATTCCGGCAGATCTCATGTGTTCAAAATCTTTAGCTTCAAAATCTAATCTGTAACTCTGTTTCAAATGCTTCGTTGTCTCTATTTCTATGGCATATTTCTATGCCAAATCGGCTAATCTCTGATGCACCTTGCTCACTTCTCTCGTAATCTTTGGACACAAGTATCTCAGTTCTGCCTCTGTGTAGGATTCTAACCCATTCACCCCTATTGTTCCCTCAATTAATTCACCTGCTTCCATGCCTAGCCTAGTTTAATTCAAATGCTCCTCTCCTTTAGGGGCACTCTGTGGGGTATTCAGCTTGTCTAACAATTCAGTTAATTGCTGAGCTGTCAAACCTTGTAACGAAATGTTACTTGCTTGGACCAGTGGCAACTGCTGTGCAACTGCATTCGGAGTCTGCGGAGTCAATAATTTCAAGCTCTGGCTAACGTTTAGCCCTGTTACCATATCTGGAAGTGCAACAAATGGACTAAGGTCTAGCAATGATCTTGATCCGTCAAAAGTCTGTCCCACAGGAGAGACTACCTGGACATGTTCATTATGTCCTCCCCTCATTAGGTTCTGGGACATTGTTCCCTGTTCACCTACAGTAGGTTGCTTCTGTGCAAATATGTGGATCAACATTAACAGATAGCGATATAGCATCTGGGGCTGCTCTGGCATTTATTCTCTGTGGGAGAGTAACTTCCATATTCTGATTCATCATCGGAGTCATGTCTGACTGTGTCCCTGTTAGTGGCCTAAATCTTGGCATTACCTGCGGCTGTACTTGGGGCAATAAAACTGTAGTCAGTTCAGTCTGAATCAGTATCGGTCTCTGGAAGACCTGCTCCGTGGGCACCACTAAGTTCGAAGTAGTTTCCATAATGGGCACATCAGGATAAATTCTCTGCACCTGTGGCGGTTGCCTCTAGGTCTGCACTACAGGAGTGGTAGGCACATTAAGACCACTTTGCACCGCATTCTGTGTCAGGCTAGCATTAACCTGCACCAGCATCACTGTCTCATTAACCTGTGTTGGGGCTGTCAGGCCAACACTGGTACTTGGAACACACTCATGTACCGTATATGGTGGTGGTCGATCTCTCAATAGCTGTGTAATAAACTCCTCATTGTCCAAGTCCTCCTCCACTGTTGAAGACTTTCTAACCTCCTTACCCCCGAACGGACTTTTACTAGTTTTCTTAGTTTCTTTCTTTTCTTCCTTCTCATTCTCCTGTGCTATTGCAGGAAACAACTTGATTCTGTGCAAATTCTTCTCCATCTTCCATGCTTTCTGAGCACAATCCCATCTAGCCTCCTCTAGGGTCTTTTCTGCCTTTCTCATCCTCCTCTCAAAATTCAGTTGCTGTTGCTGTCTGGCTATAAGCTCTTAAATTGCAAATGCCTCAAACTGTGCTGGTCTCGGAAGGGGCTTCAGTTCATATAGCACCATCCATAAATGCTCCAAAACTCTCAAATTGAATGTCCCATTTGTAGGAAACACTAAGTTCCCATCTTTCTCTGTTAATTTGCACCATCGATTTAGCCAAAGACATGGCGCAACACCCTTTTCTTCCATTACAATGTAAGCTGGTGTACCTTCTGGCGGTGTAGCCTCACCCACACCCATTGTAATATACGTATCTCCCCTTAGGACACTTTTTAACGCTTTACATTTTTTCATCTTTTCTATCTTTTTGTTATTCAAAGAGATAAGTGACTTTTAGTCCCAAGATTCCTTTCACCTACGTTCTCAACATGTTGCCTCTCACGGACGGCTGCCAATTCGTGCGTGACCCTTCTCACTAACCGACCTATCCCAGCGTGGCTCCAAGGACGTCACACTCACACGTACTGCGGCTGACAAAGTCTTGCGGCTTGTCTTCCTTCACTCCAATTCACACAAAACTAATGCAAATATTGCGAGCACTAATCAAAAACCAAATAAAATCTGCTGGTTTACTACAGGAAAGGTAACACAATCGCTTCAGAAATCTTACGGATTTTTCCCTGATGGCTCTTCCCGCACTTACTGCTACTCCTTCTTTCTCGGTCTCCCAGATTCGCAAGCAAAATAAACCCGCAAATTTTACTCTCAACTGATCAATGGGTCTGTCCTGGTGCACATAGGACTCGCCAAGTCAAAATTTTCTTTCACTCACTTTAATTTACACACTGACTTGTTGACCATGCCCGATCAACCTACTAAACCAGACAGATTACAACATATAGCCAAGTGTCTCATACACTTTTTCAATATACTCCAGAGTCCTAGATCATGCAGGGTCTGTAATCAACAACCACGTGGACAATTGTTTAGCACAAAGCGCCACACTCATCTGAAGTTCGATGACTTCCCTACTCTCACAATGCGGAGTACGCACACTCCTACCACAACTTCATTTGGAGTACGCAAACTCCCTAAAATATTCGCAAACCTCACAATTCACCTGCGATTTGCATAAGCTATGCAAGCGCAACCTATTTCACTCACTCTGTCACTAGAACAGCAGGAACATCCTCAAACAACCTTTGGTAGAATCCAGGATCTGGGAAAGTCATTTCTGGGCTTAAGGGAACATCATTTTCTCTCCACTTATCATCATTGAAAAACAAAATCCAAATCTCAATAATAATGCTTTCTGCTACCACCTCTGGGACCTTCAATCCTGCTATTATCTCTGTTAACGCCTGCCACTCCGTATCAGTCATATATGGCAAGCTCTTAAGGAGACAAACAATTAGTCTCTCTTACCGTTTCTGTTCGTCTATTATTCTATACCGGACGTCTATGGTAAGCTCTTAAGGAGGCGAACCATCCTCTGCTACCATCTCTGTTAGCGCATCGACCTTAATAAGTAAACTTACAAGGGGACGCGAATAGGTAGATGAACCATTTGACTCGCAATTAGGATGTTCTTACCATAGATCCAGTACATAATCAATAATCATTAATAATCAATAAATCAATAATCAATGGAGTCCGTAATTGTCATGCACCACTATCTTTCAGTCATGAATAACCACACCTTTAGTAAAAGTTTAGAATATTTATTTCCCTATATGAACAATGCTAAGGTCATGTAGATTAATCTCAAAATCAGAAGAAACACATAAAGAAAGAACACAGGTTGTCCAAAGCTGCGGAAGAAACGTAATCCAATCAAAGCTTAAACAACAACACATTCTAAAGTTATGGTGCAAATCATTAACAAAGTCAACTGCCTCAATGTTTTGATGTACATGAAGTTCAGCAGGGAAATTCGTCAAACCTTAGTCCCTGTTATCCTAAGTCATTAGTGAGAATCCTTAACTAACATCAAATTAGCATTAGCATGTTGGGCTTCATTCAAAACAATTTAGTAGCACAAATTTGGAAAAACATATAACTGTGGTAGAGCCTTATCCACGGTGCTGCTGACAATGGTATGTCAAAGGCAGTCCGTGCTCTCCAGAAGGAGTCCCAGAGGAAAAAAACCCTAAGTGAAAAACCTCTATGACAGGAACTCCCTGGAACAAAAGAAAAGACACGTACAAAAAATATCAGACTTCCAAGTCAAGAACAAATAGGAAGAAAGCTGGAACAAACAGGAATAAAGGGTGGAATCGGAAGAAAATAACCGGAGCGTGATCACCACCAAAGGAAGTGTTGCAGCGCATGGAGAACAAGAATCCAACTCCTTAAATACCCCTGAACAGGAAGTGACATGCAGGAAAAAGCAAGAACGCCATGTTAGATTGGGAAAAGACTATAGAATGAGATAGATGAGGACTCCATATTAGAAAGGGAACCAGATGCATGCAGTGAAGAAAACAAGAAGAAAGGCATTCTGGGAGAAAGAGAATATGGCCCCACTTAGAGGAAAGAAAAGATAAAAGAAGAAGAAAGAAGAAGAAAGTAGCCCAAAAAAGGCAAGACACCAGGTGAGTGAGAGGTGGGGGTGGGCCGCATACTCCTAATGTGAGGCTGCACCGCACCCCGAACATGGCAAGGCCTCATGCCCAATTCTGGGCCTCGGATGATATGCAGGCGGAAAAAAGGGGCGCGGCGACCATGGCCCAAACCGGTTCCCCTGCCTGGGTCACAGAGGCCCACGGCACAACTCGATCATCAGATGTCTGCAAGAAGGTTGGTACCGAGCAAGTTTTGTGCATGTCTGACATACAGTAAAGAAAGGTGTGAAGCCTTACTGAAAAGATGTCTTCTCTTATTAAAAACATCTAAATACACATAATAAACAAATACTTCCATGGAACTAGATGATGTAAATGGGAGATTTCCCAATAAACACAAGAAAGTGCTCCCACAGACATCAAGAAGTAACCGTACATGAACAGTAATAAAAGTGTGACACGTACTGGGGTAAAGAAAATTATATGGGACTTCTATCTGAATGTCACAAAATGAAGGGGGTTTGCAAAGAGCTCAAATGGGAGTAACAATGACAAAGCAGAGTAAGCAGAATAACTTCACCAAGTAAAAACATATGTGTGCTTATATTGTTATAGGGCATTCTTAGGTGGGGAGTGTTGTATATTATGAGAAGTAATGGAAGATGAAGCAAGATTGCATACATCAAGTGAGGGCTTAAATCTTTGAATTACACACAGTTTCATAAAGGCATCATTAGGGATTAAGGGCCAGATGTAGCAAGATATGCTTTTGCGAGTCTGAAATTGCGAGTTGGTGCGACTCGCAATTTCAGACTTGCAAAAGCATATGCAGAATGGTGTCTCAGACACCTTCTGCGACTCGCTATGGGTTCGCAAAGACCCACCTCATTAATATTAATGAGGTGGGTCGCTTTTTGCGACCCCATAGCGAGTCCCTGCTCTCACAGGGATGGTGGCCTGCTGAAGTCAGAAGACCTCCATGTCTGTGACTGCTTTTTAAATAAAGCAGGATTTTTTTCATTTTGCAGCCCGTTTTCCTTAAAGGAAAACGAGTTGCAAAATGAAAAAAATACCGAAACCATTTGGTTTCGTTTTTTCAGAGCAGGCAGTGGTCCATAGGACCACTGCCTGCTCTGAAAAAATATTTTTGTCGACATTCACAAATTGAAGGGGTCCCCATGGGAATGAGTTACCACCAGTGTGACACTGGTGGTAACTGCGAGTTGCTTTGCGACAGCAATAGGAACACCCCTTCCTATTTGCGAGTCGCATTCCCAAATTGCGAGTCGGTACCGACTCGCAATTTGGGAATGAGCATCGCGGGAGGCCGTTTGCATGGCGCAAACTGCGTTCTTCGCAGTTTGCGACATGCAAACGGCTTGCTACATCTGGCCCCAAGTGATTTGTGCAGCACTGCACAATTTTAGGTCAACTACCAAGCTGGATTCAAAACCACCATATTCCCATGTTGAGTTGGTCACTACACCACATATTCTTCCCTAGTTAATATAAGAAAACATTCACAAAATGTCAAGAATTGAAAATGCTCCCAAAGTGCACCTTCACCAATCCTTGTGAACACTTATGTTCTTTTGATATATCCCAGTACACATTATGTTGTGTTCCATGTGATGTCTCGTGAGTAGACCGAATGCAAATTATTTTAGTATGTAGATATTTAATAGGGTCACACCTTGATTGCGTTATCTCTCATTTAAAGGTCAGGTTTATCTATGTGCATATTCACTACAGTTTTAAGTATAGCGTGATATATCACATAAATATTTACATAGTTCTAAACAGTGTAATGATTTATTAACAGTGATGCATCTACATTGTACCCATCAGGGTGGAACAGAGTTCACAAGCCAGAAGATTAGTACCCTTTTTACTGGGGGTATTTTCTATCATTTAAAAGAGTATACAAAGGATTGATGAATGTTCTTTCAGTCTTTGGCAGTACAATCCTTTCTTGATTTAGTACTGTGCTGATGTGATAGAAAAGGACCGATATTGCAAATTACAATTCTAAGCCAATTTCTGTTTGAGAGGTTACGGTTAAACATCTTTCACAAAAATTCAGGTGCTTGACAATGCCACATTTACACTTACTCACAGTATCTTTTTTATCTGAATGAAAGAGGCCAGCATTTAAATGTGCATATGCTGTACCAGAAATGCATTATGGAAAATAACGTCAGACATGTTTATGAGGGAGCTGAAGTTGTGTAAAAATTAGATTGAATTTTGTTGTGGTGAGTATCAACAGCACTAGACATACCGCTGCATGATTAGATTGAGAGATTTGCAGATAACCAGATGGAGTTCTGGTCAAAGACCCATGTATGTGATAGGATGTGAGCATGCCCTTGAACTTGCAGCCCCCTCACACTGGAAAGCTGAAGCTCCAGCTGGTTGGCACCACCTGCACCTCCAGCCAGTAAGGAGCTCACGTTGCTTCACCTAAACAGATACTGATGAGTCTTGGAGCTGGCTCAACATATCGATTCTGGGCAAATCCCTTAATCTGCTTGTGCTGAAAAAATCAATGTGACCTTGTGTAACATCACTGGTGCTCCTGTAAAGTGCTCCATTACCTTTAGGTTGAGTTTGTGCTATATAAAACTATGGAAAAAAGGTAAACTTTCTGTGAATGAGCTCCATTGTTCAATAGGAGGGCATCTGCTTATGATAGAGTCCTACTCTTATCTGCAGGAACTAATTTTATCTGTGCAGGAACTCACTTATATATTCTAGGTATTCTGCATATCTATAGAAGTTTTAAGTTCCTGGGAACGGGGAAAAAAGCGGTATATGGAGGGCATGACTACAGGGACAGAGAGTGGTATGAAAGAATGAACAGAGCTGAAGCCCCGGTGACTACCTACGGATGATGTAGTAGAGGTCAAAATTTACTGCAGTGCATGAGAAAGAAAAAGTAGACCTGGGCAGAAAAGCAAAAGGCAAAAATCTAATATGAACAAAAGGGGCCCCATGCTGGAGCCCACAGCATTTAGGCAGGGGCCAGTGGGAAAATGGAGGTGGTGCCCAATGGCAGTTCTTGCCATTGTGTGTAAAAATTGAAATGTTCAGCAACATCCAGAGAGTGGGCAACAACCCATGTGAAAACAGGACCCCTGTAAGGTCAGGTGAATTCCAGATTTGGCTCTAATTATTACCCTATAGAGGAGTAGTGGAGCAGTGGTCTGCATGCGGCTGCAGTTTTGGTACTACAATAACTATATTTTGGCTGCCAATAGCTGTTTCTTTAAGAATGCCTAGGGGTGATTTAGGAGATTGCCTGGCACCAGGGGACCAAGATTTGGCCAGTTTACATAGGTCCATCTTCCAAACGATGCCAGGGGTATCCAATTTTGTGTCGCTCTGGAATGGTTTAGTGTGTGATTTACTGGTTGAACCAAGGGGGCTCCCATGGTATGACGGAGTGGCTGAGTTCACCTTGTCGAGTACTAAGTAAGAGTCATAGTGGAAATCTCGGGGTACCAAATCACATTTTCTTGAAGGTGGTGCTTGAAGGGCCATGATTTTGAGAATTTCAGGGAGAGTATTTTATATCTAGCTTTGTATTCAAATGGATGTTCAATACACATAATATCAATATTTTGGTGTGTCAATATCAATAAATGTTATCTATGTGTCTTTATGAAAACAAATATGGCCTGAGAATGTTTAATTCTCAAAACCAGGTTTTGTGGCCTAAGGCTACTTCATTGCTTTAATGGGGAATGGGGCTGGTTTAGTGTATTTGCCCAGATATCATCAGTCCCTCGCTTGTGTTAATGTGAACTATTGTCTCTGGTACCAAGGCTGAGCTTTAAAATCCCCTCTTCAGGCATAGGATTACAGGTGCCAGATTGAAGTTGGCTTTGGTGGGTGCAGTGCCATTTACTGTCCATGCACAGTGCCATGCAGATCCACTTGTCAATCTATTACATGTTCAGCTAACAAATACCTGGGACAAGAGGCACACAAAGCATTCTGTGAGATGGACTGTGTGAGGTCAGCACCCAGCAGCCCTTGACAGCTTGCAGTGGAACATTGCAAACCATGTGTGTCTTTACTGTGGTGCACGTCCCTCCCTACCCAAACTGAGCTAGACAGCAATAATGAGGTAGAGGAGCACAGCGACGGGCTGCTGTCCTCCACTACCTTTGTAAGGACTGTTAGAGTAGCTGCCTGACTATTAAAGTAACTGTGTGACATGACATTATTGTCAAACCATCACCCTGATGCCAGTGCTGCCCAAAAGACCCTCAGGCAACATCAGCGCTTGAGCCATGGCTGTCCTTCCTTTTGGGCTAGAGCAGTCAGCCTGGAGAATTCTTCTCAGAGGCCACTCACAGGTCTATCTTTGAAAAGTCCCTGACCTGACCAGTAAATGCTGGTGCCACCTACTATCAACCACTGATACAAAGTAACTTCTGTGTAGACCTATATTTCCTAATATCACTTTGCATGCTCTGTCTTTTTAGCCAGTATTTGGAATTTTTAGAAGCGAAAACACAAGTGCCCCAGAATGGAACATTGCTGGTGTGCCTGATGGACACTGAATCACTATAATAATATTGTAAAAAAGAAAAAATGTTTGCCCCCCTTTTTGCCTGTATATATCCTTTGCTACCCCTCGTCAAGGCTAGTAGGCGCAATATAAATGTGACTACATACAGTCAGGGCCACTGGAAATATGCAACAGGAGAGGTCTAAGTTATGCTGTAAGATTGATTAAATGATGCAGCAAGAAAATGTAAATTATGAGGGGCTAATGCAGCACATTATGTGACTCAATGACTTCATTATTATGTCATTTTTACACTTATTAACACTATCTGGGCATTATTCACACCTCATTAGTACAAGCATACAATCCAAATAAAGCAATAAGCAACAGATAGGTGGCCAGTCAAACTTTTCAAGGGGTCTTTCACTGCCCAGTAACGCATGTTGCTGCTTATTTTGGAACTTTTGAACTGGTTGAGCTAGAAATATTTTTGTTGTTGTTTAAATATGCAGATTATGCAGCAGACAATGGATTATGTGGCAAATGCAGTGAATATGTGGTTATGCGGAAAAACACTCAAACCGCACAATCGCATAATTCCAGTAGTCCTGCACACAATATCATTTGTCACTTGTACCTTCTTTGCATGGAAGGTCTCAGATATAACAGTCAGATTGAGAACAGGGCAGAGGTCGCCTTTCAAGTGCAAATGCTGCCTCCGTCATCACAGTGTTATTGGGCAAGCTGTGTCTCAGTGAGGATAGCTAAAGCACATTGCCATGCATAATGAAAGCACCACCATGGGGTCTGTGAAGTAGCATGTTATTGCAATTGTTATTCTATTTGTTTGGCACTTACTAGCCCTGACAAAGCATTACTGGGACCTCCACCCAACCCTCCTTTGAAGGCACTTTTCAGCAGAAGGGAAAGCTGAACGTGTCTCTTAAAAAAAAAACGCCAGTTTCCCAAGCACACACAAACCTGCAGCCCTGGATGAAGCACAGGATAAAGCACAGGACTGGTGGGGGGCTCTGAAACCCCTTTAGCCCAGTGGGTGTCGCACACCTGACAGGGAGTAGGTTTGCTACCTCTCCAAGAGAAAAATACCGGCCATTTGTTGTTGTTTTGAGAGGCTGCAGAGGCCCGCGCATGATACTAGATAGGACTTTAAACAAAATCTTATGTATAAATAAATATGTAGCATGACCTTTTTACCTTTGTTTACTTTATTTATTAGTGTTTTCAATTTATGATTGCGGTTTTAAGAATGTACAGAAGTTGGGATGGAAAAGTCCTCTGCATGGTTATGTAGCAGAAATGTTATTGCTACCCTTGATGCCACAGTAGTCTTTTATATGTGAAAGAATTTGCATTTTGTTATTTGAAACACTAATAGTTTAACTGTAAAATAGTTCAATGAAAGTCTATGTTAATGTGCATTCACTGTAGATTAGTAATTTTAAGGGAAGTGCTATAGCCCTTAAACTTCATGTATAAACAATGAATTTGATTTCATGTGATTCTTCATCATGTTAATTATTAGTCTGCACTAAAACGATAATTTGTAGGAAGAAATGTTTTATATGTTACATGCAAACATCGAAAATGCAGTTCTGCATTATAGCTAATGGAATGTATTAACAGTATTTTGTTTTAAATTACTGTAAAATGGACACTGCCAAAAGTTATTAATGATGAATAAAAAAAATTCTAGCTTACGCGTCAAGAATTTTCAATTCTATTAAGGACACGGAGGCGAGGATTATGCTGTCTCTTTCTTTACTGAATCTCACATAGCAGCCAATTAAAATACATTAAACAAAAAACTAAATTTCCCACGATGCCCAGAACCAGTCATCACATGTACCAATGACCGACAGTGACCTTAGTCCACATAAGCTGTAACCCCAAATGTCACATCCTCTTTCTTTGTCCAAACCAATAACTTTTTAACTTTTCCCAACGAAAAACTTCTTCTGTATCCATAGAATCAGAAAACTCCACTCATCTGCATCAACAACTATCAATAAACCACCCAGCTAGGATTGTGAAAAGGCTTCCAACTTCTTAAAGTAGAACATGTCCAACCGCTAGACATCAGGATAAATTTCTCAGGAATTCTTCTGATCCGAACCTGGAATAAGTAAAACATAATACAGGTAATACCACCAAATGGTAGACAAAACCAACAAGATTTCTTTCTCAAATTCAAACTCCAACATATTACAGGGAGGGTATAAATGAAAAAAGGTTATATACATCTATACATTAACAGTATTTCTTTATTCATTTGAGGGAGGGATAATCCTCACCTCCGTGTCCTTAATAGAATTGAAAATTCTTGACACGTAAGCTAGAAAATGTTTTATTCTATATCAGGACCGGAGGCTCAGATTATGCTAGTTAAAAGCTGACTAACAATAACAGAGGCTAGATCCATCACAGGTTTAAAATAGAATTTCCGAAAAGTACTTTCAGAAGACCAGTCTGCTGTCGTCATAATCTCCTCAAGACTAGAACCCAAAGCATATGATTTTGATGCCATAGCTCCTCTAATAGAATGAGCTCCAAATTGATTGGTATTAATACCCGCTTCACTCATTAACCATCTTATCCATCTTGCCAAAGTGGCTGAGGTAACAGGTTTAAAAGGCTTCTGCAAAGAGATTAGTATTTGACCATTCATGTTTTGTCTGAATTCTTCGGTAGCCAATTCATAATCCTTTAAACATTGCACAACACATAACTTTGATTTATCTGGAAACCAAGGGTAAGATACTGACCTGCAATTAGTTTTAGTTCTTCTAGAAATGTTGAACGTAACACCTTCAGGGGAGTAAATCCTCCCAGACAAGTCTAAGGCTCTGACATCCGAAACCCTCTTGCAGGAAACTAAACATACCAACATGGCTAATTTAGCCGACAGTTGTTTGCGGGATAAATATTTGTTACTGGGCCAAGCATTTATGAATTTCAACACAAAGTTAACATCCCATAAGACCGAATATTTGGCCTGAGGAGGGTTAGAAAAACGAATACCTCTCAACAGTTTGCAAACTAGTGGATGTTCCCCTACAGGTTTACCATCAATGTGTTTATGACCAGACGATAACGCTGATCTAAAATTATTAATCATCTTGTAAGCCAAACCTGAGGAAGCTAATTCAGCTGAAAAATGTATTATTAACTCAATACTTGACTCCATGGGATTGATACCCCTTCCATTGCACCAACTAACCCATCTGCGCCATGCAGATGCATATCTCTTGTGAGTGCTAGAGGCCCAGGCCTGCTTGATA
Source organism: Pleurodeles waltl (assembly GCF_031143425.1). NCBI lineage: Eukaryota > Metazoa > Chordata > Amphibia > Caudata > Salamandridae > Pleurodeles > Pleurodeles waltl. Next base: position 972,985,203 of record NC_090447.1, read on the forward strand.
TAGTCCTCAGCCTGTTGCGAAAGGCCTGGGGTTTTCCATCTTGCCCTGAAACCATCCAAGCCATCAGTGTTAAGTTCCCTGATGCAATCAATGGATGTTGAAGGCCCTCCGGACTCAATAACAGATTCTGGCGAGGAGGGATGAGCAAAGGAGGAGCACAAACTAACTGGAGCGCAATAGGGAACCAGGGTTGAGACCTCCACAACGGGGTCACTAAGACCAGGTCTGATTTCTGCCTCCGAATTTGAGATAGGACTCTGGGTATCAATAGAAACTGAGGAAACGCATAAACCTGAAAAGGGGACCAATTCTGTAGAAGGGCATCTGTCGCTAATGCCAGGGGATCCGGTCTCCAACTGAAGAACTTCGGAACCTGAGCATTGAGACGAGAGGCGAAGAGATCTATCTCGCAAGGACCCCATTCCTGTACTATCTGTTGTAAAATACTCGGATCCAGTCTCCAATCGCTGGCATCCGTCAAGTATCTGGAGTTCCAATCTGCTATGGTGTTCTGAACTCCCGGGAGGTACTCTGCTAGGACCAACAATCTGTGACTCAAGCAATAATGCCAAAACTCCTTGGCTATCTCCGCGAGAACTCTGGACCTCGTTCCTCCCAGTTTGTTGACATAACGCACTGCTGAAACGTTGTCCATTCGTAGAAGGATGCAGCAATCTGTCTTGTGAGGAGACAAGCTCTTTATTGCAAATGATCCCGCTAGAAGCTCTAGACAATTGATATGGAGACCTTGTTCCATCTGTGACCACCGGCCTCCTGTCACTACTGATCCGCAGCGGGCTCCCCATCCCCACTGACTGGCATCTGATTCTATGACAATCTCCGGGTGAGAACCGAAAATGGCTCTGCCATTCCATGCCTCCATGTGATGAAGCCACCACTGAATCTCCTCCTTGACTTCTGATGATAAGGGGATCAAAGCCGAGTAACTCAGGCCCTGTCTCAAGTACTGAATCTTCAGTCTCTGTAGAGCTTGGTAATGCAGGGGGGCAGGGAAAATTGCCTGAATGGATGAGGCCAACAGACCCACCAATCGGGCAATGTTCCGCAGGGAAACAGTCAGGCTGGATAACGCCGATCTCAACTCCCTCCTGATGTTGCGAATTTTTAAGGAGGGGAGAATCAATTGAGACTGAACTGAGTCTATCTTGAAACCCAAAAACTCTATCATCTGAGTTGGTTTCAACAATGACTTCTGTGCATTGATAAGGAAACCTAAATCCTGCAAAAGACTGATTGTCCAATTCAAGTGCGTCAACAAAGTCTGAGGTTCCTGCGCCATCAACAAGATGTCGTCCAAGTAAATTATTAGTCGAACTCCCTTGGTTCTCAGCCATTCTACCACTGGTCTCAACAGTTTCGTGAAGCACCAGGGGGCCGAGGATAGGCCGAACGGTAGAGCTGTGAACTCCAAACAATTACCCTTCCATTGAAATTGGAGAAATCTCCTGTGAGGAGCAAAAATTGGAATGGAGAGATACGCATCCTTTAGATCTAGACGTACCATCCAGTTTCCCTCTAAAAGGATATCCCTCAACATGTGAATTCCTTCCATCTTGAAGTGCCTGTACACTATCCAAAAATTGAAATCTTTTAGATTTAACACTAGGCGATGCCCTCCGCCTTTCTTGTCTACCACAAAAATGGTAGACAAGGGTGAGGAGCTGAAAAAACTACTGCTCCTTTGTTTATTAAAGCTTGTACTTCTACGTCTATAAAACTCAGATTTTCTAGGGAAAAAGACATTTGTGTAGGGGGGTACAGTTGGACCGGAGTACTGGTAAACTCGAGATGAAAACCTGTTACCGTCTGAATAACCCAAGGATCCCCTGAGATGTCTCTCCATTTGTCCACAAATAAACCCACTCTTCCCCCAAGTATAACTTGAGAGTGGTGAATAATGCTTACCAGAAAAGGAGGAGTCTTGTATCACTCCTTGCTGTCCTCTGCGATGTCCCCTGCGAAACCTGGCCCTACCTCCTCTAGAGCGAGAGGGGTAGAAGGTAGCATCTGATTGGTCACCGGACCAGTTACCCCTGCCTCCGTGGTAGCAGTTTTGGGGACTGGTATAAGAACCCCGGCCGGGCATTCGTCCACCATAACGCCCAGCCCTGAGAAAAAGGCCACGTTTGAAGACTTTTTTAAGTGACAACTGAGCTTTGTCCAGGGTGGAAAAAGTAGAACAAAATTTTGCTAGCTCTTTAATAAAAGACGAGCCAAAAAGAAGTCCTTCAGCTGCTGGGCCTGCCTCCGAGGAGGCCAGATCTACCAATTTAGGATCCATCCGCATCAGGATGGACTTACGTCTCTCAGTGGAGATGGCGCAGTTAGTGTTACCTAACTGTCACACGGCTCTCTGAGCCCATCCCAGTAGAATGTCCGTGTCAACAGGGTTACCTGATTCTTTGGAGACAACGGCCATATCTAAAATCTTAGTTAACGGACCTGACAAGTCTAACAATCTGTCGTGACAAAGGCGCCATGATCTATCTAATCCTTTTTTGGGATCCTTCGCAAACTTTTTCAAGAAAGTTACCATGGTAGGATCAATTTCCGGAGTGTCCGTCACATTGTTGTCCAGATCCGGTCTAGGACATTCCGCCTTGAGATGAAAACGAATCTCCTTGTCAAAACCCCTACGTATATTATTGTGAACATACTGCGCAACTTCTGAGGTTGGGACCCAATTAGAAGACCTAGGGTGTAGAATATCAGAAGGATCGAAGTCAAGCACCTGAAGGGGAGGGGACTGTTTTTTTCGCTTTTTTAGTAGGTACTGAACTATTCAGATTATCAGAATCTTGATCATCAGAATCTCCCGAAGTGGAGGAATCATTTAGCGTTCTATAATTATGTTCCGCACTTCTTTTCTTGCATAACTTCTCAAACATGTCAGCATGTAAGTCCTCTGAGGGACTCTCTCTTACGAGGTTCTTAGTTTTGGCTTTAGACTTAGATGCAACCTTGGGATTATTCTCTTCCGGGACAGAAGATGTATTATCAGTCATCCGACCTTGAGAGTGAGCATACTCTAACAATTGCCCCGAAAAGGGGCCTAAGGCTCTCACCAAGGCATCATTTACCGACTGTTGCACCCTGGAATCGAGTGCTTCAACTAGATTAACCTCTAGTTGGTTATCTATATCCTCAGGGTAATACCCTGCATCTTGGTCACTCCATTGAGCCATGATCAATAATAGTCTGTCCCAAAAATCAGGATCAGAACAAATGGGGGAGTGAAAAAACCCATCCAGGCACTAAAGAAATGAAAAGTTTTTTTATAAATATAATTATAGGGAGCTGCCTGGTATTCACTCTAGGCCCAGCCTTATATATATTTTACAACCAGGAGGAGTCACTCTGGGCTTCAGGGAGATACTTAATATGCCTGTGAACAGGCAACACTCGATTTGCCTGGACGCGATAGCTAAAACGATCTCTTCAAAGTGTTGAGGGAAAGGAGATCGGCTCGTAAAAGCGCGCGCGCCCGGCAACACTTGTTGCCAGGAAAACAGACTACGCGCATAGCGCGTACAGCACTCCCGCTCCCATTAGTTAAATACGAAGGCAAAGCATGCGATCGACAAAGCGACGAGAATTATGTCATTAAAACGTTGAAAAAACATTGATAAAGCGAGCGGAATCGCGTCGCTTGTTTAAACGTACACAGTAATTAAATATCACACTCCTAAAGTATAAAAACTACCGGAGGAAAGATAAATGTTTACTTATCTGCTGCAAAGCAGCAAAGAAAGAGGATGTGACGTTTGGGGTTACAGCTTATGTGGACTAAGGTCACTGTCGGTGATTGGTACATGTGATGCCTGGTTCTGGGCATCGTGGGAAATGTAGTTTTTTGTTTAATGTATTTTAATTGGCTGCTGTGTAAGATTCAGTAAAGAAAGAGACAGCATAATCTGAGCCTCCGGTCCTGATATAGAATTCATATTTTGAATGGTATATGTGCCTTGCTTGAGAGAAATGAATGTACCATTAATTTTACTTTAGTTAGCCTGAGGCCTGCAAGGCCCTGTTTTCTGACCATGTAGAAAAATGTTTAGTCATTCTTGCTAAGGAACATTCTCTTCAGACATCGTTCTCATGAAATGCTAGTTGGAAAATAGATGTCCTATTGTTTTACACATAGTGAGCCTGAGAAAGTAATCTTGAGCCCAGTACATTGAGGAACTGTGAAAGTGGACTGTATACGTTTGTTTCAAACTGTACAGATAAGCTAAGATGGCTGCCTTTCACATGATGGACTTGGGACTATGGGCCATATGTATGGAAACATGAGCTTGCTAATCGCAAATAGCGATTTTTAAGAAAATCGCTATTTCCGACTCGCAATTGGCCATGTAACAAAATTGCGATTCGGAATTAGCGATTTCTTAAAAATCGCTATTTGTGGTTTGCATGGCCCATTTACCGAATCGCAATTTGCATTCTCGCAATTTGCGATTTTTTTGCGATTTGGTGAAAAATCGCAAATTGCGAGAAAGTTCAAGAATGCACACCTGGAGGAGCCTGATGACATCACCAGCAGGAAATGAGTCATCCCAGGCAGTTTCAGGTGCCACACCCAAACCAGCATCCTGAGAGACAGCAGCCCAGCCACACAGAGCAGCACTCAGCAGGAGCAGAAACACCTGAGCCAGGATGGAGACCCCAGTACCAGCACAGGAGAAGGCAGAAAGGAAGCGCAAGCTTAAATTTAGTGAACAGGAGCTTGAGGTCCTGACTGAGGAGGTGGTGAGGAGCCATGACCGCCTGTTCGGGAAATCTTCACTCCAGGGTCCTGAGAGTGAAAAGAGAAGATTAAGGCTGGACATTAAATCAAAAATCTGCGCCATTGGAGTGGCACAGCTCTCCATAGAGGAAATTAAAAAAAGGTGGTATGACCTGCGCTCCCGTGCAAAGGAGAGGTGGCAAGGAGACTTGCGGAGGCCAGGGGTACAGGTGGCGGACCACCAACAGAAGCACCATCCACACCATTGGAGGACCTGGTGGAATCCACACTCCTCCCTGAATCTGTGACTGGGGTCACAGACATCGACACCTCCGGCACACCGAGTACCCACCAAGGTAAGTGCAATGATGTTTGGGAACCCGATATGTGTATGCACAAAAGCCCCTTAGGAATTAGCATGTAATGTGAAGCAGTGTGTGAAGTAGTCCAGTCCATATCTTAGAAGCAGCACAACAATGCATTATGGGAGTGGCAGTCCACAAACTAGTACAGACAGTAGCATAACAATGTAATGAAGTATAGTGACACCCAAGGTAACACAACACACACAACACCGTGTAGAGCAGTACCTGTACCTTTATTGCCATTTTCTGACAGATAATGTAACATATAGAACTGACATGCTGCATATTGTTGTTGCAGGTGGGCCAGGCCCAGCAGCCACACACAGTACATGTGTAGGAGAGACGGACACCCATCAGCCCTCGGACACCAACACCAGTGGGTCCCTCCACATGTACACTGTCCGCCGCAGGCCCAGGGCACTACCACTGCCAGAGTTCAGCGGCGACTCGGATGAGCACTTGGAAGGGCCAAGCACACCGTCTGCACCAGACAGGCGCAGCCAGATTCTGGAGGGCAGGGGTCAGCCAGCACCACGCAGGATTGCAACAGAGTCCCAGCAGCAACATCATGAGGCAGGCGAGGGTCCGTCCTTATTCGGGGGCCTTGAGGCTGCTATGTTGCAGCAGCAGTGCCTGCAAAACAAGCGGATCCTCAGTTTAGACCGGAACCTGCGAGTGCACAACCGACACATGATGGGCCTGTATCACCAACTGGATGCACTAAATGGAAACATTTTACAGCTGCGTGAGGGACAGGTGCAGGCTTCAGAGGACACCAGGGACCTAACTAGTGTTGTCCGTGACCTCTGCCAGGAGCTGCGCCATGAAAGGGTTAGCCGGCGCAGACAGGAACACAGATTCCGGACAATGTTTGGCGGCTACTGCAGGTCCTCCAACAGGATGGCTAATTCCACTGCACTAATCGCCCATCGTGCAGTGGCGGCACAAGTGGAGGCTGCACATAGCAGTAGGGACCTTGTCCAGGGACTAGTTCACATCACAAATGTGATTGAACACATAATGGGACAGAGATCTGCCACTCCCAGTGAGGTAGCCTTGGGAGACACTGAGGACAGTTCAAGCCTCAGTAGTGTTGCCGTACCAGCAGCAGACACCAGACGGCGCAGTGCCAGGCACAGCACTGCCACTGAAGGTGACAATCAAGGTGCCAGTGACTTAAGTGGGCACCCGAGTGGTGTGCGTGGGAGAAGAAAGTGACTCTTGCTGCCATTACACTACTGTTGCCACTATGAGGGAATAGTGCGTGACTCTGTTCATTAGTTAATTTGCGTTTGTAACATTACCTGTTTCATTTATTTCTCTATCATTCATTACCTGACGTAAGGTAATAAATTTATATCACTACAGGTACAGTTGTCAGTGGATTTTTGTCATTCATACTCACGTCTGAAATGGTTGTGTGTGATGTCGACACGCCTTTGCCTTCCCTCTGCTGCACTGGTCCTGTCTGCTGGCTGTAGAGGTGGTATGGGATCGTCATCCTCATCTGATTCAGTGTCACTGATTTCTATAGGTATGCCCCTGGTTGTAGCTATATTGTGCAAGATTGCACAAGTAGCCACTATTCTACATTTGGTCTCTGGACTGTACTGTAGTGCCCCTCCACTTTTGTGGAGGCAACGGAAGCGACTCTTCAGCAGTCCAAATGTGCGCTCCACCACGTTGCGGGTTGCCCTGTGTGCTGCATTGTATCTCCGTTCTGCTGGTGTTGTGGGATTGAGGTAGGGCGTCATCATGTAGGTGCGCACTGCGTAGGCATTGTCTCCTGGAAGGGACAGAAGGTGTGATGAGTAACTGAGCCATCTGACATGGGTTCGCCATCTATGCACCAGTGTACAGAGTGACATTACCTAGTAGATATCCTTCACCAAACTCCCCAGCTAGCAGTCTTGTGTGAATGCCGCTGTGGCGAAAGATGTACGAATCATGTGTGCTCCCTGGGTACCTGGCCACGAGATCAGTTATGATATAGGAGGCATTGCATATCACCTGAATATTCATGGAATGTTGGTATTTACGGTTTCGGTACACATACTCTGTGGCTGATGGTGGGCAGATTGCCACATGTGTGCCATCTATGGCACCTAGGACGTGGGGGAACTGTGCTATCTGGTAAAACTCTATTTTTGTCTGCTGTATTTCCTGTGGGGTGTGGGGGAATCTGATATACTGTTGGAGTTTGCTTAGCATGGCGTTGATAAATGCATTGAAAAATCTGGAGAGGGTACTCTGTGAAACCCCTCCAGCTGCTGTTATGACCCCTTGATAGCTCCCTGAGGCAAGTAGGTGTAGGGAGCATAATACCTGCACATGGGTGGGTATGCTGTGAGTCCTTAGTGTTCTGCGCTGCAGTATGGGTTGTAGCTCAGCTATCAGATCAAGTATCATGGCTGAGTTCAACCTATACCTCTCAAATATTTCCTCCTCTGTCTGGTCAAAAAGTGTAATGCGCACTCTGAAAATGCGCTCCTGTCTCCTCCTCCCTCTCCTCAAACCTGCCAAGATCCTCATCCTCCTCGCCATGACGTAGAGTGCAGCCATTGTGGAAAAGAGTCTGAGGCATTCTGGGCCTCTTTATATAGGTTGCACCTGGTTTCACTTAGTGGTATTTTGCATGTGCAAAATGCCATTCTGCGAAAAATCGCAAATTGCGATTTTTTGATGTATGTATTTGCGACTTGGATTTTGCGAATCGCATTTTGCGCCTCGCAATTTCCTACTGGAAATACCGAATCACAAAATGCGACTCGCAAAACCAGGTCGCAATGCAAAAAATCGCAATTTTTGCGATTTCTTATTTTTGGTCTGCGAATGCCTTTCATGCATCGCAGACCACGTTTTTCCATTCGCAAACGGCCGATTTTAGTGATTCGCACCGTTTGCGAATGCAAAAACTTTTGATAAATCTGGCCCTATGTCCCTATGTTGCAGCTACATGTCATGCAATGAACTTTGACTGGACAGTGAAATATTCTATCATGCAGCTGATGGACGAACCATCAGTCACTTTGAACTTTAATATACCGTTCCCCACTTGGATCAGTGTCAGTCTCTCTCTAGACCCACTTGAGCATCCTGCTTGCCCTCTTGCCCTCACTTTTTCCTTTCTGGATACCCTTGGACTCTGAGAGGTACAAACCTCTCTACCCTTATTCATTCTACCATTCTTTTCTGAGACCTAGAGAATTTTCCCTGACCCAAATAGAAGAGCTTCTGAAATGCTGACAACTTTCCCTTTTACCTGTTTTTTTGCCAGCTTTGCTTAGTCACCTTTTGCCCCAGATGTTGTTTTTCCAAATTATTTTTGTCCTTTTTTTTTTTTTTTTTTACTTTTTGTCCTCGTGTGTTTTAGCCGAGCACATGCTAAATTTTGACTTGCTAATCTATAGGGATTTTCCTTGTCCGAGCTAGCTAATTTAGATGACTTTTCAATTGCCTTAGTACTTAAAAGAACAGAACTGTGCTTGTTTTCTACCCATCAGATTATCCTTTTGGTGTTTTGTATTGCCATTGTCGAATGCTCAGTCCTTTTGATGTTAGTTCACTTGAATCTTTTTTGTCACCTTGGTCAACCCATGGTGATTCTGTATCTTTATCATTTTGTTTTAAGGATCATTTACATACATCTGAACATGAATCTGTAATAAAACCCTTACATTTATTTCAGACTGGTGTTTTCCATGTGTGGCCACATGGGTCATACTGTCATTTAAAATTGTGTTGTTCGAAGATTTTGATTGCCTTATTTCTGCACCCCTTCATGCTGGGTGAAAGATTTACTGATCTTATTTAAAGCATAACCGAAAAATGCTTTATCAGTGGTAAAAGACATGCCCCGAGTTCCCAACTGTATTGTTATTTGGATTCCTAATGCTGATTTTTTTTTGTCATAGGTGAACACAGACCATGCATGTGTGCAGTGACATTGGCCTGTGTCACGGATTGCCGTCTTGTTGGAGCGGGAGAAGTGCCCAAAGTACTGTTCTCATAATGGTGGAAGGCTACTGCCTTTACCAGGCGTTAAGCAGCACAAGCGCAAAGGTGGCAACATACCAGACAGTGATCAGGAGTAATGAACAGTTCCTTTTTACCCCTTGTCACTGGAGTGAGGCATGCAGGCTCACTTGCCTTTTTAAAAGTCCTGCTGCTGTGTGCTTAACTCACCCTTGGCCTACATTAGGTTGATGTGGAAGTGCATGCATGATGTAAGCATGTGCTGAGTGCCTGTGTGCTCACAAGCATAAACTACTCAAAGGGTACAGTGTGCACATGTTAAATGTGTGTGCTGGCAGTGTGCGTTCTTAAAGTAACACACGCTGATACAGTACAGAGAGACTGCAATACTGAACAGTGTGCGCAGACTGAATGCATGTGCTGCATGTGAGTATGCTGGTGCTAGCTGATCCAGAACAGGACCAGGCTGCACCACCACTGGGTTCTCTACCACCAAAGTTGGTAAGCCGACAATTAGATATTTGGAGCCCCAAAGGACATACCTCCATTGGTGCTACAACTCCCTAGACTCTAATGACTGAACTTATTAGCAGAGACTCTGAGTAAATAACTCTTGAATATGGCCTATTAGTTTATACTCCCTCACTGCTAGTACTGTTATCCTCATGCATTATGCTACCCCCAAAATACCCACATGTGAATGGGGAATAACACCAATCCTGTTGCCCTAAAGGTGGGAGGACAGGGAGTAGACTGACATCTACTACAGCTGTGACCTGAAGAGGATTGTGTTATTGCTTTTTGAATGTCTTTTACCTTTGCATGTGTAGAGTTAGAATTTAAATACCTCTTTTTATACAAAAGCAACTATTTGACTGGACATTGATTTATTGTTGAGCTGCTCGCACGTTGAGTTATAAGTCTTGTTGACTGATCTGTATCTGAGCTTCCCCTAAAGGAGCCTTGGCTGCCTGAGCAACGCTACCCAACTGAGAGTCAGGTGCAGAAAGGGGTGGTTGACCCAGTTGAGCAGGATCCATAGTAGGGTGGGCCTGGGACATCAGGAGAAAAAGACCTCAACCACCTTGGCTGGGCCCAGTAACCTCGGCCTAACCCCGTGGCCCCCTGAACAGGGTTCTGACAGTTGGCAAGAAGGGGTGAGATGGCTAACGTTTAGGAGTCAAAAGATACAGAGTGGCATTGGCCACTTCCAGTTTGCATCAGTGCTACAATAAGTACAGTTTGTTTTCTTCTACACACAAATGCAATACACTTAGGCAACGGAGAACACAGGTTTGGGAGTTGACCTCAACACCATGTCCATAGATCAGATGAAGGATTTATGTAGGGATAGAGGGTGGAGGATTCTCAGGAGTAGGGACAGAGAGCTACTTCCTGATTTCATTAGGGACCAATTTGAGATATTGGGTGAAAAAGAGAAGGCTGTAGCTGACTCTGTGGAGGGAACCGTATCAGGAACTCAGGAAGAGAGCCCTGTGGATTCAGGCTTTAGGATCTTCTTAGCACAGATATATCCCAGACACACACCAAGTGTGTCCGCTAATGCATTTTCCAGAGTTTCACTAAGACTCTCACCACCTTTAGTTTCTAGAATACCGCAGAAACTACGTCGAATTTCTAAGGTACCACTGTCACCACTTTCAGGAATACATCCCTTGGGTGGGTTGAAACTAGCAGAGACCCTGAGCTTACAGTTAGCACTTCAGAAAGATAAGCTTAGGATGATAAGAAATCCAGAGAGTTTGATACGGAGAAGCTGAGACTAGCTCACCAGAAACAAGAGGACAGGCGGGGGAAAAGACAGTAGGAATGGGCCTGGGAGAAGAAATTGCAAGAGAAGGAGGAGAAACAGAGAGGAAGGGAGGGAAAGCAGAGAGAGTGGGAAGAGAAAGAAAAGGAAAGAGAGATGGAAAGGGAAAGGATAGCCCTTGAGAGAAAGAAACTTAGGATAGCAGCAGTGACACCTCCATCTGGGATAAGTGACTACTTCCAGTTCAGACTAGGTTGTGTCTAAGGTTTCAAAAGATCTTCTGCATGTGTATGTGGAAAGTCAGGATATTTTGGAATGGTTTGTGAGATTTGTGGTTGCTTGTAAGACACAGGCCCTAAATGAGGTGTCTAAGGCAGCTGCCTTAATGAGACCCATGCCATCAGAAGGAAAGAACTTCATTGGGAGGATGCCTGTGGCAGACCGGATAGTATATGAGCAAATTTATGAAGCTCTCATTAGGCGGTTTGGGCTGAAGCCAGCTCAATACCTGCAGAGGTTCCGTGACTGCAAGAGAGTGTATTGTGTTCCATTTGAGACCTGGATTTATGGTGTATATTGTGTGATTGGAATGAGTGGATAAGAGGGATGGAGGTCAAGGATTTCAGCCCCTTAACCAGTTGGTAGTGACAGAGTGACACAAGGAGGAGTGCTCTATCCCACCTAAGCGATACCTGTCTAATCTGACAGAGAGGGGTCCAGCAAAGCATGCAGCGTTAGCTGATAAGTTGTTAGCTAAGAGGGTTCACAAATGGCTGGAGCAGCATGGTTCTAAATCAAAAGGGGAGAAGAACTCTTCACAAGCTAGTTCCAAACCAGAAGTTAAGGGGCATAGTAATTCTCATGGGTCTTGAGGCAGGACCAGGAAACCTGGGAATAAGGGTGTGTCCAGGATAGAGCTTCAAGAGTTGGGAAGGCAAGGAAGACCTTTTCAGTCCAAAGTGGAGACTTTTTTAAGTGCCACAAGGTGAGACATTACAAGAGAGACTGGCAAGAGAGGGAATGTGGCACAGCCACACCAGTGATAGCAAGCATTGTACACGTGGGTGAAGGTACTCGAAAGGGACTGGTTGCACTCAACCTTGTAGCTATGGACATTTGGGAGAGGGACCAAGATGCTCTGAAGCACATCCATCTTTACACACTGGGAGCTGTGCAGGAAGGTAGTATCATTGGGAGGAAAGTACCTGCCCTGAGGGATACTGTAGCCTTCCACAATATGGTTGAAAGGAAGTACTTTATGCCTGAGGGGATACTTCCAGGAACAAAGGATACAGGATTGGCAGCCAGTAGAGAGGGCATGGAGTATCCGCTTGCCAGGGTTGAGATTGAGCTGATTGGCAAGATGGCCATGGTCAGTGTTGGGGTAAGGGAAGATCAAGTCGCCGGATGTCTCTTTGGCAATGATTTGATCGCCTGTGGCTTTGTGCCAGGACCAGAAGCCTTTATGGCTTAGACAACGTCTGCTGTGTTGCCCAGAGCACAAGCTGTCTCGGAGTGAGGCTGTGATCATCTCTGATTTACAAGACCAGGACAAGGCAGTTTGCAAGAAAGGGCAGTGTTCCAAATAGCCCTTTCTGCAAGGTCATCATACTTTTTGCCTTCCTCCTACTCGTTTTCTGACCTTTTTTGGTTGACTTTAGGACTCTGTGCACCTCTCCCCTGCTATCCACTGCTAAAGTGCATGTGCTCTCTCCTTAAAATGTGATAACATTGGCTTATCCACAATTGGCATATTTAATTTACTTGTAAGTCCCTAGTAAAGGGCACTATATGTGCCCATGGCCTGTATATTAAATGCTACTAGTGGCCCTTCAGCACGGATTGTGCCACCCATTACACTAGCCTTGTAAACATGTCTCAGGCCTGCCAGTGCAGAATCTGTGTGTGCAGGTTTAAACTGCCATTTCGACCTGGCAAGTGTACACACTTGTCAGGCCTAAACCTTCCTTTTTATTCCATATAAGTTACCCCTAAGATAGGCCCTAGTTTTCCCCAAGGGCAGGGTGCAGTGTATTTAAAAAATTGGACCTGCGCTTTTAAGTTTAACATGTCCTGGTATTGAAAAACTACTAAATTAGTTTTTCACTGCTGCAAGGCCTATTTCTCCCATAGGTTAACATTGGGGTTACCTTGAAGCAGCCTTTAAGTGTAACTTCCAATTGGGAAATGATAGAAATTTGGTGACTCTGGACTCACAATTTAAAATCACAACTTATGATGATGTTGGATTTTGAACTGCAAGTCTGAAAATGCTACTTTTAGAAAGTTGGTATTTACTTACTTTAACCATTCTGTGCCTCTGCCTGTCTCCGATTACATGTCTGGGGTTTGTGACAGCTGAGCTTTGTGCATTCCCTCTAGACAGTCACATATAGTGGGAGCTTAGGTGTGATTTAATGGGCATTAATGGGCCATTAACTGGCTTGTTGGGGGGGGGCATCACTTAGCACTGCCTCACTTACACCCAAATAGGGATGTGCCTCTCCCCACACAAAGTGCTGCATAAACCCCTGTAGAGTGTCTGGAGGCAGGGAAGGAAGAGTAGGAACCTTGTGATCTTCAAAGGCCTCTTTGAAGTTTCTTCACTTCAATGGCACATTTAAGTATAAGTATTGGAACACAAACCACACCAAATCAGAACTCTACTGTAACCAAGACACTCTGCCGGGAAAACGGGCTGCTGTGCTGCCAGGAGGGACTACGAGTCTGCAACTGCATTGCTGTGATGGTCTACTGTGTGCTGTGCTGTAGGAGGGACTGCCACTTTGCTACTTACTTTGCTCTGTTGGCCTGCTCCCTGCAACTTCTTGCATAAAGTGAGACTGGGCCTGTCCTCTACACCCTTGACCTCAAGATTCTCCAAGGGCTTGTTGGCCTGCCCCCTGTTCTCCCCAGGCCCAAGGACATCAAAGACCGCCTGCAACTCTCCTGGTGCAGCTGGACTCCTCGATCTCTGAGTCCTACCCTTGCCTTAGGTGCCCATCAAGTACAGGGCGTCAGAAGTGGATTCAGCAGCTGATTTCAGCAAAAAAACAATGCATCACTGTAGCAAGGTGAAGGTATTATATGGTATGACTAAGGAATCTTACCATGTAATACCAACACAATACCCAGTAGTGTACCTCAGATTCACTCTTGGTAAATGTTAGATCAGTCCTGGTAGTGTGACAAAGAACAGTCAGGCTACTTAGAGGAACATGTGTAAAGCATTTCACATTACCCACACGGAAAATAAGTAAATGACACACCTCAATAGAAATCGGACACCAATTTAGAAAAATAGATTAGACGTCACTTAGATTAGACACCAAAACAAACTTTGTAGCTTCTGTACAACTGAAGTTGTGACTTTTAAAAATACAGTACTTTGTAGGTTTAAGAGGGCTTCCATTGAAGTCCTTGAGAACAATAGCAGTGTGTACTCGAGCACTTGTAGGGTGAGTTCCAGTGAACCCACTGGAACTTAGGGTTCAGCGGGGACCTAGACCAAGAGTGAACAGTCAAACTTTTGTTACCTTGCCCACGGAATCAGGTTGCAGATGTGACTTGGCTGTCCTTTGTTCTGAACAGTCCGCAGTGGCTGGTGCATTTTGCACTCCATTGCAAAATTGGACTTAGGGGTGGACACACACTCTACCCTTCAGATGTAGAGATCCTTGGTGGCCAAGACCAGGATTCAACAGTTGGACCTTCACCACTGTGTCTGGCGGCTCCGGATGCTGAGGTGGCCTCTAGCTGTCAATCACATGATGGTCATGTCAAAGATGCTTTGCTGCTCAAGTTGAAGTCACTTCCTTCAGGCTGCAAACCCACAGGAGGGGTTACTCTGGAGTCGGTGAACGTCGTGTGGCTGTCCATTTCCGGGCAGGTGACAGACAAGCCATGGTAGCTGCAAGGGTGTTCCACAGGCTTTCTGGCAGCTGGAGGTTGTCTGGCGGGGAGCAGAGGCTTGAAAATTGGCACGGGCTCACCCCCACTCTACTGGACACTGAATTTCTTTAGGCTCACAGCTGGTCAGATGGCAGTTCTTCGAGCACAGTCCATCTTTACTCCTGCAATTTACAGGGGACTGGTGCCAGCAGTTAGGGGAGTCTTTCTTGGACTTTCGGGGTTCCTCTGGTCAGGACCAACAAGTTTTCACCTCCAGCACATGTCAGACACAGTTGCTTCCATTACTGGTCCCTTTAGGTCACTCTGTGTCCTCTTCTTTGTGCAGGGGTCCCGGTCCTGTTGTTGATGCAGACGTCTCTTTGTGCTTCTCTCTTCTTTTCCAGGTAGGATCTGCGTTCTGCTGCCAGGGGAGCCCCTTAAATCCTAGTTTAGGGTTTAAGGGTGTGAAGTATAGTGGCTAATAGGCTACTGTCCCTGCGGCTAGTCTGCCCCTGCAGTGCAGTGATGACTTCCAGAGGGAGTGTGTGACTTTTCTACCCAGAGCCCACTATTTTTAAGGTCTGCCAAGATGGCAGAACCCTCCCTGGGCTGTGCTGACCTCCTGGCCTACCTCAGAGGTGTGGCTCTCCTGAGGGAGGTACATGCCTCCTGCATATCTAATTTCCCACCTGCCCCAAGATGGCAACTGGGCAGGGCGGGAAGGCTTTGTCCTCCACTGGGGGGACAGCTACTTACAGGTCAAAGGCGAGGGAAGCCTTTGAGGCTCACTGCCCTGATTCTAAACTCACTATCCAGCCTGGAGGGAGGAGGTGTGACCTCCTTCCTGCCCAGGCCCTTTGTCCTTCATCCTGCCAAGGTGCCAACAGCACCAGCAGGATGTCAGACTCTTGTCCGTGGTGGCAGAGGCTCGGCAGAGGCTCGGGAGAGCCAGCCAAAACAGTTCAAGACTCAATAACTTGGTGGGCATCCTCTAACGGTGCCACGTCAGTTGCTTTTCAATCCTGAACCTGTGCATCAGACCCAGTTGAGCACAATCCATAGTGGGGTGGGTCCCAAGACAGCGGGGGTAGCCCCCCATGGCCCTCTGGAATGGGGTTCTGACAACAGATAAGGGCTTAAAATACTGGCGTTTGGTGAATTTACTTGTGGCTGGACATTAAAATACAGATGATGCTGGTAGAAGACCGGTCAGGTGGCAACCCTAACCAGGAGCTGTGTTAATCCTTTTAAGTATTGTGGTACTCCACAGCTCCACAGCTGAGTCTGGTTAACAAATCTATACATTCAAAATGTGAAGTACATAAGGCTCCACAAGAAAGACAGAAAATAATCTGTTTTCTAACCATAATGGTTTATTAAAAGTTAATGGTATACAAGAAACAAAATCAAGTTAGTAGCAATTAATACTTCAATTAAGATGCAGTTCAGATTAAATCTGAGGACAAACCAGCATGGGTTGTCCTCAACTCAAAAGGAAAGGACAAAGGAAAGTTAGTTATTTCTTAGAGAGAGTCCTCTGAAACTCCTAATCTGATCTGCTCTATTCTGCTCAGAACTAGACCAAAAAACACAATTCTACGATTTCAGACACTTACATGCCATTCTTATAAGACTGTCCAGTCAGTTTAAAGGCACTGATACAATTATGTCCTTGTTAGGTGCCCATGTTTTCTCACAATACAAGATTCTCTCTAACTCCTTCCACTCACTGTAATAGGAAAAGAAACATGAACTAGGCTGCACACCTCAGGTATCTCTTTTAATGCACCATCCACTAAAACATTCCACAATAATCACAAAAAGAAGAAAACATTTCTTTGCATGGGAAAAACAGAAAAAGAGCATCATGTTTGACAATTAAAACTCCTAGCCTATAAATAAAATGTTCATGCGTCACAAAGAAAAGATGGCAACCAGGATTAGCCATTTTACACTTTGGGCCGCATTTGGTATGTTAAATCTAAATATAAATAAACATGATTTCACTCTACAAATAGAATTGGTGTGTGTTGGACCTGGCCCTTACTACAGGGTCATCCCCAAATGTTGTGCCTTCCTCCTCCCCTTTCATTTTGTTGGCATTAGGACTCTGGGCACTCTACCACTGCTGATCAGTGTTAAAGTGCACATACTCTTTCTCTCAAACCGTTGCTTTATCCACAAATGCCATATTTAATTTACTAATAAGTCCCTAATAAAGTGCACTTTATATGCCCAGGTCCTGTAAATTAAATGCTACTAGTGGGCCTGAAGCACTGATTGTGCCACCCACTTTAGTAGCCCTTTAAACATGACTCAGACCTGCCACTGCAGAGCCTGTGTGTGCAATTTTAAACTGGCATGTCAACCTAGCAAGTTAACCCTCTTACCAAGCCCAAACCTTCCTTTTTAATACATATGTCATCCTAAGGTAGGCCTTGGACAGCCCCATGGGCAGGGTGCCGTGTATTTAAAAAGTTGGACATGTACTTTTACGTTTTAAATGTCCAGGTAGTAAAGAACTCTTAACTTTATTTTTGACTATTGCAAGGCTTACCTCTCCTGTAGGTTAATAATGGGCTAACTAGGCAGAGAAGGAACCCCAAAGTTTGGTGTCTCTGGAATCAGAATTTAAAATCACGACTTATGGTGAAGTCAGATTTAAAATGCCCCTTCTAATGCCTTCTGCCTGTCTCTGAGATGTCAGGGTGGGTGCCAATTGGTCTCTTGTGCATTCCCTCCAGACAACCACACACAAAGGGAGCTTAGGTGTGACTAAGTGACCATCTGCATGTTTACTGACCCATCCTGGGAAGGATGGAAGGTAGTAGCTTACACACCTGAAAGTGCTGCGTTCTGAGCCCTCGCAAAGGGCTGCACAACCCCCTGTAGTGTGTTTGAATCCAGAGCAGGAAGGACAGGGACTTTGTGCACTTCCCCTACTTCAAACAAAGGCACTAGTATAAGATCTGGACCTCTGACCCCACAAAATCAGTACAATTCTGGACCTGAAGACATTCTGCCAGGAAGAAGGACTTCTGTGCTGCTAAAGCGACTGCCCCGCTGCTGGACTCCAGCTTTGCTGTGCCTGCCCTGCTTCCTGCTGCCCTTCTTGCCTGAAAGTGAGAAGGACTGGACCTGCATCTCTACATCCCCAGAACCAAAGTGACTCCAAGGGCTTGTTGGCTTGTCTCCTGTTCTGAAGTTTCAGGGACATCCAAGACTTCACTCACCTCTGCTACAGGTGCTGTACTCTGCCAACTCAGTCCTGCCCTGCCAAGTGGTGCCAATCTAGTCCTGTGCCCTTAGAAGTAGGTTTCCCTGTGCTAATGCAGAAGAATCCATGCGTTATTGCCAATGCACCAATAAGATCCTCCGTACCGCAACTCAACGCTGACACATCGCCGCTGTCGCTGAGGACGAGGACATCGCATCACCAATTGGTTGGCTCAGGACTGACGCATCACTATCAGCCCCGCCACATCACATTCACATCGCCGGCAGCGCAGCTTGGTGAAAATGTATCGCCTTCTTGGCAAAGGGTGTGACGCCGCACCACTGCTTGAGGATCAACAACTGCACAGCTCGATGGTGACACATCTCTGACTTCGGGGATTCGAACCGAAGCGTTGCCTTTGCATCTCCTCCTCTGTTCCTTGCATCGATTCTTCAACGTCAGTGCAACTTTCCACATAAGGTAGTGTTTTAGCAGGACAAGATTGGTCCCTGTATTCGGCCCACGTTCCATCGAGGTTGGTCTGAACTTTGGATCTACCCCAGTCTAGCATGACCAGATAGCCCCAGTTGTTGCTTGTCAGGTGTGCACCGATCCGCGGTTCCTCACAATGCTAAGGATGGTGGAGCATGCGGTCTATAAGTTGCATGCCACACTCCCTGGATGCTGCTTGCCTTTCTAGGTCTTTTCAGCCTCATCTCTGTTTCCCTTGCTCTTACCTGTTTTCGGTGTCGTCGTCGTAGTGGCCTTGTTGGCAGCTTTCTTGTCTGGATTTGTCTGCCTTAGTTTCTTGCTCGTCATTCTCCAGTCACCTCTGTGTTCTATGGCTGCATTTCTGGAAGCTGTACTCGGGCCACATTGCGGGGGACATTTAATTTGCTGCAACCTGCTTACAAACACAGGAAAAGAAGGAAACGCTGAAACTGACTATGTTGGGGCAACACACTCTTGCACTTAGATTTAGGTTTTCTTGGAGACTACCCATTACTTATCTGAACTTGTAAGAACTCTTGTGAGCCCTGTTTTTTTTTTTGTTAAACTGCTCTTTAAACCAGTGGAGGAGAAAACTAAATAAGTTATATTACTAATGTTCTTTTTCTCGCTGTTATTCAACTTACACAGAGGAGTGTTTTGAGAAGCATTGTTTCACTAAATACTTACTGATGCTGTGAATTAATACTTACCTCAATGTGCATGAAGTAATGCACACAATATATTTGTGTTATTTGTTTGTTCTTGTCTCCTGTTTGTTCTTTATTGTTTTGTTTCTCCTCTGCTAACTCTGTCATATACATGTGACTTCAAGACACGAAGGTAGGCTATAGGAAACACAGTAGTCCTTTACAGTAACAATCACTCTTATTGCTTTAAAGAATTCTTATCTACTGTTATGTTTCCTCATTTTTAGATGTCCATAATCATTCTAAAATGTCGCTCACCACCTTAGACCGAAGAGGGGAAATAGCAGGTACTTACCACTACAGTTTATTGGAATTCACATAGGTGGAGAGTAGAGTCATCATAGGCATTATGTTTATCTTAGGAAGAGACACATAGATTAATGTCCCCAAGAATCATCATCTTCAACCAGGACAGCCTTGGAGCCTTCTGTTTTCTTTTCCCTTTCCTCTCTTCCTAGTCTGTTGTTATATATACTTTGTTATGGATTGAGGAACTATTATCGAAAGTGTGAGCATAACAATTCAAGACATTTGGAGGTACCTACACTATGAAGGTGATGGTGGGCACTGCGGTGTAGCCTAGGGTGACATCATGAGATAAATTTCAGTATAATAGTTATTCCTTTTTTGTGTCTTTTAGTACCAGCTTTGGGCAGTGAGGTATTGTGCTGCTTACATCCCTTAACTCTAGCTCTCGGGGAAAATAGAGAGCATTAAGGAAAACCAGTAGGCGATTGACAGTATCGGGTTAGTTGTAGATATTAGTTAAATTAAGACCATCAAGAATTATAGAGTACAGGATCAACATGGGTGTGGTCTTTTCTACTTTCCACTTAATGCTTGATGAGGTGCACACTACAAATATAGCGTTGCATGTATTCCACATGGTGCGGGAATTAGTCTGACTTATTTTACCTATACCCGTGTATGAATAGTTATATATTTTGTATCATTTAACCTCACAGCCTTATATGTATGTATCTTGTTGTTACAAGAACTGGGGTTCTTGGGATTTGTAGTTTTTTCATTATTGTTGAATCTGATTGGCTGTTGTGAAATCTTTAGTAAAGAAAGAGAAGCATAATTGGAGCCTCATGTCCTGACATAGAATCAAGGATTGGATTAGGATCATCATTCTCTTCAACTTCCTTGAGTGAAGAAGACAGTACGGAAAGTGACTCATGTTTATATATATATGGGACTGGACGCTGATTGGTCTGTGATTGGACTCAGATTCCTAGAGCCTCATGGGACATGTTGTTTTACATAGATTTTTTTCTTTATTTCCTTTAATCTCCTATATTAATAAAGTGAAGAAAGTAATACATAATCTTCGCCTCCTTGTCCTTAATAGAATTGAAACTTTCCTTCTTGCTTAGCTAGGACATTTTTCATTATGAGTGACATTTCAATGACTATGAGTGACACTTTCTCTTAAGCAAAATCAAGTAATGAAGACGAGGGAACCATATAAATATGGGCAGAAGTCTGTCATTGCAGTCCTTTTTCTGTGTCCATTGTTGAAGCGGCCAGGTCTTTTTATGTCTGCGCGTGCTATCACTTCTTGGGTTCCTGGCATTTCCCAGGTTTAAAATATGGTCTCCCTTTTATTGAGGCAATAGTGCCTGAGCTGCCTGCTCTTAACCTGTTGGGTGCCTTGGACGCAACGATTAGGGCCTATAATAATTAGGCCGATCTGCCCCCGGGGGGCAGAAACTTCTAGACACCAGGGATATATATATTATTTTGTTTACTTTATTTTTTTATATGTGAGGAGCGACCCCTTAGGCAAGGGTCACTCCCATGGGGGGAAATTGTATTTAGGCCATTTCTGCCTCCCATGGGGGCAGATCGTCCTATTTTTATTAGGCCAATCTGCCCCAAAACCACTAGACACCAGGGATTTTTTTTTGTCAGTTTCACATGAGAGGAGCGACCCCTTAGGCAAGGGTCGATCCCCTGGGGGGGCAAATTTGTTCTAGGCCATTTCTGTCCCACTTGAGGGCAGATCAGCCTATTGTAATTAGGCTGGTCCACCCCCGGGGGGGCAGAAAACACTAGACACCAGGGCAGCCCACCAGAGACCTGGGAAGATTTTTTTTTCAAAATAAGAGGGTGGGGTATGGCTATACCCCCACCCCAAATAAATGGGGCCAAAGTTGTTCTGCCCACCAGTGGGCAGATAGGGCAATTACCCCCGATCCACACCCCGGGGGGGAAGAAAGTCTACTAGATGCCAGTGAATTAAAAAAAAAAAATAGTGGGGTGGTAGCTACCAACCAGTATTGGCATGGTTATGCCCCCACCCCAACTGAAGAGGGTAACAGTCTTTCAGCTCTCCCCCCACACACTAAAACATCTTATCCCATGGCAAGCAAGAGGACATTTGATTATTTTGGGTTTTGGTTTTACATTTGGGCCATGAGAGCTTGGCTAACTCTCAAAATCGTCCCACTTGGAATGGTGAGGGTTGCACTTTTTGGACTTTGTGACGCTGCCATGTAAAAAAATCCACAAGACCTAGACACATCTGAAAACTAAACATTTGGGTGAGTCCAGGGTGGTGTGCTTCACATGCACCCCACACCATTTTCTTATCCACAATGCCCTGCAAACCTCCAACTTTTCTGGAAATCACACATTTTTCCCACATTTTTGTGATGGAACCTTCCGGAATCTGCAGGAATCCACAAAATTCCTACTACCCAGCATTGTCTCATCTTTACAGATAAAAATTCTGCTGCACTTGTCAGCCTAAAAATGTTTTTTTTCAAACTGCCCTTTTGGACCCGCTTTGGTTCCCCCTCAATTTAGACATGTTTTTGGCTCTTCCCTGTCACAGGCACTTGGCCCACCTATACAAGTGAGATATCATTTTTAGCGGGAGACTGAGGGAAACGTTGGGTGGTAGGGAATTTGTCCTGGTACGGTGATCCCACACAGAAATGTGGGAAAAATTTGATTTTTTAGTTAAATTTGAGGTTTGCTGAGGATTCTGGGTAAGAAAACATTGGGGATCCATGCAAGTCATACCTTCCTGGATTCCCTTGGGTGTCTAGTGTTCAGAAATGTCTGGGTTTGGTAGGTTTCCCTAGATGGCTGCTGAGCCCAGGACCAAAAACGCAGGTGCCCCCGCAAAAAACAGGTCGTTTTGTATTTGATAATTTTGATGTGTCCAGATAGTGTTTTGGGGCATTTCCTTTCGCTGGCACTAGGCCTACCCACACAAGTGTGGTACCATTTTTATCGGGAGACGTGGAGGAATGCTGGCTGGAAGGAAATTTGTGGTTCCTCTCAAATTCCAGAACTTTCTGTCACTGGAATGTGAGGAAAAAGTGTTTTTTTGGTCAAAGTTTGAGGTTTTCAAAGGATTCTGGGTAACAGAACCTGGTGAGAGCCCCACAAGTCACCCCATCCTGGATTCTCCTAGGTGTCTAGTTTTCACAAATGCACATGTTTGGTAGGTTTCCCTATGTGCCGGCGGAGCTAGAGGCCAAAATCCACAGCTTTGCACTTTGCAAAAAACAGCTCCATTTTGTTTGGGAAAATGTGATGTGTCCATGTTGTGTTTTGGGGCATTTCCTGTCGCGAGCACTAAGCCTACCCTTACAAGTGAGGTACAATTTTTATCGGGAGACTTGGCGGAACGCTGGGTGGAAGAAAATGTGTGGCTTCTCTCAGATTCCAGAACGTTCTGTGCTAACGCGTCAGAGCCTTGATAAGTAAACTTACAAGGAGACGCGTTTAGGTCGACGGACCTTTGGACCACGTTCGGGGACTTCCCAGTACGAGATGTCTTTTTGGCATCACAAATCAATAGATCAATAACCCGATCAATAATTTCAATGACTAAATAGCAACCCAATTAATAACATTTAGTAAGAATCAATAAGTTGAACACATCATGACCTTTCAGTCATGAATAACCACACCAATTTATTTAGTTAAGTGTTAGGATATTTATTTCCCTATTAGTTACAATCTAATGTCATTTCTGTTAATCTCGTTAGCAATTCATCTCATTAGTAATTCTTCAGATTTGCAATTAGAACGCAATTTATCAATGCATAGAGAATATTCATTCAGTATTAACACGTCATTAATAAGAAGCAACTTAGCAAAGTCTCAGTAATACATGATTCAACAAAGAAAGAACTCCGTCATTTGTCTATTTGCGTAGGATATTTGTGAACACCTTATCTGACCACAGATTAGCATTAGCATGTGGGGCTTCATGTAAAACATTTTGCAAACACGAATTTGGAAAACATCGAAACTATGGCCTCTGTCAAAAGAGCAGTTGGTACCTAGAAAGAAAAGGCAAACAGTCAATTACAATTTTGCACCAATCCAACAGATCAGCAAACAGCGCCAGTCTTCGTCCTCAGGACATCAGTCGATTCACCATCAACAGAGATAGGACGGGGAAAAGTCTCGATGTAGCATAGCTAAGGGATAGGATCTTCCCTCATATGGAGGAGAAGTGAGTATCAGGTAAGGACGGGTAGCAGATGGTTTAAAGTAATAAGACAAAAGTAAAAGAGTTAAAGTCTCTGTAAGGTAAGTGGAGTCTCAAAGTTTCTGCGCCTCAGAACTGCCCTTTCTCCTTGGGTCCCTCCGTTAAATCAAAACTCTCTAATTAGCCCTTAACTCCTCATTGGATAATAATTGGTGCATCGTTATCTCTGTCCAATAATCCTTCATGCATTTCGCCAGAATTTTCCACAAACCACAGTTCTCATGTTGAGGATTGGTCCATGTTATTGACGTCTTCATCGGTTGGAATGTCAGGTAAGAAAAGTTACACTTTGCACTCCAGTCAGTATCTCCATTGTTTTCTCCTACTCTAGTAACTTTGCACCTGTTATGAATTACACTGTCGCATTCAGCAAGAACGTCTCCTTGAACAAGTCGGTTCTCATGAGAAAGAATTTACTACGGCTACACAGACATAACTTCTGGAAAAGTACAGCTTCGTGTCCTTCAGGAAAACAGCACATTACACGTTAGAAAAATACAGTTTAATATGAGACCAGGCAGCTAGGCCCAGACCCTTGCTAAGCTAAGGCCCATTAATTAATAAACAATTCGTAATACATAACTCTAATTATGATATGCTAATACAAATTCAAAACATTAGTACATAGTTAATTCTGAATTAGCAACTTTCATTAGTCTTCGTATACAATGGTAGCCACTCCCCGTGGGCACATTCCAAATGTGTGCATTATTTTCTCTGTCAACACATTTTCTATGCAGCTTTAGCACACAATATTTTGCAAGCTCCTCATGTTAATATTGCTTTTTAAAGACACACTCCAACAATCCCTCCTCTGATGACTCTTGTCATCAGAAAAACTTTCCCCACAAATTTTACATCCTAAAATTCCGTCAGCTCAATTTCCTCCCTTATTGGCTTCCCCTTTGATTTTGCCCTATACAATTTTTCCCTTTGTTTTTCTTCCCTCCTCTTATTATTTTTCGCCACCTTTAATTTTATTCTTTTACAAATTTTACATGCCACCCACAATCCAAATAAACAAGCTATAACAATCAATATCCCCTGTATTATTTTAGACAATATCCCATGCCAAATGTTACTAAGCCAATTTCCCACTGAAGCAAATCCTTTCCCAACCTTTTCCCAACACCTGGTTCTTTCAAATCTTTCAAGTCTGTACTATCCCTAGTCAAGTTAGTAAGCATACTTCTAATCTCATTACTATTATCTGGTATATATGCACAACAATGACGCTCATTAAGCATCTTACAAACTCTGCCATTTTTCGCTAAAAGAATGTCTAAAGCAAGTCTGTTTTGAACAGTCATAGCCCTCTCCGCAGCAATTTCAGTATCCATCAGGAGTATAGCCCTTGAAAAATTTGTCAGCATGTTATCCACAATAGTAGGCAACTTTTGAATCTTTATGGAGTTTAAGATAACTCCCACTGAAGAAATTATCGCCCCAAATATGTCTCCTACTACACCAGCAGCAGTTTCTCTCTTCTGTCTAGTATGATGTAATTCAGACAATTTCAGAAACCTTTTCAAATCGTCAAGTTGATATATCTTTGTGAAAACTATCCCCAAATAACATGTCCCATACCATCCCTGTGGAAGATGGTAAGAAGCATTAAGTCCACATATATAATAGATCCCGGGATCGCTGGATCCTGTCCATTTAACATGAATGTCAATTTACTCTGAAACAAAAACACGTGCTTACATTCACTCACTCCCACAAACACATTGTCAAAATATGACTTCGGCCTAGATATGCAAAGCTTCCCTACGTGTAGTGCATCTAAAGCTAGCTTCCCTTGTTCTCTAATTGCACAATAACCCTCGCTACTAGCAAAAGCCCGCTACTGCAATCCTTTCTCTAATTTACCCTTTAATGCCCTTCTCCTTTCTTCTGTGTGATCTAAAAAGCTTTTCTCTAGAGGTGTAAGCAAGCATGTCAAATTATTATGGCGTGCATTAGATGTACTAATTGCTAATGTTGACTCAAAGAATCCCTTAACTAGCTTTATACTATAGTATCTAGCTACCCCACTCAAACCCTCTATTCATCATCATCAACACATAGCTTTATTCGGTTACTTTCAACCATAAAAGCAAAACAACCAACAATTGAATGAAAAAGGAAATAGAAATTAGGTTAAAAAGGATAAGAATAAGATAAAAACATATATTTCAGCCTTAAAACACATAAAATTATTTTCCTTAGAAAAAGCACCTAACCCCCTAATACCTAACATTTAAATTAAACATGGGGTTTTATTTCAGTCTAGGTGTGTAGTTAAAATGTAGCAACTAAAACACTTTTTATTTTTTATTTTTATAAAACATTTGGTCCTCATCATCATTATTTCCCCAAATATTTAGTACGTATATGCCAAGCAGCTACAATATACTTGCTAACCGCACAAGATAGAGGGAGAGAAGTTTCCTTCATCATGATCCTTAAGGCAACAATACAATGTCTTACCCCCATATGACTGCACACAGGTCGTAACCACTTCCGTCGTGCAATCAAATAAGCAGGGCATATAAACATAAAATGTACAATAGATTCTGAAATTTGATTGCAACTCGGACAAGTATCAGGACTTGGGGTCGCACTCCGCGTACTGCCATAGGATTTAAGAGGCAGACAACCATATCTGAACTGAATATATAGACTCTTACTTAATGGATCAAGAATTGTATCCATAAATGGCTCCAGATATGGATACCATTTAAAATCAAAGAATTGTAACGTCAATCTACCGTGTGTTGAGCACAGCAGGTAGTTTTCCCTGACATGTATCCAGTAAACAGTTTTCAGATGATTCTTCTGATCCTTCCTTATACTTTCTGGATGACTCCAAAACTCACTAAGACCCAATCTATGAAACCATTTTGAGATGTGGTTAAACCAGGAAATGGTAAGTACATTTGGTCTATCTAGAATGTCTTGAATAGACTCCTTGTATGTGGATAGCTCAGGGGTGGTCCATACACGGACCCAGAAAAGCAATGGTCGTAGGGCAATTACATCTGAGATGCGTGGAAGGCCAAGGTCCCAGAACATTGGCAGCAGTGGGGTACTGCGAGGACAGGCCAAGGTTGACCTTACAAAGTTGTTTTCCCCCACTGCTAGCTTGCCAGTGTTCGAGGACCCCCACATTTCTGCCCCATAGACCGCAGCGCTCTGTGCCTTCGCTCGGTAAATTTTAATAGTTGGAGTAATCAGTAGACTTGTGGAAGCGTAAAATGGCCCCAGATCTCTGTGCCAGAAGAGCTAAGCTTTTATCGATTTGGGGCCCCCAATGCAGGTTGTTGCTAATTCTCACCCCCAAATAATCTATGGAGCTTACCATACCTAGGGGGGTTCCATTATAGAAAATTGAGTATCTCTTAGTGGGGCCACAGCCCAGGGTCATAAGTTTAGTTTTGCTATGGTTGAGTTCAAGTCCATAGTTAACACAAAACGAACTAAACTTGTCCACAAGTACCTGGAGACCCATAGGAGTTCTGGAGATCAGGAGGGAATCATCAGCAAATAGCAAAATTGGAATTTTGTGGTTATTCAAGGATGGAGCATCATTTTGGCAGTTGGTAACGACTTGCACCACCTCATTGATAAACAATATAAATAGCGTTGGGGCAAGAACACAGCCCTGACGCACTCCTCTCCTAATATCTATTTTGTTGGTGAGTTCCCCCTGATTACCCCATCTGACTTGTGCAAATGTTTTTTCATGTAATCTTTGAATTAAATGCACTAAGTTTCCTGGGATACCGATTTTGTTTAATACTCCCCATAGTTTCTCTCTTGGGACAAGATCGAATGCAGATCTCAGATCTACAAAGGCAACATAAAGTTTTTGCTTGGATAGGGTAACATACTTCCAAAATAGTAATGACAGTCTGAAGACTTGGTCCATGGTATTAGTTTTAGGCCGAAAACCGGCCTGTAAGGGGGATAAAATTTGGTTGTCTTGGATCCAATCGGTAAGCCTATCTAAGACTTGCTTAGCAAACGTCTTCTGAAGGATATCAATAAGGCTGATTGGTCGATAGTTTACAGGTGAACCTACATCACCCTTTTTATAAATCGGTATTATTTCTGCGCCACGCCAAGAATCTGGAATAGGGCTACCAGCTGCTATGGCATTAGACAATAAATTGATGTACCATGCCCATATCTTTGGTTCTGATTTGAACAGGTCCCCTGGGATCTTATCTGGACCAGGGGCTTTAGCTGGCCTCAAAGAATTGATTGCAGCTGTTGTTTCGGCTAAGGTAAAAACAATGCTCTCAGTTGAAGTCATGTTAACAGCCCAACATTCATCGTATCCAGGATCCTCCGGAGCTTGCGGTGCAGGCAGAGCGTATATTCCAGAAAAATAGGACACCCATCTTTCGGGCTGTATGTACATACCAATGTCATCATTGCCCCTTTTCGAACTAGAGGTCAACAGCCGCCAAAAGGAACTATCATCTTTGTATTTGACTGCTGCAAGCAGCTTCTGCCATATCTCATTATCCCAGTCTTTTTTTGCTTGTTTCAGGGCATTAGCATACCTACGTCGGGCCTCTTTAATAGCCACTTGGGTAGAGTTTTTTACAGCCTCGTTTAAATTAGATCTTGCTCTCACACAATCCTGATTATACCAATCCCTACGGGGGGTATCAGCAGGTCTCGGTTTGGAAGGGATTTCCCTATAGAAGATACCCTGTAGGGAATCCACCAATTTAATGTGGATAGCCATAATGGGAATGTCAGAGGCTTCTTGTTCCTCATAATCTACGAAGAGTTTTAAAAATGATGAATACATTTCCCCAATCAAGTACGGATTGGATTCAACCTTTGGCCAACAGACCCGAGAACGTCTATGGTTCAGGTAAGGGAGTGGGACATTAGTGATCGTTGTGTGCTGGACTCTTAAAAATGCATGGTTGGTCAGTACAAGGCACAGAGGATTATGATCGCTATCCAAGCGAGGTAAAATTTCCATGTCCAGTGAACTTGACCATAGCCTAATGTCCACCAGAATATAATCAATAGTACTAAAGGAAAGCCCTCGCTTGAAAGTGATGGCTCGCTCTGAATCAGATTTAGTGCGGCCGTTACATTCTCTCAGGCCATATTTCAGGCAAAGGGAAGACAACTGAGATGCAACACAGGAAACGGGAGAAAACGCCATTTCCTTAGATTGGGGAATACCCCAATGTTCGTCCTCTTCAGTAGTCAGATTGCTGATGGTGTTGTCCAACACAAAGGAACAATTAAAATCGCCTGCTATGATCAGAAGATCTGAAGGGTCCAGAAGCTCTATGTAGTCCGTCAGCTGGGTGAGAACAATTGATTCTGACCCACGGGGAACGGATCTTGCATAGGTATTCAGAACTATCAACCTGAATCCAGGTCGGAATGTGAGTTGCACACCCAGCAGATCATAGGAATTAAACTTTATCATAGAGTGGTCACATTCTAGCTTGTTGTTCAATAAAATCATTAACCCTCCTATCTGTCTTCCAAAGCCACCGGAGGCAGGTTGGGCAGCAGAAAAATAGGTTGTAAAGCCTTGTATGGATAACTGTTCTGCAGTCCAGGTTTCTTGAAAAAGACAGATATCTTGTTTATTAACAAGGCTTACCCATTCCGTGTCATCCAACTTTGACTTGATTCCTGCTATATTCCAAGATATAATATTGATTTTAGGAGGCGTAGTTATTAATTTGGATCTCATTAGAGAGGCGGGAGATGGAGTCCCTATAAGGTGACACTCATCATTTGCTATTTTAGGAAGTACTATACAGGGGATAATCAGTCAGTCTGATTCAGAAAGTAAGGGGTAAGGGTTCTCAGATTTAGATGTTGCAGAATTATCTGAAGAGGAAATAACCCCGGCTACAATAGTTCCAGATGTACAACATCCTCTACATAGCGGGGCCCCAGGCGGCTGACTACTAAGTCTAAGATTCGATTCCCTACCTATACATAATGTACCTGTCCGTGTATCAAAGGCCAGGAGATCATTAACTAGACTACTATCATTAAAAAGAATCGAAATATAATCAAATTCCAACCCTAACTGATTATATCTGTGTGCCTCACGTATATCAGACCGGATAACAGAGAGACAGTTCCTCTGGGAGCGTATCCAATGAATCACTTTGTTAGTTAGAGAGTCACTCGACTCTCTATTGCCCTGAGGTAGCTTTGGCACCCTAGTCAAATATATGGTGGCATCTTCCCTCCTCCTTCTTAACCTTCCCTTGATGTCACAGGTCTGCAAGAGTGACAAATGATCAGGGTGAGTGGCAGAACGGGAACTAACACAACAACTTGCTGCAGAGGGCGATCCTCCTAGGTTTAACTGAGAGGTTTTTGGGCGAGAAGTACCTTTGTCCCCCCGTCCAGAGATGGATCCACACTTGTTTACACCTAATTTTGGAACTCGCTCATGGGTGGAAGACATGGTCTGACAAGCAGACCTACCATGCGTTGGGGAGCTACCATTTCTTCCCCTAGCGATGTTATGTGTAGAAGAAGATGTCAATTTATCACCTACGGTAGGAGGATTAGGTTTTTTAGTTTCCATCAATAAATCAGAGGAAGGAACAGACTCATATGGCACAATGCAGTTACAACAAGACTTTTGATCATAGAGTCCAGCAATTTTGTTCATCAAAGATACCAACAAACACTTAACGTCATCTATTTTCTGAGAAATGATAGTCAATTGAGAAGCTTCGTTGTTGCCCATCTTTCCATCCAGAGAGTCTTTGTCAGTTCCTTCTACAAGTAAGGTTTGTGAATGTCCAGGACTTAAGGAATCAGAGGACAAAACCGAAAACCAATTTGAACAAGGAATGATAATAGGAGGTGGGGACGTACACCTCAAATAAGGTGCACCTTCTACAGATAAACATCCATTAGTTTCCACCAAGGATGGTGAAATCTCCAAGAGTTAAGGAATTACGCCCTGGGAGTGGGGAGGGAGATGTAAATCAGCCTTGACCTCTATTCTATGCATCTTAGTTTTTTTCTTAAAGAGATCAGGAATCTTTTTGGGAGGAATGGTATCCGGTATGGAAAGACCCGCAACAGAAGGACTCCTCAGTATAGCCTCAACCTCTTCAAACAATGAGTCGATTGTTTTAAATTGCTGTAGATTTGTAGTAGGACATCCCTCCACTTTCCCAACAGAACGTTTCTTGGGTTTTTTAACCCGAGACTGGGGTACTGATACATCATCGGCCTTCCTCTTCCCCATATCGTCTATCCAATGGCCCAGCTGAAAAAATTTCAAACACGTCTGAAAGAAAAAGATGGCCCAGCCCTGGTTCCTAGTATCAAGTACAAGTGGTATCAGGAAGAAAAGAAGCCCCTAGAAGCGAGAGGAAATAGTAGCTTGCTCCACTGGCCCCTTTGGTGCTAAGTGGAGCTCATGGTCAAGTAATACTAGACAAACTATGCAAAGGAAATTCCTGAGGCCTCTATACCAGACCAAATTTCAAAAGAAGAGAACTTCGGGGGGATGGCCCAGCCCAGTCTCCTCCTGGCGATGACGGGCGCAGGACAGGCCCACCCATGGCCCGGGCTTCGCCCGGGCGCCGCCCGTGCGCGTCCCACACGGCGGGAGCGCTATCCAAAGTTTAAAGGGCTCCTGCCCTGCCTGCTCCTCCCAGTAAGTGACGCGCTTCCCGCGGCGGCGGGAGCGCTATCCAAAGTTTAAAGGGCTCCTGCCCTGCATGCTCCTCCCAGTAAGTGACGCGCTTCCCGCGGCGGCGGGAGCGCCATCCAAAGTTTAAAGGGCTCCTGCCCTGCCTGCTCCTCCCAGTAAGTGACGCGCTTCCCTATTATAGGCACATAGGAAAACACAAGGTCATAGTTTGAGTAAAAGTATTGAATCTCTTCCTGATTATAGAATCTTGTTAGTAACAGACTACAACTTATCCCATAAGTTAGTGGCAGACTATGATAAGTAACCCCCTCTTGTGCCGAAACAGGAATTAGTGTGCACACACAGCAATCCTTCGCATCCATTGTGTGAACATACTCACTCAGCAAGCGATATAAGACGTTAGAGGAAAGTTCCCCTTTTGCGTTAGTTCCCTCATGCAAATATTTTTTATCCAATTCAAACCTCTCCCAACTGTTAGTGCAGTGGTAGTTTCAGGAATTGTAGCATTGTTAGCCTCACTCTTATCCATCAGTGTCATACCCACAACCACAACCACAATGAATATCACACATACAACCGCCCAAACCAACACCCAAATATTTACAACACCTACTCCCTCTATTATCCTGACTAGTGTTAGCCATGATCTGTAAAGAATCAGAAAGTGAAGGATGGTTAATTCAAACAACAGAGGATAGTCAGAATGAATTTTTCTCTTCTTCTTTTTTTTTTTTTCTCGCAGCAAATTCAAAACATCGAAAATCTTCTTTCAGCAATTATATACACCTTTCATTTTCACTCCCAGGATCCTTGTCAATTCAGGTTAGCAGCTTGTCAGAATAGTTTTTCAAAAGTCAATTCAGGTTTTCAAGTCTCATATGGTAAATTTTCACTCTCCTTTTCTCAATTTTTCAACTTTAATTCGATCTTTACACCAATTCAGTCTCTTCAGCCAGACTCAGGTACCAAAGTATTGACCTGGAACTTCTCTATCAAAGCAAAACGCTAAAATTCAGGACCTGCGTACCTTCTGTTTGCTACTCTCTTTCTCTTCAACTTGCGATCACCTTGCAACTCTCCTTCACTTAGGTCTTCTCTCCTTGTTGTAGCAACTTCTTCCTCTATTGCATCTTCGACAACCACTTCTTCCCTTTTCACTTGCAATTCTAGCCACTTGTCTCCTTTCAGTATCTCTCTGGCCTTTGATCTTTCCTGTGGCAACCCTTTGCCCTCTCTTGGCTCTGTGGTGATTTCTCTTGATGGACCTGCAAACTGCTCAGGAGGAGTTTGGACACTCTGACTCTCGTCTACCTCGAATCCTTCACCTTCTGTGTCTGTCAAATGCTCTAGCTCATTTCCATAATCGTCTGTTCTGGGAGAACCTCTCTCTGCTTAGGCTCTCCTGTTGCCTCAGTTGAGATAGGCTCGCCGTCACCCCTCTGGATCTCTTCTCCCTCGTCTCTTACCGGAGTGACCAAGCCGTCCTCAACGGGCTCTCCTTCAGTCTCAGTTCCCCTTCGATCACTCTCCGGCCCTGAGACTTCCTTCTCTGTTGTTGGTACTTTCAATAACTCAACGTCCTCATCAGTTGGAGACGTCACCTTTTTCGTGTGACTGGCATGGATCCAGTTCGGAATTCCCGCACGCTTCGCAGTAGTAGTTGTTAGTATCACTTGATATGGCCCCTTCCAACGTGGCTCCAAACACGTCTTCCTTACGTGTTTCTTGGTGACATCCCATTCACCAGCTTTCAGGTTGTGTCCTAGATCATTTATCGGTGGCAGGGTGGTAGCTTCCACCTGGTGAGAAAAAGAGCGGACCACATCAGCCAGACCCTTGCAGTAGTCCAACACCATATCATCCGTGATATTCACAAGAGCATTCACAGGCACTGCGGGCAGTCTCATAGCTCAGCCCATGAGAATCTCATGAGGGGACAATCCTGTTTTCTTGTTAGGTGTATTTCTCATTGACACTAACACCAAAGGTAATGCATCGGACCTTTTCAAATGCACACATTTTTGCAATTCTCGACTTCAGGGTACCATTCATCTGCTCCACTAGTCCGGATGCTTCAGGGCGGTAACTACAATGCAACTTCTGCTCAATGTTCAATGCTGCACACAATGCCACATACCCATTTTTACTTTTGTATAAAAGCATATTGCAAATGGATAATTTGCTCCTATAAATAGTCAATCTTAAATTGATTCTGTTAAAATTCAGGTATTCAAATGTACGAGTGCTCCACTAACTGCTTTTTCTTAGTATATGAATAACTGGTTTAAATGTTTTTTTTATCCCAGTGTATGTGCTTTGGCAACAGGCACGTGCTCAGTGTTTGAGCACCGGATACTTAGATATTTACACTGATAGGAATGTGCAGCTAAAGAATGGTCATTGTTGCCTTAATCTTCAGTGTTCTTGAATGACAGTTTGCACTTCCTGAGTGAATAACATATTGTTGACTATAGACATTTATAACAATAGGTGAAGAGACATTTGTTACAATGGATCCCTTTGGAGACAATAGAGATAAAATGTTCTTGGAAATGTTCTCACAACGACCAGAAGAGGCCTCTAGGGCAATATCAGGTCTAAACCACACAGAAGGAATGAAGAAAAAATATATTAGATTAGAAAAACTTCGCAAACAAGAATTATGCCGATGGTGGGATGCAACAGTATTGAAAAAATACATCACAGACAGAAAAGTGCCTAGGGGGCTCAGGATAATAATTTTTCCTTCATTTGATGACTTATCGTCTAAACACTTGCAGGATTGGGAACAATTGCTCTTTGAGGCATCCAAGGGAATGATGCTAATTTTGATAGAACATGCAGAATCTAAAAGAGAAAGTCTACTGATGGAGATAGAAGAGCTGGAAAAGGAGATTTTAAGCCTAAACTTACCAGAAGTTAAGGAAAAAAATGATAAAATATTGAGAGATGTATTAGAGAAACATCAATTGTATGTTAAAAATAAAAAAATGATCAAAATACAAAGAGATGATAGAGATTATAGGAATGGGCGAGTATACACCTTTGCCAAAAGATTTGATGGTTTACCCACCAAACTCTTAAACAAGGAAATGACTGAGATCAGATATACATCTGAAAGGGAATCGTAAGTTTCAATCACATCAGGTGAACAGGAGAGGGAAGAATCAAGTGATAACATAAGCATAGCATCTAACTGAGACTTAGGAGCCTCCTCAAGTTTTTTACAAGAGGCCAGAAGATATCGATTAGGCAACAGAAGAAATTTTTCACAACAAGAACAATCAAAACAAAGAGACGAACACGTCGAGAAAAAAGGCAAAGGAACTGCTGGGGCAAACAAAGTAACCAGGGTTCAAACCAGAGCTGCCAAAACCAGGCACCTAAAGAATTGACCACAATATGTTCTCACAAAGGAAACACAATCTCTAATGTTGTTTGCAATGATGATATCTCTATTGTCAATCTATCGAATTGTGCACTAACAGAGGAACAAATAAATGTGTTGAGCAAAGGATTAGGTTTTTCACTTTCCAATTATTGCAACATGACCCAGGTACACATTGATATTTTTAAGTTTGTACGACAATTGAAACTTAAAAAATATTTTTTAGATAAAAGCAAAAGATCTAACGTTGATATGGCAATCAACACTCCTAGTGTTCATACGATTAAAGACATTAGAGACATTCAGACTTTGCTTTCCCTGAATGATTCAGGTGGTGAACAAATTGGCATACAACAAGTACTAGATGATTTAGCAATTGAACAGGACTTGTCACTAAATAGTGGATTTAAATCAAAATCTAACGGCTTATTCCTGTCAATTTTAGGCTGATTCCTGTCAACTGTATTTATTGGCTGAATCCTGTCAACTTTAATTATTGGTGGAATACTGTCAACATCTATGAAGATTGTTTTTAGCTAAATCTCTTTTGGTCACAAAGTTTGACTATCTAATTGATTTTGGTTAAAATATTTGTATATTTTTCAATATTATTTTTTGGAGTGTAAGATGATTATTGTAGTTTGTTATGGATTTTTGTTTGTGTTTAATAAATGATGTATTTGATTTAAGCTGCCACATACCCACTTTTACTTTTGTATAAAAACATATTGCAAATGGATAATTTGCCCCTATAAATAGTCAATCTTAAATTGATTCTGTTAAAATTCAGGTATTCAAATGTACAAGTGCTCCACTAACTGGTTTTTCTTAGTATATGAATAACTGGTTTAAATGATTTTTTTTTTTATCCCAGTGTATGTGCTTTGGCAACAGGCACGTGTTCAGTGTTTGAGCACCGGATACTTAGATATTTACACTGATAGGAATGTGCAGCTAAAGAATGGTTATTGTTGCCTTAATCTTCGCTGCACACAATAGCTTAACCACCTCGTTGTTGAAGTGACTTCCCCTATCTGATTCTAAAGAGATCGGAAAACTGAAACGTGGTATCAATTCCCTAAGCAGCAGCTTCGCTAATGTGAGACTGTCATTCCTGCGTGTAGGGTACGCTTCAATCCAGTGACTAAAGATACACACAATCACCAACACATATCTCAAACCTCCACACACGGCATCTCGATAAAATCTAATTGCCTTCTGCTAAATGGACCTCCAGCTCTCCGAATGTGGCTCAATTCACCACTGTTCCTTTTCCCGCATTCATTTGTTGGCAGATGACACACCTATGGCAAATCACTTCTGCAGCTTGTCTGAACTTCTGGTTAAACCAGTCAATTTTGAACAACCTGATTATGGCATCCCTCCCGATATGTGCTTGACCATGGTAAAACCTTGCAAATTGTGACAAAATACTGTTCGGCAAGACCATTTTCCCTTCGTCTGAGACCCACAAACCATCTGGGCTTTGTACGCATTGCATCCTAACCCAAGAACTCTTCTCATCTTTGCTGGCACGTCCCTGTAACAATCTTAATTCTTCTAACGTATCAATCACCCTTAATGCGTAACCTGTGCATGTCTCGTTTTCTTTTTCAGGTAACAATTCCCACTGATCCTTAAACGATAAACAGTTCAATGTGCAAAACCTCGCAACTTGATCCGCATATCCATTTCCCATTGAAACAAAGTCTTGTGACTTCAGGTGCGCACTGCATTTCACCACGGCAATTTCACGAGGTAACTGAATCGCGTGCAACAACTCCTTAATTCTCTCACCATTTTTCACTGGCGAACCAGAGGAGGTCAAGAAACCCCTCTGTGACCACAGTTGGCCAAAATCATGGACAATTCCGAATCCGTACCGGCTATCAGTATAGATAGTCACTCTCAACTGGGCAGAAGCATGGCAAGCTCTAGTAAGAGCGACCAATTCAGATACTTGAGCAGAATATACTCCTTGAAGCCAAGACGCTTCCAGGATACCAGAAATTGTACTTACAGCATATCCGGCACTCAGCATTCCTACTGAGTCTCTCAAACATGAGCCATCAACAAAGATAATTTGGTCATTTTCTTCCAATTTGGTATCTTTAATATCAGGCCTCGGTTTGGTGCACATTTCTGTTACCTCAAGACAATCATGTTCTACATCTTCTACATTCTCAACCTCTATGTTTTCACTTGGAAGCAA
The DNA here is from genome assembly GCF_031143425.1 of Pleurodeles waltl. Classification (NCBI taxonomy): domain Eukaryota; kingdom Metazoa; phylum Chordata; class Amphibia; order Caudata; family Salamandridae; genus Pleurodeles; species Pleurodeles waltl. Next base: position 973,022,150 of record NC_090447.1, read on the forward strand.
AGTTGCCGGGTTCAACACTGTACATCTTTTTAACGTTACATTTGGTGACCCCAATATAATCGTTTCATATTTTGTCAGTCTTGCATTTGTCATCTGCTGCGTTTTAGTACGGGTCAACAGGATTTCAACTGAGTGAGGGACCATGACTGTTAGAGGATGTCCCATCATTATGCCTTCACACTGTGTGAGGCTTAGTCCAACTGCTGCTACTGCATGCAGACAACCCGGTAAGGCTGCTGTGACTGGGTCCAACGTAGCTGAAAAATATGCTACTGGTCGGTTTATACCTCCATGAACCTGTGTCAGAACAGACAAAGAACATGCATCATGTTCATGACAAAACAGAACAAAAGGCTTTGTGTAATCAGGCATACCTGAAGCCGCAGCCCTGCACATGCCCTCTCTTAACTCAGTAAACGCTTTCATTTCCTTCTCTCCCAACACTATGACATCCGGCCTCTCTTTGACCTTCAGTCTCACCAATGGCTTGGAGATGACTGAGAAATTTGGGATCCACTGACGACAGTAACCCACCATTCCTAGAAACATCCTAACATCTCTCCGTGTTGTTGGGGGATTCATCTGTAATAGTGCAGTTACTCTTTACCTGGATATCTTCCTCGACCCTTTCTCAATTTGATGACCCAAGTACTTCAACTCTTTCTGGCAATATTGCTATTTCTTTGGAGACACCTTGTGCTCGTTCTTCCCCAAGTGATTCAGTAAGGCAATCGAATCATACTTGCACTCATCCCTCGTTTTAGATGCGATTATCAAATCATCAATGTACTGCACTAGAGTCGATTGAAAAGGCAACTCCAATGACTCCACATCCTTCTTCAGTATTTGATTGAATATGGAAGGTGATTCCGAAAACCCATGAGGAATTCGACACCAACTGTAAACCTTGTCCAGGAATTTAAAACTGAAGAGAAATTGACTGTCCTCATGAAGAGGCACAGAAGAGAACGCTTGGGACAGATCAATTACTGTGAACCATTCTGCATCGCATGGAATCTGAAACATTATCACAACTGGATTTGGCAACACTGGGCAGCATTTCACCAGTATGTCATTGATCTTTCTCAAATCTTGGACAATTCGAACTTTCCCACAAGGCTTTCTCAGTCCCATTATCAGTGAATTACATGGACTGCTCATCACTTCTTTCAAGACTCCTTGTTTCACAAAGTCTGCAATTAATTGCGCAACCTTTATAAGGACATCTTGCGCTAAATGGTACTGCGGTATCTGGGGGAATGCAGCATTTGGCTGCACACTGACTTTAACGAGTTCTACTCCTTTTATCAGTCCTACTTCTTTCACTGTCAAGTCCCACACCTTCTCTTGGACTGTTCCCTGCAAGTCTGCCGGGAGATCAGCCACTGTGAACATCGGGAAGAAGTTAATGAGAGGATACTCCTCGTCTGTGGTCTTAGTTTCAGGCTCTGACACCTGCTCCTCTCCTTCATCATCACTGTTTGTCTGGACCTCAATCCCCTCATTGGAACAGGTGATGGAACACCTTGTCTTGCACAGTAAATCTCTTCCCAGTAGGGACACAGGACTTGAATCTCAAACCACAAATCGGTGCAATCCCTGGAAAGTGCCAAGCTCAACCTGAACAGGATCTGTGATTGGGTTAGTCAGGAGTTGGTATGCTGCTCCCACTACCTTAACTGTATGTCCTGAAAGGGGCAGTTTCGGAACCTCTGCACTTCTGACTGTAGAACGCATAGCTCCTGCGTCAACCAAGTATGAAACCTTGTGACACATTACCTTCCCCTGAACATAGGGCCCTTTCTGGTCTACCTCTAAGGACGCTGCAAGCCTACACTCCTCGCTATCTGAACTCTCATCCGACCATTCATCGTTTATTCCATTCTCACCACGCAATGGGTACTGTTGCACTGTGTTATTTTGACTCATCCTTTGACCTGTGACCTGTTGAGGAAGCATCACCTGTTGCTGTTCCATTGGCGCTAAAGGCACTTGCATTTGCTGTCTAGGTACCATGGGAACCTGCTGTTGCACTTGTTGTAACTGTATTGGCTGTATACGTGGCATCTGCACCTGCTGCATGGATTGAAAACCCTGCATTTGATTCGCATTATTCTGAAAAGTTGGATTTGGACCTCTCAGACTCGGTCCCTTCACATTTTGAAATGAACTGACATCATTGCTTTGTTAAACAACACCCTCCTGCACCATCATCGGGCACTCCCGCTTCCAATGTCCAATGACCCCGCAAGCATGACAATGTAACATCTTTTTCATTCTCTGCACATCGTTTTGAACTACTACAGTGTTCAAATCTGGCCCTCGGTTTACAAAGCCTCCTCGACCTCTACCCCTCAATTGCGCCTGAAACATCCTGTTTCCTTGCGGCTGTTGCACCATCTGTTGTAGACAACCTCCCTGCATCCCTGACTGTGCTGCCTTAATTTGCATCACCATTGCTTTCTCTTTTAATTTTCTCTGCTTTAACTCAATCTCGTCACTACAGTACTTCGCATACTGCAACACCTCGTCAATCGGTTTTGCTTGCCAGCAAATCAAATGACTCTTAATCATCTGGCTAATCTCAGGTCTCAACCCTTCAACAAATCGAAACACAAGGTGATTCATGTCCTTCGCCTCAACAACCTCTGTACCACTGTAGTGTTTGAACGCCTTCAACAACCTCTCATAATAGGCATGTATCGACTCCTTTGCTTCCTGAGCCGTCCGATCAATCTTTTGCCAATCAGTATTCTTTGGCGAAACTCTCGATATCAAAAACTCAATCACCTTATAGTAATACTTCATCACTTCAGGAGACGGTGCTCCTGTGATTCTGTCCCTTGCTGGTTCCTTGGTCGGCCAATCCACGCCCCTCTTGCACTCAAGCCACAAATCAGCTGGAACTATGATCTCAAAGAGAGTATTCAGGTCTTCCCAAAGGCATTTAGCAAGCTTCATAAACCTGTCCATCTGCTGATACCACTCTATTGGTTTCTCCCTCAGCCTGGGAAAATCATTCGTAAATGACAGAATATCACCTCTAGTCCACAGCACATGGACAAGAACCTCCCTGGCAGTCTCTCTCATTGGTAACATCTTTACTGTACCGGTATCCGGTAAGGTTTTTGCTGGCTGCCCAATGCAGTCACTTTTCCTCTTGTCTCTTTTCTTCACCCATCTGCCTTGCCACTTTTCTAAGGCTCCCCAAACTTGTGCATTCTGCAGTATCTCTTTAAGGTGTGCCTTCATACCAGTAGACCTCATGTGCTCGAAATCCTTTGGCTCAAAATCTAACCTGTAATTTCTCTTCAGATGTTTGGTATTTTTTAAATCGATGCCATATTTATCTGCCAAATTTGCCAACCTCTGGTGCACCCTGCTCACTTCCGTGTATGACTCTAACCTGTTCACTCCCATGCTCCCTCCAACAAGTTCATTTGCTTCCATGCCCAACCTCACAAAATTCAGGTGTTCTTCCCTTTCTGCTCTCCCTGCATCTACAGGAGCAGTCTGTGGAGTATTAAGCTTGTCTAACCAGTTGGTCAGCTGTTGTGGTGTTAAACCCTGTAATGAGATATTCCCAGCCTGCGCTAAAGGTGTCTGCGGTATATTGCCACTTGTGATCTGCAGAGTCAACAGTCTCGAACCTGTCTGCCTTATGGTCTCTGGAGGAGCCCCAATCGGACTGAAATCTAATAGGGACCTATGTCCTTTAAATGTCGGTTCCACTGGAGTCGTTTCTTGGGAGCTTCCTACGAAACCTCCTCTTGTCATCTCGTGAGTCATTACCCCTTGATAGCATACACTAGGCTTCGCCTGCGCATACAATGGTACTGGTGGACCAACTGTAATGGGCAAAGATATGGCGGCTGGCGGCTGCCTGTTCCCCAAAACCTGTGGAGGACTAACTCCCACATTCTAGCTCATCACTGGTGCCATGTTTGATTGCGGCCCTGTGACCAAAGTATAATTTGGAACCCTATGTTGCTGTACCTGCGGCAGTAAAGGTGGAGTTGGCTCAGTCTGAATCAACTTTGGTCTCCCATATATTGGCTCTGTCGGCATCATCAGATTTGTGGTTGTCTCTAAAATTGGGATATCGGGGTAACGTCTCTGAACCTGTGGTGGTTGCAACTGAGATTGCATACCATGGGCAGTGGACATGCTAAAACTACTCTGCACCGGAACTGGGGTTGACACAGGACTAACCTGTATCGGATTCGTTGTCACCTTCTTTTGGGATGAACCTGCAGGACATGTACTAGTACTCGGTCCATTGTCATCTATTACATATGGCGGTGGTCGATCATTCAGTAACTGATTAAGGAACTCATCATCGTCTGAGTCATCTACCTCTGTCCAGGGATTCCTAGCCTCTTTGGCTTTGGAAGGACTCTTGTCAGTCTTACAAGTGGCTTTCCCCCCTTTGTCTTCACCTTCTTGAGCTATTGCTGGAAACAGCCTGACTCCATCTATTGTTTCTCTCCTCCAAACTCTCTGTGCATCATCCCTCCTAGCCTCCGCTAGTGTCTTTTCTGCTTTCCTCATTCTCCTCTCAAATTTCTGTTGCTGTTGTCGTATTACCATCAGTTCCCAAATTGTTAATGCCTCAAACTGTGCTGGCCTCGGAGGTGGCTTTAGCTCATTTAGCACCCTCCGCAAGTTTTTCAAAATCCTCAAGTTGAACGTTCCGTGCTCCGGAAATGCCAAACACCCTTCTTTCTCTGTAGCTTTGCACCATTGCTTTAGCCAAAGACATGGCGCGACACCCTTTTCCTCCATTACAGCATAAGCCGGTGTATCCTCCGGCGGTGTAACTTCCCCTACACTCACGGTAATATATACGTCTCCCCTCAAAGCGCTCTTTAAAGCCTTGAAAATTTTCATTTTATGTCTTTTATTTTGTTCACAATCGAATCAGGAAGTGACTTTAATTCCCAGAACTCTCTTCGCCTACCTTCTCAACCAATTGCCTCTCACGGACAGCTGCCAATCCGTGCGTGACCCTTCTCACTAACCGGCCTATCCCAGCACGGCTCTAATGACGTCACACTCACACACCCTGCGGCTGACATAGTCTTGCGGCTTGTCCTCCCACTCTCAAATTCACACAAACTAATGCAATATAATGCGAGCACCAACCAAAAATAAACTCAAATTTGCCGATTTACTACTGGAAAGGGTAACACAATCGCTTCAGAACTTTACAGAGATTTCGCTTAGCCTCAGCCGCTACTCTCTCCTTCTCAGATCCTGCACTCACAAGCAAAATTTGACCTGCAAATTTTACTCTTGACTTGTCAATGGGTTGTTCTAGTGCACTTTAGAACTCACCAAATCTCCATCGAAGTTTTCATTCACTCACTTTGACTCAAACTCGACTCGTCGATTTCACCATCGACCTATAAAACCGCGCAAATTACAACATAAACCAAGTGTCTCATACACTTATCAATATACTCCGGAGTCTTAGACCACGCAGGGTCCGTACATCATCAACAACCACTTGGACTATTTTTTAGCACAAAGCGCCACACTCACATGAAGTTCGCCAACTTCCCTACTATCACACTGCGGAGTACGCACACTCCTACTAAAACATCATTGTCTGGCCTAAAATCCTCACAAACTTCACACTTCACCTGCGATATGCATAAGCTGTGCAAGCGCGAAACCTACTTCATTCACACTAGAACGCTGAGAACATACTCAAACTTCCTTCAGCAAGCTCCGAGATTCCGGGAAAGTCATTTGGGACTTAGGGGCACATCATCTCTCCTATTTGCATCATTGAAAAAAATAATTTTCCCAAACCCCAATTTTTCCGATACACCTTGTTTACTTCCGAATCACGGCCATCAATCTCTACCAAAACCCAACACCTTTCCTAGCAACAGTCTGTCAAACCGTAGTCCCTTGTACTGGGGCCCCAAAGGGCCAAACCTATCCCCACTGTTACCAAAACTGTTAATTATCACACCCCGCGATCCTTCGTACTAGGGCCCTAAAGGGCAAAACCATTACCTCTGCTACCAAAAACTGCTAGCGCGTCAGAGCCTTGATAAGTAAACTTACAAGGACCTTTGGACCACGTTCGGGGACTTCCCAGTACGAGATGTCTTTTTGGCATCACAAATCAATAGATCAATAACCCGATCAATAATTTCAATGACTAAATAGCAACCCAATCAATAACATTTAGTAAGAATCAATAAGATGAACACACCATGACCTTTCAGGTATGAATAACCTCACCAATTTAGTTAAGTGTTAGGATATTTATTTCCCTATTAGTTACAATCTAATGTCATTTCTGTTAATCTCATTAGCAATTCATCCCATTAGTAATTCTTCAGATTTGCAATTAGAACGCAATTTATCAATGCATAGAGAATATTCATTCAGTATTAACACGTCATTAATAAGAAGCAACTTAGCAAAGTCCCAGTAATACATGATTCAACAAAGCAAGAACTCAGTCATTTATCTATTTGCGTAGGATATTTGTGAACACCTTATCTAACCACAGATTAGCATTAGCATGTTGGGCTTCATGCAAAACATTTTGCAAACACGAATTTGGAAAACATCTAAACTATGGCCTCTGTCAAAAGAGCAGTTGGTACCTAGAAAGAAAAGGCAAACAGTCAATTACAATTTTGCATTAGATAGCTACCAATCCAGCAGATCAGCAAACAGCGTCAGTCTTCGTCCTCAGGACATCAGTCGATTCACCATCAACAGAGATAGGACGGGGCAAAGTCTCGATATAGCATAGCTAAGGGATAGTATCTTCCCTCTTATGGAGGAGAAGTAAGTATCAGGTAAGGACGGGTAGCGGATGGTTTAAAGTAATAAGACAAGAGCAAAAGAGTTAAAGTCTCTGTAAGGTAAGTGGAGTCTCAAAGTTTCTGCGCCTCAGAACTGCCCTTTCTCCTTGGGTCCCTCTGTTAAATCAAAACTCTCTAATTAACCCTTAACTCCTCATTGGATAATAATTGGTGCATCGTTATCTCTGTCCAATAATCCTCCATGCATTTCGCCAGAATTTTCCACAAACCACAGTTCTCATGTCGAAGATTGGTCCATGTTATTGACCTCTTCATCGGTTGGAATGTCAGGTAAGAAAAGTTACACTTTGCGCACCAGTCAGTGTCTCCATTGTTTTCTCCTACTCTAGTAACCTTGCACCTGTTCCGAATTACACTGTTGCATTCAGCAAGAACGTCTCCTTGAACAAGTCGGTTCTCATGAGAAAGAATTTACTACGGCTACACAAACATAACTTCTGGAAAAGTACAGCTTTGTGTCCTTCAGGGAAGCAGCACATTAATCGTTAGAAAAATACAGTTTAATATGAGACCAGGCAGCTAGACCCAGACACTTGCTAAGCTAAGGCCCAGTAATTAATAAACAATTCATAATACATAACTCTAATTATGATATGCTAATACAAATTCAAAACATTAGTACATAGTTAATTCTGAATTAGCAACTTTCATTAGTCTTCGCATACATTGATAGCCACTCCACGTGGGCACATTTCAAATGGTGCATTATTTTCTATGTTAACACATTTTCTATGCAGCTTTATCACACAATATTTTGCAAGCTCCTCGTGTTAATATTGCCTTTTAAAGACACACTCCAACATCTGTCACCGAAATGTGAGGAAAAAGTTTTTTTTTTTGCCAAATTTTGAGGTTTGCAAAGGATTCTGGGTAACAGAACCTGGTGAGAGCCCCACAAGTTACCTACCCCATCTTGAATTCCCCTAGGTGTCTAGTTTTAAAAATGCACAGGTTTGGTAGGTTTCCCTAGGTGCCGGCTGAACTAGAGGTCAAAATCCACAGCTTGGCACTTTGCAAAAAACAGCTCTCTTTTCTTTGGGAAAATGTGATGTGTCCATGTTGTGTTTTGGGGCATTTCCTGTCATGAGCACTAGGCCTACCCACACAAGTGAGGTACCATTTTTATCAGGAGACTTGGGGGAACGCTGGGTGGAAGGAAATTTGTGGCTCCTCTCACCTTCCAGAACTTTCTGTCACCGAAATGTGAGGAAAAAGTGTTTTTTTGGCCAAATTTTGAGGTTTGCAAAGGATTCTGGGTAACAGAACCTGGTGAGAGGCCCACAAGTCACCCCATCTTGGATTCCCCTAGGTGTCTAGTTTTAAAAAATGCACATGTTTATATAGGTTTCCTTAGGTGCTGGCTGAGCTAGAGGGCAAAATCCACAGCTAGGCGCTTTCCAAAAAACAGCTGTTTTCTTTGGGAAAATGTGATGTGTACACATTGTGGTTTGGGGCATTTCGTGTTGCAGGCGCTAGGTCTACCCACACAAGTGAGGTACAATTGTTATCAGTAGACTTGGGGGAACGCTGGGTGGAAGGAAATTTGAGGCTCTTCTCAGATTCCAGAACTTTCTGTCCCCAAAATGTGAGGAAAAAGTGTTTTTTTGGCCAAATTTGAGGTTTGCAAACGATTCTGGGTAACAGAACCTGGTGAGAGCCCCTCAAGTCACCCCATCCTGGATTCTTCAGGGTGTCTAGTTTTCAAAAATGCACAGGTTTGGTAGGTTTCGCTAGGTGCCGGCTGAGCTAAAGGCCAAAATCTACAGTTAGGCACTTTGCAAAAAGCACATCAGATTTCAATGTAAAAATGTGATGTGTCCATGTTGCGTTTCCTGTCCCGAGCATTAGGCCTACCCACGCAAATGAGGTACCATTTTTATCAGGAGACTTGGGGAAACACAGAATAGCAAAAAAAGTCTTATTGCCCCTTGTCATTCGCTACATTTTGTCCTTCCAAATGTAAGACAGTGTGTAAAAAAGATGCACATTTGAGAAATGCCCTGTAATTCACATAGTAGTATGGGCACCCCGGAATTCAGAGATGTGCAAATAACCACTGCTTCTCAACACCTTATCTTGTGCCCATTTTGTAAATACAAAGGTTTTCTTGATACCTATTTCTTACTTTTTATATTTCAGCAAACAAATTGCTGTATACCTGGAATAGAATGAAAACCCATTGCAAGGTGCAGCTCATTTATTAGCTCTGGGTACCTAGGGTTCTTAATGAACCTACAAGCCCTATATATCTCCGCAACCAGAGGAGTCCTGCAGAGGTAACGGTATATTGCTTTAAAAAATCTGACATTGCAGGAAAAAGTTACAGGGTAAAACGTGAAGAAAAGTGGCTGTTTTTTTCACCTCAATTTCAATATTTTTTTAACTCCAGCTGTTATGTTCTATAGGAAAACCTTGTAGGATCTACACAAATTACCTCTTGCTGAATTCAGAATTTTGTCTACTTTTCAGAAATGTTTAGCTTTCTGGGATCCAGCATTGGTTTCACATCCATTTTTGTCACTAACTGGAAGGAGGCTCAAAGTACAAAAAATAGTAAAAATGGGTATATCCCAGTAAAATGCCAACATTGTGTTGAAAAATGTAGTTTTCTGAGTCAAGTCTGCCTGTTCCTGAAAGCTGGGAAGATGGTGATGATAGCACTGCAAATCCTTTGTTGATGCCTTTTTCAGGGAACAAACCACAAGCCTTCTTCTGCAGCACTTTTTCCCATTTTTTTGAAATTTTCGCTGTATTTTGGCTAATTTCTTGGTCTCCTTCAGGGGAACCCACAAGCTCTGGGTACCTGGATGTTGGGGAAAAAAGGACGAAAATTTGGCGTGAGTAGCTTATGTGGATAAAAAGTTATGAGGGCCTAAGCACGAACTGCCCCAAACGGACAAGAAAAGGCCTGGCAGCGAAGGGGTTAACACCTAGTGCGTTCTCCACCGTATTGTTTGCAGGATGAGATCTCCCTTTTATCTCGCGAGAATGTGAGTTTCCAATCTTCCGTATCAACAAGGAGTTCTGGGTTTGTAGTCCACCTGCATCCAGTAATCGGAGAACCTCCTGATTTGATGAAAATGTACGTAGAAGACTACAAGATACTGCAGAATTGGATCTCAGGCGCTGTGAAAAATATGTACGTGATCAGGGTGGCGGGCCTCTGTGGGAAGAAGACGTTTGTTTCACATGTAGGGCAATGTGATTTCTAGCGGCTGGTTAAAATCGTACGTTTGTACCATTACCCAATAGTAAGCGAATTTTCAGGTGTTCATTAAAATATGGCACTACAACAATTTAATATGTGAGGTTGTCAGCCACTATTTTATCGCCCTCAGTTCTGTGTGTGTATTGTAGGGTTTGGAGTTTATAGATTCAAAGCGGAGGAAACGTGCAAGAAAGTATCCGCTTATTCTTGCTGGTTCCACAATGGGGTGTTCATATCGTCCGTCGCATGTGTTTATTTGAAAGGAGCGTTTGTCATTTTTAGGAGAGAACCCACTTCTGTTTTAGTTTACAGATTTTAAAGTACCTTTTATTTCAAGTGCTTTTATTGTTTGTTGTAAGTAATACATATGGTCAGTTTATGTCTGACTCCTTCACTGCATTGCATTGAACTAAAAGGAGATCGGTACAGTTAGTCTTTCTGAGGTCACCTGGTCTTATGTTGTAAGGACCCAGTAAAAACCATAAAGTATGAAATAATATTAGATCTCAAGCAGTAACAAGTAGCTGGTCTAACTGACTGAATCAGTAGGCAAGGGTCAGTTTACGAAAACGTTGCTAAATAAACGTGCTGCTAAATGGGATCTTAGTACTTATGATAACATTGCTTATTATTATTATGATATGTGTTGTGGTGTTTATTCCCCAAAACCTTTCGTTTTGAGTAAGAGTTATTGGTAGAAGTTTTAAAATTACACAAATGTTAGTTTATTTCCTCCCGCATTTTTTTTCATAGTTTTAGTAACGTCAAGAGAAGTGTCTTCCGATAAGAATAATTTTAGATTTTAAATGCCCCCTCCTTTGTGTATTAAATTATTGGTGGTTTTTGTAATACCTTTTTATTTTTTCATTAAAAGCAAACTGGGAATTTATTTTATAAGATCAGCTTAGATTAGTGTGAAGAGTATGTTAATAATGTTACTTATTTTTTTTCTATTATAGTTACGTTGGCCAATAACATTTAAGATTGTTTTGGTATATAATTATTAAGTGAATTAGTAAATTGATTTGGGTATTAATGGGCTGAATATGTATCACTATTATTTAATAATGTGTGCCTGCATTATGTTTTGTCTTTTTAGGCTTAAATCAAACAAACTAAATTTGACGATATTTTTATTAACTTATTTTTTTTTTAAATCTTACAAGAGAAAAGTAGTATGGATATTTGACATCACCTGTTTGTCTGAGGGCAAATACTTAAAAAGTTAGCATTTTGAAAGTTTACACTCCTGAATTTGAAATTTACCAAGCAGTTAAAGATCAGGGTTGTTAGACAAAATATCCTAAGATGAGGGACATCTGGACAGCTGTCTCCCTATTTGTAGTTCATGGGGTGTGTTGTAGCCTAATAAGTTCTTCCTTGTTCTTCTACATAGAAAGTTCTATTGGAGTTGCCTTTCTTTAAAGTCGTAGCAGGGGTGTGGAATTTATTAAAATATCTACTTGTCCAGGGGACAGGTTGCTTCTCAAATCTACTTGTCCTGTAAAAAGATCTACTTGTCCCTTTGGTGCCATGTAGTGTGGCGACAAATTATGGCAGCAATCTCATTATGTAAGAGCTCTGATAATAGCCTCTCTGATTATGCCAGGGCTACTACCATAGTAGGGCTTGAATATTTGCAGTTTCAATCCCTACTGTAGTAATTTCCTTATTTTGCCACCTTTCTGCAGATCTGCATACTGGGGCTGGAGGAAGCAGTAAGCAATAGTTCCAGGGCTGGAATGCCTTTGAGTCTGCAAACATACTAACCTGCATGTCTTAAAGATTTTCACCAGCTTCTCTTTAATATTTTCCCATAATAAGAAAGGTTGGGCATTTACTCCTGACAATGGCAGAATTAGAACTTCTTCCATGGTTGGGAAGAAAGTGGCCGGAGGGAAAATGAACTTGCAAATGCTCAATAGATTTTCACATGAGCAAATCTACACATGCGTATTAACCCATGCTAAAATACAGTTCACAAATATTTTATAGGGGTACGACATATACCATGGTTGCACTTTTGTGACTTTCTTTAAGAATTTGGGGCCACATGTAGGTAGGTTCAGATTTGCGACCCGCAAATTGCGAGTCGCAAATCTGAATGTAGGATGGTGTCCCTGACACCATCTGTGATTCGCAAGGGCTTCGCAAATGCTCACCTAGTGAATAATCATGAGGTGGGTCGCAATTTGCGACCCCCTTGCGAATAGCGGCCCTCACAGGGATGGTGGCCTGCTGGAGACAGCAGACCACCATGTCTGTGACTGCTTCCTTAAAGGAAAACGAGATGCATTACAAAAACGAAAAATACAACGTTTTCGTTTCATTTTTTCAGAGCAGGCAGTGGTCTGCAGGACCACTGCTTGCTCTGAAAAAATGTTTACAGTGACATTCACAGTGGGGAAGGGGTCCCATGGGGAACCCTTCCCTTTTGCGAAAGTGTTAGCACCCATTTGAAATGGGTGCATACTGCGATTGGTTTGCGCCCGCGTTCGCGGTCACAAAACAATCCTACATTGCACTGCGAGTCGCAATTAGGAAGGGAACAACCCTTCCTAATTGCGAGTGGCAAACCCGTTTTGCGATTCGGTAACCAGGTTACTGAATCGCAAAACTGGGTTTTTGCATCGCAGTGTGCTTTTTGCACGTCGCAAACAGCAAAAGTCGCTGTTTGCGACATTGTAGGAGGCTGGACTGGCTTGTAGTGAGTACCAAGGGGTACTTGCACCTTGCACCAGGCCCAGTTATCCCTTATTAGTGTATAGGGTGTCTAGCAGCTTAGGCTGATAGATAATGGTAGCTTAGCAGAGCAGCTTAGGCTGAACTAGGAGACGTGTGAAGCTACTACAGTACCACTTAGTGTCATATGCACAATATCATAAGAAAACACAATACACAGTTATACTAAAAATAAAGGTACTTTATTTTTATGACAATATGCCAAAGTATCTTAGAGTGTACCCTCAGTGAGAGGATAGGAAATATACACAAGATATATATACACAATAGCAAAAATATGCAGTATAGTCTTAGAAAACAGTGCAAACAATGTATAGTTACAATAGGATGCAATGGGGAAACATAGGGATAGGGGCAACACAAACCATATACTCCAAAAGTGGAATGTGAACCACGAATGGACCCCAAACCTATGTGACCTTGTAGAGGGTCGCTGGGACTATTAGAAAATAGTGAGAGTTAGAAAAATAACCCTCCCCAAGACCCTGAAAAGTGAGTGCAAAGTGCACCAAAGTTCCCCTAAGGACAAAGTAGTCGTGTTAGAGGAATAATGCAGGAAAGACACAAACCAGCAATGCAACGACTGTGGATTTCCAATCTAGGGTACCTGTGGAACAAGGGGACCAAGTCCAAAAGTCACAAGCAAGTCGTAGAAGGGCAGATGCCCAGGAAATGCCAGCTGCGGGTGCAAAGAAGCTTCAACTGGACAGAAGAAGCTGCGGTTTCTGCAGGAACGAAAAGGGATAGAGACTTCCCCTTTGGTGGACGGATCCCTCTCGCCTTGGAGAGTCGTGTAGAAGTGTTTTCCCGCCGGAAGGATGCCAACAAGCCTTGCTACACGCAAATCGTGCGTTTGGCGTTTTTGGACGCTGCTGGGGCCCAGGAGGGACCAGGAGGTCGCAAATTGGACCTGCAGAGAGAGGGGACGTCGAGCAAGACAAAGAGCCCTCACTGAAGCAGGTAGCTCCCGGAGAAGTGCCAGAAACAGGCACTACGAGGATGCGTGAAACGGTGCTCGCCGAAGTTGCACAAAGGAGTCCCACGTCGCCGGAGACCAACTTAGAAAGTCGTGCAATGCAGGTTAGAGTGCCGTGGACCCAGGCTTGGCTGTGCACGAAGGATTTCCGCCGGAAGTGCACAGGGGCCGGAGCAGCTGCAAAGTCGCGGTTCCCAGCAATGCAGCCCAGCGAGGTGAGGCAAGGACTTACCTCCACCAAACTTGGGCTGAAGAGTCACTGGACTGTGGGGGTCACTTGGACAGCGTCGCTGGATTCGAGGGACCTCGCTCGTCGTGCTGAGAGGAGACCCAAGGGACCGGTAATGCAGCTTTTTGGTGCCTGCGGATGCAGGGGGAAGATTCCGTCGACCCACGGGAGATTTCTTCGGAGCTTCTGGTGCAGAGAGGAGGCAGACTACCCCCACAGCATGCACAAGCAGGAAAACAGTCGAGAAGGCGGCAGGATCAGCGTTACAGAGTTGCAGTAGTCGTCTTTGCTACTATGTTGCAGGTTTGCAGGCTTCCAGCGCGGTCAGCGGTCGATTCCTTATCAGAAGGTGAAGAGAGAGATGCAGAGGAACTCGGCTGAGCTCATGCATTCGTTATCTAAAGTTTCCCCAGAGACAGAGACCCTAAATAGCCAGAAAAGAGGGTTTGGCTACCTAGGAGAGAGGAAAGGCTACTAACACCTGAAGGAGCCTATCAGCAGGAGTCTCTGACGTCACCTGGTGGCACTGGCCACTCAGAGCAGTCCAGTGTGCCAGCAGCACCTCTCTTTACAAGATGGCAGAGGTCTGGAGCACACTGGAGGAGCTCTGGACACCTCCCAGGGGAGGTGCAGGTCAGGGGAGTGGTCACTCCCCTTTCCTTTGTCCAGTTTCGCGCCAGAGCAGGGGCTAAGGGGTCCCTGAACCGGTGTAGACTGGCTTTTGCAGAATTGGGCACATCTGTGCCCAACAAAGCATTTCCAGAGGCTGGGGGAGGCTACTCCTCCCCTGCCTTCACACCATTTTCCAAAGGGAGAGGGTGTCACACCCTCTCTCAGAGGAAGTTCTTTGTTCTGCCATCCTGGGCCAGGCCTGGCTGGACCCCAGGAGGGCAGCTGCCTGTCTGAGGGGTTGGCAGCAGCAGCAGCTGCAGTGAAACCCCAGGAAGGGCAGTCTGGCAGTACCAGGGTCTGTGCTACAGACCACTGGGATCATGGAATTGTACCAACAATGCCAGGATGGCATAGAGGGGGCAATTCCATGATCATAGACATGTTACATGGCCATATTCGGAGTTACCATGGTGAAGCTACATATAGGTAGTGACCTATATGTAGTGCACGCGTGTAATGGTGTCCCCGCACTCACAAAGTTCAGTGAATTGGCTCTGAACAATGTGGGGGCACCTTGGCTAGTGCCAGGGTGCCCTCACACTAAGTAACTTTGCACCTAACCTTTACCAGGTAAAGGTTAGACATATAGATGACTTATAAGTTACTTAAGTGCAGTGTAAAATGGCTGTGAAATAACGTGGACGTTATTTCACTCAGGCTGCAGTGGCAGGCCTGTGTAAGAATTGTCAGAGCTCCCTATGGGTGGCAAAAGAAATGCTGCAGCCCATAGGGATCTCCTGGAACCCCAATACCCTGGGTACCTCAGTACCATATACTAGGGAATTATAAGGGTGTTCCAGTAAGCCAATGTAAATTGGTAAAATTGGTCACTAGCCTGTTAGTGACAATTTGAAAGTAATGAGAGAGCATAACCACTGAGGTTCTGGTTAGCAGAGCCTCAGTGAGACAGTTAGGCACCACACAGGGAACATATACATGCACACCTATGAGCACTGGGGCCCTGTGTGACAGGGTCCCAGTGACACATACATATAGGCCACAAACCTATGAGCACTGGGGTCCTGACGAGCAGGATCCCAGTGACACATAACAAACATACTGAAAACATAGTGTTTTCACTATGAGCACTGAGGCCTGGCAATCAGGATCCCAGTGAGACAGTGAAAACAGTGACAAACACCCTGACATACACTCACAAACAGGCCAAAAGTGGGGGTAACAAGGCTAGAAAGAGGCTACCTTCTCACACAACCCTCCCTCAAACGAAGGACAATAAGGCTAACCTTGGCCAGTTGAGACTTTATTGTCTAAGTGGTGATAAGTAGAGAGTAGCTCTGCAATAGACTGGTTACTCCCTTTATCATCCACTCTATGGTTACTTCCCTGTGGGGATGTAAACCACCCTGTTTGAAGTTTTTTAGCTAAGCAACAATGTGAAGATGTATTTTCAGAGTTTCTATCAGTAAGTTTTAGTTTAGAGCAGTGGGAATTGTCCACTGAACCTATTTGTAGTGATGGAAATGCCAGACAGGGATGCTGTCTCAGAAAAGCCATAGCTGGGCAAAAACTTTGTCCATCTGGCTGGAAGAGAGAACAGGGATGCTGTTTCTCTTGAGTTGGAGCAGGGCAGGGATGCTGTCCTATCAGCTCCACACTAGGGCAGGGATGCTGTCCTAAGTGTTGTGCGGCAGTGCAGAGTTTCTGCACTAAAGTTTCTCTGGGAGGGTTGGAGGGATGCTCCATGTTAACTAAAATGGTGCTCTTTTTCTCACCAATGTTAGTTGTCCCACAGAGAGGTACTTCCACCTCAGGGAGTCCAGCTTTGCCAGCTGATGATTCCCTTGGAACAGGTGCCACCCCAGGAGAGGTTTCTCCCACCACAGGAATAGTATCCTGAATGGTAGGGTGGTTAGGGGATACTGTGATACCCTTTTTACCTGTTGATGGAGAGGGATCCTGAGTTTTCAGGCCTTCTCTCCTTTGCTTTTTCATTTCACTTGAAATGAGAGGGAACAATTCCTCAGGGATGCCCAGCATGGCTGCATGGGCATAAAACTCTACATCAGCCCAACCTGAGGCCTCTAGGTCATTACCTAAGAGACAGTCTACAGGTAAGCTAGGTGATACCACCACCTGCTTAGGGCCAGTAACTCCACCCCAACTAAACTGAATTATAGCTAAGGGAAGAAACTGAGTGGAGTTATGGACATCAATAATCTTATACTGTTGTCCACTGATGTGTTGTTCAGGAGGCACTAGGTTTTCAGTCACCAAAGTGAAACTGGCACCTGTGTCCCTGTAGGCCAAGGCCTCAACACCATTTATTGAAACTGTCTGCCTGTACTTATCCATTGTAAGGGGACAAGCAGCCAGTGTGGCAAGGCCAATGCCACTAGGTGTGACAGAAACTGTCTTGGGACTGATTACATCAGTTTCCACTATGGACCCATAAGTGAACCCAACTACACCCTTTGCTTGACTGTTGCCAGCAGTCCCACCACTAGTACCACTACTGCTAGGGGCACTAGAGCTTGATGTATTAGTGGTGGTAGGCTCAGGGGGTTTACCTGGACAGGACTTATCCCCTGGCCTATGGCCTCTATTTTTACACACAAAGCCCCAAGGCTTTTTAATGTGTGCAGGTTGGGAAGAAGAGGAAGAATTTGTTTTATCCCCACCCTCTGAAGAGTGTTTAAGATTTGAAGTGGGATCTTTGGTTTTACCCTTATCCCCATGCTTATCTTGAGATTTTTCACCATCTTTCTTCTTATTGCCATCTTTGTCACCCCCTGTATGAACTTTTCTGTTCACCCTTGTTCTGACCCATTTGTCTGCCTTCTTTCCCAATTCTTGGGGAGAGGTCAGATCAGAGTCTACCAGGTACTGGTGCAACAAATCAGACACACAATTATTAAGTATATGCTCTCTCAGGATTGTGTTATACAGGCTTTCATAATCAGTAACTTTACTGCCATGTAACCACCCCTCCAAGGCCTTCACTGCCTGGTCAATGAAATCAACCCAGTCTTGTGAAGACTCCTTTTTGGTCTCTCTGAACTTTATCCTGTATTGTTCAGTGGTTAAGCCATAACCATCAAGGAGTGCACTCTTAAGAATAGTGAAATTGTTGGCATCACTTTCTTTCACAGTAAGGAGTCTGTCTCTACCCTTACCACTAAATGATAGCCATAGGATAGCAGCCCACTGCCTTTGAGGGACATCTTGAACAACACAAGCCCTCTCAAGTGCAGCAAACCACTTGTTAATGTCATCCCCCTCCTTATAAGGGGGAACTATCTTGTGCAGATTCCTGGAATCATGCTCTTTTACAGGATGACTATGGGGAATACTGCTGCTGCCACCATGGGTAGTTAAACCCAGCTTCTGTCTTTCCTTTTCAATCTCTAGAGATTGTCTATCTAAATCCAGCTGTTGCTTCTTAAGCTTCAGTCTGGAAGTCTCCACTCTCAACTTATTGAGCTCCCTTTCCAACATTCTGTCATCAGGGTGGGTGGGAGGGACATTTCTAGATACAGAGGTATGATGGGAATGAACAGAAGGAGACCTGTCCCTTACAGAGGGCACCCTAACAGCTTGGCTACCAGTATAATGTGAGAGCACACCATTAGTATGGTGTGATTCAACCTCTGTACCAACTATGCTAGACTGTCTAGTAATGGGCAGGCTGAGAAGTTTCTTTCCTGAACCTTTTCCTGGGGGAGTCCCTGGATCAGATTGAGAACCATTAGCTACTTTTTCCACAGATTGGGCACTTATGGCCTTATCCTGTACTCTAAGCATATTAATTAACAGTTCTAAGGAAGGATTCTTCCCTACACTCAAACCTCTCTCTATGCAGAGACTCCTTGCTCCTTTCCAGCTAAGGTGATCATATGCAAGTTTGGACAGTTCAACTTTTTGGCCTGTGCCAGACATTTTTAGAGAGAGTTAAAGTGATAGATAAAGAGAAAAAAGTTTTCAGAACTTTTTGGAAAGACAGAAAAAACTTTTTAAACTTTTAAGAACTTTTTGAAAGTTTAGAAGTACTTTTCAGCACTTAGAAAAGAGTGAAAAGAGGAAATGCTAAACTTTTTGGCTATGTGTATATACACTGACCTTGTTTTGTATATTTTTCTCTTATGAAAAGTACAATGACAAGAGTGGTAAGTAGTCTCAAAGCACTTATCCCACCACTGCACAACCAATGTAGGAGGCTGGACTGGCTTGTAGTGAGTACCAAGGGGTACTTGCACCTTGCACCAGGCCCAGTTATCCCTTATTAGTGTATAGGGTGTCTAGCAGCTTAGGCTGATAGATAATGGTAGCTTAGCAGAGCAGCTTAGGCTGAACTAGGAGACGTGTGAAGCTACTACAGTACCACTTAGTGTCATATGCACAATATCATAAGAAAACACAATACACAGTTATACTAAAAATAAAGGTACTTTATTTTTATGACAATATGCCAAAGTATCTTAGAGTGTACCCTCAGTGAGAGGATAGGAAATATACACAAGATATATATACACAATAGCAAAAATATGCAGTATAGTCTTAGAAAACAGTGCAAACAATGTATAGTTACAATAGGATGCAATGGGGAAACATAGGGATAGGGGCAACACAAACCATATACTCCAAAAGTGGAATGTGAACCACGAATGGACCCCAAACCTATGTGACCTTGTAGAGGGTCGCTGGGACTATTAGAAAATAGTGAGAGTTAGAAAAATAACCCTCCCCAAGACCCTGAAAAGTGAGTGCAAAGTGCACCAAAGTTCCCCTAAGGACAAAGTAGTCGTGTTAGAGGAATAATGCAGGAAAGACACAAACCAGCAATGCAACGACTGTGGATTTCCAATCTAGGGTACCTGTGGAACAAGGGGACCAAGTCCAAAAGTCACAAGCAAGTCGTAGAAGGGCAGATGCCCAGGAAATGCCAGCTGCGGGTGCAAAGAAGCTTCAACTGGACAGAAGAAGCTGCGGTTTCTGCAGGAACGAAAAGGGATAGAGACTTCCCCTTTGGTGGACGGATCCCTCTCGCCTTGGAGAGTCGTGTAGAAGTGTTTTCCCGCCGGAAGGATGCCAACAAGCCTTGCTACACGCAAATCGTGCGTTTGGCGTTTTTGGACGCTGCTGGGGCCCAGGAGGGACCAGGAGGTCGCAAATTGGACCTGCAGAGAGAGGGGACGTCGAGCAAGACAAAGAGCCCTCACTGAAGCAGGTAGCTCCCGGAGAAGTGCCAGAAACAGGCACTACGAGGATGCGTGAAACGGTGCTCGCCGAAGTTGCACAAAGGAGTCCCACGTCGCCGGAGACCAACTTAGAAAGTCGTGCAATGCAGGTTAGAGTGCCGTGGACCCAGGCTTGGCTGTGCACGAAGGATTTCCGCCGGAAGTGCACAGGGGCCGGAGCAGCTGCAAAGTCGCGGTTCCCAGCAATGCAGCCCAGCGAGGTGAGGCAAGGACTTACCTCCACCAAACTTGGGCTGAAGAGTCACTGGACTGTGGGGGTCACTTGGACAGCATCGCTGGATTCGAGGGACCTCGCTCGTCGTGCTGAGAGGAGACCCAAGGGACCGGTAATGCAGCTTTTTGGTGCCTGCGGATGCAGGGGGAAGATTCCGTCGACCCACGGGAGATTTCTTCGGAGCTTCTGGTGCAGAGAGGAGGCAGACTACCCCCACAGCATGCACAAGCAGGAAAACAGTCGAGAAGGCGGCAGGATCAGCGTTACAGAGTTGCAGTAGTCGTCTTTGCTACTATGTTGCAGGTTTGCAGGCTTCCAGCGCGGTCAGCGGTCGATTCCTTATCAGAAGGTGAAGAGAGAGATGCAGAGGAACTCGGCTGAGCTCATGCATTCGTTATCTAAAGTTTCCCCAGAGACAGAGACCCTAAATAGCCAGAAAAGAGGGTTTGGCTACCTAGGAGAGAGGAAAGGCTACTAACACCTGAAGGAGCCTATCAGCAGGAGTCTCTGACGTCACCTGGTGGCACTGGCCACTCAGAGCAGTCCAGTGTGCCAGCAGCACCTCTCTTTACAAGATGGCAGAGGTCTGGAGCACACTGGAGGAGCTCTGGACACCTCCCAGGGGAGGTGCAGGTCAGGGGAGTGGTCACTCCCCTTTCCTTTGTCCAGTTTCGCGCCAGAGCAGGGGCTAAGGGGTCCCTGAACCGGTGTAGACTGGCTTTTGCAGAATTGGGCACATCTGTGCCCAACAAAGCATTTCCAGAGGCTGGGGGAGGCTACTCCTCCCCTGCCTTCACACCATTTTCCAAAGGGAGAGGGTGTCACACCCTCTCTCAGAGGAAGTTCTTTGTTCTGCCATCCTGGGCCAGGCCTGGCTGGACCCCAGGAGGGCAGCTGCCTGTCTGAGGGGTTGGCAGCAGCAGCAGCTGCAGTGAAACCCCAGGAAGGGCAGTCTGGCAGTACCAGGGTCTGTGCTACAGACCACTGGGATCATGGAATTGTACCAACAATGCCAGGATGGCATAGAGGGGGCAATTCCATGATCATAGACATGTTACATGGCCATATTCGGAGTTACCATGGTGAAGCTACATATAGGTAGTGACCTATATGTAGTGCACGCGTGTAATGGTGTCCCCGCACTCACAAAGTTCAGTGAATTGGCTCTGAACAATGTGGGGGCACCTTGGCTAGTGCCAGGGTGCCCTCACACTAAGTAACTTTGCACCTAACCTTTACCAGGTAAAGGTTAGACATATAGATGACTTATAAGTTACTTAAGTGCAGTGTAAAATGGCTGTGAAATAACGTGGACGTTATTTCACTCAGGCTGCAGTGGCAGGCCTGTGTAAGAATTGTCAGAGCTCCCTATGGGTGGCAAAAGAAATGCTGCAGCCCATAGGGATCTCCTGGAACCCCAATACCCTGGGTACCTCAGTACCATATACTAGGGAATTATAAGGGTGTTCCAGTAAGCCAATGTAAATTGGTAAAATTGGTCACTAGCCTGTTAGTGACAATTTGAAAGTAATGAGAGAGCATAACCACTGAGGTTCTGGTTAGCAGAGCCTCAGTGAGACAGTTAGGCACCACACAGGGAACATATACATGCACACCTATGAGCACTGGGGCCCTGTGTGACAGGGTCCCAGTGACACATACATATAGGCCACAAACCTATGAGCACTGGGGTCCTGACGAGCAGGATCCCAGTGACACATAACAAACATACTGAAAACATAGTGTTTTCACTATGAGCACTGAGGCCTGGCAATCAGGATCCCAGTGAGACAGTGAAAACAGTGACAAACACCCTGACATACACTCACAAACAGGCCAAAAGTGGGGGTAACAAGGCTAGAAAGAGGCTACCTTCTCACAGACATGCAAAAAGCTACCTACATATGGGTCTTGGTCCCTAATTAGGTCTGGTGTTAACAAAGACATTTTGTTTTTATTAAACTTCTTTTCTCTCTCTTTCGGCTGGCTTTACTGTGAATGATCGCATTCTGCTCTTCCACAAGGAGCATATTGGCACACAAAGTAGTTTTGTTCAGTGTCAGGAACTACAGTGGCAATCAGTGACGTAACGAAACTGAAGGGTGCCCCTTTGCAAAGAACATGGAGGAGCCCCCTCTCCAGACTCACTCAGGGCAGGTGCTGTGCTGAAGGGGCCCCCTGGAGGGCGGCTGCAGGGCCTTTGTTAAGCCACTGGTGGCAACGTGTGCTTTTAGAGTTCAAAAACTTTGGGGGGGGGGGGGGTTGGGGTTTGCCAGTGTTTGTTACAATGTTGAGGGCCTGGTAGCTCCCACAACAATAAAGTGTTACAAAAGCCATGTCAAAACAAGACACGCATTGATGAAACTAAAAAACTTATAAAAATATGTCAGACCAGTTGGCTTTGTCAGTGTTTGCTTATTTTCATGCTTCCCATATTCGTGTTGAAAATGGTTACACTGATTTTCCATTAGAAATATTTTTGGGAAATACTAGCATGCATCAACACATTTTACTAAATGACACTTCATTTGCATATAATCAGAGAGCATTCTGGGAGCATTATACTTAGCCTCATAGCCTAAACTTTTCAAACATGTGTATAGATGTTTTCTTTTTTTTTGTACTGGAACCAACGTCAGTAGTGAAGTGTGACCTTAAAACATATATTTACAGCACTCACCCTAATAATGAAGGCTTTCAAATAATGAACCATAAATACAAGTTCGAACAGCATTAATTTTTGGAAACACATTACCTCCACTGCAGAGAGTTCCACTCTCTGTAAACAGGCAGCCAAAGGGTTTGTGCTGCAGAGGGTTGGGCCTACTTGTCCCAAGGACAAAGTAAACATAAAAACTTGTTGCCCTTGACCCCAAACAAGATGTCCCGGGCGTCGTCGTAGCGTGAATTGTCCATTGTTTGCAAAGCTCTCAGATTTGTTTCAGTGTGTACATTTAATTTCGCTAGTAGCATTGTAAATTTTGGCTTTAGAAATGCCAAATGAGTAATTTCAACTGACGCTCTGTTGTCATATCGCTTGATGGTTGCATACATCCTCTTTTAAATTGCATTGTGACCAAATCTGTAACACTACCTTAGGATTGTTTCTTGTACTTAGTCTAAAGTGGTAAATGTCTTGTGTTTTTTGTCACAGTATGTAGTACCAATTTTTGTAGGCAGTTCATATTGCGTTCTTACATCATATACTTTATTCAATTTGTTTGCTTCCTAGTCTCGTTCTTATGGGTCCTGTGCTGCAAATATATAATACATAGACTAAACAATTCAGTACTCCAGCTATAAGTTCTCCACCATTTACATCAGCTTGACATGTCAACTGTGCCGCTCCACTCTTACCATCTTCCAGTCCAATGAGAAGTACATTCCAAAAACTGCTCTGACATGCAGGCTTATGATCACCCATCTGTTAACAGACACCACCATGTGCTCCATCCACTCTGGAGCCAATTTGGATCCAAGTCCCCACTTTAACTTCAACAAAGGACTCAATTCCATTTGTACCACCCTCCTGCCAATCCTCAAGGAGTCAGTCACTATAAGTACCTTACTGGACTTCTGGAACATACCACTATCTTACCCCTTCTGGAAAAAACCCTCAGCGGTCCCGAAGACACCAGCAAACTACAGGACCTAGCCTCTCAGTGCCTTGGAAAAACACACCCACCAAAGACTGGCTAACAATCTAGACACCAGCAGCCTCCTGGCCACCTTCAAATCAGGATTCAGACTGAATCTCAGCATGGACCCTGTCCTTATTGCTGCCACTGATGGAATTTGTCTAATCATGGATAAGGGAGACATAGCAGCACTCGTCTTTCTCGATCCCAGTGCAACTTTCTGGGAGACTCCAGGTCATTCAGACTCTCGCTCGCTCTCAAACTCCTGCTATGCGCACAGATATCCCATCACCTAAAACATCGCCACTGGCTCCTCGGACACAAACACATAGGGCCAGATGTACCAAATGATTTTACACATTCTGTGTCTATGGGAAAAAGCTTTTGTACATATGGCCCATACTCCTCAGT
This sequence comes from Pleurodeles waltl, assembly GCF_031143425.1. Taxonomy (NCBI): domain Eukaryota; kingdom Metazoa; phylum Chordata; class Amphibia; order Caudata; family Salamandridae; genus Pleurodeles; species Pleurodeles waltl. The sequence continues at coordinate 973,046,310 of NC_090447.1, forward strand.
CACACCTTCAGGTGCGATTGCCTTGCTCGTCTGTTGAACTGAACAGCCAAATCAGCTTCTACAACCCTACCACTCACTTCCTGCTCACCCTCGTCTCCCGCTTTTGCATAGCCAAAGCCTGGGGAGCACCTTTTCTAACCTGGCTCCTAAAGCTTGGAACTGTCTCCTGTTACACATTAGAGACACCAGCTTCATTTTAGAATTTGCAAAAAACTGAAAACCTGCTTATTGCAATAGGCCCTAGTCACTACAACGCGTTCACTTATTAGGTGTCAGGATAGCCTCCACCCCCGGTGATGATTGCGCCTTGGAAGTCATTACATAAACAAACATTCACAACATTTTTCACAGACGTGCCACGACTTATTTTACGCTGGGCATTTATAAACTGAAATTGTCATCCACAGTTAAGGCAAGTGTATTGTCTGCTCTGTGTCATTACTCTTCTTCTCTTTATTCCAGTTGTTTGTATTACTTCTTTTTGTAAATACCCACACATAAAGCATTCATGTGGGCTCAACTCTTCCTCATTCCCAAGAGCAGGCTCAAATGACAGAGTAGAATTCTAGACTCAGATTATCACCTTTTAGGAATACCCACAGCAACATTTCAATTCTTTACAGTATGCATATACATAGAGTTCAAAAAGATGACCACACACCTCCCCCTTTCAAAAACGAAAAACAGAAAAATATCTGAAAACAATAGTGACTACCTTTTTAAAACAACAAAATACAAGTAATGGAAATAAAACAATGGACTAGGAACACAAAGTTAGGACATATTTCCCCTGTAAGACGCAACTCTTTTAGGGCTTCACATTCTCCTCTCATCCGCTTTGACTGAATTGCAGAATACTTTCACAACTCTGTGTGGAAAGAATACTTGTAGCAACCTTTTGATTTCCCTGGACATTCAAACATCACAAAATACCTGTGAAAGCGTGTGCCACATTCCTATAGGCTAGCATACTTTTATATATTGATTCACACCTTCAATTTAGGTGATACGTACACAGGTGCCTATAAAAATGTTTGCAGGTATCAGAAGAAAGATATAACATATTGTATCATCTCCTTGTCATTTATTTCCCACAAACTGTTCTAGCTTCTAGAAAAATTGCTACATCACTTTTATGAAAAATAATTTAATAATCAAACATGGACATAGTAAATTTTCAGGTTGGCATCAACGGCTCACTTTCCCACGAATAACTTATTTATAAACCTCTCTGTGATTTATTATTAATATCCCTGTGCAATTATCACACATGCTCGTGTTCCTAAACTGAAATCATGATGTGCAATGAATTTCCTCAAATCAAAATTGCATTTGCGATCCTTCACACATTTCCATTCCTTAAGAAAACCACTTCTGGATTCCCATTGTATGCTGCTGTTTTTACCCCAACACTTCCAGTTTGGTGACAACTCTGTGTTGGCCTTTCTGCCTCTGAATAGCTCAAAAGGGACCTTCCTTGGTATTGAATATGGAGAAAACCTATTGCATAATAGTATTTTTTCAGACCTTCCTTCCAACTCCTCCCAGCACATGCTTCCAGTTGCACACATTCCTTTATAACTCCGTTAAATCTCTCCACAATACCATTAACTTCAGGGTGGTACAAGGAACATTTTGTATGTTTTATGCCTTCCTGAGTCAGAAAATTTACCCATCTCTTTTCACACAAATTGAGGTCCGTTATCTGTCAGAATTGACTCAGGTAGCCCCTCTCTGTGAATAAGTTAGCTCAAGAAATCTATAACTCTCTTGATCTCGGTTTCTCCCTGCTACTCCTGTTGCAGCTCAACAAAAAAAAAAGATCATTGAGAACTGGAAGGTAATTACAAGACCCCTTGTCAGGTACAGGTCCCACAGTGTCAAAGCAGCTGCTTCCAGGGCTTACTTGGGAGATCCTTACATTTGATGGGTGGACATCTTACCTTGCATACCTTGTCACTTCTGGTACAATCCAAATACTCTCTGACCAACCTTTCAATCTGGATGTCCATTCCCAGAAGCCAATTGTCCATTCTGATCCTCGCCTTGGTTTTGCTTTTACCATGGTGTCCTTTATGTGCAAGTCCAACTACTCCTTCCCTAAGATATACTGGCACATCTAATCTTGTTCTACTTAAAATGTCTTCCTCCCATGATAACTCATGTCTCACCTTCCGAAAGAACTCCAAATCTGCATCTCTGCTCTTTCCTAACCTCCTTCCACTATGTATGGACTTGCCCACTTTCTGTAAGACCTCCTCTCCACGAAGAGCATTCAACTATTCCTCTTGGGACATGGTATCGTCCGAGACCACACACACTTTAACTTGTTCATCCTGTCCGGTTGTTTCCACATCTGTAGCTATGCTCAGCCTAGATAACGCAACCTTTTTTCAGGGCCCAGGCACATAGCAAATTTCAAAACTATACTCCTGCAGTCCCACTATCCATTTGCTTATCCACATAGAAACAACCTCCTGACCTTTCTTGGAGAAAACGTCAACCAAAAGTTTGTGACCTCTCAGTATGGGGAATGGCTTTCCCACGCAAAATTTCTCAATTTCTTTGCCCCGAACACACCCAAAGCCTCTCCCTTGTAGAATAGTTAGACTCTGCTTTATGTAGGGATCTCAAAATATGTGTTATGGGGCAGAAGCCATTCCCATTATTTTTGTCACATTCACTTTGATGCAAATGCAGTTGGTTTGGGTGCTGTATTACGTCGGTCATTATAAAACATCTCTTGGGATCATAACATTGGAACTGGTTGGCACATTCAAGACTTCCCATTTACATCGATAAATTTCCTCTCACAATCCTCACGTCACAAAATCCCTCTCTCTTCTTAAGTAACTGTTTAATCTTACTTGTCCTTGATTATAACTTTGGGATGAACTCCACATGACATTTCACCGTCCCTAAAAAGATCATTAGTTCCTCCTTCGTAGACAGACTGTGTATAGACAGTATACTTGAAATCAGTTATTTTCTTGTCACAAATCCCATCACTTTTTATAGTATATCCCAAATACTCAATTCCCTGCCTACCAGTCTTGCACTTGCTGAGTTTGAGAGTCAAACCACCTTTCTTCAGCTCATCCAAAAGCAGTCTCACTCTCACATCATGCTTCCATCATTTCCCCCCTCCCCTCACCCCCTCCCCAATCAAGATGTCATCTTGGAATCACTTCACTCCTTCCATGCTACCAAATAACATATACATCACACTTTGAAATACAGCTGCAGCTGACACCAGACCAAAAATCATACACACAATAATACATGCCAAAAGGAGTTAATAAGGCGGTGAGTTCCTTCGAGTCATGATGCAGCCTTATCTGGTGATATGCTGCTGTGAGATATAGAGTGGTGAAAAATTTCACTCCATGCAATAATGTCACTTTTTCATTAATACTGGGTAGTGGAAAGTGGTCAGTCACATCACACTTATTCAAAGCCCTCAGGTCCACGCATTGTCTGATCTCTTCTGATTGTTTACGCGCCACTACTATTGAAGCCACCCATTCTGAGCTTTCCACCAACTCTGTGAACCCCTCATATCATAAACACTCCTGTTCCTTTTCTACTGATTTAATCAGAGATGGGGATTGATCTAACTTTACAATTGACAGGAGTGGAGTATTCCTTCAACCTTATCTGATGGACATACCCCTTTAAGCACCACAGATTTCTTTTCTTCAAAACCTTCTGGAAATTCAACTACAAATCTGTTTTGAAATCTCCAAATGTGTCACAATTTGAAGACCCTGTTCAATGGTCCTCTGTATGTCTCTGATATAATCCCCTGCCAGCATAATGGGAGGTGAGGGATTAGGATCCAAAAGAATCCCCAGATCCCTCTGGTGTGGCCTACTTAACACACAGTCCCCTGTTACAGGAGCATATATTGTTCCCTGAATTTTTTTACTCTGAACTCCTGTGTAGCTTGGAAGGACCCTTTCAGTTCGATGGTCTGTCCCATATCAACCTGGTACAGCATCAGGGCCTTTCGAACAATATGTTATCACTAAACTTCATGTCAAACCCTACATTGTTAATTAACATGAGCCAAGCACCCGGGTCAGCTAATGCTTCCCTGCAGAACCCATCAGTGGAAATTATGTCTTTGGGATTTTTTTTTCTATCTCATTGGAAACAGGCAAAACACAATCTTCAACAATTTGAAAAGATTCCAAGGACAAATCGTCACCCTTTGAACCCTGTTTTCGGACACACTTGACAAAATGTCCTTTCCTGTTGCACTATAGATTTAGAGCTGGATAAAAGAGGCAACATGGACCCATGTTACAACACCTATAAAATGTTGATCCAATTTTTTTAATGCACTTGTCAAAGTCATTTATATCTTCACCCATCAGTTCTGGTAAACTTTCAGAAATATTCCGGCTTTCACATTCTAAACAGTGAATTAAGCGAAGTCTTCCTCTCAGATTTTAGATTAGATTAGATCCCCATACTGTGGCGTAATGCCTGAATGGTTTCTTCCATTTAGACCACTTATTAGGTGGTTCTTCTGGTGAGGAAAAAAAACATGGGAGGAACAACATTCTGCATCTTGGTGATAGACTACTGTAAATAGAAGTGGTTAATAAAAACACTGTTTATACAAATACATATAAATTCACTGAGGATAGACTCTAGTCCCTGCAGTGGTTACAGTAATACCCAAAATAGATTGCATAGAATAATCACTGAGAAAAAGAACAACAAACCACCATTCAGAAAAAAAAATGTAATGAAAAGACAATCTTTTGCCTTGTTTACACACGTATTAGAGAGAAAGCAAGGTTGGCGGTCTAGTTATGTGCTCTCGTTGCAGGAAGTGAGTGTTCGAAGTTAAAGGTGATTCTATGCTGCGGCGAGCGTAGACATGCTTCGTTAACTAGGACCTGTGGAGAGTGCCAAAGACGTTACTAAAGGCTGGCAGAGAGTGCATACAGGGTGAGTATTTTAATGTCCCAACAGTTCCAAAATGCAGTTTGTTTATGGCAGAAATAGAAACTGTAAAGAAAGAAAAATCACACTGGGAATGCAGAGAAGCCACAATACACAACCCTGGGGCTAATCTTCCAGAAATAGATAAGTCAAAGAAAGTACACAAACTTTTTGTAAAAACAATAAATAGAGAGGTATACGAGCGTACAAATCCTTTATTTAAAAAAAAAAAAAAAAACGAAAGAAGCAGAAGGGAGTGAAATCCTCAGTGCAATGAGTCTAAGATAATACTGTAGATAGGTGTGAAGGGTGAAGGCCCATTTACTGAAGCTGTACGCAAAAGTTACTTACCACTTTAAAAAGGTAAGCTTGTAGCAGTAGTAGTGCTTGGTGGTGATGTGCTCTTGCTCAGTTGTCCCCACTGTAAACATCCACTCATGAAGCATTCATGTGGGTTCAATACTTTTAAACTGTAGAACACCTCATCCACACAGCTCTGTAGTCCTGAGAGCAGGCTCAACTGACAGAGTCGAATTCCAGAGTCAGATCATCACCCACAGCAATATTCCAATGCATTACAGTATGCATATACTTAGAGAAGAAAGATTACCACAGTTTTCCTGATCGGTCTTCTCCTGTGCCCAGTTCAACTATTGCCAGGTTAGTTGTTAACTTGTCTATTTTCATGACTTAAGTTTTTCTGCTCTACTTGCAGTTTACTCTTCTGCTGAACAGCCACATATACTTTCACCAGCTAGCTAGATCCCTACGCTCCGCCTCACACTCACTCACACACATACCCCGCATTCACAAAAGCAGGGCGGGAGGTTCCTCGTTCTCCTACATCACAAAAAACATGTTAAGACTTCCCACAACACATCGGTGAGCAAGAAGCTGGAGAACTGGCTCTTTGAATAACTTTATGGGGACTACACACCTGCTCAAGTGCCAGGATATTCTCATAGGTGATGGTGCGCTAGCAGAGCTACATAACATAACAAAAGAGCATATCATGGCCAGCATTGACTCTGTGGACTCCACTCTGTTCTTTAATTTCTCTTTGTCTGCCTTCAAGAGTCACATTTCATTAGCGAGGGCATCGGCTTTAGGCCTTAATGATATCTTTTTATCCTTGATGGCTTACAGGAGTTCATCAAACCTCCCCAATTGACCCCATATGATGTGGTCCACGTGGGCTTTCAAAGTCCCTTCTGCAGGACTGGTGGCAAAGCAATGGGGGCCAGGATCCATTTTGGTGCCCTGTTTGGGGTAACGTTTCACCATGCTGTAATGATCCCTATGAAGGGGAGTCCATGGTGAGGAAAGTAGGCCCCTCGTGGCCTGGTGGGCAGCGTGTCCCAATACGTTGCTGAATGTAGGAAGGCGAGCAATCACTGCAGAGCTCGTTGGAGCATGATGATCCTAGCTGCCATCTTGTCCACACCCCCTCTATCTATCCCATTTTAAACATATCATCTTTGGAAAGGGCAGACAGATGGCAGCACTTCTTGGAGCTCAATTCTAGGGTCCTAATCAGTCTCCTGTTTTGCCTAACCCTGGTTGCAAGGGTACCTTGGAGCACAGAGAGCGAGTGATGGAAACACAGCCCTTGAATGATGCAACACCGTTACCTTTGTGAAAGGATTTAAAGCAGAGACCCAGCTTCTACCTGACCTTGGTTAATGGAAGAGGTGTGTGCCCCGCACACTGGGCACCGGAGTAACCGCTGTGGTGGCAGTCCCATGAATACAGCAGCTGTGGTATGTAGCCCAGCGCTGCCTGAGTGACAATTCATGCCATGAGATTGATGCTGCTGTTCCTGGATGACCTGGTCGACTGGCATTGATGCAGAGGATATTCTTCACCAATCAAGGGGTGCATCAAGGAAGAGAAAAGAAAAGCATGATACTGGATCCTCCGCTGAAGCGGAACTTGATGCCAGGAGTAGGCCCTTTTGAAATCTAGCCGAATTGACGAGTGATCTGGCTGAGACCACAGGCAGCGTTAACAAGGTAGTGAGAGCCGTCAAAAGAAAGATTTAAATTTAAGGGCTGATGGATGAAGTGACAGGTATCGTGACTTCTGCAGCTAAACTTCAGGTGTTAGTCCTGCAACTCCATTGCTTCAGTGCTGAGGTATAGAACTTGAGGTCCTTTAAAGCGAACATGATAGCACTTTGGTTCGATGGAGACCAAACTGGCTTGGCTTAAAAAATAAATAAATAAAAATCTGTGCTTGTCATTATTAGGAGTGCTTAGTTGATGTGTAAAATCCACTTGAGTCACTACTGAAGGAGATGTTGGGAACATGGATGAGCTGTAGGCTCTGAATGCTGAGAAGGTGCTCCAGGCGGTATGTGGTAGATTTTGGCTTTCAAAGATTATGATGTGGAGACTGGTAACGCTTTGATAGTGACATTGAGTCTGGCCTGGAGAGTGAGAGAGGGCACTACCCGCAGCAGTAAAGAAAAGAAAAGTTATTTTGCATAAACTGCTTCTTCTTCCCCAATCTAAGTGCTGAGACTCTGTTTAGAATGACGGCTATCATTGAAATGAGTGGCAAGCTACTTGAGTGTGCCACACTCTCGTTTTAGTTCCTTCCCTGCAGAAAAGTGTGTGTGTGTGGGTGTGTGTGTTTGCGCAAAGAGACTCAGGCCCCCCCCCCCCCCTTTTTTTTTAACCTCCCCAGTCTTTTCCCCACCGAGTGACCCTGGTTGGTGATGATGTGTGCACTCTTGGAGTAATTTTCTTTGAAGGTACATTTGGGCACTGAAGGGGATGGTATGGCTGCTTGTGTGCTTGAACTCTACCTCTGGGGAGCTGGAAGGGCATGAGCAGTGGGAATATATGATAAAAATGGTTGTTTCAGTATTTTTCATGCGTAGTCTCTCTGCTCCTTTGCCTTTTCTGGTCTGACTAGAACCCAGCAAGTGACGTATGGCGATAAAGGCAGAGTGTAGTTTACTAATAAGTCTTTCCGTTGCGGTTAGTGGTGAAAATTGGTATCAGTCCAGTAGGTTTCACCAAGAGGAATTTATTTGGAATCTGTGTTGAATTTCAGTAAAAACCGTTAAAAACCTAAAGATGGTATTTAGCCACATGTACCTTTCATTCACCTTTAGAAAGACACTCCACAAATTGCAAATAGGCTTACATTTATCATGAGTGTTTTCAGGTTTGTTTGAACAAACCAGTACTACAGATTAAAGAATGAATAGCTTTCTAAAGTGCGAGACTGGAAGCAGTGATCTGGTGAGATAAAACCACGTAGTAACTCTAACATGTTGCTTCCTTCTAAACAGCTCTCCTTAGCCCATTGATGTACCTGTTTGTGTGGCACGTGGGTCTCCATGTCAAATGTTAGGATTTCATATGTTTGCTTCCCTCTGTGCACGTTCGCCACATGAAAGCTTCAAAGTGACAGAACTGAAATCCTTAGAGGTGTACATTGTGGCTGGAGCTGTGTTTTAAAAAGCAGTGAAATTGTAATTTCAGAGTTTTTTTCTTTAAGGTAGACACTAACACCTTATTCTTTATGTTTATTAGTTGTGATGCAGATCCATCTGCTCTGGCTAGGTATATCATTGCTTTGCTGAAGAAAGACAAGAGTGAACCTGAGCTGAAGTCCTTCCTCCTGGATCAGCTTGATATGTTTCTTCACCGCGGTAAGAAATGGTGGATGTGGCATTGTGCACTTTGTTTGTATCGTGCACTCATACAATATTAACAGCTTTAGATAATCTTTACAGCCACAACGAACGTTTTGCAATGAACAATGCTTGAATTAATCTCAGACTGTCAATCATGAGGGCTGCACTACAGTTCACTATTTGTCACCTATTATATGTGTCTAGACAGAGACCTGCAACGTGCAAATCAGTCCTCTCCTGCACCAATAGGAACAAATCTCCCCAGATTGCGAGGTCCAGGTCCATTCCAGGTGAGAACACTAGCAACCCCAGACCAGTTTTGGCTTACTTAGGCTTTGTCAAGGTATAGGTGGAGTCCTGTGGCAGAATGGATAGGCCACACATTTGGGCACATCCCTTGTGTGACGAATGGATTGCTTGACTTAATCTCAGCCACTGACAAAGTAGGGTACGTGGCTATATAAAATTTTGTTGCACAAGTGCCACAATCAAAACATTTGCTTTTCTGCCACTGTTATTGTTTTTGTTTGAAAACGTGAGTCACCTTCATTACACAGTTTATTTCTAAGGTGGTATTTTTCTTTTGTCCAGTTACAATACCTACTGTTTTAACAGATTTATTTGCTGTAGCAGAATATCTTCCATGAAGAATTACCACCATGAGGGTGCGTGGTCTGTTTGGATTGTTGCAGAATTTAGGAATGTAACACCCAGAGATGTCTTGCAGAAGACAGTTGGCTAAAAATCGGTTTAACTTGAGCTAAGCAACAAGAGCTCTCAAATGAGTTGGATCATTCTCCTATGCTGTCCTTTTCACTAGATGACGCAAAAAGAGAAGGCCTTACTCCCTTGGCCTCTTTAAGTATACTGCAAGTACAACCCCCCTTCCCCCCCAAACACACACCTTTATAAACCGTTCTACAAACTCTGCATCAGCACCATTCAGATGTAGTGCTGAACGTCTAACATTTCTCACTTTGTGACGTCAAGAGCTTCAATAAATATACAAACTACAGGAGCTGCCCTGCAAACCCAGAACTTGGGGCAATGAACTAAATGCTATATGCGTGCGCCTGCTCAATATGAATAGTGATGTTTTTTTTTTTTGACACGTGCTTTTGGTTTTTGTGGCTGCTGTTGCAGTGGATCTTATCGGAGACCAGTATTTGTTTCCAGTGCAGGCGTGCTGTGAGTGATTAGTACGCTTAAAAAATGCTGATTCGATTGTAATCCTGTTTTTCTTATGTAACGCGGCTACGGAAGAGTATTTCGAACTTGTTTGCACTTGTATTTTGGTTATTTCTGGAATGGGTTGTGCATTGTTGAATTGCCTTTGGGTAAGTGGCCTTTAATACCACGATAATTTCTGCGTGATAGTGGTCTCTAGCTAGTGGCCACAGTAATTAAAAAAAATGTTATGTCCCATATTTGCGTTTAGGTTTTCAACGTGTTTCCTTTAAGTGACTGGGATTTTTAATTTTTATTGAAGTTTCTGCTCCTGATACAAGTAGGTGTGTTTTTTTTTTTGGGATTTGGTGTTAGGTTTTGCACTTGTGATGGCATGTGCGATTTTTCTTTTTTTGGGGTTTATGCCACTCATGGTGTCATGGGTTAAGATTGTGTGGATATTAATTATTCCTATTGATGTTTTTTAGGATTCATTTTTTGAGGGTTGATAAAATGGATCGAATGTGTTATTTCTTCAAAGGTATCTTATCATATTTCTATTCTATTATTTTTTTGTTTTGTAGATTATCATATGTGCTCCATTAGTTTTATGTCCTGATGATGACCCTGTAAACAATAATGGGTCGAAACGGCGTTGAAGCTGATCGAATATGAGCAATGTATTTAATGTCTGCATTAACCCTGTTTTGTTTTCTTTATTTGTATTTGGGATCCATCGCTTTTGACTCTAAACACGGAGTATGTATACTTGTATGGCAGTGTGTTTTTGTGGAGCCATTGTTTAATGGTTTATAAGGGATTTTTGTATAATTACATTTGTTTTGTCATTACATTGTTGTTGGTGCTTTCCTTTTTATTATTTTGTATTTTTGATTTACCGAGTCTCCTGGAGCTATTGTGGTTAATAATGTAGTTAAGAGCTTCAAAGCAATCTTGTTTGATGCTGAGGAGCGTCATCAGTCAGTACGACTCTTTAGTGACATGAGCTGGGGGCCCTATTACATGTAGAGCACACTTTCTCTGTTTGCGCCTTGGTGCACCTTAAAACAGGTCTGCCAGGTTCAACCAGAAAAAGTGTGCCCTCTTACATTAAATGCACTGCCCACAGGCCAGCTGTGAACATACGCTTCCCTGGGGGCAGCGCATTCAAGTGAAAAGCAGAGAGCCTTTGAAGCAGCTGCTCAGTGTTTCACTGTTCAAGTGCCAATCTGCCTGCACTTTTAAGGGGTTATTAGAGATCCCCTTCCAGAACGATGCAGTGAGTGAATGCACCTGCCAGCAGGGGGCTGTCTCTTGGGGAGGTGGGGGTGCACTTAGGGTACACCAACTTTTAGGTGGCTCGCTGCCCGTGCGCCTCCTGACAACTTTTTTGCCTCTGCACCCACTTCTATAATATGATGCAGAGAAACGGGAATTCCCTCATTTGCATGGGGCCACACCCCCATGCAAATGAGGACACACCCTCCAATGATGGCGCTGGCATTATATGTGCACCAGCGTTGTGTATTACAGAAAGGGTCCCACAAACGTCTGCAGCCCTTTCTGTAATAAAGTGCCCCAGGGTGTGCACAGAACAGGGACACATGCCCGTTGCACCACTGGGGCACTTTCCATAATACGGCCCCTAGTGTGTATTACAAGATGTTGAGCCAAAGTTCATGGTGGATGATCATGCTGCTGTCCTCTTTGCCCATCCTATGGGAGACCCCAGTAAGGAGCTTAGATGGTTTCTGGCTGTGTAGTAGGAAACTAGAGCTCCTTCTCTGCCTTATGTGACATCAATACTCCAGCAGGGCAACCACTTTCTGTGGCACCTAAGACTCTGGTATGTGTGCCTTCGACACACATCACCAATAGGAGAGGAAATTGGCTTAAGAAACATTGACACAAAGAACATCCAGCTACTCTGTAATCACAAATCCATAGAGGAGCCGTCCATTGCATTCCAGACATGTAGCCACACCATCAGAACAGTCCGAGACCAGTTCTTCTGAAGATCTTCCTGTAGAAGATCAACAAAGACATCTGATAGAAGTGACACCAACATCCAGAAGGCATCATGTGACCCTGGACATGGAAACAAGCCATGGCCGATAAAATTGGCAGGTAAACTGTTCTTTTAGTCTCCAGAATCCTCCAATTGAGGGTGTCTCCTGTGGGTGACATAATAGCTTTTCAAGAGGTGGCTAAGATGCTTTGCAAGAAAATCTGGACTCCACTAGTTCACTCTCAGACCAAATCACATGCAGACCTGTTACGCTCTTAGTCAGTGTCGTCTTAGACGAATCATGGACACCTTCATCAAGCTTTCCTTAGTGTATTCAGTCTCGGGAGACCAGAGAATAAATTAAGTGGATGAAATTGACCCAACATTCTTAGAGGAGGAATATAGCCCAGACTCTGGTGCCTGCTCAGAAGAACCATGTTCTTTTCTCTATATCTGTTTCACAGAAACATTTCTCTGTTTAACAAATATAACACTCTGAATGAATGAATGAGAAATAAAGTTTATTAGACATTCTATATCCATGTAAAGGTCAATTATAATAGTCGATAATTGAGCAAATATAAACAAGCAAAACTAAACAATAAAAAGAAGATACTTAAACCAGTCCCTTTTAAAAATGACTTCAAAAAAGAGAGCAAATTAGTTTACAGGTAGAAGTCCCCTCTCCCTAAAAATAGTGTTTTTAAAGATATTTCTCTCATTTAGCACGAGTGGACACATAATAACTAGATGTGAGCTAAAAAGTGTGGCAGACTGGATTGGTATCAACAGAAGGTGATACCTTTGCTGGAGATATAGTGCATATTACCATGCATAAGATCTCCCAGCATGTTTTGCATGCTATAATTTGTAAACAGGAATACAAAATGTTCTAGCTATCGTGTCAAGAATTTTCAATTTTATCAAGGACACAGAGGCGAGAATTATGCTTCTCTCGCTTTACTGGATAAACTTGCAGCAGCCAATGAAAACATAACAGAAAAAAACTACATTTCCCAAGATCCGATGTAGTCCACCATACTGTCCAATAATAGCTAGCCCTCATATATAAAAGTCATCATTTACAAAGACCTTCCTCTTTCTTTGCGAGATGAAGTCCAACAAAGCGTCATCAACTGCACGAAAACTGAACTGCAACATCCGGAAGTGGAATCAACGGGACACCAACTTGCAGAGAACCAGGATTAATCCTCAGAACTCACAAATTCTTATCTCCATCTAAACAATGGACAAATAAAATAGTACTAAAAACGGTTCTCAGACTTAGACTAACGGGCGAAGAGCGCGTGTGTGTGTATATGTGTGTGTGTGTGTGTGTGTGTGCATATATATATATAAATATATATATATATATATATAAATTTGACACATATTGTTACACCATTTTAGTCTTTAACATAAAATCATTTTCATTTTAGTATTGTCTAAAAAGGGTGGGATAGACCTCGCCTCCATGTCCTTAATAGAACTGAAATTTCTTAACGTGATAACTAGAAAAGTTTGTATTCTATGTCTGGAACGGAGGCTTCAGATTTTGCTAGTTCAAAGTCGATTTACTATAACTGAAGCCTCATCAACAATAGGTTTATGGTAAAATACTCCAAAGGAATAGTCGGTTGACCAATCAGCCGCTGCCATAATGTCCTCCAAGCGAGAACCTGTTGAAAAGGCCTAAGAAGTCATAGCTCCTTTGACTGAATGAGCCCCCAAATTGGAGGTATCAATCCCAGCTTCGGTCATTAACCATCTAACCTATCGACCTAATGTAGCTGATGACACTGGACCAAAAGGGTTTTGTAATTAAATGAATAGTTGACCCTGAAAGTCCCGGTGAACTTCTCGAGTGGACTCCTCATACACCTTCCAACATTGAACTACACACAGTTTTTTATGATGTGGAAAAGCAGGGTAAGAAACACATTTAGAATCAGGTTTTGTTCTTTTGGAAATAGTAAATGATACTCCCGAAGGAGTAAATACTCTACCTGCTAAATCCAACGCTACTCGACAACAGGAAATTAGACAAAGAAGGGTTGTCAGCTTCCCAGCTAACTGTTTGCGTGTAAGGTCTTTGTTACAGGGCCAAGCTTTCAGGAATCGTAAAACCACATCAGCATCCCAAAGCACTTAATATTTAGGCTTGGGAGGATTAACCATCCTGATACCATGCAACAGCTTACAAACTAATGGATGTTTGTAGGAAAATGCCACTGTTGGCATGGTCACACCCCACATTTTGCCTAGTGTTGATGCCAGCTTTGATTGGAAGTGTGCTGGTGCCCTGCTCACCAGGCCCCAGCACCAGTGTTCTTTCCCTAAAACTGTACCTTTGTTTCCACAATTGGCACAGCCCTGGCACACAGTTAAGTCCCTTGTAAAAGGTATCTCTGGCACCAAGGGCCCTGTGGCCAGGGAAGGTCCCTAAGGGCTGCAGCATGTATGATGCCACCCTCAGGGACCCCTCACTCAGTACATGCACACTGCTTTGCAGCTTGTGTGTGCTAGTGGGGAGATAAGACAGTCGACATGGCACTCCCCTCAGAGTGCCATGCCCACAAACCACTGCCTGTGTCATAGATAAGCCACCCCGCTAGCAGGCCCTACAGCCCTAAGGCAGGGTGCACTATACCTCAAGTGAGGGCATAGCTGCATGAGCACTACGCCCCTACAGTGTCTAAGTCAATTCTTAGACATTGTAAGTGCAGGGTAGCTATACTGAGTATATTGTCTGGGAGTTTGTCATTACGAACTCCACAGCACCATAATGGCTACACTGAATACTGCAAAGTTTGGTATCAAACTTCTCAGCACAATAAATCCACACTGATGCCAGTGTAGGATTTATTGAAAAATGCACACACACGGCATCTTAGAGATGCCCCCTGTATGTTAGCCCAACTGCTAGTGTAAGGCTGACCGGTCTATGCAAGCCTGCCACTTCCAGATGAGTTTCTGACAACGTGGGGTTCAGTGCCTTTGTGCACTCTGTGGTCAGAAACAAAGCCTGCCCTAGTTGGAGGTGCCTCGCACCTCCCCCTGCAGGAACTGTAACACCTGGCGGTGAGCCTCAAAGGCTCAGGCCTGGTGTTACAGTGCTCCAGAAAGTGGCGATGCCACCCCCCCGGACAAGCCCCCACTTTTGGCGGCAAGTCTAAAGGGATAGTGAGGAAAAACAAGGAGTCGCCGCCCCCTCAGCGAGGACCACCCCTAAGGGGTCCAGAGCTGATGTGACCCTCCCTTGTGAAATCCTCCATTTTGCTTAGGTGGATTAGGACCAATAGGGATAGGGATGTGCCCCCTTCCTAGAAGTAGTGGGCACAAGGAGGGTGTAGCCTCCCTGAGGGACAGTAGCCATTGGCTGCTGCCCCTTGAATCTAACACACTCCTAAATTTAGTAATTAGGGGCAACCCTGAACCCAGCTCTTCAGATTCCTGACGACCTCAAGAAAGAAGGACTGCTGAGCTCAAAAACCCCACAGAGAAGAGGAGACACCAACTGACTTGGCCCCAGCCCTACCAGCCCGTCTCCTGCTTCAAAAAGCTACAAGAAAAGCAGCAACGCATACTGCCAGACCAGCGAAAAGCCTCCCTGGGACTACTTGCATCACTCAGGACCAAGAAACTCCTGTGGACAGTGGACCTGTCCAAAAAGAAGACAAAGAAGCCATCTTTAAAGGGACTCTCACCTCACTCTAGAAGTGCGAGTCCAACTATCCTGCACCCAACGTCCCCGGCCCATGTACAGAGAAACCAACTAGCCATAGAGGATCCCCAGGCGACTCCGACTGAGTCCATCCTGGGCTGTCCTCTCTACACCCCCATGACGATGCCTGCAGAGGGAATCCCGAGGACCCCCCCCCGACCGCAACTGCCCGAGACGAAGATATCCGTTGCCTAGATAAGCACTGCACCCACAGCCCCCAGGCCCGAGAGAAACCAACCAACACTGCAGCAATGACCAGCAGGTGGCCCGGACCCTTTCCCAGACGGTGGCTTGCCCGAGAGGCCCCCTTGTACCCTGTTTGCAGCGCCTAAGTAACCCCAGGGTCACTCCATAGAGTTCTATTAAGAACCCAACACCCTGTTTGCACACTGCACCCGGCTGCCCCCAAGCCGCTGAGGGTGTGGTTTTTGTGCCTACTTGGGACCCCTCCAGTACTCTTCCAACCCCCTCTCCTCTGCCCTCCTACAACGCAGATACTTACTTGCAAGCAGACCGTAACCGGAGTACCCCCATCTCTATAGGGGCCCATGTTATTTTGGCTCCTGTTTGACCTCTGCACCTAACCGGCCCAGTGTTGCTGGCGCTGGGTGTGTGGGGTTATCTTCAACCCCCAACGGTGGGCTACCTATGCCCCGGAGATTGAACCCGTAAGTTTGTTACTTACCTCAAAAACTGTACTTTACTTACCTCCCCCAGGAACTGTTGAGAATTGCAGTGTCCACTTTTAAAATAGCCTTTTGCCATTTTAAAGTAAACTGTGTACGTTGTGTACATCCATTCAAAGTTCCAAGTATTACTGTGTAAAGTACCTTTCATTTAATGTGCTTCCCTGCTAACTGAATCTTGTGGTTCTCGAAATAAATGAACGAAAGAATATTGTTCTATATAAAAACCTTTTGGCCTGGAGTTAAGTCACTGAGTGTGTGTTTTCACTTATTGTTTGTGTGTGTGTGTACAACAAATGCTTAATATACCCTCTGATACGCCTAACTGCTCAACCACACTACCATAAATAGAGCATTAGTTTTATCTATTCTTGCCTCTGTCAAGCCTCTTAGGGAACCCTTGGACTCTGTGCACACTATATCTCATTTTGATATAGTATATACGGAGCCAGCTTCCTACAATGTTCACCCAAAGATTCTCCATCAATATGGAGACGACCCACTGAAATAGCTGACCTAAAATGATTGATCGTACTATATGCCAAATCTTGGGCTGCTAGATCGGAGAGGAAATTCACAATTATACTAACCTTTGCCCCCAAGGGATTGATACTCCGTTCACTACACCAATCAGTCCATCACTTCCGCAAATATTTCTATCGTTTGTGAGTAGAGGGAGCCCAGGACTGGGACAGGACGAACAAAGCCTTGTCTGAAACACCTGGCATTTGCCAACTGTTCCTGAAAGTCTCCATGCCATTAGGGACAACTGTTCCGTCACTATTAGCAGATGAGGTAGCCTTGCTTGGTCCAGCAACAGAGATTGAAACGCTGGAATAAGAATTGGAAGGGCATATTAGAGTTCCATCGTCACTGGGAACCATGGCTGAGCTTTTCAAAGCGGAGTCACAACGACCACTTCCCCCGATTGTCTCCTCACCTGAGAGAGTACTCTCTGAATCATGGTAAACGGGGGAAAAACATATAGCAGATACTTCAGCCATGACTGAAGGAAACTGTCTGACCCAATTGCCATAGCGACCCTTGACCCTCGGGTAGGTCGCTTCCCCGCCGCTGCAGCTCCACCTGCCCAGGCCCCTGCCACTTGTTTGAAGGTGTTAGGTTACCTTTGCGCTTTGCTTCTGAATTTTCTTTCTCTCCTGTTGTACTTTGCTTCTGAATTTCCTTTCTCTCCTGTTGTGCTTTGCTTCTGAATTTCCTTTCTCACCTGTTGCGCTTTGCTTCTGAATTTCCTTTCTCTCCTGTTGTACTTTGCTTCTGAATTTCCTTTCTCTCCTGTGGCGCTTTGCTTCTGAATTTCCTTTCTCTCCTGTTGCGCTTTGCTTCTGAATTTCCTTTCTCTCCTGTTGCGCTTTGCTTCTGAATTTCCTTTCTCTCCAGTTGCGTTTTGCTTCTGAATTTCCTTTCAACCCCGGACGAACAGCCACCTGCTACCAAGCCAGCCCTAAACGCACTCACGGACCCTTCACCAGTCAAGCCTGCAAGTACACATTCCACCGAGCCTGCAGATCTCCTACCGGCACTCTCACCAACAGCCACCTCAAGTGCATCCTTCTCAACACACGCTCCACCATCAAACTATGAGAGCTCCTGGACACAATAGCACCATACGTCGCCTTCATCACAGAAACCTGGATGAACGCCTCCTCGGCTCCTGACATCGCCATTGCAATCCCCGACGGCTACAAGATCGCCCGGAAGGACCGCATCAACCAAACCGGCGGAGGAATCGCCATCATCTACAGGAACTCCATTAACATCACGACCACCACCGAAGACACCCCCTTCGCCGCCGAACACGTACACTTCCAGATCCACACCGACCCCAGAACCACCCTCCGAGGAACTCTCGTGTACAGGCCCCCGGGCCCACGCGCCCAATTCAGCGAAACCATCACAGATTTCATCAGCCCGCACGCCCTAGCCTCACCAGACTACATCCTCCTTGGGGACCTGAACTTCCACCTGGAGAAAAACAGCGACAACAACACCGCCACCCTGCTCGACAACCTCGCCAACCTCGGACTCAACCAACTGGTGAACACCCCCACCCACACCGCTGGCCACACACTCAACCCCATCTTCTCCGCCAGCAACCACATATCCTTCAGTCACTCCTCTGAGCTACACTGGACCGACCACAGATGCGTCCACTTCACCTTCAAGCGGGAGGCCCACCACCATCGCACACAACAAATCCCCCGCAGACACTTGAGCAAAATCTCCACAGAGCAGCTCCTCTCAACACTGAACCAAAACCCACCTGCCATCAACACTGACGCCAACTGTGCCGAAAACCTCGCTCCACTTAATAGCCACCCAAGTGGGATCAGCATCAGGAAACCACTGTGGTTCACGGACGCCCTCAAAGAATCCAAGAAATCCTGCCGTACCCTCGAAAAAACCTGGCGCAGAGAACGCACCACAGAAAACATGTCAGCCCTCAAGATCGCCACCCGTGAACACCACCAGCTGATCCGCTCCACCAAAAAGACATAATTCAAAGAGCGACTAGACAACAACACGCACAACAGCAAGGAACTCTTCAACATCGTCAGAAAGCTCTCCAACCCCAGCGCCAGCTCCAACGTCATCACGCCCTCACAAGAACTCTGCAACTCCCTCGCTACGTTCTTCCACCGGAAGATCGCAGACCTACACGACCGCTTCGGACCACAGACCCCGCCGCCCACCACCGAACCAACGGCCCCCACCACTACACTCAACACCTGGACCCCCATCAGCTCTGAGGAGACCAGAATCACCATGAACACCATCCCCTCCGGCTCCCCCTCGGACCCGTGCCCCCATCACATCTTCAACAAAGCTGACTCCACCATCGGCCCCTATCTCCGGAGCATCATCAACAGCTCGTTCTCATCTGCCACCTTCCCCGAGAGCTGGAAACACGTGGAAGTCAACGCCCTCCTGAAAAAACCCACGGCTGACCCCAACGACCTGAAGAACTTCCGCCCCATCTCTCTTCTCCCCTTCTCCAAGGTCATCGAGAAGACCGTCAACAAGCAGCTGACCAACTTTCTTGAAGCTAACAACTCGCTCGACCCTTCCCAATCAGGATTTCAGGCCAACCACAGCACGGAAACCGCCCTCATCGCAGTCACCGACGACATCAGAACTCGGATGGACAATGGAGAAACAACCGCCCTCATCCTCCTGGACCTCTCGGCTGCCTTCGACACCGTGTGCCATCGCACCCTAATAACCCGCCTCCGCTCCACTGGAATCCTGGGACAGGCCCTTGATTGGATCATCTTGTTCCTCTCCGACAGAACCCAAAGAGTCTACCTCCCGCCCTTCCGCTCAGAACCCACCGAGATCATCTGCGGCGTACCCCAAGGCTCCTCGCTCAGCCCAACCCTCTTCAATATCTACATGAGCCCCCTCGCCGACATCGCTCGCAAACACAACATCAACATCATCTCCTACGCCGACGACACCCAGCTGATACTCTCCCTCACCAAAGACCCAACCACCGCCAAAATCAACCTACAGGAAGGAATGAAAGACGTCGCGGAATGGATGAAGCTCAGCCGCTTAAAGCTGAACTCAGACAAAACGGAGGTCCTCATCCTCGGACAATCACCCTCCGCCTGGGACGACTCCTGATGGCCCTCGGTGCTAGGCACCGCACCAACCCCCTCAGACCACGCATGCAACCTCTGATTCATCCTGGACCCCCTCCTCACTATGACCCTTCGCATGCTCCGAAAAATCTTCCGATGGATCCCCGCCGAAACCAGAAAGACAGTGACCCATGCCCTCGTCACAAGCCGTCTAGACTACGGAAACACCTTATACGCAGGGACCACCGCAAAACAGCAGAAACGTCTCCAACGCATACAGAACGCCTCCACACGCCTCATCCTTGACATCCCGCGCCACAGCCACATATCCGCCCACCTAAAACACCTGCACTGGCTTCCCATCAACAAGAGGATCACCTTCAGGCTCCTCACCCACGCACACAAAGCTCTCCACAACAGGGGTCCCGAATACCTCAACAGCCGCCTCTCGTTCTACACACCCACCAGCCAGCCTCGCCACCGTCCCACGCATCCGCAGAACCACCACAGGAGGAAAATCCTTCACCTACCTGGCAGCAAAAACATGGAACACCCTCCCCACTCACCTAAGAACTACCCAGGACCATCTCGCCTTCAGGAAACGCCTCAAAACATGGCTTTTTGAGCAGCAGTAACCCCCCCCCACACCCCCCCCCCCAGCGCCTTGAGACCCTCTCGGGTGAGTAGCGCGCTCTATAAATGCATTGATTGATTGATTGATTGATTGGGTCCGGCCTCCAGCCGAAGAACCGAGGAAGTTGTGTGCTCAGTCACAAGGCAAAAAGATCGATGGAACAAGGACCCCATAACAGATTGATTTTGGGGAATATCTGAGGTTCAGCTTCCAATCTCTGCCATCCTTAAGGAAACGAGAGATCCAGTGTGCAATCAGGTTGGACCTGCCCGGAATGTACTCCGCGACAACAGAAATCTGATGGAGACAGTACTCCCAAAATTCTTTGGCTATCATTACCAACACTTGTGATTTGGGCCCCCTCCCCAGATAGTTTATTTATCGAACTGCCGACACGTTGTCCAAGCACAGCAGAATGCAACACTGCGTTCTGAGGGGATAGAGAGCAGATCGCAAACGATCCTGCCAAGAGTTCCAGGCAATTGATTTGGAGCAATTTCTCCTGAGAGGACCATCTTTCCCCTGTTGTCACTGAGCCGCAATGGGCTCCCCAACCCCAAAGGCTGGCATCTGACTCTAGCACAAGTTCCGGAGTGGCTGCAAAAATTGCTCCGCCATTCCAAGCATCCATATAATTCAACCACCAAGAGATCTCTGCTTTGGCCTCGTCAGAAAGCTGGATCTGTTCGGAATAAGATAGGCCCCTGCAAAGGTGCAAGATTACCAAGCACTGAAGGGCTCGATAATGGAGAGGTCCTGGGAAAATCACCTGAATGGAAGATGCCAGAAGACCTACGAGGCGAGCTAACATCCAAAATGATATAATCGGAGAGGCAAGGGCTCTCCTCAACTCTTTCTTGATAGAAATACTCTTCGAAAGAGGCAACAGAAGTTGCGCGTTGATGGAGTCTATTTGAAAACCTAAATATTCTATATTCTGAAAGGGAGTCTGTAGCGGCTTTTCCAGATTGATGAGAAAACCTAAGTCATGGAGAAGTCGGATAGTCCATGACACGTGTCATAAGTGTCTCTTTGGATTTGGCCATGAGAAGGCTGTTGTCCAGGTAAATAATCAGACGAACACCTCTCTCTGAGGGATTGAACCACTAGTCTTAAGAGCTTGGTAAAACAGCATGGGGCGGAAGGCAGGCCGAATGGAAGAACGGTAAATTTGTAACATTGATCTCTCCAGAAAAATTTGAGAAATCTGTGAAGTGGGCCGAGGATCAGGACGGTTAGATAGGCGTACTTGAGGTCTAATCGTACAAGAATATCTTTTTCTTGAAGTAAGTCTCTTAGAAGATGGATACCTTCCATCTTGAAGTGAGGAAATACTATCCAAGAATTGAAGTCCTTCGGATTGAGAACCAGCTGAGAACCTCCACCTTTCTTCTGCACTGGAAAAATGGGACTGAGAAAGCAGAGTGGGTGTGGAGTGGCCTTGACTATGGCGTGTTTGCAAAGTAAAGCGGAAACTTCCAGATCTATGAAAGAACTCTCTTCTTGGAAAAAATGAAGAGTGTGAGGTAAACAGGACTGCTGAGGCGTTGTATAGAACTCTAGTCTGAACCCTTGAATGGTTTGCAAGATCCAGGGATCTGTAATAATAACATCCCAGTAACTTAAACAATGTTTTATTCTGCCCCCCAGGATTACTTCCGAAAAAGGAATAATTCTCACCTGTGGTGTTGTCTAAAGTGGCGGATCTGCCTCGGTTACCGCCTCAGTAGCCACGGCCGTAGCCCCTTTGAGATCTGGAGGGATAGAATTCCCCCAGAGGTAGAGCCTCTTCCTCTGCCAAAATCCTTGTGAGGCTTGATGGAATCCACGGCCCGGCGAACAACCTCTGAATCGCCCGACCCTGGCAAAAAGGCCACCACTAACCATCGTACTCATGGATGATTAAGCTTTGTCCAAGGCCGAAAAAGTGGCCACATATTTTTCCAAATCTTTGACAAACTTGCCCCCGAACAACATTCCGTTTGCTAAAGTGCCCATTCATTGGGGGCTGACTCTGCCAGCTTAGGATCAATCTGCATGAGGAAGGACCGTCTCCTCTCCATAGAAATAGCACAGTTTGCATTGCCAACAAACATATGGCTCTTTGGGACCATTGCAATATAGTGTACCGATTCAAGAGAGTACTGGACTCCTTAGCTTGTACCGCCAGTTCAAGGATCTTAGTAATAGGACCAGATATGTCCAACAGTGTGTCCTGGCATTCTTTCTAGGCCCTGTCCAAACCCGTCTTTATTGAACTTTTTAACAAAAGTTGCCAGATTTGGATCCAACTCCGGGGTATCTGCAACTTTCCCTGCGCGTGAGGGGCGTTGACATTCGGAGCGTAGAGTGCTACGCACGTTGCGGTCGAAACCCTTGCAAATTCTGTCCTGGACATAGTCTGTGACCTAAGCACAAGGAACCCATTCGGTAGACCGTGGTGGATGATGGGCTCTGGGCCGAAGGACAGAGTCTTTTGGGTCTGGCTGTCCTCTTTGAGGCTATTAGACATATGTTTGCGTTTTCCTGAGGGCTTCGGGTCGTTTGCCTGCTCCGATTCTGAGGAATGAGAGGACCCCGACTCAGTGGTCTCTAAAGCATTTGTAGACAGTCTAGGAAGAGACCCGCACCTTCCAAGGAAAAGAAAGGGTCATATTTGTGGTCCTTAAGCACTGATGCAGCCATCTGCGCAAGAATCTCTGCAGAGGATGGTGGAGCCACAGAGGCTCTCTGGGCAAAGCCCACATCTGATGCCAGATCATCTCTGGGCATATTCACCATAGGGAGTTTTCCTCTTAATTCACATTGGCCATACAGAGGTTGAGTAATAGGCTTCAAGGCCTTTATCAGAGCCTGGTTTATGGTGCCTGGACATGGCTGCCTAGGGCTTCCGCAAGTCTTTCCTCCATTCCAAATACCTTGTGTGTCAGGATTTTCCTGATAATACTCCTCTTCATCGGCGTAGTACGCCATCTTAATAATGAGAGGAGAGGAGAAGTTAACGGGGAGGTTACCCAGCAGGTAAAATAATGGTTAGCACAAAAGTGCTTCCAAAAATAATGCTCTTTACAATAGTAGGTGGAGGGAGCACCTGTAACCCTTAGGGCAAGGCCCTTCCATGTTTATGCGCCTTGTCGGGCCTTCAGGGACAGTTTGCCGGTGTTTCAAACTTGCACTGCACTCTGTGGCACTATCGGAATGAAAAATGCCTCCAGAGCGCATGTGAGAGTCTGGAGTAGAAAGAGGACAAAGTCCTCTACCTCCGGCCGCAACTCGAGCACGTACATGCGCGCACCGTGCCCACAAGCTCCCGGGGGAGGGAAAAAACAATGACAAGGTCTGCTGCAGTGAAAATAAGGGTCTGGAGACCCAACCGCGGCTGTTTTACTGATCGCCCGTCACTGCAGAAAAAGGCGAGATTGTGCGATCAGAAAAAAAACTATTGGGCACAGCGGGAGGCCAGGCCAGGTTCACGTCCCGCTCCACAGGTGCTAATTACAGAGTAAAAATCATGCATCAAATAGAAGGAGAAGGAGAATGACACCTATCTTGTGCTGCGAACAGCAAAGAAAGAGGAAGGACTTTGTAAAATGTGACCTTTATATATGAGGGTTGGGTATGATTGGACAGAATGGTGGACTACGTAGGATCTTGGGAAATGTAGTTTTTCTATTATGTTTTCATTGGCTGCTGAGAGTTTATTGAGTAAAGAGAGAGGAGCATAATCTGAAGCCTCCGGTCCTGACAGAATTCAATTTATTTTCTCTTTTAGCAGGAATGAGTGCTCTGACTTCTACCCAAGTCAAACAGATGCTGCTTTACTAAATAAAAAGGGTAATGTTTGTATAGCTAAGTTAAAATTGAATACAGGCCAGGCCACTTTTTAAAATGTGATGAGCTACTTAGAGGCACATTTCCTTGAAACTGATAGCGAGACAAGCCTAAAGACTTGATGAAATGTCTATCCTTCAAATCTTTTAAAATATGATGCGGTATTTGAAAATAGTATCTATTTTAGCTGAATATATTAGCTCCTAAAACAGTGATATACCAGTATAAGTTTGTCCAAATTTAGCTGATTATAGCCTTAAAGCCTGCTGTAGCGGGCTATACCAGCTATTAAAGGACTGCTCCAGCGTTAAAGGTCTGAACCGAAGGCTAGGGACTTAAACAAGGGAGCAGGACTTTAATGGTCAGTATAGTCTAGCTAGGAAGGGCTATAAGGCTATTAAAACATTCTCCCACTAGAGGGCAGAATGTTCTAATATATAAAACAAAGTCCTCACGGAGCCCGAGGCAATTTCAGTTCCCTCGGGCTCCGTGAGGCCTTTGTTCACAGCTATTGCTCTGAACAAAGAACATGGGAGTGTTTAGGATTCAGGCCTTTATCAGCCGTAAGAAGCACGTAGCACTCAGGCCTTGAAAAATCATAGAAATTTTACCAGACATGCAGGTCTAGACACTTAAATCTACTCGACCTAACTGTAATGCTCTTGACCCATAAACTTTTTTCAAATTATGTAATCCTGGGCAAATATTTTGATTTATAGAGTCACAATTTTCTTCATTGTCACATATGAAAACACCTTTAAATATGTTAGTGCAGCATGCCTGCTGTGCAAAAAACACTCTTGTTTAATAGAAGAATGGCCTCATTAAGAGTTTGGCAGTCAGAGGACCTCCATGTTGGCGCTAGCGGTCAGTCCGCCAAATTATGAGTATGGTGGAGATGCCAACGGAATACAGCCAAAGCACCGCTAATGCAGTCAGACCACCGCGGACGATTGGAGACACCAACAGTCCAGCGGAGATCATGTTTCCATCTGACTCATTACGACGTTGCACACCGCCAACATTTCCACTGCAGTGGGACCACCGTGGAAACCCAGGCGGAAACGAACTGGATAAGGAGACACTCACCTCCAGGAATCTATACTCATACAGAGCTGCCATGGAACCACAACTGGATGTCATTCCGCTGCTCCTGCTTGCAGAAAGACAACAGAATAATCGCCAACAAGGACGACAACAACCGTAAGTACACACAGACACCTGTTACAATTGTGAAATGTTAAAATCTGTACAGTTACATTACATAGCAAAGGGAAGGGGATACGAGGGCTACACATGCACGTAACAGTACAGTGACACACACACACACTCACATACAGCAACAAATACACCCACACATACACAGTACGCACACTGCAGCCAGTGCCCACACACCACACGTCAACAACACACAGTTACGCACGACAACACAACACAGGCCCAGTTTCACACAATCCCATACAACATACGAACTTGTGACAACAACACCACTTGCCAGGGACACAACACACACGCAACTCAATGTACAAACATCTGTGATGGAACACACACACACTTACAACATCATGCAACCTAGCAGTCGACACACACACACACACACACACACACATCATATCAGACCTATGATACCAGGCATAATACACGCAGACTCACAGTCCAAACACACAAAGCAACACAGCACAACAACAAACAGATATCAGCACAAACACAATACCATGATAACATTTATGCTACATACACATGCCCATCACACAACACACACCATATCCCTGGAGGACAAAAAGCACTGCACACAACCTCACAGAGACTGCTCAAACAATACAGGAAGCATCAAGCTACACACACACACACACACACACAGGCACTCTACCAATGTCAGCCAGAATCAACTCAAACCATTTACCTACACATAACAGCTAGTATATCTTCTTTTTCTAGTCCATGGACCACTGTCATGTGCATAAAGGTGACATTCAGAATTACCTAATCATGCAATCGTTCCATCACTAGCCCAATGACTGACTGGGTGGCAAAATCACTATCCACACATCAGACATGTCTACCCATCCATCTGTCAGTGACAAATTTCTGAGAGACGAACCACATCTGATGCTACCATACCAGGTACAGCCACCATGATGCAAGCCAAATGTCTGAATACACACATCATACCACTCGTGCATGTGAACTACCACACCTGCACCACATTGGTGTCACTGTAAACAGTAGGTTTCCATACAGCCAGGACTCCATAAACATAACCTATCTAGCAACAGAAAGTATGTATATAGCTCTTTGCAATGTGGAATCATGACAGAACCTTTCAATTTACACATGATATTGGCAACAAAATTGTATGATTTTAACAGAGAATGTGATTTCTTTGACTATTTATCATGCCTACAACAGTATGGCTAAATAAAATGCTGGGTAGGCACTCACCACCTACTGAACATTTACATGGCACTAACATTCATTGTCCTGACACCAATGTATTTGATCCAATAGGATTCTAGCAATGACTCCATGGTTCCCAACATGTATGTGTCCTCTCAGAAGAGAGATTACAAAGGTCTATGTACATCCTTCTCTTACCAAGGGGGTTCACCTTGTAACAGGTCAGAATAAGTGAAGCAGGTATGTCATGTGAAATGTCAGATGGAAGTAACAGCCTCCCATGATGCTGTCACTCATCTGTAACCTTTTGAAAAGAAGGAATGACTTTGAATTGTCTGACTCAATGTTGCACTTAGACCTAGATCAAGGGATATTGCCATGGACGGAGAGCAAGGACCTGGACAACTTATCATCATGATATTGGGAGTATTGATCTGTGGTTGGGAATGAACAACCACCAGAGTGTGAAAAGCTGTAGCGTGCTACACGTATGACACTGTCACCTGCAACATCGTGTGCTTTTGTACAGAGGGTACAACATAGGTAAGTAATATGTCCCTATACACATTAGAATGTGCACACCTGTGTACCATTGTGGGGGACTGTACATCAATGTGTTGACTGGAGATCTTTGACCCTTTGGACTTACCACATTGTCAGAGCTAACAGTCTGTCACATTACACACTAACCTGCTAAAGGGGTGAAATTGTCTTAGGTCTGTACTTACCCCCTTGGGGCTTCTGTACTGCCTTCAAACGCCCATCGAACTCTGGGTAGGCCACCACCATTAGGGGGGCAAGGTCCGACTGGTACCCTCTCCTCGTTGGGAGGACATCTGCAGCTGGGCCTCTGTGGTCTTCCGGGCCCAGCATCTCAGGTCCTCCCACCTCTTCCTGCAGTGGATGCTCCGCCAGCTGCCCCCCATGGTCCTTACTTTCTTAGAGATGGCACGCCAAATGCCCCTCTTCTGATTGGCTTTGACCTGCATGGATGACCCAGACAAGAGTAGAATGTCATGTCCACAGGCACCATACCAATACAAGTAGTGTGAAAAACAAGTTAGTGCACATAGCCATACACAGATTGTCTTCAACATCCCCTTCAGTGATAGATGAACATATGCAGTCAGGCCATGTGTGATGATGGAACAGGCATCCAACATGCATATTCAGCAGTAGTTGTCAGCCTGTCATATATGACCAGACCACATTTGCAAAGATGGTATTCCTGGCAAAGTTTGTCATACTCCAGTCATCATGTATTACAGTCAGTAGGTGAATCAGGGAACATACCTCACACACTCTACTATGTCTTAAGTACTCACAATCTATCAAATCAAATATGCACATGCCCATCTACCTACACATCACCACAACCCTTAATTTTGCCACATTTTCTGGACATCATCACAAACTTTACCCATCATCCATTGCTTGTCAAATAAAATGACAGATGGGGAAATATGCATATGTGCACATGGTGCACATATTTGTTCCTCTGGTGCACCATAGAGCTGTCCATACAGGGGTAGAACCTCCTCCACCAGCTTATCAAGCTCCTTCGGGGACAAGGCAGGGGCCCTGTAACCTGTAGGACGTGGCATGATTGCTCCCAGGGACAGTACACAGCAACTCAGGTTGTGGAGGTCTTGCTGGCAGCAGTGTCAGAAATGAGGTGAGCGATGAAGTATGAGATGGCGGTCACATCCGCCATGTAAGACACAGTCACCACCATTAGCGCAAGACCGCCAAAGGCAGCAATGTGTTCCAGTGGCAATGTCCATCGCGGTTGTATCCGCCTACCACCATGATGACTTCTGCCGACGTAGTAGGTCATTTCCTAATGTCCAGTTCAGGCAGCTGCCATTTTGAGGCTCATTGCTGATCAGAAAAGTTAGAACAAAGTTGTGTCACAAGCTGTCGACATACTTATGAACTTGTGTTCACTGCTGACTCTGAGCAAAATTGTAGGAAAATGCAGGATTTATGTACAGGTTGTAAACTTGATGAGTTAATGGTAACTTAACTTTAGTGGCATAGTCAGCACACCAATGACAATCTGAAATATGGCATTTGTGTCTTATCGATGTGAAACATGGTAAGAATGTCATTATTACAGAGACTTAGTGACTTCCTTCTCCATTTCCAAATCATGATTGAGGAAAAGGAATGTGACTGCAGTAAGATGCCATTATTTACCTAGGTTTGTACAGTGTTTCTACATTTTCATGTGCCATGTCTGAGCATTATGTGCAACATACATATGTTAACACTTACAATGGACAGAATGAGTGAAACACAGACATCTTGGTTTTGTTTTGTTGAACATAGTTACCCTGACATGAGAAAAGTGAGAGAACCTCCAGTGTACTTTCCACTAACAGACCTGCAGACCATTGAGAATTAACATATAATCCAAATCTAATGGCTGGATAGGAACACAATCATGGATCTATATTGTCAGTTGGAGCCAGATCTGATACTTGGCAGTTGTAATACAGCATAGCATACCACCCATAGTACAAGTCATGTCAGTGCTGCTTTTTCTGGCCACAGGCTCCTTTCAGTATACTGTGGCCTTAACTGCAGGGATGTCACAGCCTATGTTCAATCTAGTTTTTAAGGCTGTACTGTCTGTGTTGTTGAAACACCTGGACAGCTACGTAAGATTTCCACAGCGTGTAGATTTGGTCAATGTGAAGGCTGATATTTATGCTTTGGCACACATCCCACATGTGGTAGGTGCCATTGATGGCACCCATGTAGACTTGGTTCCCACAAAAGCCAATGAACAGGTGTATAGGAACAGGAAAAACTACCACTCCCTTAACGTCCAAGTAGTCTGTTTATCTGACCTATACATATCACAAGTTTCTGGAAGGTACCCGGGGTCAGTCCATAATGCCTTCATCATGCAGAACAGGAATATCCCACTGCTGATGTCGCAGCAGTACACAGAGAGGGCCTGGCTGGTTGGTAAGTCATATATGTCATGTGTGTCTGTAATCTTTATCTGATACCCAATGTGTGTATGTCCAAGATTTCAGTTTGCCTCTTTGTAACTATTTCTTACAGGGGACTTTGGCTACCCAAACCGTCCTTGGTTGTTGACACCTGTGAGGTATGCAACCACAGCAGGGGAAGTCCGCTTCAACGAAGCCTACGGAAGGACAAGGAGTGTTGTGGAGCAGACCTTTGGGCTCCTGAAGGCAAGATTACATAGCATTGATAAGTCTGGTGGATTGCTCCTCTACTCACCCCCCAAAGTATGTGAAATTATTGTTGTCTGCTGCATGCTCCACAACTTCGCCCTGAGACGTCAAATCACATTTATACCAGATGAGGGGGAGCCAGCAGTTCCAGTGGGTGAGAATACAGATGTGCTAAGTGAGGATGACTATGAAGCTGGAGACATGGGGCAGATCTTATCAATCAGAACTTCACCTGACTGTAGGTATGTAACGTCATGTAATTGTACTAACTCAGTGGGGTATTGGGTGGGTTAGAGATGCTTGATAAGGGTCATAGTATAACTATCAGACAGGTCATAAGTAGCTTCAAAGCACATTACTCAGATGTGCATGCAAAATACAACATTGAGTAGTGTGCAGCTTTTTGATCAGCATAGTCTGTTTGTCACACTGCACAATCACTGTTACTATTGTATATAGCACATAGCCGTATGACATTTTACAATCAATTCCTGCGGCTACCATATGTATTACACTATTATTTTGCAGATTATCTCACAAGGGCATCCTCATTTGGCATTATCTGACAGTGTCACAGGCAGGTGGGATTTGCAGACTGACATCTGAAGTGAAAATGGATTGAACCAGGTACTGTCAGGCATGAGACTTGTGGTGTGAGAGTTCTATGCCTTGACTCTTGACTCTCAGGGGAGTGGGGTGGTAGTGTCCTATTCCACACTACAGACCTGTTTGCCAAGGTAGGTGTGTCCAGTGGTGCCATGTGTGTGGCCTTGTGTGTCTGACACGTCTTCCTGTGCAATCCATACTCTCAACCAACTTAATGGCTTGATTTTTGTAATACCGTATTTGTATGTAGCGATCACTGTGTTTCTTCATTTCAGGCCACTGTGTGTTTGTCTCAAGACTGACATAGGAGAGTAGTATGCCTAATAATACCTGCCCATGGTAAGTGGAAGGTTCCATGACTGGGGTATTTGTACAGACCTCTCTGTCTGTATTATGGGGTATGGTAATTGTGAAAGTATGGAATGAGTATTTGATAAGGCTGTAGCTGACGATACAGTGACCAAATCTGTTTGATAATTCAGATAGTGAATGACTGACATGTGTCTAACGCTTGTGGTCTGGGGGGTGTTATTTATTCACACCTATGCTGAGTCATTAAAGTGAGCATCAGTACATAACTGTGTG
Organism: Pleurodeles waltl; assembly: GCF_031143425.1. NCBI lineage: Eukaryota > Metazoa > Chordata > Amphibia > Caudata > Salamandridae > Pleurodeles > Pleurodeles waltl. Next base: position 973,077,370 of record NC_090447.1, read on the forward strand.
ATCATTTGCAATTTCCCAACCTATATGTAGGAAAGTGCAATGAAAGTGATAAGTTTGTCTATCAGTATTATCAAATGTACCCTGATTAAACAGTACATTGAGATGGGACTTTGAAAAGTTGGTACATTTGTGCATTTTCTTTATGTGCAAGAAGTATTACAGTTCACAGTTACATATAGCAGAAAAATGACTCTCACACATGATCTGTGGTTTAGTGGTGTTAAATAAGGCGTGCACATTCATATGTGGGAATTGGATCAAATCAAATGCTTATAAAAAGTGAAGGGTTCAGTTGTGGTGGGTGAAATCATCAGGGTAGCCACAACAACATTTGGAGTCTCAGTCCAGTGTTCATATGTCATTGGAAAATGGAGATTGGTTGTAGGACAGTGTAGGAAGTTGACTCTCTATGTACTATTTCAAAGTAAGAAATAGCATGCACAGAGTCCATGGGTTCCCCTTAGAGGTGAGATAGTGGCAAAAAGAGATAATTCTAATGCTCTATTTTGTGGTAGTGTGGTCGAGCAGTAGGCTTATCAGAGGGTAGTGTTAAGCATTTGTTGTACATACACACAGGCAATAAGTGAGGAACACACACTCAAAGACAATTCCAGGCCAATAGGTTTTTATATAGAAAAATATATTTTCTTAGTTTATTTTAAGAACCACAGGTTCAAGATTTACACACAATACTTTAAATGAAAGGTATTTCACTCAGGTATCTTAGGAACTTTGAATCAACACAATAACATATATAGTTTTAGTAAAAATGGCAATAAGCTATTTTAAAACTAGACAGTGCAATTTTCAACATTTCCTGGGGGTGGTAAGTTTTGGTTAGTTTTGCAGGTAAGTAAAACACCTACAGGGTTCAAAGTTGGGTCCAAGGTAGCCCACCATTGTGGGTTCAGAGCAACCCCAAAGTTACCACACCAGCAGCTCGGGGCCGGTCAGGTGCAGAGTTCAAAGTGGTGCCCAAAACGCATAGGCTTCAGTGGAGAAGGGGATGCCCCGGTTCCAGTCTGCCAGCAGGTAGGTACCTGCGTCTTCGGAGTGCAGACCAGGGGGGTTTTGTAGGGCACCGGGGGGGACACAAGTCAGCACAAAAAGTACACCCTCAGCGGCACGGGGGCGGCCGGGTGCAGAGTGCAAACAGGCGTCAGGCTTGCAATGCAGTTCAATGGGAGACCCGGGGGTCTCTTCAGCAAAGCAGGCAGGCAAGGGGGGGATCCTCTGGGTAGCCACCACCTGGGCAAGGGAGAGGGCCACCTGGGGGTCGCTTCTGCACTGGAGGTCCGATCCTTCAGGTCCTGGGGGCTGCGGGTGCAGTGTCTTTACCAGGCATCGGGTTCTTAGAAGCAGCAGTCGCGGTCAGGGGGAGCCCCTGGATTCCCTCTGCAGGCGTCGCTGGGGGGGCTCAGGGGGGTCATCTCTGGCTACTCACAGGGTCGCAGTCACCGGGGAGTCCTCCCTGTAGTGTTGTTTCTCCGCACGTCGAGCCGGGGGCGTCGGGTGCAGAGTGGAAAGTCTCACGCTTCCGGCGGGAAACGCGCAGTCCTTTAAAAGTTGTTTCTTTGTTGCAAAGTTGTTTCTTCTTTGGAGCAGAGCCGCTGTCCTCTGGAGTTCTTGGTCCTTTGAGATGCAGGGTAGTCCTCTGAGGCTTCAGAGGTCGCTGGACCCCGTGGAACGCGTCGCTGTTGCAGTTTTTCTTGAAGTGGGGAGACAGGCCGGTAGGGCTGAGGCCAAAGCAGTTGGTGTCTCCGTCTTCTCTGCAGGGCTTTCAGGTCAGCAGTCCTTCTTCGTCTTCAGGTTGCAGGAATCTAGTTTCCTAGGTTCTGAGGAGCCCTTAAATACTGAATTTAGGGGTGTGTTCCCCCTATTGGGGGGAATCCTCCAAAATCAAGATGGAGGATTTCTAAAGGCAGGGGTCACCTCAGCTCAGGACACCTTAGGGGCTGTCCTGACTGGTGGGTGACTCCCCCTTGTTTTTCTCATTATCTCTCCTGGACTTGCCGCCAAAAGTGGGGGCTGTGTCCAGGGGGCGGGCATCTCCACTAGCTGGAGTGACCTGGGGCATTGTAACACGAAGCCTGAGCCTTTGAGGCTCACTGCTAGGTGTTACAGTTCCTGCAGGGGGAGGTGTGAAGCACCTCCACCCAGAGCAGGCTTTGTTTCTGTCCTCAGAGAGCACAAAGGCTCTCACCACATGGGGTCAGAAACTCGTCTCTCAGCAGCAGGCTGGCACAGACCAGTCAGTCCTGCACTGAACAATTGGGTAAAATACAGGGGGATTCTCTAAGAGGCCCTCTGTGTGCATTTTTTTAAATACATCCAACACTGGCATCAGTGTGGGTTTATTATTCTGAGAAGTTTGATACCAAACTTCCCAGTATTCAGTGTAGCCATTATGGAGCTGTGGAGTTAGTTTTTGACAGATTCCCAGACCATATACTCTTATGGCTACCCTGCACTTACAATGTCTAAGGTTTTGCTTAGACACTGTAGGGGCATAGTGCTCATGCACCTATGCCCTCACCTGTGGTATAGTGCACCCTGCCTTAGAGCTGTAAGGTCTGCTAGAGGGGTGACATACCTATGCAACAGGCAGTGTGAGGTTGGCATGGCACCGAGGGGAGTGCCATGTCGACTTAGTCATTTTCTCCCCACCAGCACACACAAGCTGGCAAGCAGTGTGTCTGTGCTGAGTGAGGGGTCCCTAGGGTGGCACGACATGCTGCAGCCCTTAGAGACCTTCCCTGGCATTAGGGCCCTTGGCACCAGGGGTACCAGTTACAAGGGACTTACCTGGGTGCCAGGGTTGTGCCAATTGTGGGGACAATGGTACATTTTAGGTGAAAGAACACTGGTGCTGGGGCCTGGTTAGCAGGGTCCCAGCACACTTCTCAGTCAAGTCAGCATCAGTATCAGGCAAAAAGTGGGGGGTAATTGCAACAGGGAGCCATTTCCTTACAGACAGTCAACATGGTCTAGTAGTGACAAACGGGGGGGGGACCCATCAGTAGAGGTTCCCTTCTTGATAGTTGTTAGAAATTGGGTTTTTGGTTGGCAGTCAGGTTACCCTCTGTCCAAGCAAGAACCCTCACTCTAGTCAGGGTAAGTCACACACAATCCAAATTATCCTGTGCCCACCCTCTGGTAGCTTGGCACGAGCAGTCAGGCTTAACTTAGAAGGCAATGTGTAAAGTATTTGTGAAATAGATCATACAATAACACAATATAGCACCACAAAAATACACCACACAGTGTTTAGAAAAATATAGAATATGTATCTGGATATTTGTAGATCAACACAATAAAAGATGCAATAAGAATTTGTAGAAATATCACTGAAAGATGATATAAAGTGTCTTAAGTCTTTAAAAAGCAAACAAAGTCTCTTTCAAGCACAAAGTACCTGGTTTGGAGTGGAAAATCTCCGCAGAGGGCCACAGAGGAGGAGATGCGTGGAAAAATGGTGTGTGCGTCGGTTTCGCCCCTTCACACACGGACTTGCGTCGTTATTTTTCACGCGGGGAGACGTGCGTCGTTCTGCAGGAAGAAAAATGGTGTTTGCGTCTGTTTCGCCCCTTCACACACGGACTTGCGTCGTTATTTTTCACTCGGGGAAGACGTGCGTCGTTTTCTGGCACGCGGGCTGACTCCTTCTATGGTTCGCGGGATTACCAGATGTCCCAGGGTCTGTGCGTGGAATCCTAGACTTGTTAACCGGCTGCGTGTCGTTCCGGGGAGCTGTGAGTGGAATTTTCTTCCTCACGGCAGGCGTTGCGTCGATTTCCTCTCTGGAAGTCGGGCGGCATTGTCCAGGCGAGGCCGTGGGCCGAAGTTTCGGTCGCACCGTAGACGTCGCGTCGAGTGGCGTCTTTCTGGATCGGCGTGCGGTGAATTTCTCACCGCGGAACAAGCTATGCGTCGAATCTTTCGGTGCACACAGCGTCCAGTTGAAAGAAAGAAGTATTTTCTGGTCCTGAGACTTCAGGAAACAGGAGGGAAGCTTTATCCAAGCCCTTGGAGAGCACTTTTACAGCCAGACAAGAGTTTAGCAAGGCAGCAGGTGTTCTGCTTTCCTACATATCTCATATCAGAGCTTACAGAACCTCTCTGGAATGCACTTCTAAGTTCAAAGAAGACCTTTATTGTTGTTAATTCTTCCCCACTCACAAGTTCTTGAGAGACGAATTAGTAGATTTCAAGCACACAAAGTAGTCGCAGCAAGTAAACAAAATATATCACAGTACTTCTCAGTTGCAATGTACACAGCAAATATATAATATATTCAAAGCAAAGCATAAAAGTCAAATTCATCACCGTATGGGCAAAGCAGCAGGGCTTAAATATTCAGCTTCATCTTTCTGGGGTCTGCAAGTTGATGACTCCGGTCAACTGCGAGAAAGAGATTATCTACCCAAACGGGAGACTGGCAACTGACGTCTAGCTCCAGCCTGAAGTCAAGCAGATTCGAATCTAAATCACTGTAGCCCAGAGTCATCCTTACAAAAGCGTGCCCCCTCCTCTCAGACTCGGGAAAACTACGCAAGCCTTTGGAGACTGGCCAGATCTCCTAGACTTCTCCTATTCCCAAGGCTGAGCAGAAAGGAAAACACCAAATGTACTCTCTCTTATCAGGTCTAGTCTGGTGTGAAGAAAACAGCTTGGTTCATCTTGTGGAAAAACACAGCTTGGAAGAATACAGACATCTGCGATGTTTCAACTGCAATGTCTAACTCCACGTTAAAGCCAATAGGCAGCTAACCTAAATATCAAATGTAATGTCTAATGTCATGTCAAAGCCAATAGGCAGCTAAGCTGAATACAGAATGTAATGTCTAATATCATGTCAAAGCCAATAGGCAGCTAAGCTGAATACAGCATGTCAAAGCCAATAGGCAGAATACAGAATGTAATGGCTAATGCCATGTCAAAGCCAATAGGCAGCTAACCTGAATACAGCATGTCAAAGCCAATAGGCAGAATACAGAATGTAATGGCTAATGCAATGTCAAAGCCAATAGGCGGCTAAACTGAATACAGAAAGTAATGGCTAATGCAATGTCAAAGCCAATAGGCAGCTAAACTGAACAAAACATATAGGGGGTTATTCTAACTTTGGAGGAGTGTTAATCCGTCCCAAAAGTGACGGTAAAGTGACGGATATACCACCAGCCGTATTACGAGTTCCATAGGATATAATGGACTCGTAATACGGCTGGTGGTAAATCCGTCACTTTTCCGTCACTTTTGGGACGGATTAACACCTCCTCCAAAGTTAGAATAACCCCCATAATGTGCTACTGGTGAACATTGAGTAACTAATATGCGCAGTGGTGAAACACAAAGTCATTGGTCAAACACAATTAATAGCATCACAGCAGGCCAACAGCAAGGCAGCAGTCCTTTGTAGAAAGCAGACAGGTGAGTCCTTTAGGCAGCCAGGCAGTTCTTCTTGGCAGGATGTAGGTTCTGGTTCAGGTTTCTTCGCCAGCAAATGTCTGAGGTGGTAGGGCAGAGGCCCTGTTTTATACCCAAATGTGCCTTTGAAGTGGGGGAGACTTCAAAGAGTGGCTTAGAAGTGCATCAGGTCCTCTTTCAGTTCAATCCTGTCTGCCAGGGTCCAAGTAGGGGGTGTGGCAGTCCTTTGTGTCAGAGCAGGCCCTCCACTCTCCCAGCCCAGGAAGACCCATTCAAAATGTAGATGTATGCAAGTGAGGCTGAGTACCCTGTGTTTGGGGTGTGTCTGAGTGAATGCACAAGGAGCTGTCAACTAACCTAGCCAGACGTGGATTGTAAGGCACAGAAAGATTTAAGTGCAGAGAAATGCTCACTTTCTAAAAGTGGCATTTCTAAAATAGTAATATTAAATCCAACTTCACCAGTCAGCAGGATGTTGTATTACCATTCTGGCCATACTAAATATGACCTTACTACTCCCTTCAGATCAGCAGCTGCACTTCAACAATGTATGAGGGCAGCCCCAATGTTAGCCTATGAAGGGAGCAGGCCTCACAGTAGTGTAAAAACAAATTTAGGAGTTTTACACTACCTTGACATGTAAACTACACAGGTACATGTCCTGCCTTTTACCCACACAGCACCCTGCTTTAGGGGTTACCTAGGGCACACATTAGAGGTGACTTATGTGTAGAAAAAGGGGAGCTTTAGGCTTGGCAAGTACTTTTAAATGTGAAGTGGCAGTGAAACTGCACACACAGGCCTTGAAATGGCAGGCCTGGGGCAAGGTAAAGGGGCTACTTGAGTGTGTGGCACAACCAGTGCTGCAGGCCCACTAGTAGTATTTAATCTACAGGCCCTAGGCACATACAGTGCACATTACTAGGGACTTATAAGTATATTAAATAGTCCAATTGGGTATGATCCAAAGTTAGCATGTTTAAACGGAGAGAGCATATGCACTTTAGCACTGATTAGCAGTGGAAAAGTGCGCAGAGTCTAAAAGCCAGCAAAAACATAGTCCAAAAAGTGGAGGGAGGCTGGCAAAAAGTTAGGGGTGACCACCCAAAGGCATGTCAGGTCTAACAGTAGTGTTTGAAGTCTTGGTGCCTGCTCCTCCTGAATGTTTAGATGGACGTTTACATTTGAAGGGGGGGGGGGTTGTCGGCTACAGAGGCAGGAGTGTCTGAGGCATGTCCTTCCCTTGGCACGGCCTCCATTTCAGTGGCTGCCACAGATGAAAAAGGGGCAGATGTTACATTGCTTTTAGAAGAGGCCAGCTGTTGTGGACATAACCTACTCAGGGTGATATTCATGTGTCTCAGCACCCCTGCAGTGGCAGCCAAATGGGCATTTTGGGCCTCCCTCTGCTGCATCACCTCTTGGTGGTTGTCCCTCTGCAGCTGCTTGATCTCCCCCATCATGATGAGTACCTGGCCCATCATTCCTCTGGATTGTTGGTAAGTTCCCATGACTTTGGAGATGATATCCTAGCCAGTTGTATTACTGGGAGCCTCCATCCTCGGGCCCACACCATCCCTCCCACGCACCCTACCCCCATGTGCCTGTGTCCATCGTACTGGTTGCCCACTCCCACTGATGCCAGGTTCATCATTGCCTGGGTTTACGACTGGTGACTCGGGTACCTGTACTGGGGGGAGGGGTGGGGGTTCCTTAGGGGTTGACACTGTCCTTGAAGCACAGGATTGGGGGCGAATGGTTGCCTGAGATATTATAGCAAAAAGGCTGGGAGGAGTTGATGTAGGCAGTGTGAGGCTCACAGTTGTTGACTGACCAGGTGTCCCAAATGGGCCAGAGTCGTCCTCAATGTCCACACATCCAGAGGTGATTTCCTCACTGAGGGCTTCTTCCAGAAGGGAAGTGGATGTCTCTGGTCTCCTCCCCGTTGTCACAATGGCTAGGTTACCTGTTGGAGAAATGGAACACACAGTTTCTAAAAATGTTACAACAAGTGACATCAGACTTTGACTGGTAGACATACTATGTGACATACACACAGAGCCCCTGATATGACATTGACACCTCCTTCCAAATCTGGGTTAGAGCTATATGGTAAACAGAGGTTTCCTATATCATACACCTTGCTGCAAGATGTTGGAGTATCTTGGTGGTCAGGTGTCTGTTCATAGAATCATATCTTGTCTGCTAAATGAATTTACATTTTAAAGTTATCTTCCAGTTAGGTCTATGACACCACTGAGTCAACTAGCAGCTGCACAGTGTACAATGAGGAGGAGGTGGGGGTCCACCGCCGATCTTGATGACCACCAGCTGGTGCCTGGCAGCCATGGAATGCACTTTGCCCCGAGGCCGTTCCACCTCTTCCTGACTTCCTGCCTTGTGCGTGGATAGTTGCCTACTGAATTGACCCTGTCGACTATTCTTTGCTACATCTCCATTTTCATGGCGATAGATGTATGCTGGAATTATGCTCCAAATAGTTGTGGCTCTACTCTGATGATTTTATCCACCATGAACCTCAATTCATCATCTGTGAAACGGGGATGATTTAGTGGGGACATGGTTGGATTTTTGAATTATATTTGGCGTGGTATTTATACCCTCCTTTTCCCTTTTTTCCTTCGTGACAACAAATCTGAGGATTCCAACAACCTACCAAATGGGAAAGACGAAAGCCAGTAGTAATCCCACCGAGCAGGGAGGGGCTAAAAAAGTACCCAGACATGCTGCTGAGAATTGTACACTGACTCAAATTGACGATCTTATAGAGGAAGTGGAGAGTTTGTTAGCTACTAAACCCTCAAACTTCCGTAGGAAAGATGTTACTGCTACCACAAATGACATAAAATCTTTTTTTGCCCCTGTGAGTAGAGAGTCACAGATAGCCATATCTCAGGGTTCTAACTTAGAATTTAATAGGTCAGAAAACCCACATAACCTAATAGAGAGCCTTAAACCAAGCCTGCCTAGTCGGCAAGACGGTGTGTCCCCCCTTATAAAATGTAATAACCGTTTTTCACCTCTTGCCCTATTGGCCCCACTTGAATCAGAGAAGATTATGCCAGGGGAAATAGAGGAGTTAATACCATTCTCAGCTATCCAAAAGGAACAGCCTGCTTTATTACAGCTAGTACAGATAAGAGCTGAAATTCTGAGTCTTAGGGAGTACCTTACATCCTTTAGCCATATGATATATGAGAAGTTGGATGACATATCTGCAGTAATTGGAGATATAAGGCAGTCATCATTAAAATCTGACTCTAACTCCCTGGCGAAGCCAATCTCATTACCTGAAACATCCATGACAGGGAGGTGTAGGGGTAAAAGGGCTGAAGTGCGGAACATTTACGGGGGCGATAGCGTACCTCCTGTAGTGGGAGCCTCTAATAAATGCGATAAAATCCTGAATAAGGGGGCTAACTGTGAGGTGCACAAAAATTAACCCTTAGATAAGAGGTCTATAAGCCCTTTGAGAAATGCCCACTCAAGTCAGATCAGACATAGTGATTACGATATATACATGATAAATGTCCCCAAGCTAAGTAATGGTCAACGAGAGCAAGGGGATTCTCTTACAAATAAAGTAATCCATTGGATAAGGGGGACAAAGAAGTGCAGCTCTATTATAAGGGATGACATAGTCACCTCACAGAGATACACAACAGTAGGATTGACAACAGATTTTATAGGGTTAAAACTGACTAGCCAGATCCTAGTTAAGGGCCTTCTGGCACTTGATGCAAGAGTGAGACCCAGTGCCTCATCCCAAGTGTCACTTGCCCATAGACTCCCCCAATCACTGACAAATTTGGGTTTTCACGAGAGAATTAACATCCCAGTGGCTCAGGATATATGTACCCATAGAAGGGATCAAACGAACAGCCCAACTTCAGCCATAGACTGACGTGAAGCCCCCACGGTGAAGGTTGGGAGAGACGGTTTACCCAGTCGCGATCCCTTTACGTCAAGTAACCAGATACCATACACCTTGGGAGCAGAGACAAAAATATATTGCAGTGATTTACTAAAGGAGAAGGACCTGGGAACAACGCCTCGTCTAAATGAGACTAGAGAAAAGCCGTCTGAGATGGGGGATGGTTTTGATTTACCGATCAGGTTTCTATCTTGGAACGTGGCAGGGCTGCTTCAGAAAACAGTTAACCCTGACTGGTGCAGTTTTATAGATCAACACCATATTATTTTATTGCAGGAGACATGGGCTTCATCTGCAATTAATAGAGAAGGTTATTGGACCTTCCAGAAGACCGCGCTTCCATCACCATCTGGCAGGGCCTCAGGGGGTCTGATAATCTGGCTAAAACACGATTTGTTCCCTAAGGTGAAGGAACTAGCAACCCCTACAAGGGATCTATTAGCTGTTGAGGTTGAAATTAGTACTACTAGGGGTCCTGTTAGTATAATAATCGTAAATATATATGTTAGACCGGGTATCCAAAGGACGCAGACTGTTCTGATGAGTATGCTAACAGACTTCCTTAATTGTCTTACCGGAGGGCGGGGTTTAATTGTCGCAGGTGATTTTAATATGCAATTGAATTGCAGAGACGACAACCAGCAAAGAGGAATCCAGTTAGCAGATCCATGGGATAGATCTGGTCCGGTGCAAGTTATATCTAAGAAAGAAGGAGGAGCATTAGACCTACTTGAAGATTTAATAAAAATAAAGGGATTAAGAATAGTAAATGGAAACACCAGATCAGACACCCCGGTGTCGCCTACATATAGGAGAGGTCTATACTCTAGCCATCTGGACTATGCTTTAGTAGATGACGCTCTCTGGAAATCTCTTATTGACATGGTTGTTCTCCCTCGTTATGATAGTGACCATCAAGCTTTGAGTACCAGCTTTTCTACTATTCTATTTAGTTGTAAATCATTGACAACACGGGCCCAAAGTAATGTTTTAACTATGACCAATGACTATAAAAATGTGAAATGGGATTGGGTGGAGAATGACGTAAACTTCCAGCTATTAATTTATAGAATAGTTGTAACAACGCTTTCCCCACTGAAGCTTATAAATATGATATTGGTGGATTTGATCAATCTGCATAATATCTTGATCACCCGGCTAAAACCACATTTTCAGATAGCAAGGAGGCGAACAGAGACTGGGACTAGAACATTGAGGTGGTTCTCTAACTCCTGCCGTCTGGCTAAAATACAGCAATTGGGAGCACTTAAGGCAGGGCTGCATATAAAGTGGTACTTAAAAACGCAAAAAAAGAGTGGGTAACTAAATATTGGAATAGGATGGTTGATGCACTTTGAGAAAGATTTTGGAAATTAGTGGCAGACAAAAGTAGTTCTCAAGGTTTGGAGAATTTTCCTGTAATTCAGCCTGAAACTTGGGTGACGTATTTTAAAAACGTATACAGAAAACCTCAAACTAGCAGCACCACTATTCCTTCTTTAAAACCCAATGAATCTTTTGCCAATACTTTTATGGATGGGAGAGTTATATCATCCAAATTCGACCTGGAATTTTTTCTCCCTAAAAGAAACAACTCTTGCTCTTCGATCAATACGGAAAGGGAAGGCCCCTGGTCTTGATGGCATCCCAGTGAGGACTTCCTACCACGTGGCAAGGAGCAATCATAGTCCCTATTTATAATAAAGGGCCAAGGGAACAACCTTCCAACTATAGGCCTATTAGCCTAATTGATGTTAGTCAAAAGATATTCAGCAAGCAGGTATTGAACAGACTACAGGCTTGGATAGAGGACTCTCATATTCCCTCCGACTTCCAGGCAGGTTTTAGAAAAGGAATGAGTACAATAGATCAGGTATTTAGGTTTAACCTTCTCTGCTGGAAATACTTGTCACTTAATACGAGCTATCTATATGTAGCCTTTATTGATTTAAAAGCTGCCTTTGACATGGTACCTCGGGATCTATTATGGAATGTCATGGAGAGCTATCAACTTGAAGGAGAATTACTAAGATTGATTAGGTACCTACATGAAGGGACTTACGCTCAAGTACGTTGGTCACAAAGTGGCGATCTAACGGAAGCCATACCTGTCAATAGGGGGGTCAGGCAGTGGTGCATTTTGGCCCCAACATTGTTTAATCTTTACATTAATGGTGCGGCAGACCAACTGCTACACTGCAACCACAATGCCACAAAGCTAGCTGGATCCCCTGTCCCCAGTTTAATGTTTGCTGACAACACTTTATTAATCTCGAGAACACCCATGGGCTTGCAAAATGAACTGGATGCTTTTTATAACTTCTGTTTTATCAGAGGTCTTGAAATAAATCCAACAAAATCAAAGTTCATGGCTTTTAACCCACATAATTAGTTTAGGGGGGAAATGACCATAGCAGGCCAACCAGTGGAGAGAGTCAGCCAATTTGACTATCTGGGGATCAGGCTATGTGATGACCAACACTGGTCTACGCAGATTGGGAAGAGTCTGACAGTACTCAGGCAGAGGTCAACAGCGATAGGGAGGAAAATTGCTAATACCTTGGAAGGGGAGATATCACCCGCCATTACTGTTTATAAAGCAGCGGCAGTTGCAGCTTCAATCTATGGCGCTGAGCTTTGGGGATACACTAACTCTAGGTGTTTGACTACGGTAGAAAACGGTTTCATGCGGAATTTCTTGCGGCTACCGATGAGTACTCCTCTCATCCCCCTTAGATTTGACCTAGCCTTAAACGAGATCCATAACGAAATTGCACTAAGACCACTCATGTATTGGGTTCGTCTTTGGACTTCAGAGCACTTGTCTACCCTCCATGTAGCATTAGATGAGTTTCTTGTAGGTGATTGTGCATTAAAGATCCCTTGGTTTAGTCACATCAGAGATATGTGTAAACTCCTCAAGATGGAGGAGGTGTGGAGTACCCCTCATAATTTGACCAAGGATGTAAAAGAGCGTGTAAAAAGGTGCAACTGGGAGAATATCTTGGCTCAAATCTGGTCTAAAAAGCATGGCAGTCGGACCCTACAGTTCCTAGACCATAAATGTAGCCCCAAATTTGAGGCCTATATGGACAATGTAAATCCTCCCTATACTAAAACACTTTTCATCAAATTCAGATTAGGGATCCTCCCGCTCAAGACATTTACAGCGCGATGGAGAGCGGAGGAAAGTAACTCAATATTCTGTCACTACTGTCAAAAGACAATAGAATCACTCGCGCATTTGAAGTTTTTTTGCCCTAGATATTTGGTACCTAGGAAGAAGTGGATTGCTCCGTTATGTAGGTCAGTGGGGATTAGGGAATGGAATACAGCTTTACGCTTTTTGACAACTGACACAAATGACAAAATAGTTTTTCCAGTTGCAAGATTCCTGCAAAGTGCATGGGCTATAAGAACCAGAGAATTGTTATAATTGTGTGTTTTAACATATTGGTCTTAGATTATATTTATTTAGCATAACAAGTTTTAACTGTTTGGAGTTGAGATATAATGGCCTAATAATTGTATATGTAATATTTTAGGATTTTTAGATTTTAAGAAAAATGGTTGTTTTGTACTGTTTTCAACAACTATGTGATCTTATAACTTATTTAGCTTGTTCAATTATGATATGGTGTTTTATTGTTTACTTTTATGGCTTTTAGCCGAAATAAAGTTACTATTTGATTTTGATTTGATTAGTGGGGACATGGTAGTGGTGGACGAGGCAGTAAGGATGTAACAAAGTAGGAAAATGGAATTGGTGATTAGGTGTGGGTGTTGTGATGTGAGTGGATGACCAATGTTGTCTAATGTGTGGGGTACTTATTGTTGTATTGTATATGTTGTGTAGGTGTGTGATGAGTGGTTTTGGAAGTGTCAAGGGGTGCCTATTTTATTCTATGCTATTATATTTATATTTGCGACCTCTATCGTGTTCTGTGTGGCATTCTGGATGCTAAGGATTGTGGGATGTGAAGGGGTGTGTTTTATAGTGCAGTATGTAGATGTGTGTGGAATTCAAACTATCCAATGTGGTGTAGTGTATTACTGTGTAGACTGCCGACTGCCACGGTTCGCACCGCCATTGATTTTCTGCCATGGGAGAACCGCTATAGTGATTTGTGGGTTGTAATTGGTTTGGAATATTTTTGACAGGCTTGTGGTGGAACCACTACTTTATCACTCTCCATAGTCCTGGTGGTGTCAGAATTTTGGCTGGGTTTCGGCGGTCCTGCCTGTGTAACTTGTAATTCGCCAGTCTGTATGACCGCCAACATAGTGGTCTTTTGGCGGCCGCCACCATGGCGGTTTTACCATCAGACCGCCAAACTCGTAATGAGACCCTAAATATTTGCTGCATATATAAGACAAATCTAGCCGCACATAGGATACTCATGACCCCTGGCTTGCCTCTTAGCCAGGGCAACTGAAATTATGCAATTGTGCTGCGAATTTCACAGTAATTATAGATTTGACACATAATCCACCATCTGCCGCATAATCTGCATTCAAGTTCAAACAATTCAAATGTTACTCAATATGCCACGCAGTGAAAGGCCCTTTGCAAAGCTGGACTGGTCACCTTTCTGTTGCTTATTGCTTATTTGGGTGTTAAATTAGTTCTAATGAGATGCACCCAATGCCCAGAAGCATGTGCAATACAATTGTTCTTGCGTTTGTTCGAGTTAGAGCTATTTGCGTTGTAAAATCCTAACTGGACTTATGTTGCCACATATACTGAAAATGAAAAGTAATACAATTTCACATAAGGGAGCTGATTTAAAGCACCACGCCGTGAGTGTGAAGGTGACTAATCAGAACAAAAAGACTCGACCGGTTTCACCTTTGCATAGTAATAAAAAAAAAGGGCTCTCTCGAGGAGGGCTACACACCAGAAAAGGCATGACGTATGCATGCCTTTCACTAATGAAATCCAGCAAACTTTAAAAGGCAAGCCCACCACCCTACGAAAGTGATGAACGTGACATGGGCGTGGTTAAAAGCCCACAGAGAGATTACAACAGGGACAGAGCGATTGCGCTCAACCCTAAGCAGGCACAGCAGACAAAACAGGACCACAAACTGCTAAAAAGGCAGCCCACGCCAGTCTCTGATTGACTGCTCTGTAGGCCAGTCTAATTCTGCAGTTCGTGAAAAGTTCTAATTCATTACAAGTAAATAATCACTTTCCTTGTTATAGTTAAATTCCATCCAGTAAAGGCCAGTGTCATTAAACCATTACATCTTATAATTCACAACTGGCACCACTTTATCAGATTGTTCTTGTTGCAGGTGCGGGAGGCAAGGCCTGAAATTTATTTTTATTTTTTTCTGGTACTGTTTGAATCCATGCTCTCGTTTATTTATGGAACCGACTACTTGTCTATTCACCCACACGCTCATTCATCCATGACATCAGGCATCTATTCATGCTTGTACTCAGACAGACATCTATCTATCTAGCCCTGCATACATACATCCATTAAACTATTCTCTCATTCAGCCACAAGCGAAATGTTTAGTGACCAAACTCATGATGAATATTTTCATTCTTGTGCAGTTCATGAGTTCTTCCTAAGACTTACTCATGCATGCGAGTCCCCACCCTTGATTCAGGTGCTCTTGCAAAATCATTCCCCCAAACCTGCAGAATTTGTATCACTTTTTCATCTCTCCTGACAAGTTTAATGTATTTCTCCTCCTCCAGAGCCTGTTCCAATACATCTCTGAGCCATAATGTCATATACTGGGGATAGAATGATTAATCCACAGGGTTTCCTTTTGGTTTTAGCATCATGCTTATGATACCCTCCCTGATGGGAGGTGGAAGGATACCCAGTTGAAGTGCCTCCCTGAAAATGTCCAGCAGTTTATTTTTTGTTAACTGTGAACTGAAAACCTGGTACAGTTCAGCGGGTAATCCAACAGGGGTTTCTCCTTTTGATTCAACTCTAGCGCTTCCCTCAATTCTTTCAGTATGAGGTCGCCCCCCCAGATCCTCCCTAACTGGCTCTCTTAACTTTGGTAAAGCAACAGTATTGAGATAAGGTACTAAGGGCCATATGTACGAACACTTTTTCCCATAGACACAGAATGGGTAAAAACCTTTGCTACATCTGGCCCTAAGTGTTCAGGGGACACCATGTCCATACTACTATAAAATGACGCAAATGGATTGACATTGTTTTATTTATAGCCATCTGTTGCATCAGGGTTGTGGGGTTGCATAGCGGCAGTATAGGAGAAGTTTCTTTACAGTAATCCAAACCAGCAGTTTGCTTGGTTTGTCTTCCTCCCTGTGCTATCTCAGATGATCTTAACTCAATGTGAATTTGTCCAGTCTATCTCAAGTGGCCCTTAATGCTTTCTCATCCAATAACCTCTGCTGCAATTTAGGGCAGTAGGGGGTCTATACTACACGCACTAGCTTCTCTTCCTGCTTCTATACACAGCTCTTCCAGTCTATACACAGTTGCCCCTAAACGCAGTGAATCAGACTTAGACATCTATTTCGCCCCACCCCTGAATTACTTCCTTCAGTGGGTCCCATTCATTGCCCCAAGTGCTACTGGAATCCCAGTTGCCCTCAAAGTCGTGTGTAGTAACTGTTCCCAAAGTCTCAAAACAAGTGGGATCGGTCAGTATCCTCTTTGGGAGTCTCCATGTGGTATGGTTTCCTGCTAGCACCCCAAGGTATATTCCAGTATTTGTTGAGAATGATATAACAAAAACCTGCTGTTGTAAAGTCCCCTTTTTTTTTTACTGGTCACCTCCCACTTTTTGCTTCTTGATGTTGTTGCTTTTGAAATGTAAGAGTACTGATTAGGGGCGGCTCCTTCGCAGTGGTGAAGTAGCCCCCCCCCCCCCAACTGAGCCAGGAGCTGAAAAATAAACAATATTTATTTATCATTTTATCAGCCAGCAGCATGTGAAGGGAAGGGAAGGATGGGGCTGGGTCACAGGAGAGGGGAGGACGAGGAGAGAGCGGACCTAAGTGCGCATTTGTTTGCCTGGCGTCTTAGGCCGGCCAAACACACATGCAGACTTAGGTTTCTCCAGCCCGGTTGTGTTGAACAGCTGTGCTGGAGAAACTGCACAGACCCCAGGGCAGTGTCTGAGCAGCAGTCCAAGCCGCTCAGACCAATCCTGACGCTGCTTTTATGCTAGCTTTAGCATGAAAGCAGCATTAGGATTGCAGGGGAGCCTGTGCCCCATTGAATGCTGGGACACCAAGATTAATATTAAATCCTCTCCCCCCCCAAAACATCGTCCCTTCCCCAGCCGCCCCAACCCTCCCCCTTGAGATTTGCGGCCGCCGCCGCTGGTTCTGAGGCCTGCCAACCAGACCTCTGTACCAGTGCTCTTTCCCTTAAATTTTTCTGAGACATCTACCAATCCAATTGGCAAGGACTTTAAACCCTTGTAAGGCCCTAGTAAATGGTACCAGTGGTACAGAGGGCAGGGATGGTAAAGGGGTCACCAGATTTGAGGTAAGTACATAAAATGCAAGGTACTTTACACAGGTAAGTATAGAACTTTGATTTGATTTAAAACAGTAGTACACACAGTTTTGGTTCAAATGGCAATAAGTTATTTTAAAAGTGGACACTGCAAAAATCAACAGTTCCTGAGGTAGGTAACTCTCAGACCAAATCACATGCAGACCTGTTACGCTCTTAGTCAGTGTCGTCTTAGACGAATCATGGACACCTTCATCAAGCTTTCCTTAGTGTATTCAGTCTCGGGAGACCAGAGAATAAATTAAGTGGATGAAATTGACCCAACATTCTTAGAGGAGGAATATAGCCCAGACTCTGGTGCCTGCTCAGAAGAACCATGTTCTTTTCTCTATATCTGTTTCACAGAAACATTTCTCTGTTTAACAAATATAACACTCTGAATGAATGAATGAGAAATAAAGTTTATTAGACATTCTATATCCATGTAAAGGTCAATTATAATAGTCGATAATTGAGCAAATATAAACAAGCAAAACTAAACAATAAAAAGAAGATACTTAAACCAGTCCCTTTTAAAAATGACTTCAAAAAAGAGAGCAAATTAGTTTACAGGTAGAAGTCCCCTCTCCCTAAAAATAGTGTTTTTAAAGATATTTCTCTCATTTAGCACGAGTGGACACATAATAACTAGATGTGAGCTAAAAAGTGTGGCAGACTGGATTGGTATCAACAGAAGGTGATACCTTTGCTGGAGATATAGTGCATATTACCATGCATAAGATCTCCCAGCATGTTTTGCATGCTATAATTTGTAAACAGGAATACAAAATGTTCTAGCTATCGTGTCAAGAATTTTCAATTTTATCAAGGACACAGAGGCGAGAATTATGCTTCTCTCGCTTTACTGGATAAACTTGCAGCAGCCAATGAAAACATAACAGAAAAAAACTACATTTCCCAAGATCCGATGTAGTCCACCATACTGTCCAATAATAGCTAGCCCTCATATATAAAAGTCATCATTTACAAAGACCTTCCTCTTTCTTTGCGAGATGAAGTCCAACAAAGCGTCATCAACTGCACGAAAACTGAACTGCAACATCCGGAAGTGGAATCAACGGGACACCAACTTGCAGAGAACCAGGATTAATCCTCAGAACTCACAAATTCTTATCTCCATCTAAACAATGGACAAATAAAATAGTACTAAAAACGGTTCTCAGACTTAGACTAACGGGCGAAGAGCGCGTGTGTGTGTATATGTGTGTGTGTGTGTGTGTGTGTGCATATATATATTCAGGGGTGTGGAATTTATTAAAATATCTACTTGTCCAGTGGACAGGTTGCTTCTCAAATCTACTTGTCCTGTAAAAAGATCTACTTGTCCCTTTGGTGCCATGTAGTGTGGCGACAAATTATGGCAGCAATCTCATTATGTAAGTGCTCTGATAATAGCCTCTCTGATTATGTCAGGGCTACTACCATAGTAGGGCTTAAATACTTGCAGTTTCAATCCCTACTGTAACAATTTCCTTATTTTGCCACCTTTCTGCAGATCTGCATACTGGGGCTGGAGGAAGCAGTAAGCAATAGTTCTAGGGCTGGAATGCCTTTGAGTCTGCAAACCTACTAACCTGCATGTTTTAAAGATTTTTACCAGCTTCTCTCTAATATTTTCCCATAATAAGAAAGGTTGGACATTTACTCCTGACAATGGCAGAATTAGAACTTCATCCAGGGTTGGGAAGAAAGTGGCTGGAGGGAAAATGAACTTGCAAATGCTCAATAGATTTTTACATGAGCAAATCTACACATCGTATTTACCCATGCTAAAATACAGTTCACAAATATTTTACAGGGTACAACATATACCATGGGTGCACTTTTGTGACTTTCTTTAAGAATTTGGGGCCACATGTAGGTAGGTTCAGATTTGCGACCTGCAAATTGCGAGTCGCAAATCCGAATGTAGGATGGTGTCCCTGACACCATCTGTGATTCGCAAGGGCTTCGCAAATGCCCACCTCATGAATAATCATGAGGTGGGTCGCAATTTGCGACCCCCTCGCGAATGGCGGCCCTCACAGGGATGGTGGCCTGCTGGAGACAGCAGACCACCATGTCTGTGACTGCTTTTCAATAAAGCAGTTTTTTTTTTGTAATGCAGCCCGTTTTCCTTAAAGGAAAACGAGATGCATAACAAAAATGAAAAATGAAACGTTTTCGTTTCATTTTTTCAGAGCAGGCAGTGGTCCACAGGACCACTGCCTGCTCTGAAAAAATGTTTACAGTGACATTCACAATGGGGAAGGGGTCCCATGTGGATCCCTTCCCTTTTGCGAAAGTGTTAGCACCGATTTGAAATGGGTGCAAACTGCGATTGGTTTGCACCCGCGTTCGCGGTCACAAAACAATCCTACATTGCACTGCGAGTCGCAATTAGGAAGGGAACACCCCTTACTAATTGCGAGTCGCAAACCCGTTTTGCGATTCGGTAACCAGGTTACCGAATCGCAAAACTGGGTTTGTGCATCGCAGTGTGCTTTTTGCATGTCGCAAACAGCGAAAGTCGCTGTTTGCGACATGCAAAAAGCTACCTACATGTGGGTCTTGGTCCCTAATTAGGTCTGGTGTTAACAAAGACATTTTGTTTTTATTAAACTTCTATTTCTCTCTCTTTCGGCCGGCTTTACTGTGAGTGATCGCATTCTGCTCTTCCACAAGGAGCATATTGCCACACAAAGTAGTTTTGTTCAGTGTCAGGAACTACAGTGGCAATCAGTGACGTAACTAAACTGGAGGGTGCCCCTTTGTAAAGAACATGGAGGAGCCCCCTCTCCAGACTCACTCAGGGCAGGTGCTGTGCTGAAGGGGCCCCCTGGAGGGCGGCTGCGGGGCCTTTGTTATGCCACTGGTGTGCTTTTAGAGAGTTCAAAAACTTTTTGGGGGGCGTTTGCCAGTGTTTGTTACAATGTTGAGGGCCTGGTAGCTCCCACAACAATAAAGTGTTACAAAAGCCATGTCAAAACAAGACACGCATTGATGAAACTAAAAGACTTATAAAAATATGTCAGATCAGTTGGCTTTGTCAGTGTTTGTTTATTTTCATGCTTCCCATAATCGTGTTGAAAATGGTTACACTGATTTTCCATTAGAAATATTTTTGGGAAATACTAGCATGCATCAACACATTTTACTAAATGACACTTCATTTGCATATAATCAGAGAGCATTCTGGGAGCATTAAACTTAGCCTCATAGCCTAAACTTTTCAAACATGTGTATACACGTTTTTTTTTTTTTGTACTGGAACCAACGTCAGTAGTGAAGTGTGACCTTAAAACATTTATTTACAGCACTCACCCTAATAATGAAGACTTTCAAATAATGAACCATAAATACAAGTTCGAACAGCATTAACTTTTGGAAACACATTAACTCAACTGCAGAGAGTTCCACTCTCTGTAATCAGGCAGCCAAAGGGTTTGTGCTGCAGGGGGTTGGGCCTACTTGTCCCAAGGACAAAGTAAACATAAAAACTTGTAGCCCTTGACCCCAAACAAGATGTCCCGGGCGTCGGGCGATAGGAATTCCACATCCCTGATATATATAAATATATATATATATATATATATAAATTTGACACATATTGTTACACCATTTTAGTCTTTAACATAAAATCATTTTCATTTTAGTATTGTCTAAAAAGGGTGGGATAGACCTCGCCTCCATGTCCTTAATAGAACTGAAATTTCTTAACGTGATAACTAGAAAAGTTTGTATTCTATGTCTGGAACGGAGGCTTCAGATTTTGCTAGTTCAAAGTCGATTTACTATAACTGAAGCCTCATCAACAATAGGTTTATGGTAAAATACTCCAAAGGAATAGTCGGTTGACCAATCAGCCGCTGCCATAATGTCCTCCAAGCGAGAACCTGTTGAAAAGGCCTAAGAAGTCATAGCTCCTTTGACTGAATGAGCCCCCAAATTGGAGGTATCAATCCCAGCTTCGGTCATTAACCATCTAACCTATCGACCTAATGTAGCTGATGACACTGGACCAAAAGGGTTTTGTAATTAAATGAATAGTTGACCCTGAAAGTCCCGGTGAACTTCTCGAGTGGACTCCTCATACACCTTCCAACATTGAACTACACACAGTTTTTTATGATGTGGAAAAGCAGGGTAAGAAACACATTTAGAATCAGGTTTTGTTCTTTTGGAAATAGTAAATGATACTCCCGAAGGAGTAAATACTCTACCTGCTAAATCCAACGCTACTCGACAACAGGAAATTAGACAAAGAAGGGTTGTCAGCTTCCCAGCTAACTGTTTGCGTGTAAGGTCTTTGTTACAGGGCCAAGCTTTCAGGAATCGTAAAACCACATCAGCATCCCAAAGCACTTAATATTTAGGCTTGGGAGGATTAACCATCCTGATACCATGCAACAGCTTACAAACTAATGGATGTTTGTAGGAAAATGCCACTGTTGGCATGGTCACACCCCACATTTTGCCTAGTGTTGATGCCAGCTTTGATTGGAAGTGTGCTGGTGCCCTGCTCACCAGGCCCCAGCACCAGTGTTCTTTCCCTAAAACTGTACCTTTGTTTCCACAATTGGCACAGCCCTGGCACACAGTTAAGTCCCTTGTAAAAGGTATCTCTGGCACCAAGGGCCCTGTGGCCAGGGAAGGTCCCTAAGGGCTGCAGCATGTATGATGCCACCCTCAGGGACCCCTCACTCAGTACATGCACACTGCTTTGCAGCTTGTGTGTGCTAGTGGGGAGATAAGACAGTCGACATGGCACTCCCCTCAGAGTGCCATGCCCACAAACCACTGCCTGTGTCATAGATAAGCCACCCCGCTAGCAGGCCCTACAGCCCTAAGGCAGGGTGCACTATACCTCAAGTGAGGGCATAGCTGCATGAGCACTACGCCCCTACAGTGTCTAAGTCAATTCTTAGACATTGTAAGTGCAGGGTAGCTATACTGAGTATATTGTCTGGGAGTTTGTCATTACGAACTCCACAGCACCATAATGGCTACACTGAATACTGCAAAGTTTGGTATCAAACTTCTCAGCACAATAAATCCACACTGATGCCAGTGTAGGATTTATTGAAAAATGCACACACACGGCATCTTAGAGATGCCCCCTGTATGTTAGCCCAACTGCTAGTGTAAGGCTGACCGGTCTATGCAAGCCTGCCACTTCCAGATGAGTTTCTGACAACGTGGGGTTCAGTGCCTTTGTGCACTCTGTGGTCAGAAACAAAGCCTGCCCTAGTTGGAGGTGCCTCGCACCTCCCCCTGCAGGAACTGTAACACCTGGCGGTGAGCCTCAAAGGCTCAGGCCTGGTGTTACAGTGCTCCAGAAAGTGGCGATGCCACCCCCCCGGACAAGCCCCCACTTTTGGCGGCAAGTCTAAAGGGATAGTGAGGAAAAACAAGGAGTCGCCGCCCCCTCAGCGAGGACCACCCCTAAGGGGTCCAG
This sequence comes from Pleurodeles waltl, assembly GCF_031143425.1. Classification (NCBI taxonomy): domain Eukaryota; kingdom Metazoa; phylum Chordata; class Amphibia; order Caudata; family Salamandridae; genus Pleurodeles; species Pleurodeles waltl. Next base: position 973,099,715 of record NC_090447.1, read on the forward strand.
AGCTGATGTGACCCTCCCTTGTGAAATCCTCCATTTTGCTTAGGTGGATTAGGACCAATAGGGATAGGGATGTGCCCCCTTCCTAGAAGTAGTGGGCACAAGGAGGGTGTAGCCTCCCTGAGGGACAGTAGCCATTGGCTGCTGCCCCTTGAATCTAACACACTCCTAAATTTAGTAATTAGGGGCAACCCTGAACCCAGCTCTTCAGATTCCTGACGACCTCAAGAAAGAAGGACTGCTGAGCTCAAAAACCCCACAGAGAAGAGGAGACACCAACTGACTTGGCCCCAGCCCTACCAGCCCGTCTCCTGCTTCAAAAAGCTACAAGAAAAGCAGCAACGCATACTGCCAGACCAGCGAAAAGCCTCCCTGGGACTACTTGCATCACTCAGGACCAAGAAACTCCTGTGGACAGTGGACCTGTCCAAAAAGAAGACAAAGAAGCCATCTTTAAAGGGACTCTCACCTCACTCTAGAAGTGCGAGTCCAACTATCCTGCACCCAACGTCCCCGGCCCATGTACAGAGAAACCAACTAGCCATAGAGGATCCCCAGGCGACTCCGACTGAGTCCATCCTGGGCTGTCCTCTCTACACCCCCATGACGATGCCTGCAGAGGGAATCCCGAGGACCCCCCCCCGACCGCAACTGCCCGAGACGAAGATATCCGTTGCCTAGATAAGCACTGCACCCACAGCCCCCAGGCCCGAGAGAAACCAACCAACACTGCAGCAATGACCAGCAGGTGGCCCGGACCCTTTCCCAGACGGTGGCTTGCCCGAGAGGCCCCCTTGTACCCTGTTTGCAGCGCCTAAGTAACCCCAGGGTCACTCCATAGAGTTCTATTAAGAACCCAACACCCTGTTTGCACACTGCACCCGGCTGCCCCCAAGCCGCTGAGGGTGTGGTTTTTGTGCCTACTTGGGACCCCTCCAGTACTCTTCCAACCCCCTCTCCTCTGCCCTCCTACAACGCAGATACTTACTTGCAAGCAGACCGTAACCGGAGTACCCCCATCTCTATAGGGGCCCATGTTATTTTGGCTCCTGTTTGACCTCTGCACCTAACCGGCCCAGTGTTGCTGGCGCTGGGTGTGTGGGGTTATCTTCAACCCCCAACGGTGGGCTACCTATGCCCCGGAGATTGAACCCGTAAGTTTGTTACTTACCTCAAAAACTGTACTTTACTTACCTCCCCCAGGAACTGTTGAGAATTGCAGTGTCCACTTTTAAAATAGCCTTTTGCCATTTTAAAGTAAACTGTGTACGTTGTGTACATCCATTCAAAGTTCCAAGTATTACTGTGTAAAGTACCTTTCATTTAATGTGCTTCCCTGCTAACTGAATCTTGTGGTTCTCGAAATAAATGAACGAAAGAATATTGTTCTATATAAAAACCTTTTGGCCTGGAGTTAAGTCACTGAGTGTGTGTTTTCACTTATTGTTTGTGTGTGTGTGTACAACAAATGCTTAATATACCCTCTGATACGCCTAACTGCTCAACCACACTACCATAAATAGAGCATTAGTTTTATCTATTCTTGCCTCTGTCAAGCCTCTTAGGGAACCCTTGGACTCTGTGCACACTATATCTCATTTTGATATAGTATATACGGAGCCAGCTTCCTACAATGTTCACCCAAAGATTCTCCATCAATATGGAGACGACCCACTGAAATAGCTGACCTAAAATGATTGATCGTACTATATGCCAAATCTTGGGCTGCTAGATCGGAGAGGAAATTCACAATTATACTAACCTTTGCCCCCAAGGGATTGATACTCCGTTCACTACACCAATCAGTCCATCACTTCCGCAAATATTTCTATCGTTTGTGAGTAGAGGGAGCCCAGGACTGGGACAGGACGAACAAAGCCTTGTCTGAAACACCTGGCATTTGCCAACTGTTCCTGAAAGTCTCCATGCCATTAGGGACAACTGTTCCGTCACTATTAGCAGATGAGGTAGCCTTGCTTGGTCCAGCAACAGAGATTGAAACGCTGGAATAAGAATTGGAAGGGCATATTAGAGTTCCATCGTCACTGGGAACCATGGCTGAGCTTTTCAAAGCGGAGTCACAACGACCACTTCCCCCGATTGTCTCCTCACCTGAGAGAGTACTCTCTGAATCATGGTAAACGGGGGAAAAACATATAGCAGATACTTCAGCCATGACTGAAGGAAACTGTCTGACCCAATTGCCATAGCGACCCTTGACCCTCGGGTAGGTCGCTTCCCCGCCGCTGCAGCTCCACCTGCCCAGGCCCCTGCCACTTGTTTGAAGGTGTTAGGTTACCTTTGCGCTTTGCTTCTGAATTTTCTTTCTCTCCTGTTGTACTTTGCTTCTGAATTTCCTTTCTCTCCTGTTGTGCTTTGCTTCTGAATTTCCTTTCTCACCTGTTGCGCTTTGCTTCTGAATTTCCTTTCTCTCCTGTTGTACTTTGCTTCTGAATTTCCTTTCTCTCCTGTGGCGCTTTGCTTCTGAATTTCCTTTCTCTCCTGTTGCGCTTTGCTTCTGAATTTCCTTTCTCTCCTGTTGCGCTTTGCTTCTGAATTTCCTTTCTCTCCAGTTGCGTTTTGCTTCTGAATTTCCTTTCAACCCCGGACGAACAGCCACCTGCTACCAAGCCAGCCCTAAACGCACTCACGGACCCTTCACCAGTCAAGCCTGCAAGTACACATTCCACCGAGCCTGCAGATCTCCTACCGGCACTCTCACCAACAGCCACCTCAAGTGCATCCTTCTCAACACACGCTCCACCATCAAACTATGAGAGCTCCTGGACACAATAGCACCATACGTCGCCTTCATCACAGAAACCTGGATGAACGCCTCCTCGGCTCCTGACATCGCCATTGCAATCCCCGACGGCTACAAGATCGCCCGGAAGGACCGCATCAACCAAACCGGCGGAGGAATCGCCATCATCTACAGGAACTCCATTAACATCACGACCACCACCGAAGACACCCCCTTCGCCGCCGAACACGTACACTTCCAGATCCACACCGACCCCAGAACCACCCTCCGAGGAACTCTCGTGTACAGGCCCCCGGGCCCACGCGCCCAATTCAGCGAAACCATCACAGATTTCATCAGCCCGCACGCCCTAGCCTCACCAGACTACATCCTCCTTGGGGACCTGAACTTCCACCTGGAGAAAAACAGCGACAACAACACCGCCACCCTGCTCGACAACCTCGCCAACCTCGGACTCAACCAACTGGTGAACACCCCCACCCACACCGCTGGCCACACACTCAACCCCATCTTCTCCGCCAGCAACCACATATCCTTCAGTCACTCCTCTGAGCTACACTGGACCGACCACAGATGCGTCCACTTCACCTTCAAGCGGGAGGCCCACCACCATCGCACACAACAAATCCCCCGCAGACACTTGAGCAAAATCTCCACAGAGCAGCTCCTCTCAACACTGAACCAAAACCCACCTGCCATCAACACTGACGCCAACTGTGCCGAAAACCTCGCTCCACTTAATAGCCACCCAAGTGGGATCAGCATCAGGAAACCACTGTGGTTCACGGACGCCCTCAAAGAATCCAATAAATCCTGCCGTACCCTCGAAAAAACCTGGCGCAGAGAACGCACCACAGAAAACATGTCAGCCCTCAAGATCGCCACCCGTGAACACCACCAGCTGATCCGCTCCACCAAAAAGACATAATTCAAAGAGCGACTAGACAACAACACGCACAACAGCAAGGAACTCTTCAACATCGTCAGAAAGCTCTCCAACCCCAGCGCCAGCTCCAACGTCATCACGCCCTCACAAGAACTCTGCAACTCCCTCGCTACGTTCTTCCACCGGAAGATCGCAGACCTACACGACCGCTTCGGACCACAGACCCCGCCGCCCACCACCGAACCAACGGCCCCCACCACTACACTCAACACCTGGACCCCCATCAGCTCTGAGGAGACCAGAATCACCATGAACACCATCCCCTCCGGCTCCCCCTCGGACCCGTGCCCCCATCACATCTTCAACAAAGCTGACTCCACCATCGGCCCCTATCTCCGGAGCATCATCAACAGCTCGTTCTCATCTGCCACCTTCCCCGAGAGCTGGAAACACGTGGAAGTCAACGCCCTCCTGAAAAAACCCACGGCTGACCCCAACGACCTGAAGAACTTCCGCCCCATCTCTCTTCTCCCCTTCTCCAAGGTCATCGAGAAGACCGTCAACAAGCAGCTGACCAACTTTCTTGAAGCTAACAACTCGCTCGACCCTTCCCAATCAGGATTTCAGGCCAACCACAGCACGGAAACCGCCCTCATCGCAGTCACCGACGACATCAGAACTCGGATGGACAATGGAGAAACAACCGCCCTCATCCTCCTGGACCTCTCGGCTGCCTTCGACACCGTGTGCCATCGCACCCTAATAACCCGCCTCCGCTCCACTGGAATCCTGGGACAGGCCCTTGATTGGATCATCTTGTTCCTCTCCGACAGAACCCAAAGAGTCTACCTCCCGCCCTTCCGCTCAGAACCCACCGAGATCATCTGCGGCGTACCCCAAGGCTCCTCGCTCAGCCCAACCCTCTTCAATATCTACATGAGCCCCCTCGCCGACATCGCTCGCAAACACAACATCAACATCATCTCCTACGCCGACGACACCCAGCTGATACTCTCCCTCACCAAAGACCCAACCACCGCCAAAATCAACCTACAGGAAGGAATGAAAGACGTCGCGGAATGGATGAAGCTCAGCCGCTTAAAGCTGAACTCAGACAAAACGGAGGTCCTCATCCTCGGACAATCACCCTCCGCCTGGGACGACTCCTGATGGCCCTCGGTGCTAGGCACCGCACCAACCCCCTCAGACCACGCATGCAACCTCTGATTCATCCTGGACCCCCTCCTCACTATGACCCTTCGCATGCTCCGAAAAATCTTCCGATGGATCCCCGCCGAAACCAGAAAGACAGTGACCCATGCCCTCGTCACAAGCCGTCTAGACTACGGAAACACCTTATACGCAGGGACCACCGCAAAACAGCAGAAACGTCTCCAACGCATACAGAACGCCTCCACACGCCTCATCCTTGACATCCCGCGCCACAGCCACATATCCGCCCACCTAAAACACCTGCACTGGCTTCCCATCAACAAGAGGATCACCTTCAGGCTCCTCACCCACGCACACAAAGCTCTCCACAACAGGGGTCCCGAATACCTCAACAGCCGCCTCTCGTTCTACACACCCACCAGCCAGCCTCGCCACCGTCCCACGCATCCGCAGAACCACCACAGGAGGAAAATCCTTCACCTACCTGGCAGCAAAAACATGGAACACCCTCCCCACTCACCTAAGAACTACCCAGGACCATCTCGCCTTCAGGAAACGCCTCAAAACATGGCTTTTTGAGCAGCAGTAACCCCCCCCCACACCCCCCCCCCCAGCGCCTTGAGACCCTCTCGGGTGAGTAGCGCGCTCTATAAATGCATTGATTGATTGATTGATTGATTGGGTCCGGCCTCCAGCCGAAGAACCGAGGAAGTTGTGTGCTCAGTCACAAGGCAAAAAGATCGATGGAACAAGGACCCCATAACAGATTGATTTTGGGGAATATCTGAGGTTCAGCTTCCAATCTCTGCCATCCTTAAGGAAACGAGAGATCCAGTGTGCAATCAGGTTGGACCTGCCCGGAATGTACTCCGCGACAACAGAAATCTGATGGAGACAGTACTCCCAAAATTCTTTGGCTATCATTACCAACACTTGTGATTTGGGCCCCCTCCCCAGATAGTTTATTTATCGAACTGCCGACACGTTGTCCAAGCACAGCAGAATGCAACACTGCGTTCTGAGGGGATAGAGAGCAGATCGCAAACGATCCTGCCAAGAGTTCCAGGCAATTGATTTGGAGCAATTTCTCCTGAGAGGACCATCTTTCCCCTGTTGTCACTGAGCCGCAATGGGCTCCCCAACCCCAAAGGCTGGCATCTGACTCTAGCACAAGTTCCGGAGTGGCTGCAAAAATTGCTCCGCCATTCCAAGCATCCATATAATTCAACCACCAAGAGATCTCTGCTTTGGCCTCGTCAGAAAGCTGGATCTGTTCGGAATAAGATAGGCCCCTGCAAAGGTGCAAGATTACCAAGCACTGAAGGGCTCGATAATGGAGAGGTCCTGGGAAAATCACCTGAATGGAAGATGCCAGAAGACCTACGAGGCGAGCTAACATCCAAAATGATATAATCGGAGAGGCAAGGGCTCTCCTCAACTCTTTCTTGATAGAAATACTCTTCGAAAGAGGCAACAGAAGTTGCGCGTTGATGGAGTCTATTTGAAAACCTAAATATTCTATATTCTGAAAGGGAGTCTGTAGCGGCTTTTCCAGATTGATGAGAAAACCTAAGTCATGGAGAAGTCGGATAGTCCATGACACGTGTCATAAGTGTCTCTTTGGATTTGGCCATGAGAAGGCTGTTGTCCAGGTAAATAATCAGACGAACACCTCTCTCTGAGGGATTGAACCACTAGTCTTAAGAGCTTGGTAAAACAGCATGGGGCGGAAGGCAGGCCGAATGGAAGAACGGTAAATTTGTAACATTGATCTCTCCAGAAAAATTTGAGAAATCTGTGAAGTGGGCCGAGGATCAGGACGGTTAGATAGGCGTACTTGAGGTCTAATCGTACAAGAATATCTTTTTCTTGAAGTAAGTCTCTTAGAAGATGGATACCTTCCATCTTGAAGTGAGGAAATACTATCCAAGAATTGAAGTCCTTCGGATTGAGAACCAGCTGAGAACCTCCACCTTTCTTCTGCACTGGAAAAATGGGACTGAGAAAGCAGAGTGGGTGTGGAGTGGCCTTGACTATGGCGTGTTTGCAAAGTAAAGCGGAAACTTCCAGATCTATGAAAGAACTCTCTTCTTGGAAAAAATGAAGAGTGTGAGGTAAACAGGACTGCTGAGGCGTTGTATAGAACTCTAGTCTGAACCCTTGAATGGTTTGCAAGATCCAGGGATCTGTAATAATAACATCCCAGTAACTTAAACAATGTTTTATTCTGCCCCCCAGGATTACTTCCGAAAAAGGAATAATTCTCACCTGTGGTGTTGTCTAAAGTGGCGGATCTGCCTCGGTTACCGCCTCAGTAGCCACGGCCGTAGCCCCTTTGAGATCTGGAGGGATAGAATTCCCCCAGAGGTAGAGCCTCTTCCTCTGCCAAAATCCTTGTGAGGCTTGATGGAATCCACGGCCCGGCGAACAACCTCTGAATCGCCCGACCCTGGCAAAAAGGCCACCACTAACCATCGTACTCATGGATGATTAAGCTTTGTCCAAGGCCGAAAAAGTGGCCACATATTTTTCCAAATCTTTGACAAACTTGCCCCCGAACAACATTCCGTTTGCTAAAGTGCCCATTCATTGGGGGCTGACTCTGCCAGCTTAGGATCAATCTGCATGAGGAAGGACCGTCTCCTCTCCATAGAAATAGCACAGTTTGCATTGCCAACAAACATATGGCTCTTTGGGACCATTGCAATATAGTGTACCGATTCAAGAGAGTACTGGACTCCTTAGCTTGTACCGCCAGTTCAAGGATCTTAGTAATAGGACCAGATATGTCCAACAGTGTGTCCTGGCATTCTTTCTAGGCCCTGTCCAAACCCGTCTTTATTGAACTTTTTAACAAAAGTTGCCAGATTTGGATCCAACTCCGGGGTATCTGCAACTTTCCCTGCGCGTGAGGGGCGTTGACATTCGGAGCGTAGAGTGCTACGCACGTTGCGGTCGAAACCCTTGCAAATTCTGTCCTGGACATAGTCTGTGACCTAAGCACAAGGAACCCATTCGGTAGACCGTGGTGGATGATGGGCTCTGGGCCGAAGGACAGAGTCTTTTGGGTCTGGCTGTCCTCTTTGAGGCTATTAGACATATGTTTGCGTTTTCCTGAGGGCTTCGGGTCGTTTGCCTGCTCCGATTCTGAGGAATGAGAGGACCCCGACTCAGTGGTCTCTAAAGCATTTGTAGACAGTCTAGGAAGAGACCCGCACCTTCCAAGGAAAAGAAAGGGTCATATTTGTGGTCCTTAAGCACTGATGCAGCCATCTGCGCAAGAATCTCTGCAGAGGATGGTGGAGCCACAGAGGCTCTCTGGGCAAAGCCCACATCTGATGCCAGATCATCTCTGGGCATATTCACCATAGGGAGTTTTCCTCTTAATTCACATTGGCCATACAGAGGTTGAGTAATAGGCTTCAAGGCCTTTATCAGAGCCTGGTTTATGGTGCCTGGACATGGCTGCCTAGGGCTTCCGCAAGTCTTTCCTCCATTCCAAATACCTTGTGTGTCAGGATTTTCCTGATAATACTCCTCTTCATCGGCGTAGTACGCCATCTTAATAATGAGAGGAGAGGAGAAGTTAACGGGGAGGTTACCCAGCAGGTAAAATAATGGTTAGCACAAAAGTGCTTCCAAAAATAATGCTCTTTACAATAGTAGGTGGAGGGAGCACCTGTAACCCTTAGGGCAAGGCCCTTCCATGTTTATGCGCCTTGTCGGGCCTTCAGGGACAGTTTGCCGGTGTTTCAAACTTGCACTGCACTCTGTGGCACTATCGGAATGAAAAATGCCTCCAGAGCGCATGTGAGAGTCTGGAGTAGAAAGAGGACAAAGTCCTCTACCTCCGGCCGCAACTCGAGCACGTACATGCGCGCACCGTGCCCACAAGCTCCCGGGGGAGGGAAAAAACAATGACAAGGTCTGCTGCAGTGAAAATAAGGGTCTGGAGACCCAACCGCGGCTGTTTTACTGATCGCCCGTCACTGCAGAAAAAGGCGAGATTGTGCGATCAGAAAAAAAACTATTGGGCACAGCGGGAGGCCAGGCCAGGTTCACGTCCCGCTCCACAGGTGCTAATTACAGAGTAATAAACAATTAATCAGGGATGTGGAATTCCTATCGCCCGACGCCCGGGACATCTTGTTTGGGGTCAAGGGCTACAAGTTTTTATGTTTACTTTGTCCTTGGGACAAGTAGGCCCAACCCCCTGCAGCACAAACCCTTTGGCTGCCTGATTACAGAGAGTGGAACTCTCTGCAGTTGAGTTAATGTGTTTCCAAAAGTTAATGCTGTTCGAACTTGTATTTATGGTTCATTATTTGAAAGTCTTCATTATTAGGGTGAGTGCTGTAAATAAATGTTTTAAGGTCACACTTCACTACTGACGTTGGTTCCAGTACAAAAAAAAAAAAACGTGTATACACATGTTTGAAAAGTTTAGGCTATGAGGCTAAGTTTAATGCTCCCAGAATGCTCTCTGATTATATGCAAATGAAGTGTCATTTAGTAAAATGTGTTGATGCATGCTAGTATTTCCCAAAAATATTTCTAATGGAAAATCAGTGTAACCATTTTCAACACGATTATGGGAAGCATGAAAATAAACAAACACTGACAAAGCCAACTGATCTGACATATTTTTATAAGTCTTTTAGTTTCATCAATGCGTGTCTTGTTTTGACATGGCTTTTGTAACACTTTATTGTTGTGGGAGCTACCAGGCCCTCAACATTGTAACAAACACTGGCAAACGCCCCCCAAAAAGTTTTTGAACTCTCTAAAAGCACACCAGTGGCATAACAAAGGCCCCGCAGCCGCCCTCCAGGGGGCCCCTTCAGCACAGCACCTGCCCTGAGTGAGTCTGGAGAGGGGGCTCCTCCATGTTCTTTACAAAGGGGCACCCTCCAGTTTAGTTACGTCACTGATTGCCACTGTAGTTCCTGACACTGAACAAAACTACTTTGTGTGGCAATATGCTCCTTGTGGAAGAGCAGAATGCGATCACTCACAGTAAAGCCGGCCGAAAGAGAGAGAAATAGAAGTTTAATAAAAACAAAATGTCTTTGTTAACACCAGACCTAATTAGGGACCAAGACCCACATGTAGGTAGCTTTTTGCATGTCGCAAACAGCGACTTTCGCTGTTTGCGACATGCAAAAAGCACACTGCGATGCACAAACCCAGTTTTGCGATTCGGTAACCTGGTTACCGAATCGCAAAACGGGTTTGCGACTCGCAATTAGTAAGGGGTGTTCCCTTCCTAATTGCGACTCGCAGTGCAATGTAGGATTGTTTTGTGACCGCGAACGCGGGTGCAAACCAATCGCAGTTTGCACCCATTTCAAATCGGTGCTAACACTTTCGCAAAAGGGAAGGGATCCACATGGGACCCCTTCCCCATTGTGAATGTCACTGTAAACATTTTTTCAGAGCAGGCAGTGGTCCTGTGGACCACTGCCTGCTCTGAAAAAATGAAACGAAAACGTTTCATTTTTCATTTTTGTTATGCATCTCGTTTTCCTTTAAGGAAAACGGGCTGCATTACAAAAAAAAAACTGCTTTATTGAAAAGCAGTCACAGACATGGTGGTCTGCTGTCTCCAGCAGGCCACCATCCCTGTGAGGGCCGCCATTCGCGAGGGGGTCGCAAATTGCGACCCACCTCATGATTATTCATGAGGTGGGCATTTGCGAAGCCCTTGCGAATCACAGATGGTGTCAGGGACACCATCCTACATTCGGATTTGCGACTCGCAATTTGCAGGTCGCAAATCTGAACCTACCTACATGTGGCCCCAAATTCTTAAAGAAAGTCACAAAAGTGCACCCATGGTATATGTTGTACCCTGTAAAATATTTGTGAACTGTATTTTAGCATGGGTAAATACGATGTGTAGATTTGCTCATGTAAAAATCTATTGAGCATTTGCAAGTTCATTTTCCCTCCAGCCACTTTCTTCCCAACCCTGGATGAAGTTCTAATTCTGCCATTGTCAGGAGTAAATGTCCAACCTTTCTTATTATGGGAAAATATTAGAGAGAAGCTGGTAAAAATCTTTAAAACATGCAGGTTAGTAGGTTTGCAGACTCAAAGGCATTCCAGCCCTAGAACTATTGCTTACTGCTTCCTCCAGCCCCAGTATGCAGATCTGCAGAAAGGTGGCAAAATAAGGAAATTGTTACAGTAGGGATTGAAACTGCAAGTATTTAAGCCCTACTATGGTAGTAGCCCTGACATAATCAGAGAGGCTATTATCAGAGCACTTACATAATGAGATTGCTGCCATAATTTGTCGCCACACTACATGGCACCAAAGGGACAAGTAGATCTTTTTACAGGACAAGTAGATTTGAGAAGCAACCTGTCCACTGGACAAGTAGATATTTTAATAAATTCCACACCCCTGACAATCATGCATCAAATAGAAGGAGAAGGAGAATGACACCTATCTTGTGCTGCGAACAGCAAAGAAAGAGGAAGGACTTTGTAAAATGTGACCTTTATATATGAGGGTTGGGTATGATTGGACAGAATGGTGGACTACGTAGGATCTTGGGAAATGTAGTTTTTCTATTATGTTTTCATTGGCTGCTGAGAGTTTATTGAGTAAAGAGAGAGGAGCATAATCTGAAGCCTCCGGTCCTGACAGAATTCAATTTATTTTCTCTTTTAGCAGGAATGAGTGCTCTGACTTCTACCCAAGTCAAACAGATGCTGCTTTACTAAATAAAAAGGGTAATGTTTGTATAGCTAAGTTAAAATTGAATACAGGCCAGGCCACTTTTTAAAATGTGATGAGCTACTTAGAGGCACATTTCCTTGAAACTGATAGCGAGACAAGCCTAAAGACTTGATGAAATGTCTATCCTTCAAATCTTTTAAAATATGATGCGGTATTTGAAAATAGTATCTATTTTAGCTGAATATATTAGCTCCTAAAACAGTGATATACCAGTATAAGTTTGTCCAAATTTAGCTGATTATAGCCTTAAAGCCTGCTGTAGCGGGCTATACCAGCTATTAAAGGACTGCTCCAGCGTTAAAGGTCTGAACCGAAGGCTAGGGACTTAAACAAGGGAGCAGGACTTTAATGGTCAGTATAGTCTAGCTAGGAAGGGCTATAAGGCTATTAAAACATTCTCCCACTAGAGGGCAGAATGTTCTAATATATAAAACAAAGTCCTCACCGAGCCCGAGGCAATTTCAGTTCCCTCGGGCTCCGTGAGGCCTTTGTTCACAGCTATTGCTCTGAACAAAGAACATGGGAGTGTTTAGGATTCAGGCCTTTATCAGCCGTAAGAAGCACGTAGCACTCAGGCCTTGAAAAATCATAGAAATTTTACCAGACATGCAGGTCTAGACACTTAAATCTACTCGACCTAACTGTAATGCTCTTGACCCATAAACTTTTTTCAAATTATGTAATCCTGGGCAAATATTTTGATTTATAGAGTCACAATTTTCTTCATTGTCACATATGAAAACACCTTTAAATATGTTAGTGCAGCATGCCTGCTGTGCAAAAAACACTCTTGTTTAATAGAAGAATGGCCTCATTAAGAGTTTGGCAGTCAGAGGACCTCCATGTTGGCGCTAGCGGTCAGTCCGCCAAATTATGAGTATGGTGGAGATGCCAACGGAATACAGCCAAAGCACCGCTAATGCAGTCAGACCACCGCGGACGATTGGAGACACCAACAGTCCAGCGGAGATCATGTTTCCATCTGACTCATTACGACGTTGCACACCGCCAACATTTCCACTGCAGTGGGACCACCGTGGAAACCCAGGCGGAAACGAACTGGATAAGGAGACACTCACCTCCAGGAATCTATACTCATACAGAGCTGCCATGGAACCACAACTGGATGTCATTCCGCTGCTCCTGCTTGCAGAAAGACAACAGAATAATCGCCAACAAGGACGACAACAACCGTAAGCACACACAGACACCTGTTACAATTGTGAAATGTTAAAATCTGTACAGTTACATTACATAGCAAAGGGAAGGGGATACGAGGGCTACACATGCACGTAACAGTACAGTGACACACACACACACTCACATACAGCAACAAATACACCCACACATACACAGTACGCACACTGCAGCCAGTGCCCACACACCACACGTCAACAACACACAGTTACGCACGACAACACAACACAGGCCCAGTTTCACACAATCCCATACAACATACGAACTTGTGACAACAACACCACTTGCCAGGGACACAACACACACGCAACTCAATGTACAAACATCTGTGATGGAACACACACACACTTACAACATCATGCAACCTAGCAGTCGACACACACACACACACACACACACACATCATATCAGACCTATGATACCAGGCATAATACACGCAGACTCACAGTCCAAACACACAAAGCAACACAGCACAACAACAAACAGATATCAGCACAAACACAATACCATGATAACATTTATGCTACATACACATGCCCATCACACAACACACACCATATCCCTGGAGGACAAAAAGCACTGCACACAACCTCACAGAGACTGCTCAAACAATACAGGAAGCATCAAGCTACACACACACACACACACACACAGGCACTCTACCAATGTCAGCCAGAATCAACTCAAACCATTTACCTACACATAACAGCTAGTATATCTTCTTTTTCTAGTCCATGGACCACTGTCATGTGCATAAAGGTGACATTCAGAATTACCTAATCATGCAATCGTTCCATCACTAGCCCAATGACTGACTGGGTGGCAAAATCACTATCCACACATCAGACATGTCTACCCATCCATCTGTCAGTGACAAATTTCTGAGAGACGAACCACATCTGATGCTACCATACCAGGTACAGCCACCATGATGCAAGCCAAATGTCTGAATACACACATCATACCACTCGTGCATGTGAACTACCACACCTGCACCACATTGGTGTCACTGTAAACAGTAGGTTTCCATACAGCCAGGACTCCATAAACATAACCTATCTAGCAACAGAAAGTATGTATATAGCTCTTTGCAATGTGGAATCATGACAGAACCTTTCAATTTACACATGATATTGGCAACAAAATTGTATGATTTTAACAGAGAATGTGATTTCTTTGACTATTTATCATGCCTACAACAGTATGGCTAAATAAAATGCTGGGTAGGCACTCACCACCTACTGAACATTTACATGGCACTAACATTCATTGTCCTGACACCAATGTATTTGATCCAATAGGATTCTAGCAATGACTCCATGGTTCCCAACATGTATGTGTCCTCTCAGAAGAGAGATTACAAAGGTCTATGTACATCCTTCTCTTACCAAGGGGGTTCACCTTGTAACAGGTCAGAATAAGTGAAGCAGGTATGTCATGTGAAATGTCAGATGGAAGTAACAGCCTCCCATGATGCTGTCACTCATCTGTAACCTTTTGAAAAGAAGGAATGACTTTGAATTGTCTGACTCAATGTTGCACTTAGACCTAGATCAAGGGATATTGCCATGGACGGAGAGCAAGGACCTGGACAACTTATCATCATGATATTGGGAGTATTGATCTGTGGTTGGGAATGAACAACCACCAGAGTGTGAAAAGCTGTAGCGTGCTACACGTATGACACTGTCACCTGCAACATCGTGTGCTTTTGTACAGAGGGTACAACATAGGTAAGTAATATGTCCCTATACACATTAGAATGTGCACACCTGTGTACCATTGTGGGGGACTGTACATCAATGTGTTGACTGGAGATCTTTGACCCTTTGGACTTACCACATTGTCAGAGCTAACAGTCTGTCACATTACACACTAACCTGCTAAAGGGGTGAAATTGTCTTAGGTCTGTACTTACCCCCTTGGGGCTTCTGTACTGCCTTCAAACGCCCATCGAACTCTGGGTAGGCCACCACCATTAGGGGGGCAAGGTCCGACTGGTACCCTCTCCTCGTTGGGAGGACATCTGCAGCTGGGCCTCTGTGGTCTTCCGGGCCCAGCATCTCAGGTCCTCCCACCTCTTCCTGCAGTGGATGCTCCGCCAGCTGCCCCCCATGGTCCTTACTTTCTTAGAGATGGCACGCCAAATGCCCCTCTTCTGATTGGCTTTGACCTGCATGGATGACCCAGACAAGAGTAGAATGTCATGTCCACAGGCACCATACCAATACAAGTAGTGTGAAAAACAAGTTAGTGCACATAGCCATACACAGATTGTCTTCAACATCCCCTTCAGTGATAGATGAACATATGCAGTCAGGCCATGTGTGATGATGGAACAGGCATCCAACATGCATATTCAGCAGTAGTTGTCAGCCTGTCATATATGACCAGACCACATTTGCAAAGATGGTATTCCTGGCAAAGTTTGTCATACTCCAGTCATCATGTATTACAGTCAGTAGGTGAATCAGGGAACATACCTCACACACTCTACTATGTCTTAAGTACTCACAATCTATCAAATCAAATATGCACATGCCCATCTACCTACACATCACCACAACCCTTAATTTTGCCACATTTTCTGGACATCATCACAAACTTTACCCATCATCCATTGCTTGTCAAATAAAATGACAGATGGGGAAATATGCATATGTGCACATGGTGCACATATTTGTTCCTCTGGTGCACCATAGAGCTGTCCATACAGGGGTAGAACCTCCTCCACCAGCTTATCAAGCTCCTTCGGGGACAAGGCAGGGGCCCTGTAACCTGTAGGACGTGGCATGATTGCTCCCAGGGACAGTACACAGCAACTCAGGTTGTGGAGGTCTTGCTGGCAGCAGTGTCAGAAATGAGGTGAGCGATGAAGTATGAGATGGCGGTCACATCCGCCATGTAAGACACAGTCACCACCATTAGCGCAAGACCGCCAAAGGCAGCAATGTGTTCCAGTGGCAATGTCCATCGCGGTTGTATCCGCCTACCACCATGATGACTTCTGCCGACGTAGTAGGTCATTTCCTAATGTCCAGTTCAGGCAGCTGCCATTTTGAGGCTCATTGCTGATCAGAAAAGTTAGAACAAAGTTGTGTCACAAGCTGTCGACATACTTATGAACTTGTGTTCACTGCTGACTCTGAGCAAAATTGTAGGAAAATGCAGGATTTATGTACAGGTTGTAAACTTGATGAGTTAATGGTAACTTAACTTTAGTGGCATAGTCAGCACACCAATGACAATCTGAAATATGGCATTTGTGTCTTATCGATGTGAAACATGGTAAGAATGTCATTATTACAGAGACTTAGTGACTTCCTTCTCCATTTCCAAATCATGATTGAGGAAAAGGAATGTGACTGCAGTAAGATGCCATTATTTACCTAGGTTTGTACAGTGTTTCTACATTTTCATGTGCCATGTCTGAGCATTATGTGCAACATACATATGTTAACACTTACAATGGACAGAATGAGTGAAACACAGACATCTTGGTTTTGTTTTGTTGAACATAGTTACCCTGACATGAGAAAAGTGAGAGAACCTCCAGTGTACTTTCCACTAACAGACCTGCAGACCATTGAGAATTAACATATAATCCAAATCTAATGGCTGGATAGGAACACAATCATGGATCTATATTGTCAGTTGGAGCCAGATCTGATACTTGGCAGTTGTAATACAGCATAGCATACCACCCATAGTACAAGTCATGTCAGTGCTGCTTTTTCTGGCCACAGGCTCCTTTCAGTATACTGTGGCCTTAACTGCAGGGATGTCACAGCCTATGTTCAATCTAGTTTTTAAGGCTGTACTGTCTGTGTTGTTGAAACACCTGGACAGCTACGTAAGATTTCCACAGCGTGTAGATTTGGTCAATGTGAAGGCTGATATTTATGCTTTGGCACACATCCCACATGTGGTAGGTGCCATTGATGGCACCCATGTAGACTTGGTTCCCACAAAAGCCAATGAACAGGTGTATAGGAACAGGAAAAACTACCACTCCCTTAACGTCCAAGTAGTCTGTTTATCTGACCTATACATATCACAAGTTTCTGGAAGGTACCCGGGGTCAGTCCATAATGCCTTCATCATGCAGAACAGGAATATCCCACTGCTGATGTCGCAGCAGTACACAGAGAGGGCCTGGCTGGTTGGTAAGTCATATATGTCATGTGTGTCTGTAATCTTTATCTGATACCCAATGTGTGTATGTCCAAGATTTCAGTTTGCCTCTTTGTAACTATTTCTTACAGGGGACTTTGGCTACCCAAACCGTCCTTGGTTGTTGACACCTGTGAGGTATGCAACCACAGCAGGGGAAGTCCGCTTCAACGAAGCCTACGGAAGGACAAGGAGTGTTGTGGAGCAGACCTTTGGGCTCCTGAAGGCAAGATTACATAGCATTGATAAGTCTGGTGGATTGCTCCTCTACTCACCCCCCAAAGTATGTGAAATTATTGTTGTCTGCTGCATGCTCCACAACTTCGCCCTGAGACGTCAAATCACATTTATACCAGATGAGGGGGAGCCAGCAGTTCCAGTGGGTGAGAATACAGATGTGCTAAGTGAGGATGACTATGAAGCTGGAGACATGGGGCAGATCTTATCAATCAGAACTTCACCTGACTGTAGGTATGTAACGTCATGTAATTGTACTAACTCAGTGGGGTATTGGGTGGGTTAGAGATGCTTGATAAGGGTCATAGTATAACTATCAGACAGGTCATAAGTAGCTTCAAAGCACATTACTCAGATGTGCATGCAAAATACAACATTGAGTAGTGTGCAGCTTTTTGATCAGCATAGTCTGTTTGTCACACTGCACAATCACTGTTACTATTGTATATAGCACATAGCCGTATGACATTTTACAATCAATTCCTGCGGCTACCATATGTATTACACTATTATTTTGCAGATTATCTCACAAGGGCATCCTCATTTGGCATTATCTGACAGTGTCACAGGCAGGTGGGATTTGCAGACTGACATCTGAAGTGAAAATGGATTGAACCAGGTACTGTCAGGCATGAGACTTGTGGTGTGAGAGTTCTATGCCTTGACTCTTGACTCTCAGGGGAGTGGGGTGGTAGTGTCCTATTCCACACTACAGACCTGTTTGCCAAGGTAGGTGTGTCCAGTGGTGCCATGTGTGTGGCCTTGTGTGTCTGACACGTCTTCCTGTGCAATCCATACTCTCAACCAACTTAATGGCTTGATTTTTGTAATACCGTATTTGTATGTAGCGATCACTGTGTTTCTTCATTTCAGGCCACTGTGTGTTTGTCTCAAGACTGACATAGGAGAGTAGTATGCCTAATAATACCTGCCCATGGTAAGTGGAAGGTTCCATGACTGGGGTATTTGTACAGACCTCTCTGTCTGTATTATGGGGTATGGTAATTGTGAAAGTATGGAATGAGTATTTGATAAGGCTGTAGCTGACGATACAGTGACCAAATCTGTTTGATAATTCAGATAGTGAATGACTGACATGTGTCTAACGCTTGTGGTCTGGGGGGTGTTATTTATTCACACCTATGCTGAGTCATTAAAGTGAGCATCAGTACATAACTGTGTGATCATTTGCAATTTCCCAACCTATATGTAGGAAAGTGCAATGAAAGTGATAAGTTTGTCTATCAGTATTATCAAATGTACCCTGATTAAACAGTACATTGAGATGGGACTTTGAAAAGTTGGTACATTTGTGCATTTTCTTTATGTGCAAGAAGTATTACAGTTCACAGTTACATATAGCAGAAAAATGACTCTCACACATGATCTGTGGTTTAGTGGTGTTAAATAAGGCGTGCACATTCATATGTGGGAATTGGATCAAATCAAATGCTTATAAAAAGTGAAGGGTTCAGTTGTGGTGGGTGAAATCATCAGGGTAGCCACAACAACATTTGGAGTCTCAGTCCAGTGTTCATATGTCATTGGAAAATGGAGATTGGTTGTAGGACAGTGTAGGAAGTTGACTCTCTATGTACTATTTCAAAGTAAGAAATAGCATGCACAGAGTCCATGGGTTCCCCTTAGAGGTGAGATAGTGGCAAAAAGAGATAATTCTAATGCTCTATTTTGTGGTAGTGTGGTCGAGCAGTAGGCTTATCAGAGGGTAGTGTTAAGCATTTGTTGTACATACACACAGGCAATAAGTGAGGAACACACACTCAAAGACAATTCCAGGCCAATAGGTTTTTATATAGAAAAATATATTTTCTTAGTTTATTTTAAGAACCACAGGTTCAAGATTTACACACAATACTTTAAATGAAAGGTATTTCACTCAGGTATCTTAGGAACTTTGAATCAACACAATAACATATATAGTTTTAGTAAAAATGGCAATAAGCTATTTTAAAACTAGACAGTGCAATTTTCAACATTTCCTGGGGGTGGTAAGTTTTGGTTAGTTTTGCAGGTAAGTAAAACACCTACAGGGTTCAAAGTTGGGTCCAAGGTAGCCCACCATTGTGGGTTCAGAGCAACCCCAAAGTTACCACACCAGCAGCTCGGGGCCGGTCAGGTGCAGAGTTCAAAGTGGTGCCCAAAACGCATAGGCTTCAGTGGAGAAGGGGATGCCCCGGTTCCAGTCTGCCAGCAGGTAGGTACCTGCGTCTTCGGAGTGCAGACCAGGGGGGTTTTGTAGGGCACCGGGGGGGACACAAGTCAGCACAAAAAGTACACCCTCAGCGGCACGGGGGCGGCCGGGTGCAGAGTGCAAACAGGCGTCAGGCTTGCAATGCAGTTCAATGGGAGACCCGGGGGTCTCTTCAGCAAAGCAGGCAGGCAAGGGGGGGATCCTCTGGGTAGCCACCACCTGGGCAAGGGAGAGGGCCACCTGGGGGTCGCTTCTGCACTGGAGGTCCGATCCTTCAGGTCCTGGGGGCTGCGGGTGCAGTGTCTTTACCAGGCATCGGGTTCTTAGAAGCAGCAGTCGCGGTCAGGGGGAGCCCCTGGATTCCCTCTGCAGGCGTCGCTGGGGGGGCTCAGGGGGGTCATCTCTGGCTACTCACAGGGTCGCAGTCACCGGGGAGTCCTCCCTGTAGTGTTGTTTCTCCGCACGTCGAGCCGGGGGCGTCGGGTGCAGAGTGGAAAGTCTCACGCTTCCGGCGGGAAACGCGCAGTCCTTTAAAAGTTGTTTCTTTGTTGCAAAGTTGTTTCTTCTTTGGAGCAGAGCCGCTGTCCTCTGGAGTTCTTGGTCCTTTGAGATGCAGGGTAGTCCTCTGAGGCTTCAGAGGTCGCTGGACCCCGTGGAACGCGTCGCTGTTGCAGTTTTTCTTGAAGTGGGGAGACAGGCCGGTAGGGCTGAGGCCAAAGCAGTTGGTGTCTCCGTCTTCTCTGCAGGGCTTTCAGGTCAGCAGTCCTTCTTCGTCTTCAGGTTGCAGGAATCTAGTTTCCTAGGTTCTGAGGAGCCCTTAAATACTGAATTTAGGGGTGTGTTCCCCCTATTGGGGGGAATCCTCCAAAATCAAGATGGAGGATTTCTAAAGGCAGGGGTCACCTCAGCTCAGGACACCTTAGGGGCTGTCCTGACTGGTGGGTGACTCCCCCTTGTTTTTCTCATTATCTCTCCTGGACTTGCCGCCAAAAGTGGGGGCTGTGTCCAGGGGGCGGGCATCTCCACTAGCTGGAGTGACCTGGGGCATTGTAACACGAAGCCTGAGCCTTTGAGGCTCACTGCTAGGTGTTACAGTTCCTGCAGGGGGAGGTGTGAAGCACCTCCACCCAGAGCAGGCTTTGTTTCTGTCCTCAGAGAGCACAAAGGCTCTCACCACATGGGGTCAGAAACTCGTCTCTCAGCAGCAGGCTGGCACAGACCAGTCAGTCCTGCACTGAACAATTGGGTAAAATACAGGGGGATTCTCTAAGAGGCCCTCTGTGTGCATTTTTTTAAATACATCCAACACTGGCATCAGTGTGGGTTTATTATTCTGAGAAGTTTGATACCAAACTTCCCAGTATTCAGTGTAGCCATTATGGAGCTGTGGAGTTAGTTTTTGACAGATTCCCAGACCATATACTCTTATGGCTACCCTGCACTTACAATGTCTAAGGTTTTGCTTAGACACTGTAGGGGCATAGTGCTCATGCACCTATGCCCTCACCTGTGGTATAGTGCACCCTGCCTTAGAGCTGTAAGGTCTGCTAGAGGGGTGACATACCTATGCAACAGGCAGTGTGAGGTTGGCATGGCACCGAGGGGAGTGCCATGTCGACTTAGTCATTTTCTCCCCACCAGCACACACAAGCTGGCAAGCAGTGTGTCTGTGCTGAGTGAGGGGTCCCTAGGGTGGCACGACATGCTGCAGCCCTTAGAGACCTTCCCTGGCATTAGGGCCCTTGGCACCAGGGGTACCAGTTACAAGGGACTTACCTGGGTGCCAGGGTTGTGCCAATTGTGGGGACAATGGTACATTTTAGGTGAAAGAACACTGGTGCTGGGGCCTGGTTAGCAGGGTCCCAGCACACTTCTCAGTCAAGTCAGCATCAGTATCAGGCAAAAAGTGGGGGGTAATTGCAACAGGGAGCCATTTCCTTACAGACAGTCAACATGGTCTAGTAGTGACAAACGGGGGGGGGGACCCATCAGTAGAGGTTCCCTTCTTGATAGTTGTTAGAAATTGGGTTTTTGGTTGGCAGTCAGGTTACCCTCTGTCCAAGCAAGAACCCTCACTCTAGTCAGGGTAAGTCACACACAATCCAAATTATCCTGTGCCCACCCTCTGGTAGCTTGGCACGAGCAGTCAGGCTTAACTTAGAAGGCAATGTGTAAAGTATTTGTGAAATAGATCATACAATAACACAATATAGCACCACAAAAATACACCACACAGTGTTTAGAAAAATATAGAATATGTATCTGGATATTTGTAGATCAACACAATAAAAGATGCAATAAGAATTTGTAGAAATATCACTGAAAGATGATATAAAGTGTCTTAAGTCTTTAAAAAGCAAACAAAGTCTCTTTCAAGCACAAAGTACCTGGTTTGGAGTGGAAAATCTCCGCAGAGGGCCACAGAGGAGGAGATGCGTGGAAAAATGGTGTGTGCGTCGGTTTCGCCCCTTCACACACGGACTTGCGTCGTTATTTTTCACGCGGGGAGACGTGCGTCGTTCTGCAGGAAGAAAAATGGTGTTTGCGTCTGTTTCGCCCCTTCACACACGGACTTGCGTCGTTATTTTTCACTCGGGGAAGACGTGCGTCGTTTTCTGGCACGCGGGCTGACTCCTTCTATGGTTCGCGGGATTACCAGATGTCCCAGGGTCTGTGCGTGGAATCCTAGACTTGTTAACCGGCTGCGTGTCGTTCCGGGGAGCTGTGAGTGGAATTTTCTTCCTCACGGCAGGCGTTGCGTCGATTTCCTCTCTGGAAGTCGGGCGGCATTGTCCAGGCGAGGCCGTGGGCCGAAGTTTCGGTCGCACCGTAGACGTCGCGTCGAGTGGCGTCTTTCTGGATCGGCGTGCGGTGAATTTCTCACCGCGGAACAAGCTATGCGTCGAATCTTTCGGTGCACACAGCGTCCAGTTGAAAGAAAGAAGTATTTTCTGGTCCTGAGACTTCAGGAAACAGGAGGGAAGCTTTATCCAAGCCCTTGGAGAGCACTTTTACAGCCAGACAAGAGTTTAGCAAGGCAGCAGGTGTTCTGCTTTCCTACATATCTCATATCAGAGCTTACAGAACCTCTCTGGAATGCACTTCTAAGTTCAAAGAAGACCTTTATTGTTGTTAATTCTTCCCCACTCACAAGTTCTTGAGAGACGAATTAGTAGATTTCAAGCACACAAAGTAGTCGCAGCAAGTAAACAAAATATATCACAGTACTTCTCAGTTGCAATGTACACAGCAAATATATAATATATTCAAAGCAAAGCATAAAAGTCAAATTCATCACCGTATGGGCAAAGCAGCAGGGCTTAAATATTCAGCTTCATCTTTCTGGGGTCTGCAAGTTGATGACTCCGGTCAACTGCGAGAAAGAGATTATCTACCCAAACGGGAGACTGGCAACTGACGTCTAGCTCCAGCCTGAAGTCAAGCAGATTCGAATCTAAATCACTGTAGCCCAGAGTCATCCTTACAAAAGCGTGCCCCCTCCTCTCAGACTCGGGAAAACTACGCAAGCCTTTGGAGACTGGCCAGATCTCCTAGACTTCTCCTATTCCCAAGGCTGAGCAGAAAGGAAAACACCAAATGTACTCTCTCTTATCAGGTCTAGTCTGGTGTGAAGAAAACAGCTTGGTTCATCTTGTGGAAAAACACAGCTTGGAAGAATACAGACATCTGCGATGTTTCAACTGCAATGTCTAACTCCACGTTAAAGCCAATAGGCAGCTAACCTAAATATCAAATGTAATGTCTAATGTCATGTCAAAGCCAATAGGCAGCTAAGCTGAATACAGAATGTAATGTCTAATATCATGTCAAAGCCAATAGGCAGCTAAGCTGAATACAGCATGTCAAAGCCAATAGGCAGAATACAGAATGTAATGGCTAATGCCATGTCAAAGCCAATAGGCAGCTAACCTGAATACAGCATGTCAAAGCCAATAGGCAGAATACAGAATGTAATGGCTAATGCAATGTCAAAGCCAATAGGCGGCTAAACTGAATACAGAAAGTAATGGCTAATGCAATGTCAAAGCCAATAGGCAGCTAAACTGAACAAAACATATAGGGGGTTATTCTAACTTTGGAGGAGTGTTAATCCGTCCCAAAAGTGACGGTAAAGTGACGGATATACCACCAGCCGTATTACGAGTTCCATAGGATATAATGGACTCGTAATACGGCTGGTGGTAAATCCGTCACTTTTCCGTCACTTTTGGGACGGATTAACACCTCCTCCAAAGTTAGAATAACCCCCATAATGTGCTACTGGTGAACATTGAGTAACTAATATGCGCAGTGGTGAAACACAAAGTCATTGGTCAAACACAATTAATAGCATCACAGCAGGCCAACAGCAAGGCAGCAGTCCTTTGTAGAAAGCAGACAGGTGAGTCCTTTAGGCAGCCAGGCAGTTCTTCTTGGCAGGATGTAGGTTCTGGTTCAGGTTTCTTCGCCAGCAAATGTCTGAGGTGGTAGGGCAGAGGCCCTGTTTTATACCCAAATGTGCCTTTGAAGTGGGGGAGACTTCAAAGAGTGGCTTAGAAGTGCATCAGGTCCTCTTTCAGTTCAATCCTGTCTGCCAGGGTCCAAGTAGGGGGTGTGGCAGTCCTTTGTGTCAGAGCAGGCCCTCCACTCTCCCAGCCCAGGAAGACCCATTCAAAATGTAGATGTATGCAAGTGAGGCTGAGTACCCTGTGTTTGGGGTGTGTCTGAGTGAATGCACAAGGAGCTGTCAACTAACCTAGCCAGACGTGGATTGTAAGGCACAGAAAGATTTAAGTGCAGAGAAATGCTCACTTTCTAAAAGTGGCATTTCTAAAATAGTAATATTAAATCCAACTTCACCAGTCAGCAGGATGTTGTATTACCATTCTGGCCATACTAAATATGACCTTACTACTCCCTTCAGATCAGCAGCTGCACTTCAACAATGTATGAGGGCAGCCCCAATGTTAGCCTATGAAGGGAGCAGGCCTCACAGTAGTGTAAAAACAAATTTAGGAGTTTTACACTACCTTGACATGTAAACTACACAGGTACATGTCCTGCCTTTTACCCACACAGCACCCTGCTTTAGGGGTTACCTAGGGCACACATTAGAGGTGACTTATGTGTAGAAAAAGGGGAGCTTTAGGCTTGGCAAGTACTTTTAAATGTGAAGTGGCAGTGAAACTGCACACACAGGCCTTGAAATGGCAGGCCTGGGGCAAGGTAAAGGGGCTACTTGAGTGTGTGGCACAACCAGTGCTGCAGGCCCACTAGTAGTATTTAATCTACAGGCCCTAGGCACATACAGTGCACATTACTAGGGACTTATAAGTATATTAAATAGTCCAATTGGGTATGATCCAAAGTTAGCATGTTTAAACGGAGAGAGCATATGCACTTTAGCACTGATTAGCAGTGGAAAAGTGCGCAGAGTCTAAAAGCCAGCAAAAACATAGTCCAAAAAGTGGAGGGAGGCTGGCAAAAAGTTAGGGGTGACCACCCAAAGGCATGTCAGGTCTAACAGTAGTGTTTGAAGTCTTGGTGCCTGCTCCTCCTGAATGTTTAGATGGACGTTTACATTTGAAGGGGGGGGGGGTTGTCGGCTACAGAGGCAGGAGTGTCTGAGGCATGTCCTTCCCTTGGCACGGCCTCCATTTCAGTGGCTGCCACAGATGAAAAAGGGGCAGATGTTACATTGCTTTTAGAAGAGGCCAGCTGTTGTGGACATAACCTACTCAGGGTGATATTCATGTGTCTCAGCACCCCTGCAGTGGCAGCCAAATGGGCATTTTGGGCCTCCCTCTGCTGCATCACCTCTTGGTGGTTGTCCCTCTGCAGCTGCTTGATCTCCCCCATCATGATGAGTACCTGGCCCATCATTCCTCTGGATTGTTGGTAAGTTCCCATGACTTTGGAGATGATATCCTAGCCAGTTGTATCACTGGGAGCCTCCATCCTCGGGCCCACACCATCCCTCCCACGCACCCTACCCCCATGTGCCTGTGTCCATCGTACTGGTTGCCCACTCCCACTGATGCCAGGTTCATCATTGCCTGGGTTTACGACTGGTGACTCGGGTACCTGTACTGGGGGGAGGGGTGGGGGTTCCTTAGGGGTTGACACTGTCCTTGAAGCACAGGATTGGGGGCGAATGGTTGCCTGAGATATTATAGCAAAAAGGCTGGGAGGAGTTGATGTAGGCAGTGTGAGGCTCACAGTTGTTGACTGACCAGGTGTCCCAAATGGGCCAGAGTCGTCCTCAATGTCCACACATCCAGAGGTGATTTCCTCACTGAGGGCTTCTTCCAGAAGGGAAGTGGATGTCTCTGGTCTCCTCCCCGTTGTCACAATGGCTAGGTTACCTGTTGGAGAAATGGAACACACAGTTTCTAAAAATGTTACAACAAGTGACATCAGACTTTGACTGGTAGACATACTATGTGACATACACACAGAGCCCCTGATATGACATTGACACCTCCTTCCAAATCTGGGTTAGAGCTATATGGTAAACAGAGGTTTCCTATATCATACACCTTGCTGCAAGATGTTGGAGTATCTTGGTGGTCAGGTGTCTGTTCATAGAATCATATCTTGTCTGCTAAATGAATTTACATTTTAAAGTTATCTTCCAGTTAGGTCTATGACACCACTGAGTCAACTAGCAGCTGCACAGTGTACAATGAGGAGGAGGTGGGGGTCCACCGCCGATCTTGATGACCACCAGCTGGTGCCTGGCAGCCATGGAATGCACTTTGCCCCGAGGCCGTTCCACCTCTTCCTGACTTCCTGCCTTGTGCGTGGATAGTTGCCTACTGAATTGACCCTGTCGACTATTCTTTGCTACATCTCCATTTTCATGGCGATAGATGTATGCTGGAATTATGCTCCAAATAGTTGTGGCTCTACTCTGATGATTTTATCCACCATGAACCTCAATTCATCATCTGTGAAACGGGGATGATTTAGTGGGGACATGGTTGGATTTTTTAATTATATTTGGCGTGGTATTTATACCCTCCTTTTCCCTTTTTTCCTTCGTGACAACAAATCTGAGGATTCCAACAACCTACCAAATGGGAAAGACGAAAGCCAGTAGTAATCCCACCGAGCAGGGAGGGGCTAAAAAAGTACCCAGACATGCTGCTGAGAATTGTACACTGACTCAAATTGACGATCTTATAGAGGAAGTGGAGAGTTTGTTAGCTACTAAACCCTCAAACTTCCGTAGGAAAGATGTTACTGCTACCACAAATGACATAAAATCTTTTTTTGCCCCTGTGAGTAGAGAGTCACAGATAGCCATATCTCAGGGTTCTAACTTAGAATTTAATAGGTCAGAAAACCCACATAACCTAATAGAGAGCCTTAAACCAAGCCTGCCTAGTCGGCAAGACGGTGTGTCCCCCCTTATAAAATGTAATAACCGTTTTTCACCTCTTGCCCTATTGGCCCCACTTGAATCAGAGAAGATTATGCCAGGGGAAATAGAGGAGTTAATACCATTCTCAGCTATCCAAAAGGAACAGCCTGCTTTATTACAGCTAGTACAGATAAGAGCTGAAATTCTGAGTCTTAGGGAGTACCTTACATCCTTTAGCCATATGATATATGAGAAGTTGGATGACATATCTGCAGTAATTGGAGATATAAGGCAGTCATCATTAAAATCTGACTCTAACTCCCTGGCGAAGCCAATCTCATTACCTGAAACATCCATGACAGGGAGGTGTAGGGGTAAAAGGGCTGAAGTGCGGAACATTTACGGGGGCGATAGCGTACCTCCTGTAGTGGGAGCCTCTAATAAATGCGATAAAATCCTGAATAAGGGGGCTAACTGTGAGGTGCACAAAAATTAACCCTTAGATAAGAGGTCTATAAGCCCTTTGAGAAATGCCCACTCAAGTCAGATCAGACATAGTGATTACGATATATACATGATAAATGTCCCCAAGCTAAGTAATGGTCAACGAGAGCAAGGGGATTCTCTTACAAATAAAGTAATCCATTGGATAAGGGGGACAAAGAAGTGCAGCTCTATTATAAGGGATGACATAGTCACCTCACAGAGATACACAACAGTAGGATTGACAACAGATTTTATAGGGTTAAAACTGACTAGCCAGATCCTAGTTAAGGGCCTTCTGGCACTTGATGCAAGAGTGAGACCCAGTGCCTCATCCCAAGTGTCACTTGCCCATAGACTCCCCCAATCACTGACAAATTTGGGTTTTCACGAGAGAATTAACATCCCAGTGGCTCAGGATATATGTACCCATAGAAGGGATCAAACGAACAGCCCAACTTCAGCCATAGACTGACGTGAAGCCCCCACGGTGAAGGTTGGGAGAGACGGTTTACCCAGTCGCGATCCCTTTACGTCAAGTAACCAGATACCATACACCTTGGGAGCAGAGACAAAAATATATTGCAGTGATTTACTAAAGGAGAAGGACCTGGGAACAACGCCTCGTCTAAATGAGACTAGAGAAAAGCCGTCTGAGATGGGGGATGGTTTTGATTTACCGATCAGGTTTCTATCTTGGAACGTGGCAGGGCTGCTTCAGAAAACAGTTAACCCTGACTGGTGCAGTTTTATAGATCAACACCATATTATTTTATTGCAGGAGACATGGGCTTCATCTGCAATTAATAGAGAAGGTTATTGGACCTTCCAGAAGACCGCGCTTCCATCACCATCTGGCAGGGCCTCAGGGGGTCTGATAATCTGGCTAAAACACGATTTGTTCCCTAAGGTGAAGGAACTAGCAACCCCTACAAGGGATCTATTAGCTGTTGAGGTTGAAATTAGTACTACTAGGGGTCCTGTTAGTATAATAATCGTAAATATATATGTTAGACCGGGTATCCAAAGGACGCAGACTGTTCTGATGAGTATGCTAACAGACTTCCTTAATTGTCTTCCCGGAGGGCGGGGTTTAATTGTCGCAGGTGATTTTAATATGCAATTGAATTGCAGAGACGACAACCAGCAAAGAGGAATCCAGTTAGCAGATCCATGGGATAGATCTGGGCCGGTGCAAGTTATATCTAAGAAAGAAGGAGGAGCATTAGACCTACTTGAAGATTTAATAAAAATAAAGGGATTAAGAATAGTAAATGGAAACACCAGATCAGACACCCCGGTGTCGCCTACATATAGGAGAGGTCTATACTCTAGCCATCTGGACTATGCTTTAGTAGATGACGCTCTCTGGAAATCTCTTATTGACATGGTTGTTCTCCCTCGTTATGATAGTGACCATCAAGCTTTGAGTACCAGCTTTTCTACTATTCTATTTAGTTGTAAATCATTGACAACACGGGCCCAAAGTAATGTTTTAACTATGAACAATGACTATAAAAATGTGAAATGGGATTGGGTGGAGAATGACGTAAACTTCCAGCTATTAATTTATAGAATAGTTGTAACAACGCTTTCCCCACTGAAGCTTATAAATATGATATTGGTGGATTTGATCAATCTGCATAATATCTTGATCACCCGGCTAAAACCACATTTTCAGATAGCAAGGAGGCGAACAGAGACTGGGACTAGAACATTGAGGTGGTTCTCTAACTCCTGCCGTCTGGCTAAAATACAGCAATTGGGAGCACTTAAGGCAGGGCTGCATATAAAGTGGTACTTAAAAACGCAAAAAAAGAGTGGGTAACTAAATATTGGAATAGGATGGTTGATGCACTTTGAGAAAGATTTTGGAAATTAGTGGCAGACAAAAGTAGTTCTCAAGGTTTGGAGAATTTTCCCGTAATTCAGCCTGAAACTTGGGTGACGTATTTTAAAAACGTATACAGAAAACCTCAAACTAGCAGCACCACTATTCCTTCTTTAAAACCCAATGAATCTTTTGCCAATACTTTTATGGATGGGAGAGTTATATCATCCAAATTCGACCTGGAATTTTTTCTCCCTAAAAGAAACAACTCTGGCTCTTCGATCAATACGGAAAGGGAAGGCCCCTGGTCTTGATGGCATCCCAGTGAGGACTTCCTACCACGTGGCAAGGAGCAATCATAGTCCCTATTTATAATAAAGGGCCAAGGGAACAACCTTCCAACTATAGGCCTATTAGCCTAATTGATGTTAGTCAAAAGATATTCAGCAAGCAGGTATTGAACAGACTACAGGCTTGGATAGAGGACTCTCATATTCCCTCCGACTTCCAGGCAGGTTTTAGAAAAGGAATGAGTACAATAGATCAGGTATTTAGGTTTAACCTTCTCTGCTGGAAATACTTGTCACTTAATACGAGCTATCTATATGTAGCCTTTATTGATTTAAAAGCTGCCTTTGACATGGTACCTCGGGATCTATTATGGAATGTCATGGAGAGCTATCAACTTGAAGGAGAATTACTAAGATTGATTAGGTACCTACATGAAGGGACTTACGCTCAAGTACGTTGGTCACAAAGTGGCGATCTAACGGAAGCCATACCTGTCAATAGGGGGGTCAGGCAGTGGTGCATTTTGGCCCCAACATTGTTTAATCTTTACATTAATGGTGCGGCAGACCAACTGCTACACTGCAACCACAATGCCACAAAGCTAGCTGGATCCCCTGTCCCCAGTTTAATGTTTGCTGACAACACTTTATTAATCTCGAGAACACCCATGGGCTTGCAAAATGAACTGGATGCTTTTTATAACTTCTGTTTTATCAGAGGTCTTGAAATAAATCCAACAAAATCAAAGTTCATGGCTTTTAACCCACATAATTAGTTTAGGGGGGAAATGACCATAGCAGGCCAACCAGTGGAGAGAGTCAGCCAATTTGACTATCTGGGGATCAGGCTATGTGATGACCAACACTGGTCTACGCAGATTGGGAAGAGTCTGACAGTACTCAGGCAGAGGTCAACAGCGATAGGGAGGAAAATTGCTAATACCTTGGAAGGGGAGATATCACCCGCCATTACTGTTTATAAAGCAGCGGCAGTTGCAGCTTCAATCTATGGCGCTGAGCTTTGGGGATACACTAACTCTAGGTGTTTGACTACGGTAGAAAACGGTTTCATGCGGAATTTCTTGCGGCTACCGATGAGTACTCCTCTCATCCCCCTTAGATTTGACCTAGCCTTAAACGAGATCCATAACGAAATTGCACTAAGACCACTCATGTATTGGGTTCGTCTTTGGACTTCAGAGCACTTGTCTACCCTCCATGTAGCATTAGATGAGTTTCTTGTAGGTGATTGTGCATTAAAGATCCCTTGGTTTAGTCACATCAGAGATATGTGTAAACTCCTCAAGATGGAGGAGGTGTGGAGTACCCCTCATAATTTGACCAAGGATGTAAAAGAGCGTGTAAAAAGGTGCTACTGGGAGAATATCTTGGCTCAAATCTGGTCTAAAAAGCATGGCAGTCGGACCCTACAGTTCCTAGACCATAAATGTAGCCCCAAATTTGAGGCCTATATGGACAATGTAAATCCTCCCTATACTAAAACACTTTTCATCAAATTCAGATTAGGGATCCTCCCGCTCAAGACATTTACAGCGCGATGGAGAGCGGAGGAAAGTAACTCAATATTCTGTCACTACTGTCAAAAGACAATAGAATCACTCGCGCATTTGAAGTTTTTTTGCCCTAGATATTTGGTACCTAGGAAGAAGTGGATTGCTCCGTTATGTAGGTCAGTGGGGATTAGGGAATGGAATACAGCTTTACGCTTTTTGACAACTGACACAAATGACAAAATAGTTTTTCCAGTTGCAAGATTCCTGCAAAGTGCATGGGCTATAAGAACCAGAGAATTGTTATAATTGTGTGTTTTAACATATTGGTCTTAGATTATATTTATTTAGCATAACAAGTTTTAACTGTTTGGAGTTGAGATATAATGGCCTAATAATTGTATATGTAATATTTTAGGATTTTTAGATTTTAAGAAAAATGGTTGTTTTGTACTGTTTTCAACAACTATGTGATCTTATAACTTATTTAGCTTGTTCAATTATGATATGGTGTTTTATTGTTTACTTTTATGGCTTTTAGCCGAAATAAAGTTACTATTTGATTTTGATTTGATTAGTGGGGACATGGTAGTGGTGGACGAGGCAGTAAGGATGTAACAAAGTAGGAAAATGGAATTGGTGATTAGGTGTGGGTGTTGTGATGTGAGTGGATGACCAATGTTGTCTAATGTGTGGGATACTTATTGTTGTATTGTATATGTTGTGTAGGTGTGTGATGAGTGGTTTTGGAAGTGTCAAGGGGTGCCTATTTTATTCTATGCTATTATATTTATATTTGCGACCTCTATCGTGTTCTGTGTGGCATTCTGGATGCTAAGGATTGTGGGATGTGAAGGGGTGTGTTTTATAGTGCAGTATGTAGATGTGTGTGGAATTCAAACTATCCAATGTGGTGTAGTGTATTACTGTGTAGACTGCCGACTGCCACGGTTCGCACCGCCATTGATTTTCTGCCATGGGAGAACCGCTATAGTGATTTGTGGGTTGTAATTGGTTTGGAATATTTTTGACAGGCTTGTGGTGGAACCACTACTTTATCACTCTCCATAGTCCTGGTGGTGTCAGAATTTTGGCTGGGTTTCGGCGGTCCTGCCTGTGTAACTTGTAATTCGCCAGTCTGTATGACCGCCAACATAGTGGTCTTTTGGCGGCCGCCACCATGGCGGTTTTACCATCAGACCGCCAAACTCGTAATGAGACCCTAAATATTTGCTGCATATATAAGACAAATCTAGCCGCACATAGGATACTCATGACCCCTGGCTTGCCTCTTAGCCAGGGCAACTGAAATTATGCAATTGTGCTGCGAATTTCACAGTAATTATAGATTTGACACATAATCCACCATCTGCCGCATAATCTGCATTCAAGTTCAAACAATTCAAATGTTACTCAATATGCCACGCAGTGAAAGGCCCTTTGCAAAGCTGGACTGGTCACCTTTCTGTTGCTTATTGCTTATTTGGGTGTTAAATTAGTTCTAATGAGATGCACCCAATGCCCAGAAGCATGTGCAATACAATTGTTCTTGCGTTTGTTCGAGTTAGAGCTATTTGCGTTGTAAAATCCTAACTGGACTTATGTTGCCACATATACTGAAAATGAAAAGTAATACAATTTCACATAAGGGAGCTGATTTAAAGCACCACGCCGTGAGTGTGAAGGTGACTAATCAGAACAAAAAGACTCGACCGGTTTCACCTTTGCATAGTAATTAAAAAAAAGGGCTCTCTCGAGGAGGGCTACACACCAGAAAAGGCATGACGTATGCATGCCTTTCACTAATGAAATCCAGCAAACTTTAAAAGGCAAGCCCACCACCCTACGAAAGTGATGAACGTGACATGGGCGTGGTTAAAAGCCCACAGAGAGATTACAACAGGGACAGAGCGATTGCGCTCAACCCTAAGCAGGCACAGCAGACAAAACAGGACCACAAACTGCTAAAAAGGCAGCCCACGCCAGTCTCTGATTGACTGCTCTGTAGGCCAGTCTAATTCTGCAGTTCGTGAAAAGTTCTAATTCATTACAAGTAAATAATCACTTTCCTTGTTATAGTTAAATTCCATCCAGTAAAGGCCAGTGTCATTAAACCATTACATCTTATAATTCACAACTGGCACCACTTTATCAGATTGTTCTTGTTGCAGGTGCGGGAGGCAAGGCCTGAAATTTATTTTTATTTTTTTCTGGTACTGTTTGAATCCATGCTCTCGTTTATTTATGGAACCGACTACTTGTCTATTCACCCACACGCTCATTCATCCATGACATCAGGCATCTATTCATGCTTGTACTCAGACAGACATCTATCTATCTAGCCCTGCATACATACATCCATTAAACTATTCTCTCATTCAGCCACAAGCGAAATGTTTAGTGACCAAACTCATGATGAATATTTTCATTCTTGTGCAGTTCATGAGTTCTTCCTAAGACTTACTCATGCATGCGAGTCCCCACCCTTGATTCAGGTGCTCTTGCAAAATCATTCCCCCAAACCTGCAGAATTTGTATCACTTTTTCATCTCTCCTGACAAGTTTAATGTATTTCTCCTCCTCCAGAGCCCGTTCCAATACATCTCTGAGCCATAATGTCATATACTGGGGATAGAATGATTAATCCACAGGGTTTCCTTTTGGTTTTAGCATCATGCTTATGATACCCTCCCTGATGGGAGGTGGAAGGATACCCAGTTGAAGTGCCTCCCTGAAAATGTCCAGCAGTTTATTTTTTGTTAACTGTGAACTGAAAACCTGGTACAGTTCAGCGGGTAATCCAACAGGGGTTTCTCCTTTTGATTCAACTCTAGCGCTTCCCTCAATTCTTTCAGTATGAGGTCGCCCCCCCAGATCCTCCCTAACTGGCTCTCTTAACTTTGGTAAAGCAACAGTATTGAGATAAGGTACTAAGGGCCATATGTACGAACACTTTTTCCCATAGACACAGAATGGGTAAAAACCTTTGCTACATCTGGCCCTAAGTGTTCAGGGGACACCATGTCCATACTACTATAAAATGACGCAAATGGATTGACATTGTTTTATTTATAGCCATCTGTTGCATCAGGGTTGTGGGGTTGCATAGCGGCAGTATAGGAGAAGTTTCTTTACAGTAATCCAAACCAGCAGTTTGCTTGGTTTGTCTTCCTCCCTGTGCTATCTCAGATGATCTTAACTCAATGTGAATTTGTCCAGTCTATCTCAAGTGGCCCTTAATGCTTTCTCATCCAATAACCTCTGCTGCAATTTAGGGCAGTAGGGGGTCTATACTACACGCACTAGCTTCTCTTCCTGCTTCTATACACAGCTCTTCCAGTCTATACACAGTTGCCCCTAAACGCAGTGAATCAGACTTAGACATCTATTTCGCCCCACCCCTGAATTACTTCCTTCAGTGGGTCCCATTCATTGCCCCAAGTGCTACTGGAATCCCAGTTGCCCTCAAAGTCGTGTGTAGTAACTGTTCCCAAAGTCTCAAAACAAGTGGGATCGGTCAGTATCCTCTTTGGGAGTCTCCATGTGGTATGGTTTCCTGCTAGCACCCCAAGGTATATTCCAGTATTTGTTGAGAATGATATAACAAAAACCTGCTGTTGTAAAGTCCCCTTTTTTTTTTACTGGTCACCTCCCACTTTTTGCTTCTTGATGTTGTTGCTTTTGAAATGTAAGAGTACTGATTAGGGGCGGCTCCTTCGCAGTGGTGAAGTAGCCCCCCCCCCCCCAACTGAGCCAGGAGCTGAAAAATAAACAATATTTATTTATCATTTTATCAGCCAGCAGCATGTGAAGGGAAGGGAAGGATGGGGCTGGGTCACAGGAGAGGGGAGGACGAGGAGAGAGCGGACCTAAGTGCGCATTTGTTTGCCTGGCGTCTTAGGCCGGCCAAACACACATGCAGACTTAGGTTTCTCCAGCCCGGTTGTGTTGAACAGCTGTGCTGGAGAAACTGCACAGACCCCAGGGCAGTGTCTGAGCAGCAGTCCAAGCCGCTCAGACCAATCCTGACGCTGCTTTTATGCTAGCTTTAGCATGAAAGCAGCATTAGGATTGCAGGGGAGCCTGTGCCCCATTGAATGCTGGGACACCAAGATTAATATTAAATCCTCTCCCCCCCCAAAACATCGTCCCTTCCCCAGCCGCCCCAACCCTCCCCCTTGAGATTTGCGGCCGCCGCCGCTGGTTCTGAGGCCTGCCAACCAGACCTCTGTACCAGTGCTCTTTCCCTTAAATTTTTCTGAGACATCTACCAATCCAATTGGCAAGGACTTTAAACCCTTGTAAGGCCCTAGTAAATGGTACCAGTGGTACAGAGGGCAGGGATGGTAAAGGGGTCACCAGATTTGAGGTAAGTACATAAAATGCAAGGTACTTTACACAGGTAAGTATAGAACTTTGATTTGATTTAAAACAGTAGTACACACAGTTTTGGTTCAAATGGCAATAAGTTATTTTAAAAGTGGACACTGCAAAAATCAACAGTTCCTGAGGTAGGTAAGTTTGGTTAGGTTTCCCAGGTAAGTAAAGTACTTATGCAGTCAGTCTCCTGGGCAAAGGCAGCCCACCGTTGGGGGTTTAAGGCAACCCCGAAGCCACAGCACCAGCAACACAGGGCCGGTCGGGTGCAGAGGTCAAAGGAGGGCCCAAAACACATAGGCGCCTATGAAGAAGCAGGTCCTAGTCTGCTTACAGGTAAGTATCTGCTTCCTCGGGGAGCAGAATAGGGGTGTTTTGTAGAGCACTGGGGGGGGACACACACAAGCCCACAAAACACCCCTTCAGCAGCACGGGGCGGCCTGGTGCAGTAGGCAAAGTAGGCATCAGGTTTGCTATAGAAAGCAATGGTGGGACCCGGGGGTCACTTAGGCGATGCAGGCAGGGCAAAGGGGGGCTTCTCGGGCCTGCCACCGACTGGGCTAGGATGAGGGCCACCTGCTGGTCACTTCTACACTGGTAGGTGGTTCCTCTCGGTCCTGGGGGCTTTGGGTGCAGTGCCTGGTCCAGGCGTCGGGTTCCTTTGTTACCAGGCAGTCGCTGGTCAGGGGGAGTCTCTGGATCCTCTCTGCAGGTGTCGCTGTTGGGGTGCGGGGAGGTCGACTCGGTGTCCACGTCGTTGGAGTCGCCTGGAAGTCTTCTCTGCAGTGTTGGTTTCTCCAAATTGAAGCTGGGGGCGTCGGGTGCAGAATGTGAAGACTTGCGCTTCTGGCGGGAAGTGGAGTCTCCTTAAAACTGTTGCAAAGTTGTTGCAGTTTCTGAATAGTGCCGCTGTTCTCTGGAGTTTCTTGGTCCATTAGGTGCAGGGCAGTCCTCTGAGTCCCCAGAAGGTGCTGGTCCCGTCGGATGCATCGCTGTGCAGGTTCTTTGAGTCTGGGGACAGGCCGGTAGGGCTGGGGCCAAGTCAGTTGTTGTCTTCGTCGTCTCTGCGGGGCTTTCAGATCAGCAGTCCCTCTTTTTTCAGGTTGCAGGAATCTGATTTCCTGGGTCCAGGGTCACCCCTAAATACTGAATTTAGGGGTGTGTTTAGTTCTGGGGGGCAGTAGCCAATGGCTACTGTCCTTGAGGGTGGCTGCACCCTCTTTGTGCCTCCTCCCTGAGGCAACGTTAGGGGGTAACCATGCCAAGGAAGGCATTTCCTTACACCCCTCCTCTCTCCCAGGAAGGCTGGTATTTATAGTGATCAAGGCGTGAGCCTGAAAAGCTTCACCACCCTTGATGTGTAATCTCTTGCCCCCGCTGGTGGACAAAGCCCTTCCCGCCCTGACCATGCTGGCAGATGGGAAAATGTGTTATTCAGGAAGCGTACACCCCTAAAGACTAGCCACACCTTTAGGGTGAGCTAGGGGGTTTGTACAACCGAAGAAGGGTTCTGCCATGTTGTGTCATTTTGTATTGTGTCATTTCCTTATTGCCCATGTTGTTTTTGTGAAATGGTTTACACATGTTCTTCCAATTAGCTTGACTACTCTTTTGTCCTTATACCCAAAAGTTTTTTATTTATTTTTATTGAAATTGATAGGGCCCTCTGTTACATCTTCATTCCAGTAGGTTTCTAAAAGTTCAAAAAAGTATCTAGACAGTTTGGTAAAAGCATTTTTAAAAAGTACCCAGCTCCATAGATAGCCAGTGCACCATGGAAAAAATAGTCTGAGCTTCGATCAGCCTATTCTTTGCATCCTCAAGATCAATGATCTATCTAAGCGCCATGTGCAAAGCTATGGGCATTAGCTTTGGGGCTACTGCCAAAAGAGAGGGCCTAGTAGAACCCCTCACCTTATTTGAGGAAAACGGAGCTAGGGAAGAGGCTTCCTCCTCTGAAAGAGCACCTTTAGAGGATGAAGCCCTGGCCCCAGTAAGTGAAGGGGAAGGAGGCGAGGATCATGGTTCTCCATCTTTCCCTAGACCACCTTCACCAGTGGGAAATGTCTGTGGTCACTCTAGCAACCCCCACCCACCCCACCCCCACTGGAAGGATGAGTAGGACTCTCAACACCAAGTTTCAGCAGCTGTCCCTGGAGGAGATGAGGCTTGAGCTCGAAGAGAGGAGCCTAGCCTTGGAAGAGAGAAGGGCTAGATTGGGACTAGTTCACAAGGATGGTGGCAGCAGTTTAACTAGGGGATAGTGAGGGTTCCACTGACCCTAAGGTCCCTAAAGGGATTGTCCCCATGCACATAACATTGGCAAATGGTTTGCAGCATTTGAGAGATGTTACAGAATGAGGAAGGTACTTCCACAGCAGTGGGGCTCTCTACTTTGGGAGTTATTCCCAGCTAAGGGCAGTGTTAGACTTCTGACCCTACCTGAGGAAGTGGCTGAGTCCTATCCCTACACCAAAGAGACACCGATAGAGGGTTTGAACTCACCACAGAGGAGTACAGAGTCAAGTTTGGCAGGGTTTGTTGACTCCTCAGTCAAAGCACTGGAAGGCTGGATAAAGGGCAATAAGGTTGACACATATGAAGGGTTGTATAATATTTGGTGAAAGAGCACATCTTAACTAATTTGTGTAAAGAAACAGATTCTAGTGGATTCTGAGTTGTCTTCTCCCAAAGAGTTGGGGACGATAGTTGATCAACGGTTCAGATCCTGGGTAACCCAGAACAAGGCCCATCATGGAGGTGACTCCAAGAAGGGTACTCAAACTTCTTAATTGGGGAAGGGGAATAGCACTGCCAAAGATCAAGTCTCACCAGGCCCTCAGAAGACCTCCAAGGAGAGTGGGCCCCAAGATTCTTCCAAGACAAAAGGAAAGTGTGGTCAGGGGAAAAACTGGATCCCAAGAAGGCTGGGGAGTGCTTTGACTGTCGGCAGCCAGGGCACAAGAGGGATGATGCAAGTTGCCCCAAGAAGCCCGCCACAGAGGGGCAGTCCAATGGTGGTGTTCGTATTGGTATGAGAATAGAAGTGTACTCTGGAGAGGCCAGAGGCCACACTGAGACTACTATTATTTCCCTGGGAGGGGTGGACAATAAACCCTTGGCAGTCTAACCTCAAAACCTGAAGCAGTATAGAAAGATGCCAAGAATCAATCAGACAGAGGTAGAGGTTCTAAATGATGC
Organism: Pleurodeles waltl; assembly: GCF_031143425.1. NCBI lineage: Eukaryota > Metazoa > Chordata > Amphibia > Caudata > Salamandridae > Pleurodeles > Pleurodeles waltl. The sequence continues at coordinate 973,138,161 of NC_090447.1, forward strand.
AGTTACCTGTGTCACCATGGTTACAACCAGACTGGATTCCTTAGACCAAATGATCCCTGGTGCTAGTCACCTGATTACCAGTATTGACAATGAGATTAAGATTAATCCAATGGCCTTGGCGAGCTTAGAGTAGGGAGAAGTTATTTATGCTGGGTTCCCTGACCGGTGCTGGCGTTGTCAGAACGCACGAGGAGACTTTGAACACATATGGTGGCCCTGCACCCTTATTTCCACGTTTTGGAAGGAGGTTCTTAGCCACATCTAAGGCCTCTAACAGCTATGACCCAGGTTGATTGGACATTAATCAGCTGTATGTTGCACGCAGCGGACAATTAATTGCCTTGTCCTGGAAGCAAGTAACGCCGCCCTCTATAGCATAGTGGATGACCCGACTGGCACATTATTGCCATGGAACAGCTCTCGCACCACCTAGCTGGCCCCTATAACAAGTTCCATGCCATCTGGCACTCCCTGATACTATACCTATCCAGCATTGAATTCGCATGCTTCATACCAGTGCTTCTGAAGGCTCTCCAATTATTTCCATAATAGCTTGGGACTATTCTGGCCTCCCAGGCACTCCATTCCACAATTTCAATGATTGGGCTGATCGCACTACTACCATACCACTCCGCTACCCTTCCCTGCCAACTTGCACAGTTCACCCATTGACCCATAGCACTCTTCCTTTCCCTGCTCAGGAATTCTGGTGTCCTACAGGCTTCTGGGATACACACCTGTACGGGGCGCGTACTGCTTTGGGTGGTGGGGGGCCCTGGCCACATGTATTGACCTTTACGTTTTTAAAGACTGAACATGTCAAGAAGAAATACAACATTGTCAAAACAGAGTGAGGATGTGAGTCATTTATTTCATTTGGTACTGGATGTCTTTACTATGTGCTTTTGATAATCTCTAGGTGCAATTGTCTAATGCTGGTTCCCCCAGGTATGCATTTATGACCATACCCTCTGTTTTAAAAGACTTGTCATGCAGTGTTTTGTGTACTTCTTTTTCAATAAAAATCATTCAAGTAAAAAATAAAATGGCAGATAAAGTCCACTGCATAAAGCAGTGTGTGTGAATTATTGAACATACAGGCTGTGAATTGGAGTCCACCAACTCAGCTAGACCTGTGGTTGCTGACTTGAATCGGGAACACTTGTGAGCACTAAAGTTTGTAGAGTCCTCCTAGCTTTAGAGCACCAAGTGGACATATAATGCAACTTGTATTGCGTTGATAAGGCAGTAGGGTCAAAGCTTTCTGCCTCACCATCTAGTTAAGTGGGTTGCTTGAATATTGGAAGATGACTCATGATGTAGTTATTAGACTTAATTGAATATGCATTCTCCCTCTCAGAAGAGACAAGAAAAAAAGCTTACCACCTGCATGACATTAGTCGCTAAATGCATGAAAATTAACAGTCTCAAGCTCTACAACAACAAGACAGAAGTAGTGATCTTCGGCAAGAACACTTCACCATGGTACTCCATCCGGTGGCCTGCTGAACTCTGACCCATCACCCATGCAAGAAAGCTTAGAATAATCCTTGTCAGAAGACTGACATGATCACACAAGTCCATGCCCTCAATGGATCTTGTTTCAGCAACCTTAAGATGGCCAGCATGATCTTCATATGGCTCCCAGGCACCAGTAAAAGAAAATCAAAATCACTCATGCCCTGGTCACTGGCCAAGTTGGACTACCGGAAACCCCCCTCCAAACTGGGATCACCAAGCAACCACTAGAAAACTACAAACCATTCAGAACTCTGTCACTCTACAAACCATCCTCAGCCTCCCCCACAGAATTCACACCACAACTCAGAGAGCTGCACTGGCTTCCTTTACATAAACACGCTCATTTCAAATTATTCGTCAATTCTGGTCCCATAATGCCTTAAGGAGAACTACCTAAGTATTCTTACAGACTACATGAACACTCTTAAAGGAGCTTGTCTGCTTTTTAGTGGCTGGAGGAAATTTTGCGTGTTGTATCTCAACAACCTTACAAATATAAGGACATTGCAGCACTTAAAACCATTTTTAGCTAGCCAAGTCTGGCCTTAATTTCTTTATTAAATCGCCTTTAGATGCCATTACAGCATGTGGTAAGTGTCATTTTCAGACCTAATTCAAAACTGTTCCGGTGATTAGTTTAGACAATATAAAGGAGACATTTTCCTCCTAATAAACACCTTTCTTAGTGTTTTTTTACATCTGGGCATTGTTCTGGTGGATGTGAAGGGGAGATGGGGCCTTCACAAGTCAGTGTTTTGTAATTCTACTTGATATTATGAGGCAAATCGTTCCCATTGACTAAAGCTCTGGCTCATTCTTTGAGGGGTAAAGAAGCTTTTGTTGCTGTTTCCAAAGATATACTCATTAGAGAGACTGTCTAGTCACTTGTATAATGTGTCCAATATCGTTGGAGATGTTTGCTCTCAGATTCTATACTATTACACGGTGAAGAAAAAATTAAGGCCCATATTTATACTTTTTGACGCTAAACTGCGCTAACGCAGTTTAGCGTCAAAAAGTTTTGCGCCGGCTAACGCCATTCTGAAGCGCCATGCGGGCGCCGTATTTATGGAATGGCGTTAGCCGGCGCAAGCAGACCGGCGCTGCCTGGTGTGCGCGAGAAAAACCACGTACACCAGGCAGCGCCGGCGTAGGGGGAAAATGGCGCATGGGCGTCTTAAAATGGGGCAAGTCAGGTTACGTCGAAAAAATCGTCGTAACCCGACTTGCGCCATTTATTTTCGACGCCCATCCCCCATCAACATGACTCCTATCATTGTAAAGATAGGAGTCATGCCCCCTTGCCCAATGGCCATGCCCAGGGGACTTCTGTCCCCTGGGCATGGTCATTGGGCATAGTGGCATGTAGGGGGGCACAAATCAGGCCCCCCTATGCCACAAAAAATTATTTAAAAAAAATATATATATACTTACCTGAATGTCCCTGGGGTGGGTCCCTCCAGCCTTGGGTGTCCTCCTGGGGTGGGCAAGGGTGGCAGGGGGGGTCCCTGGGGGCAGGGGAGGGCACTGTGGGCTCATTTTGAGCCCACTTGTCCCTTAACGCCATGCCTGACCCAGGCATTAAAAAGCGGCGCAAATGCGCCGTTTTTAGCCACGCCCACTCCCGGGCGTCTCTTTTGCCCGGGAGTATAAATACCACGTAAAGGCCTGGGAGTCATTTTTTAGACGGGAACGCCTCCCTTGCATATCATTAACGCAAGGAAGGGGTTCACGCTAAAAAATGACGCACATTCCGGGAACTTTGGCGCTATTCGCCTCTAACGCCATAGTATAAATATGGCGTTAGTTGGCGTTAGTTTAGCGTCGAATTTGCGTCGAAAAAAACGACGCAAATTCGGCGCAACCAGAGTATAAATACGGCCCCTAATCCCTCTCTTCTGTTGAGGAAACTGATTGTAATGTGGGAATGACAATGCTTTAAATTAATAAAGCACACAACAAATTATGATTTCTGCACCTGGGATTCTTCTACCAGCTGAAAGTTTTAGGTATGGATCATTGTTACATATTACCCCAAAAAACTAACCATTGCAGATAATGTCCCTCTAAATGAGCCTTAGCCCTACTGAGAAGTGTTTGCTCTGCAATGTTATGACTTTAGCAGCATTTCCCAACAGACATGCCACCGTGCTACAGAATATCTTTTTTTAAATATATTTTTATTTTCAATTTTAGAACGTTTATGAAACTTCAAAAGACAGCAATTGCTTTAAAACTGCATTGTGAGACCTTTACATACAGGTGATATACACATTCCCCAGGAAACACCATAAGACAGCAAGATTTTTAAGGTTTACTACTGTATCTCTGCAACCTGTGCTGGTATTCCACTTGGCTATTGCCATGATATGTCCTCTGTCTCGCAACCTTCCTCTTCTGACCCATACTCTATGTGGCAGTATGCCTTCCAAGGTCCCCAAATCCTGTGGAACTTTTTTCGGGCAGGCCCTATCCCTGTATGTCACTTTTTCGGCCATTATGTTTAAGTCCATACCTGTCTTGCATTCCCCAATGGTTGGCGGTTCAGGGGTACCCCAGTGCCTGGCCACATCTCTCTTAGCCACCACTAGACCTACACTGGCCAATAGAAGTTTAGAACATGTGAGATCTATATCAGTGAGTGTCCCTAGCAATATGTATGTGCATCTTCTAGCTCTTTCAGTATTTTTATCCAATACTCTTGTATTGGGGTGTATATTCAGACTGTGTGCATGAAGGTACCCAGTGTCGTCTTATATCTCAGAAAGTGAGGGGATAGGGCCCTTCCAAATTTGTGCAGATGGGATCTATTTTAATATATCCAATGGAGGATTTTACAGTGACTAAGCCACAGCCTGATTTTAATGGCCCTCTCCTATGGTGCATCAGGGCTACTTCCCACTTAGCGTTGTCCATCTTGCCGACCTCTCTCACCCACCTCGCCCGCAATCTTTTCAGGGAGTCGGGCATATTATTGTTAATTGTTTTATATGTCCATGAGAGTGCCTTCTCTGCTATCTCCCACCCCCTTAGTAATCTGCCTTTGAGTGGGGCGTATTCAGAGATAATCGTGGGTTCTAGTTTCTCTGTTATCCATGCATGGTGCAGCCTCATGTAATTGTATTGTTGAGTGTGGTCTAACTGGTATTCCCATTACAATGTCTCCAAGGGCTTTAACTGTCCTGCGTCGATCAGGTCTCCTACAGTGGAGATCCCTAGTCTGTCCACGGCCTTGAAACTTCTCAGCTTCTTGAATTCACTAAGCTGGGCTCCCTCCCAGAGTGGTGTAGCTCCTGTGATTTTCTTGTTACATTCCTTTGCACTTCACCACCACCCTCCAGGCTGAAATGGTTAATTTTGTGGCTGTTGGTAGTTTCTGTTCCCCTTTCCCTCCATATAGATAGTGTAGCTATGACTTTCCTTGGAATTGGCTTCTTTCTAATAAGTATGTGGGGTTAGCTCCCTGAACCTGCCCCCAGTAGTTTATCACTATGAGATTTGCTGCCCAGTAATATGCCCGGATATCTGAGACGGTTAACCCTCTGTTGTATTGATTGCGTTGGAGTGTGTGTAGTGCAGTGAGTGGGTGTTTCCTGTTCCAAAGTAGATTACGATTCTTCCCCTCAATCCTGAGGACTATATCCTGTGGGATCTGCACATACGTGTACTGAACAATGTATAGGAACTTTGGTAGGGTGACCTTCTTAAACAAGACCGCTCTGCCCATCAGTGTCAAGGGACAGGGTCCTCAATATCTGTGTCTTCCTGAAAGCCCGTCAGAACCCTACCATTGTTTCGAGGGAGGCTACGCACCTTGTTTTGATTCACAAAGATGCTCAAATACTTGAACCTGTCCCTAGCAAGTGTTCCGGAGTGTAAGTTGTCAGGTGCCCTCCCCTCAGGTATAAGCTGGATTTATTCCAATTTATCACATATCTGGAATGGTCGCCATATTGCTTGAATAGTTGGAACGCTGCGGGCAGTGTTGTGTGTGGCCTGATGATGTAAAGCAAGATATTGTCTGCGTGCAACAAGATCTTCTTATCCTCTTCCCCGTTATCCCCCTCCCTGAATCCCTTGATTGCCTCTTGGTATCGCACCATACATGACAGTTGTTCCAGCAGGAGGACGAAGAGCAGTTGGGAGAGGGGGCAACTCTTAGTCCCCCTCTCTATTAGGAAGCACTCAGATGTCACTCCGTTAACGCATACGGCTGCTATGGCACCGTGATAAAGTAACATTATCGATTGCAGGAGTTTGAATCCGAATCTCTGCAAGGCCACGAACATAAAGGGCCAATGCACAGCATCATATACCTTTTTGGCATCTAGAGTTAGTAGCATGTGGGGTTCTTCCCTTTCCTTTATGGCATCTACCAGTTGTGTAGTCTACGGACATTGAATCTTGTCGATCTCTTGGGCATGAAGCCTGATTGGTCGTTATGGATCAGCTACGTTACTACTCTGATCAACCTGGTGACCAGGATGGTAGCCAGTACATTGATTTCAATGTTGAGGAGGGAGATTGGGTGCTATAAGCCACACTCCTCCCTGGGTTTATCTGCCTTTGAGAGTACTACTACTGTGGCTCGGTCGAGGTCTGGGGAAGGAATCCTTTATCCCTGGCCTCTGTGAACATGCGCAATAGATGTGGGCTCAGGATGGTTGCCATTTTCTTAAAGAATTTTGCTGGTATCATTTTCTTCAAGAATTCTGCTGGTTTCTCATTGGGGCTGGGTACTTTACCGGTTTGATTTTGTCTGTCGCGTTTCTTATCTCTATTAGGGTTATGTCACCCTCTAGGCTGTCTCATTCAGTTTCTGTCAGGGTGGGAATGGCGATTCCAGGAAAGTACTCCCCTCTCTGGGTTTCAGTTGCCAATGACCTCTTTTTGTATCGGGCAAAGTCCCTAGCTATATCGTGGCCCGAGTCCCTTCTGCCAGGTAAGGGGTGATCTAACCTGGCATCCCAACCTTGTCTGCATTCCCTCTTACATCTAGTTGTCTGTCATTTCTGGAACCTGGTCAGTCTGGGAGGATGCTGCCGTTTACGCCCGTTCACTTTCAAGTTGTAGGATGAACTCTGCCAAAGGGTGTGGAACGTCCAAGTCTGTTCCGGTGTCTCGTTCAGACCCTGAGCTTTTTGGCGTCTGTGCTTTTTGTAGGCCAGAGGCCTCTCTCACTCAGAGTCCAAAGTTTGGGCATTCTGCCTTTGCCTATTTATGGTGTTGATCCACCTTGCTTCCGTATCTGCTGGCCTTTCCTCTTGAATCTCCGTTTTGCGGAGGCACCTTTCTTATGCTCTTTGTTGAAAGGGGTGTCTGTTGCTGTGTGCCCAGTCCCTTTCAGCTGAGGTCTTTCCTCTAGCTATCCCCACGCCTCCTCCAGGGTTTGAATGAAGAATGTCTTGTCTTTGAATATTACTTTCAATTTGCCTGAAAATAAGAACATGTACTGTACCTGGAGGTTGCACAACTTTGCCTTAGCCAAATAAAATGTGTATCTTTGACACTGAACCTCTCTTGTGTAGTCCGGGTATATTTGTGTCTTAGAGATTTTATGCCAGGTCTCGCCCTGCTTCCATGCTTCATGTCCCTGTCCTGGTAGTTTAGGAAGTGCACAATTACTGTTCTTGGAGGGGCTCCAGGTGGTGGTTTGTTGCCTAATGATTTGTGGGCTCTCTTGAGCATGAAGCATGATGAGAAGTTCCCTCAAGAGAGTGCTTGCCTCAGCTATTTCTCCAGAAACACTTGCATATTTGATCCCTCCACGCCCTTGGGGACCCCGACAAATCTTAAATTGTTTCTCCTGGCTCAGTTCTCAGCGTCCTCAAGCCTCTACATACTGTCTTTAGTAAATGTGCGACCTTCTTTTACCTCCTTACGCAAATACCGGACCATGTCTTCAAGTTCGGTGTTCTTGTTCTCTGCTGTGGACACTCTGCCACGTTTCTCAGGTCCTGACGAAGGAGGGAGACCTCTGACCGGACCTGACCCATCTTCCCCTCTAGCATTTTGC